>NC_140489.1:86472947-87072947 GCF_964271855.1 Acomys minous
CTGCTGTCCTTCCTCTGAGTGCCACCAGGTCTCCCCCTCCAGGGGACATGGTCAAAGGTGAGGCACTGTCCCCTGGAGGGCTAGTTCCTTAACAACTAATCTGACATGCTGAAATTCTGGTGCAGCCCAAAACACACACCACCACTACCACCACCACCACAATAACAACAACTAACCGGACTAGTGTTATTCTCTGGTGACATTTACAAAAAAGCTGAAAGTCTAGGTACAAGAATAGGAATCTGAGGTAGGAACAACTCAAGCCCCCAAAATAATGGAGACACGGAGACATCAATTACCTATACTTTCCCTAAGGATGCTTAGCCTTCTCTCAAAATAGTGGTGTAACTCTTCAACTGTTGGATTATCTCAAAGTTGACTGACAAAAGAATTATAAACAATGAAGTTACCTTACCCTGGTTTTTCCTGGCAGAGTATCTGTAAAAGCATCTGTAAAAGACCTATGGGTATTTCCCCATCCCAGTCCTTGAAACACTGCTCAGCAATTGGAAGGAAACATGCTGCACTTACCTTTCTGGTAGTGTGGGCAAACAAGACCCTTTGCATTGGTTCCCATTATTCAGTTGGTCCAAAGAGAATCATTAAACCCAACCATTGAGTCCATACTGGGAGACTTGATGAACATCTTATTTAGACTTTCCAGGAGCCTCAGGTGTACCACTGGGTGACATTTGTCTCCCTCATGTAAACAAGATGAATGTTTAGTTGTAGGAGCAAGGGGTGGGGCCATGGCAGGATAATGCTCCCTAGAGAATGGAGTCTACTCAGCTTGGGAACAAGGCTGTTGGATGGTTTGTTCCGGGGGAATGTATACAGAGAACACTTGAAGGACAAAGTTGGCAAAGCAAGGTAAAGCACGCTCCCTGCCTGTCAGACACGGAGACTCTCCATACTTGAGTATCTCACTGTGATTCAGCCTCCAGCATACTCAGATGCCATTTCTCATTTACATCTTCCGGAGAATTCTGGCTTGGGGAACTGGATAGAAATGTTGGTCCTTTGCTGCTACCATCAGTATGAAAAAGAAACAAGCATTCCTCCATCACCACCATCCTTGGATACCTGAGGCTTATTCTGTCACACGCGAACATTTATCCATCATCTTGACATCTCTTCATCACTGCAGTTTCTACCCAGATGTTGCCTTTGGGGCTGGTAATATGGCTCAGCAGGTAAAGGCACCAGTCATAAGCTTGACAACCTGAGTTCAACCCCCTGACCCCATGTAAAGGTGGAAGAAGAAAGGTAGTTCCATAAAGTTGTCATCTGACCTCCACATGTGTGCCGTGGCACACGCAGGTGCAAACACACACACACACACACACACACACACACACACACACACACACACTACATCACATCACAACAAATTACCACCTTAGAGATGCTAGCACCTTACCTTCATGTTCCCTTTCTCTGCAAATGTTCCCTTTTTTCCAGGTAGTCTGTTATTTGCTTATCCTTAGCTTGATATTTATTGTCTATCTTGTTGCCCTGTCCTATTTCCTGAGAACATCAGGACTTTCTAAGCCGATCCTGCTTCTAGAGCTTTGAATGACGCATGGGGTTAAATGGACACCCAGCGAATAGCTTTTTGAAGGCACTGGGGAAACCGTAAAGCGAAGGTTATCTACGTTCTCCCCCCTTTCTACGTCTGAAAGCTAAGAAATATGAAGAGTCTAGCTGAAGACACTTGCATATTTGTAGTCTATAACCCGAAGCAGGCCACAGAAGCAGGGGGCTGGGGGGAGGCGAGGGAGGTAGGGTTGAGCTGAAGTACAGAACATCTTGGATTCCCACAGAATGTTTACACAACTGTTAGCAACCCCTCCACCAAAGGGAACTGTAATCCCATAATGTGATCCTCGGCTCTGCAGATCAATGTCCACATGTGAAAGTAACTGGAGTTTTACATCTCTGTGACTTGCACTGGAAAAACACATAAATCTTTACTGCACTAACAACCCCTTATTGACAACATGACTTTCTGGGCTACAATGACGTAGTGTAATAAGAAGCAGAGGTTTGGATCACATCCGTGGAACGAGGGGATAGAGCCGCAGATCAAGGCACCACGTTAAACTAAACAAAACACAGCATTTGATCAAAATCAGTTTTATGAAAGGCATATGCAACTCACAGTCAGTAGAGGGATTAACTCCAGGAGACCAACATGTGGATCGAGTTTGGATGAAAACCACTCTCATTTGATTGGCTCCGGATTTAATTGGTTTTGTTTCATTTTGATATTCATAGCAATTATTGTGGTGTGATACTTTGAGGGGCAAAAAGGCACAAGGAAGATGACAGTGAGCTCAGTGTTATGGGCAATATCAAACATTTTAGGAAAGATTAAGCTCTAAATTGTTACAAGTTCTAAAAAAATATGAAGGCAGTGATAGAATTCAAAGGGTTACAACAAAACAGCTTAAAAAAAAGCATTATTATGATCAGGTTTCTATATCCTCAGCTCTGTCACTGTGTTACATTTTTTGTTTGGGTTTTGATTGCCAGACATTATCTCTTAGAGTAGCTTTAGCTTTACAGAAAAAAAAAAAAAGATGAACCAGTAGAATGTGATCGCTCTTCCCATGGCACTGTGGCTTGAATGTGACATGACCCCTGTAGTCTCATGAGTGAACACTTGGTCCCAGGATAGTGCTGCTATATGGGAAGGTTCTAAAGGTGGGCCTTGCAGAAGGACATGGGTCAGTGGGGGAGGTCTTGAGGCTTTGTATCCTGGCCTCACTTCCTGCTTCTCTTAGCTAATGTGAGCAGGCCACTTCCTGCTCCTGCCTCCATTGCCCTCCCCGCCTGCTGCTGTACCTTCTCTACAGTGATAGACCGCATTCCCCAAGAACTCTCAGCCAAAGAAGCTCTCTCTCTCTCTCTCTCTCTCTCTCTCTCTCTCTCTCTCTCTCTCTCTCTCTCTCTCTTTCTCTCTCTCTCTCTCTCCCCTAAGTCGTTCCATCAGTAGTTTATCAGTTTATCATAGGAATAGGAAAAGAAACTGAAGAAAGCTCTGTGCTACTAACACCATACAGAGGCGAACTATGCTGGTCAAACCCGATGAGCCTCTCCACCACAGCACTGTTGTTATTTATTGTAAGCTGATGCCCATGCTGTCGTTAAGGTCTCCGCTATATGGTGGTACGGTTTTGTCTCCCACATTCCACTTGATATGGCTCCTAACATCACAGTGGAACACAGACTCTAGAGATGCAGTGAGAAGTCCTACCTCCTACCTGTGCATCTCGCCCTTCTGTGCTCAGCACTTGACAACTCTTTTTATTGCTTCTGGTTTTGCTTTTCCAGAATGTACTATAGTTGGAATAATAGAATGTATTGTCTTTTCAGAAAGATTTCTCTTCACATACTAAAGTATATTGAAAGTGCCTTGGTATCTCTTTTGGAAGTTAACATTCTTAGTACCGTTATTCTGCATACAAAAGCTTATCTTTTTTTCATGAAGCCTGTGCCTCTTTCTGTTTAGCACCACACTTTTGGTGTTATCTCTAAGAGTCTGTTGATGAATCCGAGGTTAAGGAGAATGACTCCTACATTTCTTACTAAATGGTTTATGAGCTTTGCTCTATGTTGAGAACATGGATCATCTGGAGTCAATTTTATATATGTGATGGAAGGTCTAGCTTTATTCTCAGCAAGAGGAATTTCAATTTCAATATTATTTGCAAACAAACAGACAAACCAACCAACAAAAAAGCAAACAAAAACCAACAACAAAATTCTGTTCCTTCCCCATAAATAAACTCAGTCTCCTTGTCAAAATCCAGTTAGTTAGAGACCCCTGAGTTATGAACTCTTGATTCTGTGCCTGACCTTAGGCCTGTAGCTCACAGTGTGAGTAACTGTAGCTTTGCAGCAAATTGGGAGATTGGGAAGTGCGATGCCTCCATTTTCTCTTTAAAATGGTGTGGTTTTCAGTAGTCTCTTGATATTGTGTATCAAATCAATATATTTCTCTCAGATTATGTTTATGACAACTTCTTGAGATAGACTTGCATAATTTTACATGTATTTGCATATTTTAAGTTCAGTCTAGGTTTGGTTAAACAGTTCTTTACACTTTTACATAGCTTAAGAGAAAGTACACTTCTACTCATTCTGTGGATCCATAAGATTTTTAATTTAAAGAGAAACCTGGTAATTTTCCACTTTGCATTTCATCCAATGGATCAAAAATTAATAGAACCATTTAAGCCCAAGAGTGGCACAAACAAGCATTTCTCTTATGTTTCAGGTTTCTCACTCAGCAATACAAAAAATAATTCTCTCATAATATCACCTTAGCTGCCATATTTTTGCCAATGGACGTTTGGATTTCGTAGCTAGTATGTTGAATCTTCTGTTACTTTGGTAGTATTCATATTTTACAATATGAATTCTTTCAATATATGAACATGATTGTCTTTAAAATTCTCTAGGTTGGGCTGGAGAGATGACTCAGAGGTTAGGAGCACTGTCTGCTCTTCCAGAGGTCCTGAGTTCAATTCCCAGCAACCACATGATGGCTCACAACCATCTGTAATGTGATCTAATGCCCTCTTCTGCTGTGCAGGTGTAAATAAATAAATAAATAAATAAATAAATAAATAAATAAATCTTTTTAAAAATTCTCTAGGTGTTCTTTAACTTATGTCATCAACATTTTAAAATAGTTTCAGTGTACATGTCTTCTGCTATCTTGGTTTAATTTATTTTTACCTTTTGTATTGTCTTCATAGTCAATAGAAAATGAAACATTTCTTTTGTTTTGTTTTTGTTTTTGTTTTGTTTTTGTTTTTTGTCTTTGTAATTCAGCTGTTCTTTTCTGGCAGATTGAATCACATTGATGTTTGTAGGTTTGTACCTTGAAATTTTCCTGTATGAATTCATCTTTCCGCTTGATTTATTGTCAACTTTTGCGGCTTTATAAATGTGGTATTTTGTGCTCTCTTACAAAAAATATCTGTGCCTCATCTTTTCTGGTGTAAACCTCTTGTATTTGTCTTTCCTAACTAATTTCTCTAATTAGTATTTCTGGTTCTGCGGTGGAGAGTGATGGAGAAGCCTGACCCTCATCCATTTTGAATATGGTACATGATACTATTTATGCAAGATAAAAATAAGAACCCTTTATTATGCAGAGAAAGACTCTGGTTGAAAATAAAAATAAAAATTACCTCTCAAGTTTCAGGACTAGGGGAGCAGCTCAGTGATACGATACTTACCCAACAAAGACAAGGCCCTTGGTTTGATTCCAAACATTGTGAAAACACCATTAGGGGTTCTGGGTGAACACCTTGTTCAAAAGCAAAAGCTCTTGCCTTCGGAAACTTGGGCCTTGGTTTCTGTATTCCACATATTCCAACACCTTGCCTTGACCATCAGCTGGAGTTCACAAGGTGAATTTCCCATGATTCTGTGGGACATTATGTGGCACATAGATAATCTGCAAAGGATTCCCCAGACTTCTGTCCCATGGTGTAACATAATTTCAAAAGTTGAATGAGAGGCAATTAAACTGCCTAAAATAATTCCTTTTCTCTCTGAGGCTATATAGCTCTGCTATTGCATTGAGCCACCCTAACTTTTCTGTATAGATGGGAAATTTCAGAGTTGACAGAAATGAGCACAGCACAGAAGTGGTGATAATGACTCATGTGGCGTGACCACAGCTCTCGCTCATCCTTCCGAAGGATTCTGAACCTGCTCTGTTCCTGCTCCTCTTATACCTTTGTGGGGTTTTGCTGGGTTTTGATGTTGTGGAGTTGATGTCTTTAGAATGTGAAAAGGGATTGGGACAAGGACAGGAGCATGCCAGCACTTAATTCTGCATTAGCATCCCGGGTTCTTCCTGCCCCTTAATTGTATGACTTTATTTACTGAGTATTAGACTGAAAGAGTAATCAAAACCAAATTGCCTGCTTGCACCTGCAAAGGCCTGGAAATGATTTATGCCATCGCCAGGCTCAGGCTGTTCTTTTGGATGTGCCAGTGCCTGGGCAATCATCACCTCAGCTGGGCTCCATCAGGTAGCCAGCAGGTGCATCAGACCTGGAGTGCTCCAGCAACAGTGCCACAGGCAGACCTGCTTTAGCCTGGGGCTAAAAATGACATTGTCTTCCTTGGAATATAACATTCAGAAGCTATTATTGTTTATAGGGTTTTTTTGTACATTTATTAGCTGTGTGTGTGTGTGTGTGTGTGTGTGTGTGTGTGTGTGTGTGTGCATGCACATGTTCATGCCAGAACATGCATGTAGAGGTCAGAGGATAACTTTCAGGACTTAGTTACTTTCTTCCACCATGTAGGTGCCAGGTTTTGAACTCAGATTGCCAGACTTAGCAGGACCTAAGTATGCTATTATATTTTCATCATTAAGAATGCAAGTTCACATTTATTTCAGACTTCATGTTTCAATGTTTTGCAGCAGAACAGGAGTTGCATGAAGTATTTGTATTTTCTCTCTTGCTGTGACCATTCTTCCTGATGAGAAACAGCGCAGGAGGGAAAGGTTTACTTGAGCAGAGTCTCCTAAGAGGTACAGTCAGGGTAGGGAAGGCATGGCGGCAGGTGTACTGCATCTGCAGTCAGGAAGCAGAGAGGGGGTGAATGCTGGCACTCAGCTTCTTTATCTTTATTCAGGCCAGAACCTCAGCTCACACGATGGTTCTGCTCACCTTTATGGTGCATCTTTCCTCCCAATCCAGAAACTTCTTCACGGACATGCCCAGAGATTCTACGTCTCATAAAGCTGACAGAATTAACTATCACATTCAGATGCAGTGGAAGTCTGTTCAGGTTCCTTTATCTTCCAAGTTCAAATCCAAAGCATAAATACAGAATAATTGCACCCCTCTTGTTTGTCCAAAGCAAGGGTACGATGTGACCAGAGTGGTCCTTACTGTTCCCACCATCATTTTCTTTTTACTCACAGTAGCTGTTATGCAGCATTCACGTTATGAAAGAGATGGAGAAAGTAGTCTCTTACGTGCAATTTTCAACATGAGGCATGTAGTTTTGAGTGTCAAAGTGTTCCATGAATTAAAACTGCCTGGCGTATAAGTGCTTCTGTTCTGTCAAAGCTTTTATCCCAGCAAGGAGGACATACCAGAAGACACTGCCAGGAACAAAATACAGGGAGAAAACAAGGCATGGTGTGTGAGGGTCAAGCCTAATGTATTAAAACAAAGGGATAGATTTGATCTGAAACAGGAAACAAAGTGGAGATTTCTATTGCAAAGTATCTCTTTCAGCTAGAGATATAGATGATATAAAGATTCTGAAAGGTCAGGTGTAGGCCTAGCTGAAGAGTGCAAGAAATATCAGTATGGTCATAGTGTATGAAAAAAAATGAGAAAAGAGAGAGGCCTTGGAACTGAAGGTGAAGGTGACATGAGCAAAGGTAAAGTCACATGCATTGACACTGTCCTAGCGACTTTTATGTCAACTTGACAAAAGCTAGCATCAGAGAGGAAAGAGCCTCAATTGAGATAATGTCTCCAGAAGATCGGGCTACAGGCAAGCCTGTTGGACATATTTGTAATTAGTGATTGATGGGGGAGGGTCAAGCCTATTGCAGGTGATGCCATCCCTGGGGCAGTGGTCCTGCAGGCTAAGCAAGCCAAAGGGAGCAAGCCAGTAAGCAGCACCCCTCCAAGGCATCTGCATCAGCTCCTGCCCCCAGGTTCTTGCCCTGTTTTTGAGTTCCTGCCACAGCTTCCTTTGGTGGTGAACAGTGATAATAAAGCATAAGCCAAACAGACCCTTTCTTCCCCAAGTTGCTTTGGTCATGGTGTTTCATCCCAGCAATAAAAACCCTAACTAAGGGAGAAACATATACGAATTGGTTCAGCAGTAGGTTAGGGCACCAATGTCAAGCATTAACTGGACTTAGTGAGTTAAAAGGGATCATTTGTTCTTGGGGCAGATGTGGAGTGACTGGAAGTTTGTGTCACTGGAAACACACAGTGCTGTAGACACTGTGGAAAACACAAGAGTGGTTCCTCGGAAGCAGATAACCAAACAAAAATACTAAACTGAGAATTGCTACATAATCACAAAATATACTTTAGATTATATGCCAAAAATAATTGAAAGCACATATGTAGTGTGACCTGTATGTGCCCATGCAAGTAAAATAATACACCCCACACTAAAACTTAGCTGATTAGGTAAATCATGCAAATTTATATTTGTGTATACATATGCATGTAGACATGCATATATGTACATACACTCATATATACAGACATATAATGTTCACACACAAACATATATACATATATATGTTGTGCATATATATGCAACATACTTATAGATAGTGTGGTATCTTGGAAACCATTGCTACTTTGGGGACAAAAAAACCCTGTACATTCCAACACAGTAGTAACTAACCACTTCCATATTTCATCACAAAGAGACTGTACAGTGTTCCTAACACTAGCTATTTAGCTGAGATTTATTTCATGGCTAAACAGTTTAAAAGTAAGTAAGACATGAGGCTGGAGAAATGGTTCGGTGGTAAAGAGCACATTCTACTCTTGCAGAGGACCCAAGCTTGGTTCTCAGTACCCACATCAGATAGCTCACACCTGGCTGTAACACCAGCTCTAGGGGATATAATGCCATTGGCTTCCTTGGGTACTGCCCTCTAATGCACAAATGCCCCCCCATAAAAATAAAAATAAAATAAAAGTGAAGTGATTATGTGTGCAGGAGACATTGGAACCCTAAGATGATAGTGACCAATATACTCATTCCTCAAGACTTTGTAATTTTTCTGCCAGTTTCATCAGAGTTTCTGAGTTTTTTTAAAAAAATGGGAGTAGAACTTAAATTTCAAAGTCACAGCCTTTTGAGTGAAGGGCGTGTGTAGAGGCTGCAGGTAACTGTCTCTTGTGTGGTGCCAGCCACTCAGTTTACAGTGGTTCGCCTAGAAAGTTCCTGCAGTTGCTCTAGTCAGGGATTCATGGTGAACTTCCCACATGGATGCCTCACATGCCATCTTTCCTCTTCTTCCCTCAATATTTCCAATTCCTCCCTTCTCACCTGCCCCTTTCTCTGTCTTTCTTGAGAATGAAGCATTAGATATGAGCTCTGAATTTCTCTAAATTCTAAGGCCATCAAAACCCAAACAAGATAATTTTTCCTTTAAAGAACTGCTGAAAGAATAAATGTCTTTCTGAATGACACAATACTTTACAGGACAAGGAAAAGCTCTGGTGTGTGAAGCAGGAAAGGCGAACACTACAGGGAGGAATATGCTGAGATGCGACTGTGAAAACTGTTGGAGAACACAGACCCCAGAGACTCCAGGCAGTGAGGTGAAGTAGTTCAGGGTATATTTATGAAAAACTATCAAAGATAGGTAAACCCTGTGCTTGATCCTGTATAAGAAATTTCAAGGAAAACAGTGGCCTGACCAGATCTGTATTTGTAACCACACCATGCAAACAATAGCTGGATAAACACTAGTTGGTTGAATTTACCATTATTTGGGAAGCATCCACCAGGAGCAGAGTGCCAACATGTTGTCACACTCTTCATGAAACCCAGAGAATCACATCTGCTCTAACATTTTTCTCCTCAGGCCACTGGCCCCACTGTGATCTTGGTGATTTCTTGCTTAGCTTAACAAACTTCCCACTATACCAAGATGAATGAAAATCAAAAAACAGATGATGAAGGCATGGCACCTTCTGTCTACAATGTCCTATGCTACAAGAACAAGAAAGTATTCAGTGGGTGAGCACCAGGGCCTTGTAGAGGCTGTAATTAACTTTTGTGTGGTGGAGAGAGCCAGAAGGATGAACCAAATAGTCCTGGAAGTGAGGTTCATGCAGGAAAGGAAACATGCAAAAACAGGATTGGAAGTCAGCATTGGCTTGGCATTGGCTTGGCAGGGGCATTGACTGGGATGCAAGCTGTCTGCTCCACACTCACACAGCTGTCACTCTCTTGCTGGCGTTGGTGCTTTTTCTGGGTGTTTGAAATTGTGCCAGTACTTTCTATGCACTATTCAATGTGATGATATCATTAGGATAGTTCTGTGAAGTAAGTAAAAGCATCTTACAAGTAGAACATTATGATAGGCAGATTTGGGCCCAGGGGTCCCGCTCAAACTAAGGCACCAGCCAAGGACAATATAGGTGGTAAACTTTAAACCCCTACCCAGATCTAGCCAATGGGCAGAACATTCTCCACAGTTGAGTGGAGAGTGGGGTAAGACTTTCACATGTACTCTGGTGCCTCATCTTTGACCATGTCCCCTGGAGGGGGAGACCTGGTGGCACTCAGAGGAAGGACAGCAAGAAGATACTTGATACCCTATGAGCATATACAGGGGGAGGAAATCCCCTTCAGTCACAGTCATAGGGGAGGGGAATAAGGGGAATATGGGAGAGATGGAAGAATGGGAGGATACAAGGGAGGGGATAACCATTGAGATGTAACAAGAATAAATTAATAAAAAATTTAAAAAAATATTATCAAGAAAGAAAATAAATCCCAGGAAAATTAAGTTGGTGTTGTCTTAGGTACGGTTGCTATTCCTGTGATGGAGCACCATTACCAAGAGCAACTTGAGGAGGTAAGGGCTTATTGTATTCACAGTTCCATGGAACAGTTCATCATCAAAGGAAGTCAGGGCAGGAACTCAAACAAGGCAGGATCCTGGAGGCAGGAGCTAACACAGAGGCCATAGAGGGGTGCTGTTTACTGGCTTGCTCCTCATGGCTTGCTCAGTCTGCTTTCTTATAGTTTCCATCCTTTCATATGTGTTAAGTTGACCTAAAACTAGGCAAGACAGTGGTTACCACAGTCTGTAGTGAGAGATAAGATGCCAATATCAAAACACAGAGGACACTCACTACCAGTCTCATTCATGCTACTGTGTTAACAACTGTCTCCAGCCATAGCTATGTGCTTCCACATGAGGCAGAGTCTTTACTTGTCCAGGCAATGTCCCCGCGCAGAACCCAGTTCTTGAGCCTGAAGGGTATTCCAGGGTGCTTAGAGAATAGAGAAACAAATACTTGAAGTGAATAACATCCCTTTGGGTTTTCTTCTTTCTATCAGAGAGGAGGATACTTTGTTTTGTACATTTCCCCCTCTGAATTATTTACTACTTGAGGACAGCTTCTATTTTCATCTCAGTAATATTCCCAGTTTAGCTTTAGGAAAGATGGCTCTGTCCATTGTAAGAGATCTTGGTGGTTTTGCAAAAGTAAAATAACCCAACTCTGGCAGGCGTTGGACGGGACTTCAATCCATTCACTTGGCTTTATAAAATAATATCTAATCCCTTTAGGCATGTCTTTGCTCTCCTGCTGCTCTGAGAAGGCTTGAAATTGGGGCCCCTATTTCTTTCACAAGGTTTGCGTCAGCTTTGACAGCTTTAAATACCTTCCCAGGTATCAACTTCTGTAGCTACTGGAACTCTTGTGGAGACTTCCCTCTCAGAAAGTCAAAGTGAAAAAGACAACATTTGGTTTGCACAAACTTGTACTTTGACTCCACTTGGTTTTCCTTTCACAAATTTTTGGCAAATCATAAAGAAAGGGAGCATTACAGACTACGCATGTTAAGTGGAAAAAGTCCTAAGTTAAAATCCCTAGAACCCATCTAAAAAAAAAAAGCATGTTCTGGCCACATGTGTCTATAAACCCAGTGCTGGAAAGTGAGACAGGTGGATCCTGGGAGCTAAGTGACAAGACAGACTGTTGTATATACCACACATGTGCACACACGTGAGCACACACATAATGAGGAAAGAACTGTGCTATTAACTATTGTCTGCAATTCTTAGGCTGGTTTTTATTGTTGATTTTTAATCCATGTTAAACTTCAGTTGGAAAAAATTTCAAAATGTTCCTAAATCATCTGAAATTTTAAATCCCTTCTCATTATTTCAATTTGAAGATAGAGGGTCTCTGGAGGGTTAGAACATCATTTTCTAACAGCGTTTTGTTAACAAGCACTTGGCCCAATAGACACAGCACTGAGGTCAGTGGATCGGCATGAGGTCATCTTCTGGGCCACTTGGTAATAGAGAATGCTAGGAGGCTCCTCACTGGTCTTTTCATTGTCAAGTTTACTAAGTTCAGTAGTGACGACTTCTCTGAGAACACTAATTGCAAAGTGACTGTCACATGTGTCCTCAGTTCCTGTGAGAGACTGTGAAGCAGAGCTCGTGCTCAATGATGACATTACCCAGTGCTGCATCTTTACTGATGAGCTGGATGTTCTGTGGCAAATCTGTTACTTTCCCCCCTTGGCCATAAAGCTCCTGTGTTGTCTGAATGTGAAAATTTCCCCCAAGTTCATGGGTCTCAGCATTTGGTCCTTATCTATGGCTATTTGTGGGGCCAGTAAGCACTGTGATGGGGAGACAGTCTGGAGCAAGAACAAGGTCAAGACCTGTCCAAACCCTGAAAATCTTGTCCTCAGACTGGTAGGAATAAGACCACTTCCTCCTTGCCCTGTCCTAGCACACGTATCCTTGAAGCATCCACCTCTGCCATCCTTGAGGTGGTCATGTAACCTGGTGCCCAGGATTCAGGTTAAACTTCCTCTCTCCCTGTAAGAACATGTCCAGTAAGCACCTGGAATTCCTCTTTATGCAAATGAAACATTCTCAGAACCCCCTGGCCCCAGCCAATGATGTACCCTCACCCCTAGCCAATTCCCAAGGTTTATATAGCCCTCCCCCCCCCCCCCGCCCCCGCCATAAAAAGAGCTGTTTCATTGAAAACTGTCTATAGAGAAGGTTGCTTCTCCTGCACTCAATGCTAACTAAGACCCTGCCTACCCCACTGCCTGGCTAAGCTTCATTCCCCCCAGTCCAGCCTAGTGTGCAAAGGCGCCTGGATACCCTAAGGTAAAAAGCAGACCTGGGGTGGCAGATGTTCTGTTGAGAGACTGTCTTCTCCCAGGATGCACAAAGCCCTGTGTTTGATCCCCAGTACTGGGGGAAAAAAAAGGTTGTGTTAGTCCATCTCTGTAAGTGAAGCATTCTGAAGCTGGAGGCAGGAAAATCAGGAGTTCAAGGTAATTCTCGTCTCTGTGGTGACTTCAAGGCTAGCCTGGACCATGTGAGATCTCATCACAAATAAAACAGAGCAAGCAGAGAAAAGAATGAGTTATAGTCACCACACAAAGGCAAGATCAACACACACACATAGCTTTATCTTTACTGTTTGTTTTTTGGGACTGGGTATTTCTCCATGGCTCCTGGTTGTCTTTTAGCTCACAGAGAGCCATCTATCTGCCTCTGCCTCTCACGTGCTGGGATTAAAGGAGTGGGCCACCATGCCCGGCACCACATACTTCTTAATTTCATCTTTAAGGCAAATCTCGGGTGAGCTTGTAGGTGTCGCTGCTGTGGGCTACTGCACCACTTCGCCATTCACCCAGTGGCCTTGGTGACAGAGAGACATTTGCTCTGACTCTCTACTTCTTTCATAGTTATGTTCTTTCTAGTCCCATCCAACTAATAAGTAGGACGTTCAGCTGAACGGAGGAATTGCTACACGATCCTCCAGCCACAGGGTTACATTGCTCTCCAGCCCAGCAGCCACACATACCTGTCCCATCATTATAGGGAGCCGAGCCCAGTCTTTCCAAGCCAAGCTTCCTCTTTTCCTCTCTGCACTGAGGCCTCTTCCTCCAGCCCCTGTCTGCTGTGTTTGCCACCATGTTTGGTGCTCATTTTCATGGTATCCGGCTGCATTGCTTCTACATCTGTCTATGTTGTTATTTTCATTTTCTCCCCTAAAGACTAAGGTCCTGGGCACAAAAACTTTTCCTGCATGGAGTCACTTCTATATTCTTCATCAAAGGACACTAGTGCATTTGTCATAGGCTTGCTTGCTATTAGCGACTCGTGGACAAATACGATATAAGTGGTGTCAGATGGGCCTGGGGAGATGGCTCTGTGAGTAAAGCACTTGACATGCAAGGGTGATGATTCGAGTTCAAATACCTAGTGATCACACAAAACCAAGTGTAGTAGACACACGTATAATTCCGCTGCTCGTATGGGGAGACAGGAGACCTGCTGGAAACTCGTATATCAACTATTATGGCATTACAGTGGTGACGAAGAAGAAAGAGCTATTGCATCAAAGGGGATGGTGACAGCTAACACCTGAGATTGTATTTAGACCTCCAATTGTGCACTCACACTCCACACAAGCACATTCACACATGCACGATTCTCTCACATCCTGCCTACACAAATGCATACACACACACACACACACACACACACACACACACACACACACACACGCCACACACACGCCAAGATATAGTCTCAGACTGCACCTGACTTCAATCACTGACTGAGAAAGAGAAGATCTGGCTGACTGTAACAGGATCATTGCAAAGATAGAGGTCAGAGGTCATACAGATTCTCCGAGGCCCGGAGGGAACTCCTTCCTCAGATTTTTTGAATGTGAGAAAACCCATTTAAGAGATATTACATTCAAACTAACAACTGTTGGGGAAGAAGAGCTAAGTCAGGGAGGAAATAGGGGAAGAGTGGCCCTGTGGGTCCCCTGCATGCCTTTACTAAGAAAGTCTGACCTAAAGGCAAGGACATTTTGAAAGCTATTTGCTCCCTCTGATGGACACATTCCTGGGAGCTGTCAGAGGCTGGGCCGCGTCTTGAGGGTGTGTGACCGGCGGTGAGGCTTGCTTTCCGATAGTGCTAATAAGATCTAAGACTGTCTACGGTAAAAGAACTCTACCATGTTCCGATTTGTCACAGCACAGGCCTGCTGGCAAGAGGGAAAGTACAGGTACTTGCGGAGGTGTGTTTATATCCTAGTGACAAAGAAAGGAGTCACACAAACACAGTCAAATCAGATAGCCTGGGTTATTATTGTGTTCTCTGAACCACTTTTAATAAACTTTCCTGATACTCAGTCAAAGGATGTGGTCTCCATCAAAAGTTCTTTTTAGTAACCGAATCAACAAGAGGAGAAAAACACACCTACGCAGTCCCACGTGCAACCAACCTGTGGAGAGGGTGCAGGGTGCCTGCAGTCCCAGGTGCAGCTGACCTGTGGGGGAGTGCAGGCGGCAGACTGCCTGCCTCTGCTCCCTACAGCTCATGGGTTGGGGGGAGGGTACTCCCTCAGACCACCACCCCCAATTTTTCTTGATGTAAAAATCACAGGTGTGTGTGTGTGTGTGTGTGTGTGTGTGTGTGTGTGTGTGTGTGTGTGTGTGTGTGTTGGGGCGGGGGAGGGGGGCAGCCTCAGATTTTTACAGATACAAGCTCTGGAACAACAAGAGAGCACTTTAGTCTGCCCTGTCCACTTAGAATTGTAGTTCCTTTCCCATGTAGAACATTCTAGACTCCACTCAACTCTACAAATTCAAGTAGTCTAAGTAGCTGACTTCCTCAGCGGAATGCTTACCCCTCGTCTTCCAAGCCTAGCGTTCTCATGGAACAGGCTGGGCTGGGGCAGGAGGGACCAGCTGGGGTGGGGAGGATAGGTATGCACAGAGGTTGCACCAAGAGGAAGAAGATTACCTTTGTTTTCATCACTCCTATCACACTAGAAGAAGATGTGTCCTCACATGTGGAAAGTCTCCTGGTCAAGAACAGAAGATGAATGGAGAAGCTAGGATACACTTCATTTCTCACTGAATATCCCTACTATCAACAGGTCATCTCTCTGGATTCTCTATTACATCATCGATTCCTCTTCATCCTTCATCTGTCACGTTGGAAGCACTTTTGACAGAGTTCATGCTGTGCTGTCTCTTGTTACTGTTGGTCTCTGGCTTATTTTTAAGTGATGCTTTTCTTGCCAGGTTTAAAAAATTGTCCTCAAGATTACCTGGAAACATCATTCTCAGAAGAATTGGACATTTCATATCTAGACTAAAGGTCAGGTAGGTGAAGATCAAGTGTCTGCATCCCAATTTAGTGCTGTGCACATGGCACATGGGTACCAAGTGTTATGCTCCGAGGTTCTTCTTCTCGTCCCTGGAAGCTGCAATCTTGCTGGTACTTGGAGGATCTGCTCTGCCTCTGTGAATTCTTACACACACACACACACACACACACACACACACACACACACACACACACCTCTCTAAACCCCACAGCCTCTCTGGGAGGTAGGTCTCATGTGATGTTCTAACAGTGAAAGGAAGCTGGGTATGGGGGTGCTGTAGTTCAGATGTGAAGCACCCCCTGCAGGCTTCCATGTTGCACACTTTTTTCCTTATATGGTGATGGTAGGGAGTGGTGAGAGCTTCAGTGGAGCCTGGGAGATGGTCTTCTGGTCTTTCCTCCTCTCTTTTCTGTATCTCAGCCCTCATATGAGCAGCTTCCTGTCACGCTGTACTGCCTGTGTCATCACAGGCCCAAAGCAACAGCACCAACAATCATGGGAATTGAACTCAGGAGCCAAAGCAAACTTCTCCATGCTCATAAAACGTATTGATCTTAGACATCTTGTTACAGTAACAGGAAGCTGACGATTCTACCAGGATGTGGACACTTGTGTTAAGGTTAGATTTTGCATCTAGACCTTGCCATCTAAGCTCGACATGGATCTGAGAGGCCACACTAGTCTTCAGATGGCAAGGAACATGCCCTGTCCACACAGAGGTCAGGCCAGCTGCTAAGTCATTCTCTGCACTCTGTGTCCACACACTCAGGGTATCAGCAAAGAACCACACACTGGCCTTCAGAATAACCCTCATGGTGTCACGGCTGGACAGACTGACAACTCGGGTCTGTAATCTCTTTGCATCAGCCATTCTGAAGGTGCTGTGGAACCATTGTGCTCCTTACGTACCCGACTATAGAAAAGTTAATCTTTCTGGTTTTGGAACAATGCTTGTGTTCTAAGCTTGTGTTCTATTTATACAGAAGAAGGGTTTGTCTGGCTCCTGCTTTCAGTCCCATTGGTAGTGGCCATGTTGCTTCAGGGTGGTAGCATGAAGTAGGGACATTAAAAGCTAGGCTAGCCGAATCTGAGGTTCCATTGAAGTGACACATAAAAAGCTACAAAGGAACTGTGAGAAGGAAAAGAGGTTCTGAGGAAGGTAGGGGAGGGTAACATGCAACATGAAAGGAGAATGAGACACTACTGATGTGGATGCAGCTGGAGGAAGGGGCCAGAAGTGAGGGAGAGGAGAATATCGATAGCCAATTTTGTTTGAAAATGTCATAGTAAAACCTAATATTTTGTATGATGATTGAAAATCAAAATGAATCAAACAAACAAACCCATAGAAAATATTAGTCAGTTCCACCCTCTCTGGAGAGCCTCTGTCCTACAAGAGTAAACAGAAATGGGGCTGTATTTGCTCTTCCAGCAGACCCATATTCACTTCCCAGAACCCAGGTCACCTATTAACTCAACCTCTGGGACAAGCAGATGCCTCTGGCCTCCCCTGTACCCTGCACCTATATTCATATGCAGGCGCGCGCGCGTGCGCGCGTGTGTACACACACACACACACACACACACACACACACACACATGCACACACAAAAGCTGATTAAGAGAGAGTTGTGAGCTGGGTGCAGAGGCACATGCCTATAATCCTAGCACTTAGGGAGGCAGGGACAGGAGGATCTCTGTGAGTTTGAGGCAGCCTGATTTACAAAGCGAGTCCAGGACAGCCAAGGCTACACAGAGAAACCCTGTCTCAAAACAAAACAATGAAACAAAACAAATGAGAGAGAGGGGGGGGGGAAAGGGAGAGGGACAGGGAGAGAGAGAGAGAGAGAGAGAGAGAGAGAGAGAGAGAGAGAGAGAGAGAGAGAGTCTGTGTTGGTGGGATGACTTAGTAGATAAAGGTGCCTTCAGTCAAGTCTAATTAGTTTGACACCCAGGGACCCAAACATGGAGAGAACTGACCCCTGCAAGTTGTCCTCTGACTACTGCGTGTCCACCATAGCACATTATGCATAATACATTTTTTGCTTTTTTATTTTATTTTATTAATTTATTCATATTACATCTCAATGGTTATCCCATCCCTTGTATTCTCCCTCCCTCCCTCCCTCCCTCCCTTCCTCCCTCCCTCCCTCCCTCCCTCCCTCCCATTTTCCACTTACTCCCCTCCCCTATGTCTGTGACTGAGGGGGACTTCCTCCCCCTGTATATAGTACATTTTTAAAATGTAGAAATAATATACCTGGCTCAGAACACAAACAGAGGACCCATGCAACACCACTGGCTGTGGGAGCAGCTGTGAAGCACTAGAGGAAAGGGTTGCTATTTGGTTCTATGCGCCAGTAATACAGCAAGACACCCACAAGAGAGTAGACACCATGCTGGATCCAGTGAATGACCTGGTCAAAACTGGTCTTGTCTTTGAGCTCCTCCCTATGTGTGCATGCTGTGTGTCCCATCTTCCTAGACTGCTCACACTTATGAAGCAGAGGGCACCCTCCTTCTGTGATGTCCAGAATACATAGGCCAGGATACTCAGCTCAACAGTTTTACCAAGGAGAGACCATCCTGTGATCATCTCTGGTAGACCACTATCTGCTCATGGAGGCTGTTGCTGAGGAGGGTAACAGGGACTGTCCTGTGGATGTGCTGGACATGCTGTGGAAAGAGGCAGACCTGCCTAACTGCCATCATCATCAGACATATGCCCACAGAAGCACTGACAGACATGTGAACCAGCAAATAAGGTTGCGTCAGAGACATGAAGCAGGAGAAGGCAATTGGCAGACCCTTCATGGTATCCAGGGCGGTTGGAGAAAATCTTCAACCATAGAAGAAAGCAGGTCCTCTCTTCTCTCATCTTCTGCATTCCTGTTGCATGGGGAGAAAAACAGGATTACTGCTCCTGTGGTGTCCCCTTTAGATATGTTAAAATAAAGGTATCTGCCTAGGCAAGGGGGGAGGAACATATGGAATCCCAGAACTTGAAAGGCTGAGGCAAGAAAGTTATAAGTTCACGATCAGCCTAGGATGCATAGACATTCTCAACAAACAATTTTAAACAGTATCCAAAGTTGCAAATAAACCCAGGTAGCTAGTGTATATTGTGTCTGTGCCCCCAGGAGCATCCACTTTATGAGGGGACACTACAAAAGGACTATTGGCCTCCTCTCATCATTAGAGACACTGTTTCATCTTGGGCTGCATTGATAGCTAAGTACCTAGTTAGCAAAGAAATAGAACACTTAGAATCTTGGACCACAGTACAGAAGTGTCAAAGAGGGCTTGGGATGGTAACGATGAGATCCAGGACACAGAGCAGATAGTATGTGCTGATGGTCCATGTCTGCATTGCTAACAGGGACATCTGAGTTAGGTCAGAAAAAATCCCAAAAGCCATGTGAAAATAGCTTGCTATTCAACCACTGCATCCTATGGGCTTCTTCTGGGGTGAAGGCAGCCATGTGTCAGCTTATCAAAATGCACAGTCCAGTGTTTCCTAGACACGGCAGAGGACAGTCAGCAGGACAGGGCCTGGTCCAGAAAGATTTTTTCTATGTCTGTTGCAGCCAATGTAAAAGCCAAGGAACGTTATTCATCTATTTGCCTGCTTATAGACTATTATAAACCCTGTGATAAGAGCAGAGAGTAAAATAACCAAATACCTCTGTGTCATCCCCACCTGTCAGTTTGAAGCCTGTGCTACATTCCTGCCATTTCTCTGTAGTAACAACAGCTCACTCCTCAGCTGGCTGGCCCTTAGACTGCCTGGACCCTGCTACCCTGAGTCTCCCCTGGAGATAATCACTATTATGCATTTGGTGTTTATGCTCCTAGGCGAGTGTTTAAAATGGTTGCTATTTGTCATGAGAAAAAAAATTTAATGTATTTTTTAAGTTTAAAAATGTTTTAGAAACGACATCACACTGCATATGTATTTTCTTCCACTCTTATTTTTGTTAAAATGACATGTTTGAGTGAGGTTTTTGCTATTGGTTCCTATAGTGCAATTTTGTTAATCTAAACTGTTGACTAGCATATGTTTCAATATTTTATTTGTCCATTGAGGGACATTGTTTACTTGGGGAAGGGGGAGGTTACAAGGAAAACCGCAGTGGTGTGGAACTTGTAGTCAAAATAAGGGAACCAAGGGCCGGGCATGTAACTCACCTGGTCAAGTGTGTACCTAGGATGCATCTCTGCCCTGCTTTTGATCCCAGCACTGCATGACCCAGGCAGGGTTGCTCACTCTTGAATCCTAGTTTCTCTGGAAGGAGAGGCAAGAAGGCCAGAAGTTTGGTGTCTTTTTTTTTTTAATTCATTGTCAGTTCAAAGTCAACCTTGGATGCAAGAGATTCAGTGTCAAAAACTCATCCATGAATTAGAAGGTCCACTCCACTTGTAGCAGTATGTACCCAAGACCAGGGTATTAACTGCTGCCAGCATGGATAAGCCAACATGCCCATGCTGTGATTGGTTGCTTGCTTGAATTTTCCTGCAAAGATCTCCATGAACATTCCAGTGCTAAGAAAAGCCAGCTTTTGTAAAATGTTATTGTACCTGTTCTCTCTCTCTCTCTCTCTCTCTCTCTCTCTCTCTCTCTCTCTCTCTCTCTCTCTCTCTCTCTCAAAATCCCTTGAATGAAATGACTAGTTATACTGTGTGTGTGTGTGTGTGTGTGTGTGTGTGTGTGTGTGTTACTTCAGGTGCATGTGGAGGACACTGACTAAGCTCAGGGGTCTCCCCAGTTGCTTTCCACCCTGTCATATGAGACCTGGAGTTCACCAGCTGAGTAAGGCCAGTGAGCCCCAGGGATCCCCCTGACTCCACCTTCCCAGACATGAGATCATAACTGTGTACCACCAACCCTGACAGTTTTACATGAATTCTCAAGTGTGTAGAAAGCACATTGTCACCTTGCCCACCTCCACAGCCCCTTGCAAGTTTATTCTCAAGACTAGTGTTGATTTCTGCACTCGGTAGGTATCTAATTGAGTGCAAAATTACTGGTTTTGTCTGTATCGGATCCATGTCTTCCCACTTCCATCACCTCTGTTCTGGTTGACATCAGCTGCTTCAGAGAGGCCTATGATTAGACTATTAGCTGATATCTCTTGAACTTGAGAATTGGCCATGGTGTCAGAAGTGCACACAGACCCTCTCCTCACTGTTAATTATTGTTGTTATCATTATTGTAGGGCCACTTATCATCTTACTGAGTTGGCAGCTGCCTTTGTGAAGGCAGAGTATCTACACAGTGATAAAGATAGGAATATTTGGGAGCTCTTGATTTCAACAGCAAATAGGTGACATTCTTTGATCCCTCTCTCTGTCTAGTGACTTTAGCAGTTGGTTGCTCCCACTTGTTGGTAGAAAAAGTTAGAGGAAGAGATTAAATCATTTGATCAATGCCAGGTAGAACAAGGTAAAATAAGTACAGTTGCATCTGGCTCTGAAATTACATTTTTAGCTGAAGAAAGAGACTCTTTCCATGAAATAAAAATAATCTCCTTTAGCCAAATGCCACAAGCACCCTGAGTCTGTAGCCCATCTGAGAAAATCACACAGTGGAGGACAAAGAGAAGGGATAACCCTGAGCATGCTTATTTTAACATATTTCAGTTTTTCTTTAACCTGACAAACAATTTTCATGCAGCAAAGCGTTTTTAAAAAATAATACCAGGAAATAAATGCCAATGAGATGGCATAGCTTGGAGTCTTTATGCTTAGAAAGATGATTTTGCTGCAGACCCAAAGACTGTAGTCCAGAATCCTGCCCTGTGTATGTCCCTGACTCCAAATAGCACTCGATTCTCCCAGAGAAAAGCAGTCCTTGCCTTTCCTTCTCTCTGGAAGATGTGACAATGGACCAGATGTCTTGACATACCAGAAATTTCTGAGGGAGAAACCCACCCACAGACTCTTCAATGAAGGAAATGCACAATTACCATGGCAGTAGAGGGGAGGGGAGAAATTGTGTGTATCTGCAGTAATTTAGGTAGTCCTTATTTTGTGGTGATATAAACTAATAGTCTTCAAAAGTTCATATGATATCCATTTATTTCTTAAAATGTGTGTCCATTTATAACAGAAAAATCAGCAATTTCCCCAACCTGTAAAAAAATACAATAAAATAAAATCAGCTCCAGAATTGAAATTCATGGATTCTATTATCTAGAAAATTTATATTACTTATATTTTTTTATTGCTTTGATCAAATATCTGATGAGAAGCACCTTAAAGAAAGAGGGTCTTATTTTAGCTCACAGTTCATAGATACACAATCCATTAGAACTAGAAGGTTAGCAACTGGTCACACTGTATCCATAGTCAATATACAGACAGTTTAAAGTGCCTCTGCTTGCTGGCTTTATCTTACTATGCAGTCCAAGGTCTAAGTCCATGGGATGGGTCACATTTAGGCTCCAACTAAATCCAGGTGATTAACCTAATGTAAAAACTGCCTCACAGACACACCCACAGGCTTTTCTTGGATGGTTTGGGGGCACTACCAAGACGACAAACAATATTAACCATCACTATTAATTTGAAACTACTGGAAAAGTGAACAGAAATTGAAATAGTCCCATGGCAATGAAGGACAGTTTCCTAGTGGCTCCTGCAATTCCACTGCCTTCTGAGCCCAGAAGGGGCCAACATCTACAGCTGCACATGACAAGCCCTTTTCTTTCCTCTTCCTTTATTTTCCTCTCAAACTGAAATACAAAAATGAGACAAGTGATTGTAATGTGGCAACAGATAAAAAATAGTTTTCAGAGGATTGTCTGCCTAAAGAGGCCTGGGAAATCTAATCTCCAAGTTACAGTCATAAATCTTTTAACCATCACCACTAACTGGCTGGTAAAGCCAGTTCCTGTAATTGCTGTGCTCCAACATATAAGGAAACCTATAGTGAGCTAAACCTAAACCTATAGGTTTAGCAGTTTTCTGTGCTCTGGGGAAGAGGCCCATCAAGGAGGGTTTTTTTTTCATACTGAATGGTAACTCCCTTTAATCTGGTGTTTCAGTATGATTTTCACTTCCTGATGCATATGCTTATCATGTGACTTCCTGGGGAAATGTGACCAGATGTCTACTCACCCCAGATATGGCACTGATGACAGATCAAAGTAAGGACTCCACTAATGTTCAGCTTTGCAAACCAGTAAGTTTATTGGGGTTAACAGGAAAATTTGTGAAGAACTACTTAAAGGATCATGGACAACTCAAGGCCACTGAAAGCCAAAAGCCTCACTCCAGCATGAGTGAGAATTTGTGAGTGTTGCATTCTTGATGCTTCCTGCAAGACTTGCAGCCAGTGTGACAGGTCAGAGTCACTTCTCCCCAGACAATGCTAGTATGGGTACATCTTTGTGGAGGGGCCTTGTGAGTATCATTAGTTTTAGGATCTTCCTGAAATTTGTGAGGTGTTTGTTTCCCCTAAGCCTTCTAAGTTGTGTTTCCTCATGAGTCTTCATGAATCTCCCTCCATAACAGGATGTTTCCATTCAGATGAAAATCCTACACATTAATCCTCGGGTGACAAAACCTCAACACATCAATAGAAGTTTCCTATTTCAGAGCTTTAGGTATGCTGAGAGGTTTGAGATTTGGCTAGGTTGGAAAAGACTCCTCAGGAAACAAACAAACAAACCACTCACATACTTGTTTTTCTATTCATTCATCTCATGAGTTAGGTCTTATTATTTTGTAGTGCTCAGGACAAAACTGAAGGCATGTGGGTCATGCACCTTGCCATTGCACAATCTGTATTTAGAATTAAATGAATAGTTGTTCCGTTCTGAAAATTCCAGTTGTCCTACTATTTAAAGTGGCATGATACAGATACGTGGACTATGCACTGAAATTGAACAGACACTGATGCTTCAGTTCAATCAAAAGATCTACTTTAAAAACCTGTAGCAATATTGTCTTAGCTCCTTCAGATATGCGGCAAGGGAGCCTCATCTAAACCATTCTTGGAACCAGAATAGTTTCAAATTTTGGAGTCTTTCAGATTTTGGAATATTTACACAGACTTCATCAATTAAATTTCTGTAATATGAAAGCCTAGAATCAGAAGCATTTTGAGTATGATTCCAGTGCTCAAAAAGTTCGTATGTGTAGTGTTTTAGATTTTAGAATGTTGGGTGTTAAACCTGAACAGATGTAGTAGCAACTTCTTCACTGTGTATCAGGGAAGGCATGTCTCTTCACTGTGTATCAGGGAAGGCATGTCTCTTCACTGTGTATCAGAGAAGGCATGTCTCTTCCAGAAGGAGTCAGACAAGTGAGAACCCTGATGGTTGACCTCCCAGTGATACACTCTGGAAGGAAAGCAACACAAAAAAAAAGAGGGAAAAAATAGGCTCTTCCTGCCTCAGAAGATACCAATTCCCAGTATCCAGAGGTGGAACTTCCTGCTCACCTCCCCTCTTTATGCTGAAATTTTCTCTGACTATAGTTTGCTTAGATCCTGTGTATGCTATCACAACTATTGCTAGTTCATGTGTGCACTTCCCTGTTGTGTGAGGCAAACACTGTTGCCTTGTAATCATCCTCAGCCTCTGTCCCTTACACTCCCTCTTCCTCCCCTTCCACAAGGACCCCTGACCTTGGAAGGAAGGGCCTACTCACTGTTTCTTAAAATATCGTTCTCTCCTGCTTCTATAATTTGCTATTGTCCACAGGACACTGAGATTTTCTTACTATCTTCTGGCACTTTTTTTTTCTATTGGTATTTCAGTTTGTATAGCTTCTACTACATGGATTTCAAGATCTTTACTATGTTCTTCCATTGTATTTAGTTAGAAATTAATATCCTATAGACCATTTTTCATTTTAGATAATTCTCAGGATTTGAAGTTCCATGAGAATTTATCATAAAGCTTTAATTATTAAAATGATTGTGTTCATGCTGTCCTTTAAATCCTCTCACACACATAAACTAACAGTATTACAGTCTTGATTAGCTAGTCTCATGATGGTTGATTGGAACAACTCTGTCTCTGGAAAACAAAAACAAAACCCAAAAATAACAAAAAATGGTTAGGCATCTCTAAGAAGAAAATCAGGTTACCATTAGGCCTCAGCTTATCTGTGTTTCAAATTCCAAGTATCATAGTTAATTAGAAACCATTGGACAGTATCTGAAAAGGTAACTGCACATATTTTGTCTATTTTTCTACTTGTTTTAGTGGAAGTGTAAAAGTGGTGACCATTAAAGTTTTCACTTCTTTTATTTTAATTCCATTAAAAATTCTTTTTTTTTTGTAAAAATTCTTTTTAGACAAATGATAATTCACATTCAAGTTAAATTTTAAGCATGTTTGGGACTTCCAATAATAATAAGACATCTAACATGGCTGTAAAATAACAAAAAAATTTCATACATGGCTAAGTTCACAGTGCTCTGGCAGGGGTGGTCACAGACCATTTTTCAACTTTGCCCTCGAGAAGGCTTTTTTGTTTCATTTGCTCTCCAGAAATAAATTTTAGATTGATTCCTATTCCAACAATACCATTAATTAATTAACTAATTAATTAATTGCATTTTTCAGTGAATGAAATTGGTTTTTATAAGCAAAAATGGGCAACACATAAAAGCCAGATATTGCTCGACTCATAAACACAAAAGATGCTCAAGAGCAACAGCAAACACTAGAACAGTGGCGCACAATCACCGTCTTTCATTCTCTTTAAGTTCCCCTTGAATGAGAGTATGATATGCATGATAAAATGTATTTATGTCAAATGGCACTAGAACCTCCAGATAATAAAAGAAAAATAAGTAAAACTTCACCTCTACCTTGCGCCATGTACAAAATTTCACTTAAAGTGGATAATCTTGTCAAGGCCTGCATCAGGTCTCCCCACCTTTTATTTTAAACTCTACATGAATTCTATTATTTAGATCTTTGTCAGGAAGCCTGTGGATTCAGTGCAGCGCAGCGAGACTGCAGATAATAAAGGCTCAAAGAAGCAACAGTTCGATCACTAGAGCGGAGAAAAGATCTCTAAGTCGGAAAGGTTTGTGTGTGCAAATTGAAGACTGGCGTGCAGAAGTCAGGGATGGCGTTCTCAGACAGACTCTGCTCAGTTTCTGGAATTAGCCAAAAGGGGAGCAAATGAGGGGATGAGAAATCTCAGCAGTGCACGCCTTCAGTCCAGTGTGCAGAGGCATGACGATGCGTGGTGGATTCTGGGTTCTGAAGATCAATGTGTGGTTCGTCAGGCGGTGATTGAGAACTTGATGCAGTTCAGCATCGTGATAAGTATTCACAAATACCACTCCTTCTAAACATAGAAACCACAGATTTTCTAGGGTATCACTGTAGCAATCTGACTGCCTTGCAGATTTGACTTAAAACGTTTGGGGGCTTATGGCAATTCCCCAACTTCCCTTATCACATTTTTCTTGAAAGATATTAAAAGATGTATGCTATTATATAGCAAGATGTTGAAAATTCATGGATTCCTGTTTGATGTCATCAACAGGGGAATTATATTGGTAAGAGAGAGCCCTAGACACTGGTCCTCTTCACAACTTTACTCTGTTAATTATTTTAGCATCCTTCCCCATAACCCCTCCTTATGTTATTAACAACTAATTTTTTTTAAGCAAATGAAACTTCTCAGACCCTCTTAATGTGATTTATGGGAAAAGAAATGCTGAAGCAGAGAGCACTGTGCCAAAGAAACAGAAGCCATCCATCCCTCCAGCCAGGGTACCAGGCGCAGGCAGCACACAGCCCACTGGAAGAGTTCCATTCCATCCAGATCCGTCCCCGGGTCATGCGACAAGGTCATCATGCCAGGCTCAAAGCTGTCCCCCAGCCACAACCCCTAGTTCCTGTCATCAGAGTTCCTTTGGCAGAGATGCTCTCAGGGTGCATCGCAGGGAGCCCAGATGAAGGCCTGGCAAGTAGAAACTCACCTACGTGGAGTTTCTGGCCTCACACCGGAGCCATAGCAACAGACCATCTGTCTCCGGCTGTCTATCCTGGAGATCTTCAGGGATCAGAGAAATGGGCTGGTTTAGTTCTGAACCGCGTGGCATGTGCTGCCTGACAACTGTCCACGTGACTCACAGAAGCTCCAGCATATTTCTCACAAGCAGCAGTTCCCTGTAAAAAGGTTTGGTAACTGTTTCCTTCCCTGATTCCTGTTTACTCTAAATTTCTACAAGGTCATCTACAATAGAAAACAATAACGCAGGTACTTTCAACCAGGAATAAGATTTTGAAATAACTGTCCTCTTTATTCCTATTTCAGAGTTGCATACATTCATTTATTACATTGTTAATTAAATTAGAATTTGTGTCAGCTTTTTTCATTTTATTTCAAAAGTTATGGAAGAAAATATATTGAGATGGTTGGGAGCTGAATAATTTTATGGGAATTTAAAAATGTGATTTATTTATCTGGGGGTGTATTTTTACGTGTGTGAATTCTTTTTGCTGTGTTGAAAGGTATTCTAGATCAATATTCTGTAAAGAACAAGGGTGCTTGGCATAAAATACTTCACAATTACATTAGCGCTACAAAGCACTGATACACTGTGTACGATGGTAACATGTTTCCAGCACTAACAACCACCATGCTAGTCATGAGAAAGGACCAGGGCATCTACTTTCCATCCTCTCCATGGGCAGAACCTGAAGTCCAAGTGTTAGCAGAAGCCATGAAGTCAGGGAGAGACATGTACTGGGTGGCGGGAGAGGTGGGGTGCAGGCGGGCACAATATTGGTCCTCTCCTGTGTTAGTCCTGCTTTAAGTTTGGGCTCCCCCTGAGGCTCATCACTCAGATCACCTGTGAAGGGCCGAGAGGGAAGAGGGCAAACCCATTCTGGCCACTCTGCCTTAAGTGTGACAAGTCCCCCATTGGCTCATCCCTTGTGTTTGAACGTTGACCCCAGTGGGTAGCGCTGTAGGGAGGTTATGTAATATTTAGTAGGTGGAGGGAGTCACTGGAAGTGGCTCTGTCTTCTTGCCCCTTCTCTGCTTCTTGGGCACAGAAGCAGTGTGACCAGCTGACAGTTCCTGCTGTCATGCTGTCCCCACCAGGATGACCTTATTCTCTGAAATTGCCTTTTCATCTGGTATTTTGTCACAGCTATGGGACAAGTGACAGGAATATGGATTCTGTCCCTCCCTTTCTGAATGGGAACATGGACACAGCAAATAAGACCTTGGCACTCAGATCTCCTCTAAATACAGTCTGACACACATGAAGTTGTCAGAATTGGTCAAATGTCATTTCTTTCTGTAGCCGTTTTGTTGTTGTTGTTGTTGTTGTTGTTGTTGTTGTCATTTACTTTTGTTGTTTGTTTGTTCGTTTGTTTGTTGACATTGGATGGGCAAGGTAGAGGCCTGAGTTAATCTCCCTGGCAAATATTCATGATGTAGCTTTTTCTACCCACCAGTATCTCACACAGCACCAGGCCTCTCTCTGAGAAAGCTCTTGCTGGTATGTCTCGCTCTGTGCTTTTAATTATGTATATACATGTGGTTCTGCGCATGTGAGTACAGGATCCTGAATAGACCAGAGGCACCAGATCTGGAGCGGGAGTCATAAGCATTTGTAGCTCTGGGTATGAGCGCTGGGAGCCGAACTCTGGTCCTCTGCAAGAACAGCAAGTTTTTTTTTAATCACTGAGCCAGCCCCTTCCACCGCTGATTGCTATGTGCCCCCTACAAATCTCTCTGATAGCCACTGCTGTGCACACCATCCAAGTCTTCACAGTCTCTGCCTACAAGGACAGCTTGGTGCACAATCTTATCAACCCCCCCTGGTGACCTCTTCCAATCAGTGTTACCCACTGAAACTATATTATATTCTAACTTAGGATTTTTCTATAACTACAAACAATGGCTGCATGCTACTATAATATTGCCAAATGGTTTGGCAGGTTATTCCACAAACACGCTTCACTTGCTTATTTCTGCACAAGCAGGGCACTTTTTGGAGACCTCATATTTTAGAGATGTGGCATCAGTCCTGATAAATCGGACTGTGTACTCTTTTATGTTGGTTTCACACAGTTACAGAGGGAACAGCCTCAACACATGCCCTTATGCCACCATATTTCTAGAATACGGGTCACACACTAAAGCTAAAAACCCACTGCCATCTGCTACCTCTGTGTGTCGATTTGTTATCCAGAGCTGTTTCATCTTAGGCCCATGGTTCCCTCCGAAGTGAAGGCTGCAATTATCCCCTTTGATTACCATTCACTCACTGTTGATAGAGCGCCTACCGGGTAAGACAAACTGTGCTGTGCCATGTAGAGGAGACTGAGAGCAAAGCGACACACTCAGTCACTGCCTTTGAGGAACTGGGGAGTCAGTGGGAGAGATGGGGCATGCAGAAGAGCCTTCTGCATGGCATGTGCAGAGTTGAAGTAGAGGTCATGCAAAGGAGCGGGGAAATCTAAGGCTGTTAGGAGCCGACAAGGCTCTGATACTGATACACTGTTCAGACTCTCAACTCACTGACGGCTTGTCTCTACACACACCTTGTTGTTTAACAAATCTTGAGACACCCATTCAGCACGTGTCTCCTGCCTGAAAGAGACTGAACGCAGGTTGGCTCCTCAGTCTTGGCGGTAGGCATCTTTACTTCCTGCTGCATCTCACCAGCTCCAGTTTCATCATAGCAAAGTTTTATTTTCCTCTTTAAAAATATTTTTGGTAGTACATATTAATTATATAAAAATGAGTTTCCTTATTGCACTTCGTAGATGTATATAAGTGTATTTTGATCATATTATATATAATGTGAAGAGGCAGTGTGCAAAGCCCAAGAGGCAACAGGATCATAAACTCCAGAAAGAGCTGTTTAAAACTGATGAAATAAAAATGGAGCACGAATCAATGTCTTCGGTGCCAAGTGCCTAAGGCATGACATATCTTGTTATTTTTGACCTACCTGGGCTAATGCTTTCTTTGTGTAAGTTGAGGTTTATTTCATATTATTTTTGTCCTACCTGGAGTTTGAAAATTGGGAAGTTGGAATCTTTATTTGGGAACAGAAGAGAGATGAGCAGACAGCCCAGATCCAGCTCATCAAGCCTGGCATCAACATCTGTTCATGGAGCATGTGCATATATGTGGGCAGCCAGCAGCAAGGACAAGCTAAGATAAGATGGCATGTAGTACTGGACCATACTTCTGGGTGACCTCACTTCCATTTATAGATGTAGAGCTATTGTGAGTGTGTGTTTGTGCGTGCATGTGTGTTTGTGTGTGTGTGTGTGTGTGTATGTGTGCATGTGCACATATGTGTGTGTATAATATCTGTATATCATTCATGAAATACTGTCCTGAGGCTTAAGATGTTGAGAAAAACTTACTTTGTTAAACTATAGAACAAGCAGGTAACTTATATTGCTAATCCTGCCATATGGGACTAGCTCTGAGACTGGCTGAAACGTGAATGTCTAGGCATAGATAATTATTCTTGTTGACTAAAGGACCCCTATGAATTACTATTAGATGCCATTCTTCATATGGCATGAATGAAGATTTACAGATGTCTTCTTTTCCTGCTCATACAAAGAGCAGAAATCCAGCCTTAATTGTTCCATGCATCATGCACACCTTTTATACACTTATAATTTTAGGACTGTATAATGCTTGTGAGAAATTATATGCTTTCAGAACAAAAGAACCAGACACTGACACTGGATCAGACCTGACCAGATGCATTCCTCAGAGCATATTCGACATTGACATACTGTTTGGAGAAAGTGGTTGACAAGAAAGAAGGGGGAATATAGAAATGTACAGGGAAGATAGAACAGAAAGTAGGTTAGTGAATCTATTCCTCAACTTAGTGCCTCAGTTGTCACTCACAAGATATTTTTAATTCACTGGTATAGAATTTTGTATATAGACGCAAAATAAGTTCTAGATACAGTGGTATAGTAAGATTATTCATCACACACACACATTATATATATATATATATATATATATATATATATATATATATATATATATATATATATATTTCTACTCTAATATGAGTTGTTGTACCCATATAACTCAATTATAATACAAGGTTTACTTCCAACGTTTTGAAAGTGCTATCAAGCTGTTTAGGAGAAATAAGTTATACAAATTAAATGTTAGTACGTTAAATCATGGTCATATTAATTGCTATTCTACTTTTATCACAAGAATATACATCTTAGGTACAGCAGATAGATATAACTCTGTAGAAAGACAAGGTCTTCAAAAATCCCAAGGACATGCAGAATATGGTATTTAGAAATGTTTTTATTACCTTAAAGACTCATTGACAATGAGAAAGGTTAACTCCTGGCAACACCCAGCCTACCTCAAAGAAAATGATGAGCATCAAAGAACCTCCTTATGGAGATGGCTTCAAACGAGGCAAACTAGCCACTGGGAAAAAGGTCCTCATTTCTACTACAGACAGAATTCTGCCCAAAAAAGGGCAAGCTTGGATGCAAGCAGAGTCTACAGCCAAACTCTGCCAAGACAGGGTAAGCAAGTCCTCAATAGTTCCTGTCTCACAAATATGACTGTCAGATATATTGGGCCAGAAGGCTTAAGAAGATGCTCCAATGTTATACAGAGTTTTCAGGTAGAAAACTGTCTCTGTCATCTTTTCATATGGAAAGCTACTAACCTGCACTCCCGGAATACTCAGATAATCAAGTTTATTTCTTCTTAAGTCTTTGAGGGAGTTGAAGACCATGTAGATTAGTTTTACAATGAAGCTTAATTGTTTAAGGGTTAAGATGTTTTTAGGTCTAGATAGGTGTTCTAAGTTGATAATGACAATATGTGATGGAGATTGATTTACATTCAGAAATTTAGATGCACCAAGATAGGAAAGATATTTTCTTCAAGGATGTCAGATACAAATAGCCAAACCACTAAGAATGTAACTTTTATATTATTCCTGACTGTATCACGGTTCTTCTTGCCATAGGTAATCTATTGTATATATGTATAACGATATAATGTGTATGTACAAAAATAAAATAATTAAGAAAAAACTTACTTTGATTTCTCTTCACTTTGTAGAGTCTTTATTAAAATAATGAGGTTAAACCAGGTGAGCAGTATGGTATATAATCATAAACTGATTCTAAAAATGAAAAGTTAAGTAATTTTCTCCTCAGTACCTTGATATTCCTAAGTCCACTTCAGTATCTGGAAAATTCTGTGACAAAATGTCTGACAGAACATTCTAAAGAAGGCAGGGTTGACTTTGGCTTCTAGTTTGAGGATAACAATCATCATGATGGGGAGAGTGTGAGGCTATGGCAGCTGGGGTACAAGACAACTGCTCACATAGAGCTTCAGGCATGAGGCAGAGAGGAAAGCTAGTGCTCAGCTCTCTCTCTCTTCTCTCTCTCTCTCTCTCTCTCTCTCTCTCTCTCTCTCTCTCTCTCTCTCTCTCTCTCCCTCTCCCTCTTCTATCCGGAACACCAGCCTGTGGGATGGTTTTTGCCCACATTTAGGTGAATTATTCCTCTTGAGTCAAAGGTCTTTGGCAATTAATGCCCCCACAGACAGACAACACACACACACACACACACACACACACACACACACACACACACACACACACAGTCTTCTAGGTGATTCTAAATCCTGTCCCATTCATTTACAATGAAAGTACACCAAAGCAAGAGCCATGGATATAAAAACTGAAGCACACATAGGATTTCTCAACAGTCATATCAAAGAAATTTCATTCAATAATTAGCACTGGCTACATCCATTGGAGAATCATTGACTGTAAATCCACAGCTCAATCCCTACCAGTGACCTCTGCATCCACAGAAATGACCTAGCTCTTCTAAGGAGCAGCCATCTCCACTGCCACTGCCAGTGCCACCCCACTTCTGGTTGCTCCACAGCATGCTGTCTATAACATATCTCCAGATGTTTCCACGGGGGACACCACACATGGCTACAGCATTTGAGTCAAAGTACAAAAACTTCTCTAAATTGCTGAGTAAGTTGAGGTACTTTTGTTATTGTTGCTTTTCCCCCCATGTTGAATCAACACAGGAGTGAAATGCAATTATGTGTGAAGTTATCGATATCTTACCAAAGGATAAATATATAAATGATGGGAAATATGCCGTGATGTGAAATTTCATAGGTTTTTAAAGCCGTTCTTTAAATTATCTTATTCATTTAATTATAAACACCACGAGTAGTAAGTAGACTGTATCTGTTTGCTTTACAAGCTCATAAACAACTCCCACAACAAGGCTACCTTGATTAGATAAATTAATAAAACTGGAAAAGACACACTACCTACTCTATGATAATTAGATAGCAGGTAATTCTGACTCAGACATGCTAAATGGTTTCCAAAATGTTGAATGTGGGAGAGTGGTCAGTATGGCACCACACACCAAGTGTGGGGCAGAATCAGTCCCCCAATAGTTTGAGCCCTCCAGCAATCCACCCAGGGGACCTGTTTCCCATGGAAGCTGTTTAAAGATGTTTCTATTATCTGTTTTACCACTCTGTTTTGAATGAGGGACCACATCTGCCCAGATCATTTTCAGGGCAGCCTAAGAACTGTATCTTCATTAGATTCAAACATACCAGCAACACGAGCCGAGGTACCAGAAACCCTGGCTCCTGTCCAACTGTCTACTGCAGTAGCCAGAGATGACACTCATTTCTATACTAGCTCATTGTGGGATCACATTTCGTCATCATTTCTTTTCCTGAACCTAGGTTGGAAACTGATGGACCCAGTACTTTGTAGCACAAACTTTGTTTGTTTGCTTCATTTTCCATCCCATGTGCTGACTTGAAGAGCGCTGTCCTCTCTACCATGGGCCTTTGGCATTCTCAGTCATGGGATACAGTTTTCTCTGTCCATTCCCTGCCACAGGAAAAAAAAAAACAAAAAACAAAATGAGAGAAATATGAGCAGGAGAATGATAAACTGTAGTCTCTTGAGTGTGTTCACATTCTCTGCTAATGAAAGAATTAAAAGCCAGGAAAATCTGAAGCACAGAGAAACCCCAATCGCCACAGAAACAATCAGCAGGTGAGGAGAAGCGTTTATTAGGGGTGAGGAAACATACATGCAGCAGACCCACAGATAAAAAACAAAACAAAACAAAAAACAAAAACAAAACAAAACCTCTGTGAAGAGAGGGGACTCAGAATGCTGGAAAACCAGTCTCTTCTCAAGGGCTTGTAAGGCCTCTGAAGAGTCCTCACCTCCTAATGTAGGGTTGGTCAATTTAAAGACAAATAAGATGACAGATTGGCCAGCCACTGTTGTGTAGCATGTCCAGAGCCAGTCCATTGTCACAGGGCTTGCTGGTGGGAAACAAAATCCTACATAGTCTTTATTTTAAGCTGCTAGGATTTTGTCTTAAATTAGGAGGACAAGGAAGAAGCCAGCCATCTTGGAAATTCACCGTCTTTATTACCTAGCCACAGCCCCTCTCCTGATGTCTGCCTACCTAACTCCTAGTCTCTCAAAGGGATGGAGAGACCATTTCTGAAAGGTTGCCTGGCTGGAATCTCATTCTGTTTTCAAGCCTCTTCCCCATGTGAGTTGCCTCTTCAATCCATCCAAGCTCCTTCCTTGGTTCTCATCATTCATCCCATGCAGGTTTGCCTACCTAGCATGCCAGGAAGCCTGAGACCCTCTTACTCTAAGATCTCCACTTTCCTCCCTGCCTCACCAAGTTCATACAGTGCTGTGGAAGAGGCAGCAAAAGAATGGAGTGTAACACACAGCCAATGAGGACAGAGGAAGCTGAGGTCTAACGACAGTGACCCTCGAGCAACACAGACCAGGACCCCCAAACCCTTGTCGTTGGACTAGACAGATGCTCAGTACTGAGGAAGAGGAGAGGGGAAAGGTAGAACTTAAAGTCCGAGAAGCAAAAACTGGGTGGACAAACATCAAAGGTATTGGCATGGTAGGTACAGAAGCCTCCACCTCCAAGTCCAGTGTTTCAACCACAAGTGATGATTTTTCTATATCCTTCATGTCTGACTATTCATCCCAGCTGACGTCTACTGTTGTAACTTAAGTTGACTTATCTTAGGATTTATAGATTCCCTATGGTAAGTCCTCAGTCCTCCAGGCACATAGGCGTCTCCTGACAGCGTGGTGGGGTGCAGAGTGGGGAACCCATTCCTGGCGTGTCTGATGGTGTCTCTGGGTTAAGGATGGATAAAGGAGCTCCTCTGACTGCTGAAGAGCCTGACATAGATGCTGGAGGATGAATATCATGCTTCCTAGGATTGCCACGTCATTAAGTAGCTTTCTAGAAATATGACGCAGGCCACACACTAATTGACTGGGAAGAAGTACGTCATTTGACTGCATCTTCCAGTCATATCTGTGTTACTCAAAATTCTGAGCTTAAGCTGCAGGTACCTCAACTTCGTGACGGTGTGAAGACATTGTACCTAAATTTGAACTTACCAAATATATCTCTTTCCTGGTAGGCCTCCCCTTCATGCAAAATGACATGTTCATCTGCCTTCATTTATAAGCATAACTTTTGTTGCTCGATTTTTAAAAATTAATCATAATTTATTTATATTACATCTCAATGCCCTTGCTCTTATCTTTCTGTTCCCACCCTCCCTCTCTCTTCAGGCCTATGCCCCTCCCCTAGACCTCTGACCAGTGGGGACCTCCTCTCCCACCATCTGACCACAGCCTATCAGGTCTCATCTGAGTGCCCTGTATCCCCTTCCTCTGTGTTCCCACAGGGCCTCTCCCCCACCTGGTAGCGATTAAATCGCAGGCACCAGAGTTCATGTCAGAGGCAGTGCCCTGCCCTCCCCCCCCCCCCCTTCTCCATGTGGAGAATGAGCTGTGCAGAAAAGATGGAACGACCGGGGAGGGGAGATGTGTCCGAGCGCCACGAAGAGAATATCAAGGTTGGCGAATCGGCATGGACATCGCAAGCAGAGAACCTAGACCCGCTCCCCCCCCACCCCTGTCCAGATGTAGCCGATGGACTCTGCAGAGCCTCCGCAAGTCACACCCCATGTCTTTATCTGTCTCACCTTCGTTGAAAAGCAGCTTTCCTTCTATGACGCTTTCAGTGAGTCTAGTCTAGAAAGCCTGCTTTCCTCGGGTCGTCAGCAGTGGCCCGCTCAGCCCCTGGGCTCTAATCTTCTCTCCTCTTCTCCACTCTTGCCTCCGGCCTTTGGTCTTGATCAGACTATCTTCCTTGAATGTGATTTTCCTGTGATGTGCCCCTTATCAGCCCTTCACCCCAACTACTAAAGGGAAGAAGGACTGCTTGTTTAAAGCACAGTCAGAAGGGTTCAGCAGTTCTCACGCCTAAGCCGCCATTGCAGAGAATGAATTAGGCAGTGTTCCTGGGGTTGGATTGGCCTGCTAGGTGTCATCAGGATGAGAAAACGGCTTTAGAGGGAGACCCTGGTGTGTGACATATAGCCAAAATGTATTCTCAGGAAATCTTAGAGACCGTCCTTCTTCCCAGAGCATTCTAGAAGCATTCTGAAGATCTGCCTAGCCACTTAGGAAAATCCGAGGCACAGCAGCACAGATTAGGGTTGATCTGAACCCCGCAGTTACACAGCACAAGCATTAAACCCCCAACGTCTTCTTTGGACAAGCACACACATGACTTCCAGACAGTGTCACATGGACAGTCGGGAAAGCACCCCAGCGGCTCTAGTAATCTAAGCAGATCCTTATGAAGGTGCCTTCCACATCAAAACGCCAGGACTTCTGAGCTCTTCCCATTTATTCTTCATGCCTGCGTCTAAGGCCAAGGTGGATGGATCTGCTGCAAAACTGTGCCTCGGATCCACCACAAACAAGTCCCCTCGCATCTGTTGAGCTCAGCTAGTAAGCACAATTTATAAAACACTGACTGACTAACCCCTGTAACCATTTTAATGACCCTAAAATAAAGTGCTTAGAGCAACATCTGTCCCAGCAGCTGGGTTCTCTGCATGAGTGGGCAGAGCGACACATTGGGACAGATTCTCTCCTCCCTTTTGACAGAAACAATCGCAGCAGATCATTTTTATCGTAATCAATTTAGGTACAGTTTCTTGGAAACCATCTGCGTAGTGTTCATAGATTGTGCTTAAGAATTTAAATGTGTATATTTTTGGTCGCTTGATGGAGCATCTGCTAATGGCCACATAAGTTCCACTCTTTATGTGGAAAGCTATTTCCTTGTAAAGGGATTAGTAGAATATGGCTACTTGATTTTATCCTGCTAACTACCCAATAAGCTGCTGCAATCTGAATGGCATCCGCCACAGAGTGCCAGCCGAGGAATTAATTGCTAAAAAAATTAAAGTTTACAAAGGAACAACTGAAGTTGGAGAGGGAAGGCAACCGGAGGCGAACTGAAACATTTTCTAGTCTTCCCATCTCTAGCTCATAATTGTAAATTAATCTGTTTGCAATTGGGCCACCAAAATGAAAGAGAGGAATTGGTTTTGATAACAATGCTTCTCTTCTTTGTTTCTGAAACCAATTTAGTTCGGTGGCTTTACGGCTATTAGTTAAGTGACTATTAAAAAAAAAATCAAATGGCAAAAGCAGACGGTATTTATTTTAGATTTAAGGATAATTTGGGGATTATATTAAAGGGCAATTACTCTTAAAATACTAGGTAATGAAGACGAAGTGGTTTGGTGGTGATAAGGGATTTGCCCAAAACATGCTGTCAGCTGTGTATTCGGACAGAACACATTCATTAACACCACTGAGCCTTGACAACACATTTTAAACTAAGATTCCTCCTCTTCTTAAGAATAAAGTGTGTGTGTGTGTGTGTGTGTGTGTGTGTGTGTGTGTGTGTGTGTGTTTGCATGCACACATTTAGAGGCTAGAGGGCAATGTCCAGTGTCTTCCTCTGTCACTCTCCACTGTATTTTTGAGACACCTAGAGAGCACACGAGCCGGCTGCACTGTCCCACCAGGAAGTCCCAGGGGCCTTCTTCCTCCATGTCCCCAGCACCAGGACGATATGTGTGCTGCCAGGGCTGGCTTTCTAATGTGCTTCTAGGGAGTCAAACTCAGGTTCTCAGGTTTGCAGGACAAGCACTGAGTCTGTAGACTGAGCTGCCTCTCCAGCCAAACAGAGCACATTCAGTGCCATCTAGGTAATCTAGGGTAACGGTAGGACTGTCATGGGCTGGAGAGGCAGATCATTGTCCTCTAATAAGAGGCACGCCCAGCCTATTGTCTTCTCAAAGAATTTGAGAAGCCACAAAACTGGTGACTATCGACTAACAAAGTGAGCAAATAAACACAGTCAGAATTTCAATTTTATGGGATTATACAACCTTTAACATTACTTACCTCAATGTTTGTGGAATCCCAAGTCATTACTTAGGAGCGGAGTAGATTTTTTATTCAATGCCATGTTAGATTCTTTTATGCACATGCAAAGGGATGAGGTCACAAGATCTATGGGAAGAGATTCTTCCCAGGAAGAAACTTCACTCCTAGGAGGAATGAACATTCTGGAAGTAGACTGGCTTTCTGTAGTCTCCAAATGCTATGATAGGTACCCGACAACTTGGCCCGACCTCTGAACAGTTAGTATGTTAATCAACCTCATGATATCCATCTAGTTCTCTTTGACCACTGAGCCCAACAGTTCCAGTTTGACCAAAGGAATTGAGTGGCAAATCACCTATAATGGTACACAAGTGTCCCCAGTCAATTCTCATGTATCAGGTAGGTTGTGCTGCTTTGCATTGGTTTATCCAACTGCAAATACAATACAAAATTAAATGTGCTGATATATATGATCTGCTGTTTATATCCATCCCTGAAGGTTGCAAGCAGTACAGCCCACAAAGGCAAACAGAGAGAAATAAGCGAGAGTTCACGAACAGTGCAGTTGCCGTGATTGATCAAGACTTCCAATGAGATGCCTGTCATTCAAGTTCCTCTCAATACATTAGCAGTTATCATTTATAGAAGTTTCTGAAAAACCAGAGGTGGTCAGGTACCCTTAAAGCATGTGATATGTTTGGCTCCCTGGTCTAGAAAAGTTCTTGCTCCCTAAGAATCAGATAACTAATCTTCTAACTTAATGATAGGCAAGAATTTGGTCTGTGATGCTGGTACACTGATGACTACGAGAAACATCATTTCACTAATGCCCCTTTGTGCCATATACAAGACTCACAGCAAACAGACTTAATGCAGATGAACGCAGCACAAAACAGAAGTCAGAGCTGAGGTGAGAAGCAAAATATTCGTTCTCTCTGTCAGTCTCTATCTCTGTCTCTATCTCTCTGTATCTTTCTCTGTCTGTCTCTGTGTGTGTGTGTCTTTCTCTCTGTCTCTCTCCTCTCTGTCTCTCTGTCTCTGTCTCTCTGTCTCTCTGTCTCTGTCTCTGTCTCTCTCCTCCCTCTCTCTCTCTCTCTCTCTCTCTCTCTCTCTCTCTCTCTCTCACACACACACACACACACACACACAAACACACACATGCACCACTGACCCATGCCTTGAGCCTTACAAAAATGCAAAATGATACATAGACACATGAAATACTTCCTTCATATTAAATCAAAGTTTCTCCCAAACCTGCTTTGTGCTTCAAGCCTCTTATTACTCTTTTTTCCAGATTATCTCTTGGAGTTGTGGTTCTTGACTTTTATGTAGAATCTAGATTGTAGATGGATGTTATTCCGCAACCCCCCACCCTGACCTCCAACCCCCATGTGTGTGCAAGTGTGTATGTATGTGTGTACAAGTGTGTGTATGTGTGAGTGAGTGTGTGTGTGTGTGTGTGTGTGTGTGTGTGTGTGTGTCTGTGTGTGTGTTGGCAAGATCTGGTCATAGTTTACTGTGATGTCCTTTGTGAGAGGATACTGTTAAGGTAGGTCTTTTGAATTCTTCTTGCAGTACTAAAGCTAGAACCCAGAGTCTCCCCTGACCTAAATCCCCAACCAGAAAAGGAGATTTTAGATGCTTTTGTTATGACCTGTATTAGCCCAGATTGTCAGGCTTGTCATCTTTTGGAGTGTGGCAGGTGAGTAACACAAATGATACACTGCATGCCCAGAGATGCTACAGCCCAGGGAAGAAGAAATAGAGCCCATGAGAAAGGCAGGTGGCTCCTGGGGTGATTCATGCTGAACAGGGTCTGTTCCAATTGTAGGGTTTAGGAAAGTCCCAAGTTGGAGAGAAGATCCAGGGAAACTGTCCCAAGAGGAGGAGGCTTCTGTCTAAGATAGACTTAGAGTTGTGGGTGAGGAGAAGCACGTGTGCCAAAGCTGACTGCATCTGGATCCTCTTGCCTGATGAGCACAGATCCAGGTGGTGGCCACGTCAGCAAGTCTTCCTCACCCATGGCTGGAAGCAACAGAGATCTGAGATGGGACTGAGCAAGAATGCCACTCTGGTCTGAGCTACCTGGCTCACCAGATGGTTCTTTTTGTTGTTGTTGTTGGACAGTGTGCTATGGAGCAGTAGTTGTTAAAGCATGGATCTAGGACAAAGTGATCAACACAAGCTGCAAAGTGTTTGGACATGGAAAGTATGCAATCACCTCAAGTGGTGCAGAAATGCCAAGAATGAGACACAGGGGTGTCCATCTTCGCACCTCCCATAGGTGTTCCAGTCTCTGGGTTCTGAGACTTGCAGCATCATCAATCTGGAAACCCACTCACTGCTCCTTTACCAAGCCGAGCATAGGTTAGCCAGTATCTCTCGGGCTTTCACAGAGACTCTGGTCATGTCTGAATGGGAATTTTAAGACCACAAGATAGCAACTTGTGGAGTATGAGTCACGATGTCAGCAATTAGTACATCATAGTTATGCCGACCACCTGAGAGCCCAAGACTACAAGTACTACAGTATCAAGGAAGGGGGAAAGTCAGAGGTCAGGTGTCCAGTTGGATGGAGCTTACTGCGTCATTTCAGGGCCAGGAGGGTGCAGAAGCACTTTGAAGATTGACTTCAGGCTCCTCAGTTGATTTCCTTGTAGGGTATACTTGCATGAAGTCAGTAGCTCCTTCAACCCTAAGAGAATAGAAAAGGAGTTGGGTTTGTTTGTTTGTTTGTGGCTACACATTGGGCCAAAGACACACACACACACACACACACACACACACACACACACACACACACACATACACATTTATTTAATGAACATATGTTATTTACTTAACATATATGCTATTTATTTATTTAACATATATATTCTATTTATTTATGTAACAGTGAGGAAGTAGAATTTAATAACTTAAGATGTCTTTCCATTCTATTGCTCTGTCTTCTACTTAGGGCTGATACCTATAGAGATGGAATACCTACCTATTCCACACTTTCAAGACATGCAACTTGCTGACAGGATCGCGCCATCTCCACTTAGAGTCATCATACCTCTAGATTCAGTTGGCCTCTACAGAGCACAATATTTCCTTCTGTGGTGTCCGCACTTCCATACTACAGTTGGATGGTCAGGGAGGCTGTCTGAGGACACTGTCATGAGAAGCTGCAATGGTCGTCATGAGTCTGCAGTTGGATGTTCCTCTGTCTTTACTACACTGCCTCCCAGGCACAGTCTGCGCTAAACAGGAGTAAGGAACCCAGATGACTTCAGGAATAATTCAGTGGGCATGCTGTATGTCCACTACAGCCCAGATGGGAGTAGGGAGTGCATTGTCACCCAAAGGACTCAGATTCCTGCCTGTCCTGGCTGTGTGAAGACATGAGCATGGAGTTGGCAGGTCTTACTTTTTATGTGAAATTATTCAGATAAAATGTTTCCTAGAATGAAAAATGACGGTGTGAGGCACATAAACATGTTTATGGGTCTGGCGGGGGTTGTGGGCCACCAGTTTGAGAACTCCAGCATTTCAAGTCAAGTTGGGCCCCACACTGTCTTTTCTCATTTTTTTCCTCAGTTCACTTGGTTTGAAGTCATCCCTTTTCCAGCCCTCCTGCCTACAGCAACATCTGCTCTTCTCTATCTCTCTCTGACCTACTTTGGGTAGCGCCATTCTTTTGCCTGTAATGTATAACATCATCCTGTGTGCAGTCCAACTTACATCTCCTTTGAGGTCCAAGTCAAGTCACACTGCCCCCATGAAGCCTTCCTTGGCAGCCTGAGACACTAAGGGCCTGGCAGTCCTGATAAATAAGGACTCCAGGGCAGATGGCATGAACACTCCATTCCGGCTGCAGAGGAGTTGACTGGAAAACTTTAAAGGGAAAAGAGAAAGGAAGCTCAGGACTCACCTCCAGTGGTTCTGATTTAATTGGTCTCAGGTGGAACATAAGATTTTTTTTTTTTAGTCTTTGTTTTTATTTTTATTTCATACTCTCTAAGTGACTCTGACTTCCCAGAGTAGAAGATGTTTAGATGGCTAATTTACTCATGGGTATATTTGTATTAATCAGATTGTAATTATCTACAAAGCAACAGAGGACAGTAAAGGGGCGTTACGTTTTTATTTTACACACAAATAACTGATAAGGAGTCTTTCAAATGACAGCTTTTCCATACTGCACCCGTCAGTCAGGGTGGGCCTTCTGAGAGAGCCCAGCGAGCTCAAGCTTCTGGGTGAGCTGCTGGCTGGTGCGCTGTAGGTTCCTGCCAGCGGCGTTCTTGTTTCCACGTTGCTCATGTATGAAGTGGCCCCGTGGCAGGAACAGATAGTCATACTCCTCATACTTCATATTATCTCTGCTTCCAGGTCACATGATCCTGGTCGTAACATGCTTAAATGAGCATTTGTGGAAAGAAGAAAGGTCTCAGGACTCCACCAGCATCATGGAGCCCTTGGTCTCTGCGAGCAGTCCTAAGGAATTTGTCCCTCCTTTCAGCCAATAGTTTAGGGCACAGGAATCCATTCTAAAGGCAGACATGAAATACCTAATAAGATCTGGATGCATACGGAGTCTACTATGGTATTGCCTGTAATAAGAAAAATGTAGTAACTAAAACATCCAACTCCGTGTGTTAAAATAGTATGGGCAGTCATTTAGAAATGATTTTTCAAACGTTCACTGGAGCAGAGTATAGATTCAATTCACTGTATAACAATGAGCTCATCCATTAATTCTTTCAAAAATGTATCCCCAAAGTCCACTGTGTACAAAGCACCAAGCTCTGCATCCACATTCGCCTACATAGTATGCCAGTCTGTGCTTTAAAGACACCTTAAACTTTTTTTAGTCATCTATTTTTAGTAGATTTGATAAAGAGCCAGTTAGATTTCTGCATACATTTCCCATTTACTTTACAAATTCACAGTAGTTAAAAGTTTTCTTTTAATTTTTTCCTTTTATACACATATTTCTTGGGTTGTAAAATATTATATATATTGCTTTATCTAATATGTTTTGTTGTTAAATTGGATAGGTTAGCCACAGAAGAGGCCTAGAAGTCAATATTACCCTCAGTTTTCTATCTTGAACAATTAGCTATATGGTGAAGATATTTACTGAGGCAGGACATCAACACGTAAGAGGGCTTGAGCTCAACGTTAGGCACTTGTAATTTGAGGTAGCTGTCAGACACCTAAGCCAAAATACCAAAGAGGCAGTTGGCTGCCTGAGTATGAAGGGGAAGGTCCCATTGGAGCCATGTCTAGAACTTTACTGAAAATCAAGAGCTTTGTGGAGCACAACAGTAGGGCATACAGCATACGTTCTTGACCAAGGACAAGAATTGATATAGATTTTAGTATCTGGGAAAATGGAGAGGGAGAGACAATGTTTCATTTATGTGTATATTTGAATGTATTAGTCAAAGTATGTAGCCTTCATTTTGCCAAACATTTTGTGCTGTTGTCTTTATAGTCCCATGTCTGCACTAGAAAAGAAGAAGCGAGCACCTCACTCACTTTTGTGACCACATTATTGGTCATCTGATAGATGATACACAACACTGGATAAAAGCTACAGAAAGACACCATATAAAATACTAGTGAGAGACCTGGAAAGGTGACTCAGGGGTTAAGGTCTATTGCAGAGGACCTAGGTTTGGTTCCCAGCACCCATGCTGAGTGGTTCACAACCGCGGTAAACCTCCAGGAGCCTGACTCAATTAAAAGCAAAATAGATCTCAAAGTACCAGCAATATGAACCAGAAGTGTATACATTTTCATTTTGGCATCTAAGTTCTTACCCACAGTAATACAATTATCGTTTGACACCAGAAAAATTACCAATGCACTACATAACATTTTTGACAGAGTGATAAAATAAATACAATCCAATTGGTAGGAGAAGGAAAAACATTTCAGAAAAAAATTATTTAAAGAAGTATTGATAGTAATCAAGGAAGTCACTTTTACTCTGAAAAATGGTAACTATTCAAAATATGAATCAAATGTTAAGCTATATGCTAAAATTTTCAGAAGAATTTGCATTTTAATTTGGAGTCAAACACACTCTGATGCACCACTATCACACAACAGTCTTATCCACTGTGATAAGCAAAGAAAGGGAAACCAAACTATTAGGACAGAGAATTAAAGTAATTTCCAAATAAAATTATTTCACATATAAAAGATGTCACATAATATCCAAATTGCTATAATTTTAACAGTTGTTTAAGTTTAATTTAGATATCTGTCAATGTCTCAAAATTATTCTTCAATGTGCAACTAATAACTAGTTAGAATTTTGGACCCATTGGAAGGACAAAAGACAGTCGACTTTACCCATGAAGTCTCCTCCTAATTAAAATAGACTGCATTGAGAACTAGCAGTTCTTACTCAGTGGTGAATACCTAGGGATTTATTGTAGCATTTTCAGATTTTTTTAATAGAAAAAGAAACAGTGTGGTGTGCATGGAAGTCCCATTCCAGATTTGCTAGGTTTCACTGGGCAAACAAGCCAGCTGGTACAGGAAGCTGAGCTGTGCTGAGGAGCAGACAGCCTTGCGCTGGTGTATCCAAGGGGGGGGGCCTCCAAAGACGCAGCTATTGTGTGTAATACTGGCTATGCAGCCGGTGCTAGTGTCACATGATGTGGCTAAGACTAGTGGCTCCCAAAGTTGCAGGCAGGAAATTCTGCATAAAGGACATGAATAATCAAGTCTTTTGACAACATGAATGAATTCTCTCTTTTTTTTTTTTCAGAATAAAAGTCCTATGACAGCCTCTTGCCAAATACTACAACACACAAAGACCTATGTCCATTTTCGAAAGCTCCCATCACAATATTAGAGATGACCTTTCAATAGGCTCTGTGTGTGTGCTTTAAGGTTCAAACTGGATTCAGCTGCTTCCACTTACGGTACTTGTGCCTCTGCTGTGCTTTTCCCAAGAAGTGAGTGTTGGTGATTTGGCTTACGGTAAAGCATATAGTAACTCTTATATGTCTCCAACATCCTCTTTTATGTGAAACATGGTAGATGCTGCCCTATGGCTCTGGCAGGTCAGGTCCAAGCTTGGCATGGCATAGAGCATGCATATCTGCACAGCAACTCATGGAAATGGCGCCAAGTGGGGAATCATGTTCTTTGCCTTCCTCAGCCCCTCAGTTTTGAGCCCCCCAAAACCTTAGCAGCATGTTAATGAGTGGGATCACATGTTGAAGTATCTGCAAAGTTTATGTTTGCTCTCAAATAAATGCTCCTTTACCCCTCACAACTAGTATTATTATTATGAAATATGGTATGTCCAATCATGCCCACAGATACAGTAAGCTAATAGGGCACATCCTGGGATTTTGGTAAAGAGATTCAGTGCTGCCTTGCCAAAGAAGTGTTGTCTTGGATGTTGCTCAAGATGGAGAGACTTATTTTCTCCTTGTACATACATACGCATAACCTGTATTTTCCAATTTAATGTGCCATAATTAGGACTATATTGTTTACTCTAAGAAAGTGGTATTTGTCAGGTAACTGCTATTGGACTTTTTCCTCAGAAGGTCCTGTTCATCTCTGGAGTCTGAGTATACATGCTGGAAGGCTGGTGCCAGCCTACTCAGAAATAAGTCACTTGACTGCCTCAGTTCCTCATTTGACATTAGACATAAAAGGGTTAATGTAATGAGTGGCATGTCCTCGTTGGGTTTGGCAGAGAAGAAGCTCACAAACAAGTCTTCAGGTTAGCAGTATTTAACAGGTTTCTGTGCCAGAACCCTCTTCTACTTGGTGTTTTCAAGTCTTGCTCCACCCTACCATTTTTAAAAACATTTCCTTTAGGTCTCCCACATTTTCCAAAGGAAATGAACACAGACCATGTATGAGTTTGTTCTAGAATGTCTTAGACTCGTTTGGAGATTTTCACAGCCCTGTCTTCTCATTTAATTTATCTGAAGAATCTCAAAGACAAGGACTACAGATCCCCAGGAAGGCACAAAGTTGACTCATGGACTTCAGATGAGCATCTTCCCTCAAGCCCATGGCATCACTATTTGAGAAAAGTTTATGAAAAGTTGAAATATAAAAAGGGCCACATGGATGAGTCACCAGAAAGAATCAAAGGGGACAGGGAGTTCATGTCTCTGGGGACTGCACAGAAACCAGCCACGCTGGGATGTCCCTAGGAAGCCACACTCCTAGACTGGCAAACACATGTACTCAAAACTCCAGTCTCTCTAGAACTCAGACTGCCAGCTGAGCTCTCTCTCTCTCTTGAAGCTCTTGTTCTCTGGAAATGCCAACGCCAGGGTCTCTGTTGCTGTGATGATGAAAGCTTGAGTCTGTCAAGCACAAAGGCTTGAGCAATGGAATGCCGATGGTGCCTGGCCCTCATCTCCCCAGCTGCTACCCCAATCTTTGTTGTGATTGTTTCCTAGGAGAAACTGACTCTGATGACAAGCTGAACCTCAAACTTCTCCACAGATGCAGGTAGGGCCGCCCTCCCCAAGCGTCTCAGTCTGAGAAACAAAAGGAAAGGAGAACAAATGAGCCCTCGTGGAGGCAATTGCGATGCAGTGGAAAGCTAGCAATTGTCCCTGCCTGCGTTTTCACTAGCAGCCAGGCTGGCTAAGGGTCATTAGCTTAATGAGCTATTGTATTTTTTTTTCCTTTTTCTCTCGGAAGTCTGCTGAAACATCCTCCCAGGAGCCAAATGAGGAGGCGAAGAAACAAACAGCAGCTGATGGCTGAGGGAGCTTCGCCAAAGAGGTTGGCAGCTCAGGACACTGGTGCCATGTGCATGCATGCCTGCATGTGCATAGGTGCATGCATCTGCATGTTTGCAGATGCATGCGTGTGTGTGTATGTGTGTGTGTGGTGAGGGGGATCTGTGTTTGATGGAAATGGTAGGCAGACAGGTCTCTAAGGAAGTCTATGGTAATGCGTAGGTGAGTGGGTAGCTCTGGCTTTGGAGAAACTAAGGCAGAAGTGAAGGTGGGAAGTTACTTCCTGACCAAACTGACCAGAAGGCCTGGCTCACTCCATAATCCCACAATGGAGCTCCACTTTAGACACAGACACAATGCCTTGGATGAATTTATTTGAAAGCGAGTAATTCTTTACTTGGCACACAGTAGGTAGCTGGTTCGTAGTCACTGGAAGAATAACGAGCCTATGCAATGCCAGAAGGAACCCCAAGAGATGCATTTGACCATGCACTTGGCCCCATCCTGGTTCTTTCCCTCACTTCTTCCCCATCTTCATCTAAGAATGGCCAGTTGTTCCTGGGGGAGATTCTACTGTGACACTCTGCATAATGTGTGAGTAACTGACTTGCTAATAACTAAGGCTCATTGCTTATTACTAACTACCAATGCTGCAGGCTCAATGTTAAAATTTGAGAAAGGGACAGAGAATTGAAAATGACACACCACCTGGCCATTTCAACCCTGCTATAAAAAAAAAAAACGGATGCTCCCCACAGATAGGGGCTCCAGAGGGTATGTGCCCTATGCTAGCAGTATATCTCCACCCTGTTACTCTCTACTGCACATGTGATCTGATGTGTCTGTCTTGTCCTCTGATGACAAACCTGGGTGTTCCGGTTGACTCAGGCTTCCCCCCAGGAAGTGACCATCTTTGACAAAATGACTGTAGCATTGCTACTGACTACGCAGAAAGCACACATGCTCACTCCATTGCTTTCCAGAACATCATGTAACTTTATCCTATCTGAAATATGCGGAAGACCTGGCTTATGCCTTTCCAGCCCTGACTGTGATCAAATGAAGCAGAACTTTGCTATCTCTAGTGACACTTCTTGAGTAGGAACTTTTAGTTCTCATGGGCGGATCTTCTTCCTAGATAAGGTCTAGGGAAGCGGGGATGGAAGGAGCTGCTAGCAGTTGGAAGCCTTTGAAGGGTTGTGAGCCTTCTCCTGCCAAGGTCGCTGGCAGTCAGGATGATCACTGTGGAGTCCTGGGGCTGGGTGCCTCACATCCACAGTACCTTACAGAAGATAAAGAAGTTTACCTTCCTGCCAGCACCAGGGCCCTTGAGGCTGGTACCCTCCCAGAAACACTCTGAAAGAGGTTTCCTTGGCGACTGTGCCAAGAGCCCTTCTCCCCCTGCATATCTGCCTCAGAGAACTGCATCCCTTTTAAAAGTGTCTGAGTGCCTTGAGGCTGAAGCCCACCTTCTGCTTTCCCTGCTCAGGAGTACAGCGTATTGAGGAATGTGTGCAGTCCTGCAGTGAGGAATACGTTAGTGGGGTGCCAACTACAGAGTCACAAGGTGGGACCCGACCCTGCCTATTTCTCCTTGCTCCCCTATTCAGCCTGGCCACTTTATGCTCCATAGCCTAGCCAGATCTCTCCCGTGGGTGAGGCAGGGCAGCCTGGTTTCCGGGGCAACATGCTTTCTGTTTCAGAAAGCATCTCTCATTTGCAGTTCTGGGGCCCGCAACTTTCGCCATATGTCGGTTGTCTCTGGCTTCATGATCCCAGCCATATTAATGTTATAATTAGAGCCAGTATTTATACCGGCTCTGAGAGGCAGCTCCTTGTGCTTTACTTCATCTTCCCAGCATGGCTGGCTTGGGATATTCTTCCATTTTAGACATGGGGACAGATTGGGAGAGAGAAAGAAAGGGAAGAGAAACAGAAAAGACTGGGAGGGAAGGCCAGAAGCAGACACCCATCCATAGAGAATGGGGCTCACAGACCAGCCTGCCCGGCCTCTTGCCTGCAGAACCTGATATCTCTCCCATCAGGCTGCGGATTCACACTAGTCCCCATTAGAACTGGGATGATTTGGTTCAACCTCTGCATCAAGTTGGGTGGGATATTCAACAGCATGAACAGAAGGGTCTGAAAGGGCTGCGTGTGCTGTGGTTTACAGAGCCAGGAGCCCCACACTTCTGTAGCCGACACCATCAGAGGCTCACTTCTCATGCAGTCTTCCAAGTCAGCCTCGGAGGCTAGTGACTGCCTGGCTTGCTCTGCTCTCCTTGGCAGAGGTGGGCCACCAGCTAAGCCATAGGCACAGCACTTTATTGATAGGGTGCAGGCCTGTGTTCTTTCTCCTGGAAGGTGCTATGGGCCATGCAACCATGACCGGAGGCTAATGTCTCTACACAGGGAGGACACTAAAGAATAGAAGGTAGGTGGGTACCTGACTTCCAGGGTCTCTCAGATCCAGGAACTGTTTACAAGCTTGACTCAGTTTCTGTCCTGATTCCCTATGCCCCTCCCAACACGCCGTACCTACCACACCTGAGCAAGTAAGGCTATTTGTCTCTCATGCACAATATGCTCTCCTGGTGAGCAGAGTCTCTCTGAGTCTAGTGCTTTGATTCACTCTTTCTACCCATGGCAAGACTTTTCCCAGTTCGCTGCATTGTTCCTGTGAATGTCAACACACCGTGTAACTGCTCTCATTCCTCACATCCTGTACTAACAACCTACATTTAAAAGTAACAGAAGTGCACCTTCCTTAAGTGTGCTTCCGGCTGACTACCAGGGACCACCCTGGCTGCCTTGTGTTCGTGTTCCAGTGCCTCCTCAAGGTTTTGTCACCCTCCCTCACCCTCCCTCATCCTTCCTCATTTTCCCTCACCCCCCTGCTTCAACTTTCCCACATTCCAGCCCCAGCTTGCCTCCCTGTGTCAGCTACAGAGACTGCGACCCCAGTACTGCTTGTGGGCAAGTGGCTTTCCTGAGAACTAGGGGAACAAGTAAAAAGCTGCATTCTCTGACTTAGCTTGAAGCTGGTTTTCCAGTGGAATGGGGGGAGGGGGCCAGGAGTCAACTGAGCCACGGAGTCATGTTTCTGTTTGCCTGCTCGAGTGTCTCCTTCCAAGCCTCAGTTTCCTCAACTGGCAAGTTATGAAATCCCTAACCCTCTCTAGTACAGACTTTCCATGCCAGACCAGGAAAACACAAAAGCACGTGCTAGTCTCCCAAGGCCTAGGAAGACGTTGGTTAACAGTGTTAGATCCTCTGAACCCAACCTGCAGAAGGTCTGAGCCTGGAACAGGGGAAACTTGCTGGACTCATCGCAGGGGAATAACATTTACAACCATGTTCATGACTCCCGGACACTCTCCTCTGTGGTTGATTATTAGGGAATATTACTTGCGCAACACATTTTGATCAGTCACTCCTCTTCATGTTTTCTTGTTATGCTCTTATGAGCAACTTTTAGCCGTAAAGCTACAGGATAGCTGCTCTAACTCCAGAAGTCAGAAGGAGACAAATGAATGAATGATTACTTGTTCATTTACCTACTTACTTATTTCACACAGCTTTGTGTTGTATTTTTTTAAAAAAAAAGGATCTTTTCTCAGGTGTTCAGTTTTATCACTTGAGACACAATGAACCCATGTGCCAGCTCAAACCTCGAATTGACTATTGGGTGTTTGTATTTATGTCTCTGTACAAAGGACCACGATGGGGATAAATGCTGAGGGGTTGCTCTGTGCTAAAGACTCTCCTGGTTTTCCTCTACCACTACCAAGAGGCATCACAGTGCCATGCTGGCCGTGCAGCCTTTGAGGGCAGTGCCTGTTACTTGAGTTTTTAGTGTAGAACTGTAGGCAAGATCTTCAAATCTCTGTGCAGACAGCAGTCTCATCTCTGCTATTGCCTTTGCATGGAGGAAAGTTCTGGAAAGGCTGTGACTGTTTTCTAGGTTCCTTTGCAATTTATTTTTTTATTTAATTAATTTATTTAGATTACATCTCAATTGTTATCCCATCCCTTGTAACCACCCATCCCTCCCTCCCGCTTTCACCCAATTCCTCTCCCCTATGTCAGTGACTGAGGGGGACCTCCTCCCCAACTATATGATCATAGGCTATCAAGTTTCACCTTGGTAGCCTGTCTATCCTTTCTCTGAATGCCACCAGGCCTCCCCACCAAGGGGAAGTGGTCAAATATGGGCACCAGAGTTTGTGTCAAAGTCAGTTCCAGCTCTCCACTCAAGTATGGAGAATGTCCTGTCCATTGGCTAGATCTGAGTAGGGGTTCGTTGTTTACTGCATGTATTGTCCATGGTTGGTGCAGTAGTTTGTGCAGAAGCCCTGGGCTCAGTTCTGCCCATCCTGATGTTCTTCCTGTAGGTTTCAAGGACCCACTGGATCCTTTTATTTCTCCATTCTCCCATACTTCTCTCATCTAGAGTCTCAGTAGGATGTCCTCACATCTATCCCAATCTGCTAGTAAGTGAAGACTTTCATGGGACATGCCTCTTGGGCTAGTGTCCAATTATAAATAAGTATATACCCTGTGAGTCTTTCTGCTTCTGGGTTAACTCACTCAGTATGATCATTTCCTGGCATAAAAATTATATCGGGGATACAGTACAAAATCTTAAAATCTCTACAGAAGCAAAGCAAATGAATAAAGAGAGTTAAATTGGCCAAAGGATGATTTCCAGGTCCCATGTCAGTCTTCCTTCCCAGTTTGTCCTAAAAGGCAAAGTGCTCACCCTTGTAGAAAGATGCTGTACAGGGTGGCTTTCCTCAGCAGCATGTCCAAGTCCATCGGGATGGCTCCTCAGGATGTCTAATGCTCACGAACTGGGATAGCTACATTTTGGACTATCCTGTAGCCCAGGAGAGGCTCTGAGTTCTTCTCATCAGTGCCTTTCTCTGGAAAGTCACCAAATCTGGCTTGCTTGGATCCATATCCCTTCCCCAGGGTCTACCTGCCAGGGTACATTGAAATAGCAGTACAAGGGTTTCCATGAGCTGAAGGTAGATGTGAAGAAGACCTTTGCTTCCAATTCTTCCTCCTGCCATTGCTGGTTGCTTGATGTATAGACAGGGGGACAAAGTTGTCCTGACTTGAAAGTAGTCCAGTTCAGTCTGAACAGCAGCAGTGTCATATAAGATCTTACATGGAGCTCTATGATCATCTGTCTCCTGTCCTCTGTGTGTCAATTAAAAGAAGTTGCTTTCCGCCCATTCTGGTTCTATAAAAAGTCACAAACCAAGGTGAGCCCTTCCAAGCTATGTCCTCTTTATGAGTCTAAAATGGTGACAAAAAAATGCCTTCAGTAGCAGCAGTTGACTAAAGATACTTAAACTTGGATCAAGGCAGGCATGGTAATCTTCCTGGCTTGGGAGAGATGGAATTACTGACAGAATCCAGGAGAGATGAGGTGGGGCTTGAGCAGTGTCTTTCCCAAAGCCCAGTTATCACTACACAAATTCAGAAAGCTAGAAAACTCCACGGAAAGGTGGCCACTACTAACTGCTTGGCCCTTACACCATGGACATTTCAGGTATGGCCTGCACTCTAAGGAGACCCTTTACACTTGGACACAGAGGTTGACATTGTCGTCCCCCAACTGAACAAGGCGCATGTTCACACCTAAACTCTTCCACTCACCCTACTAGCACATGTGGCCATTGCACAACTGAGAGGTCCAGGAGATCCAACGTGGTGCCATCTTCACCTTCACCCACCCAGGACACTAACCAGTTCCACTGCATGGATTCAGACAACACCTTAAGACTTCATTGTAAACTCATTCAAATGTATTAGCTTTTTCTCCTAGCTATGGGCTTTGATGAAAGGATACACGAGGAGACGTTCTGATATACTGGAAAGAGCCCTAGTTTTCACTAAGTCTAAGCTCCTAGCCCCATGAATCTTATCTAGTTCACCAAGAAGTCAGTGCTCAAACAATCCATATTCTGTTTTGGCGAGTTTTATCAGGCAGTGTGGAGTTGATTTGTGTTGCCTAAGAGCTCTGTATTATTTGGTGTATTTAATTCTAAAGTTTGTGGTGAACAACCTAAGTTAAATAATGCATCAGAAACAGTGTACTTTTCTAAAGACGCTATGTTCTTCATTAATTCAGCTAGCAAATACCACTCCATCTGAGATCAGGTATCTCTAGCAGATGGCGCTGAGGTAGTAAACTGAGCGTATCAGTAGTGCAGGCAAGCTGGAGGACGCTAACTGCCTGAGTTATTTTTGGGCGGTTCAGCAGATTTCTTCTTTCCATAATAAGTGAATTTTTCTCCACAGAATTTTAAATTTAACTGATTTTTCCCCTCAACAAAATAAAGTTATTCCAGAAAGGAATGTTCATTAACTCTCTACCATGGATTACTTTCATGATCAGACTCCAGCAAGAGAGAAAGGCCAAATGTCATTTTAAAACAAACAAACAAAAAAACTTCATTTGCCACTCTGTGATCTAGTGGATTCTTAGAATGACCATAACACAAAAAAGTTTACTTATTCTATATAGAACTGAAAAGTGGCCAAGCCCCTTTTCCTGAGTTAATATAAAACAATCCTTTCTCCAAGAGTAAGAGAAACTATATTCTGAGAGATGTATGAGTAGCTATAGGCTACGATCCTCCAAACAAAGTATTCTACCACAGAAGCAGTTACAAGCAATTTTGTATTCACAGACCAAAGAAAAGTCATAATTCAAGGTATTTGCCAAGTACTTTGGTATAAAACACCAGGTAGCTATGTAACATCAAAGCAAGGAAATCTTCAATATAGACCTTAAATGTTTTCTGAGAATGTCCTTAGCTGTGGCCTTGGTAGAGGTTGATAATCTGCTAACCTAATCTACTTCCAAGGTTTACTTGATAAGGGAACTAAAGATAACCCAAGACCAGCTCTCGATCTGCAGCATGCCAATGCTCCAGAGAAAGGAAGCCCTAACAATTAACCAATCATTCGAGGGATCTTCTACATGGGTGTGGCTGGATCAGGAAGCATCACTGCACACTCCAAGTTAACAAATGATGGCAATACTGCCAGAGTGAAAAATTGATACCACTTTTTTTCACCTGATCATCAATATTAATAGCTGTGGGACACTGTTCTTTGTGTGGGCTGTGAGACCTCTGAAGTGGAACAGTGGTGTCTTAGTGACTTTCCTGTTGCTGTGATAAAATGCCACAACCAAGGCAACTTAGAAGAGAAAGAGTTCGCTTGCCTGATGGGTCCAGCGGGAAGAGTTCATCCTGGTGTGGAGGCCTGATAGCAAGAGGCAAACACAGCAGCAGGAGCCAGAAGCTGAGAGCTCCCAACTTGGAACGCGTGAAACAGAGACTGTGAATGGAAGTAGGGCAAGCTTCAACCTCCCCAAGCCTTCCCCGGGGCGGGGAGGGGGGGGGACGACACTTTCTTCAGCAAGGCAATATCTTCTAACCCTCTCCAAGCAGCTCTACCAACTGGGGTCCAACTGCCTGGGACCATGGAGGAAGCTCCTTCTCTGGGATTTGTGTATGACAGAGGCTGAGGAATGAGAATACTTGATTTCACTCTGTATTTGTTTCTCACCAGCACTGTGGCCTAGGGCAGGACCAGCATTTCCTCATCTATAAAATGAAAGCGCAATGTCTTCTCACATTTGTATAGCTACCATTGACAATATAAACATAACTCATAATTCTCTCTCTCTCTCTCTCTCTCTCTCTCTCTCTCTCTCTCTCTCTCTCTCTCTCTGTCTTCACCCTCCCCCCACCTACAGTTAAAAAACAGCTATAGTAAATTAAGTTTTCTTTCTGTCATCTCTCTTGCATCTTGTATCAGTCAAGACTGAGACATACCCTCCCATGGGCAAGTAGGAAAGCCACATGGCACTGGTGGGCTGAGTTCAACCGCTGCCTTCCCTGCTCCATGCTGAGATGGCTAACAACAAAACAGGTAAGAAGTGCATGTGTCAGAGATGGGAGAAGCTGGCTTCCTCAGGAGTCCGTCCTGCTTTCACTGTTGAGAGTGAAGCAGAGGACACTAGAGGCAGGAGGCCACTGCAGTGACCACTTAGAGCCCTTTGTCTGCCTTGACTTCTGAGTGGGCACAGAAGGGCAGAGGGAGAAGGAAGAGTGAAGAGCTTCCAGAGAGGAGGAAGTACCCTGCTCTCTCCTCTCCACTGAGCAGCAATAAGGGGGTTTGCCTTTGCCAGGCCAGCCAGTTTATCAGCTGAGACCCCCATTATCATGTGACGGGTCCAGCAACCCCACTTTAGTATCAGTTTCACTTTGCACAGCTTGAATTAAAGATGGAAAAGCCTAGGAATTTAAAAAAAATCCCTAGTGGTTTTAAAACAACTTTTATTATGGCATAGGATGAGAACTATGCTATTTCATTAGTGCCTATCATTGGTTTTTCTCCGTGTGTGCCTAATTCGTAAGTGAAGCTTCTTTATAGGTGCATATTTGGACATAAACATTTAATCTACACAGGACTCCGTATTAGTTCACTTTTGGAAATGTTCACTATCTCTTGTGCTTTTGTGTTTGTTTGAACACGGAAGAGTGTGGAAGACAATCAAGAGGGTCTCCTACCTGTTGCTCAGTCACAAAGCTCCAGGCAATAAGGAACTGCAGCCCCTGCAGATAAGAGGAGTGTAGCCCTGCAGTTACGTATCTCCTCAGATGCCCCTTACCTTACTGATACTTAGTTGTTCCTCTCTCTTTCAGTCACAGCAGATGCTTCCTGAGAGGAAGCAGGCCACACCTCACTCTGGAGGCAGGGACACACTGACACCTGTGCCCTTAGTGAATGAGTAAAGAAGAAAGCTGGGCCTGGTCGCACAGGCTTGTGATTCCAATTACTAAGGGTAAAAGTTCAAAGCCTACATGAGCTATAGAGATCAAGGTCAGGCAGGGAAACTTAGTGAGAGGTGTCTCCAAATAAAAGGGGTTGAACATAGCTCTTGGTAAAGTATTTATCTAGCATGAGAAGGTCCGGGGTTCAAGGTGGAGGAGGAGGAGGACGAAAAGGAAAAAGGGGAGGACGAAGAGGAGGAGGAAAAGGAAAAGGGAGGAGGAGGAGAAGGAGGAGGACAAGAGAAAGAAAGAAAAAGAAAAGAGGAAAGAAGGAAGGAAGATGTTAGAAGTGGCTGAGGATGCTAAAGCAAGGACAAAATATGAATGAAGTTTTTTGTAAAACACAAATCCTGTCTAGCTGCAAAGCTCTTGCATGGTAAACAGTATAATTGATGGTAGATAAGAATTTTAAATAATTAAACACTCCTCGATGAACTGTTGGCTACTGATAGTCTTCAGCTATGTGCCCACCAGCTCCAATGAATAATTTCAAACCTATGGTCACAGGCAGATCACAAAACCAAACCAAAAGACATGAATGTGAGAAAGGAATTTGTAGGCAAAAGGAGCACTTGACAGGGGTGGGCGGGGCTGACGAGGTGGAAAGGACATAGGAGAGAGTTGGGGGTGAGACTAATCAGAATACATTATATACATGCATGAAACTGTCAAAGGACAAATTTAATTAATAAAAAAGAATTTTTTATATATTTCAGATGTCTGATCTTGAAAGACTTGAAAATGAGTTTGATATTCGTCATGATTCTTAGCAGCATATAATGGGGCTGGTCTGACCTGATAGCTGGGTGGTCACTTCACTTGAACTTGACAGATTTGTCATGCATCCCTGTGCTCCTGGCTGCAAAGGTGACCTGGAAACCTTACTCTTCTGCAAGCTCCAGTGCTGTAAGTGGCCAACTCTGTAGCTCTGTTGAGAAACAAAGTCCCATCATCATCAAGTTTTACACTCAAAAAGAATTTCAACCCCCACTCCCCTTCCCCGATCAAAGACAGGAAGAGAATCATGTATTCTACTTTTTAATTTTTCCAATGCAATATCCACACAGGCTCATCCACACAGTAGAGCCAAAAATGGCTCCCCACCATATGAAATGGACACTCAGTGATGACCTTTTGAGAGCACGGAGTCCAAATTGTCTTTGAAAATAAGTAAAACAGTCATCAAATCAGCCATTATGCTGAAAACTGGAAATCTGGGCAGCTCATCTTATAGCAAAGCGCTATCCCATTACAGTTCCAACCCAGAGCTTCTGAGCACTGCCTGAGTGACTGAACAGCCCATTGACTTCCCTGCCACACCCCTAACATCATCAGAGTTCCATTTTCATGTGAATGATGACTGGTGGGAAGGCCATAGCCATGGCATGAAAACCATGTTCGTGATATTTATGGTTTTGTATTAGGAGGAGGTTTAAAATGAGAAAGAGAAAACTCATCCTGGACTCCCTGGCACTCTAGTAGAAGCCAGGCATGCCCTGACTGCTGTGTAATACATTATGTATCATGGAATTGCTGTTGCAGCTTCGGCAGTGGGCTGGCCACAGCACACCCTCTCGTGGAAGCCAGATCCAACACAGGGCTCCAATGTGCCTGTTCTGGAAGAGCAACAGCATTAACTGGGAAGTGGAAATAGCAACAGTGCTGTGAGGGCCATTTCTCCTCCATGGTTATAGGAGATGAACAAGCATGTTATGCTCTTCCAATTTCAGTGGATCATGCAAGCCTGAGGCCATGCAGGATCTATAGAGCGCAAGACAGGAGACAAGGGAGGAGACTAAGCTCCGTGAACATTGGCAGGGTCATTGAGTTCATTACCTCTGACTTGGGAGGCATTTATAGGAGCTGGACGGCATCTGGGCTTATAGCCCCTTGGAGGAAAGATACAGAGCTAAAGACAAGACTGCCCATGGATAATGCAGGATACTTTTTGTGCCTCCAGTGACATTTACCACCGATGAATTAATCAGAGAATAGCTTCACAAGCAAAGGATAGAAGAAAAGAGAAAGCAGGCTCAATCTCAGAGGAGCAGAGAGTGCACTTTGGGGCTGGTGAGCCTTGCCCAGTGTCATTAGCTCTGAATAACTAAGGCAACAGGAATAATATCTAAGTGCTGCCATCTCCACATTAGCCACTCCTAGAGGAGCCTTTATGGTGACCTCTCCATCCCTTGACAAGTGAGTGGCCTAATTCTTATAGTCACAGGCAAAGATGAGGACCACTTCTACATAGAGTCTGGTATTTGGTTACCAGGAAGAGTGCTCTACAAATGCAAAGTCCAGAGGCATGTAAACTTAAGAGTGTGCTACTCTTAACGTGTTCAGAGCAGATTCATTACGACACTTTGTGATGCAATTTGTAGCCTGCTTTTAAATGTTAATATTACTGCCATTATTTTACAAAACATGGGAGAATCGTGAACCCTACTCCCGCGGGCCTTTAATTAAATGAAGGAAATTTAAACCCATAGTAAATTCAGTGGCAGTGTGTGTATAACTAGCTTTAAAGGTTATTGGAAATAGTCTGTGCCTTTTACCATATCCTCTGTGGTGGTATGAATGAGATTGTGCGTTTGAACACTTAGTCCTCAGCTGGTGGCATTGTGTGGGAAAGTCACGGACCCTACAACAAAGTTGAGGCGTTGCTGAAGACCATCACTTGGGGTGGGCTTCACGGGATGGTCACCCCTCTTGATGTTCTCTCCCTCTGCTTCCAGCACACAGATGAAAAGTGATGACCCTGCTCCAGCTGCCCTGTCTTCTTCATCAAAATGGATTCTGTCCTCCAGAACATAAGCTAAGATGTACTCTATCTTTCTTAAGATTCTCTGGTTGGAATAGTTTATCATGGCAAACAGAAATGTAACCAACACTTTAGCAATTTCCATGCCCCCTTCCATTAGTGAGTGAGTGGAAATCTCAGAGGCAGATTAAAGACATCAGATCCAAAGGAAACTCTAATTCCGCAAATCCCAAAAGGCTCAACCTGGACTGTAGGGCCATTTCTGGAAGTTAGACAAAAGCCAGCATTGGTTGGGAACTTGTGAAACTGGTTCCCATCTATTGAAAGGAATTATTTCCTTTACTTCTGGCAGAAGGGACATATGGCTACCTGTGGCACCTATCAGCATAACAAAGCCCCTTCCTGGCCTCCAGGGTCCCTTAGCATCACAAGTATCAGTTATACATTTCTTGCAAGTATCCTAGCTCTTCTTACCTCCGCCCCCCACCTTAAACTCCCTCCAGGTCAAGGGCTTCCCTCTCCCAAAGCTACTTATTCTCTTTATAACCCTGCTGTTCTTGCTATGTTCTCTCTGTGCTCTGCTCCTGCTTCTCTCACTATGTTTTCTCTATTCTCTATTCCCTCCTGTTCTCTCCTTTCTCGTAAATAGCCCTGGCTGTGTTCAGTCTGCTGGTCATACTCACTGTATTTCTTTCTCATCTGCACTGTTCCTGATTTCCCAGCCCTCCTCCTTCATAGCTACAATAAAAACCTTCCCCTCAGCCATACCATAGAGTAATCATGTCATTAGTTTATACAAAAGGAAATGCATTAGGTGTTTAGAGCAGAAATGAAGTCCACCCTTCTTACTTTGGCACAGGGTGTTTGGCACATGCTCATTTTAGACTCAACACCGACATAGTTTTCTTATTTTTCATGTCCATGGATGCTATACCCTCCTTTGAGTGCTTCTGTGGGTTATCTTCTTTCTAAGTCAACACCAAGATCTCTGGAAATTCTGCTTATATAGAGAATGTAGTTGTGTAAGCGCAGGAAAGTCCTGAGATGTCTGTGACTCACTCTTTACATATTTTCCAAGTTCAATTTTCAGAGTTGTATAAAGACTAAGTCTGAAATCATATAATATTCTGAACTCTTTGAATTTAGTAAATCTATATAACCAGGGGGTGATATTTCATAGACATATAGAAAAAAAGGGAGACGAAAAAGAAAATGAAACGAAAAAAAAAAAAAAAACCCAGGAACCTATACCAGCCAGCTTTTCTTCCTCTGCCTTTTTCAGAGGCAGTCACATGTTACAGATTGTATGGCCACAAGACAGAGGAACCTCCAGCTCCCTGGGATCCTGAGTGACTACTCTGAGAAGAGTCTGCAACGGGGGCCCAAATCAAACCTGTTGCTGTGCGAAGCGGTATCTGACACCACTGAGACCCTTAGGTTGTCTGTCTCCTGACTTATGAGGGTAGCCTGAAGCTCTCTCCTTCTCCAGCTCACCTGCTACCATCATTTGGTTCCTGCTATTGGGAGAATCATGTGGAAGTAGAGACTTAGTCACACCATTCCGTATCAGAAATCTCCTTGGCCAGTGTCATCCTGCTTTTCATGGACATCGCTCTTTCAGTATTTGGCTCCAGTAGTGGATTCAATCTAATTATTTCTCCTACTTTATATAATCCATCTGCTTCATGAAGCTAAACCATTCACAAAGTAAATATCCAATTTCCAGTTTTCCTCTCGAGCCCTGAAAATGCGGGGTAGCTAGACTCAAAAAACCAAGCAAACAAACAGACGTGGCTTTCATGAAGCAGAGTACATAATAGAACATTCTAGAATGATGAAAATGCTTTGCATCTCCAGTGTCTAGTATAATCACTAAGTACAGAGTCCTTGAATACATGAATTTGGATAGCAAGTTTTTGTTTTAGTTAAGTCTTGCTATTGCAAATATAAGTATAAATGGTTGGGTTTTAAATTTTTTATTTATTCAAGTGTATGAGTCCTGTGCTTGCATGTATGTCTATGCACCACCTGTGTGCAATGCCCAAGGAAACCAGAAAAGGATGACAGATCCCATGTGACCAGAGTCACAGTTGTTTATGAGCCACCATGTGGGTGCTGGAAATTGAACTTGGATCCTTGGGAGAGCAGCCAGTGCTCTTAATTGCTAAGCCATGTCTCTAGACACATTTGTTGTTTTTCTAATGTTACCTGTACTTCTATAGGCAGAAAGCAGATATTCACAATGAGAAGTAAACAAGATACAAACATAAGACTCTGAGGAAGACTTCAGGTGGAGTTAAATTGGAATAGGGGGCAGAATGCATGTTGAGATGTAAATGTCAAAGCCGTGGAAGGAGTGGCCTGCAGAGAAGCATCTTCGGATGTGCCAGATACTAATGACAATAAAAGCTGCCCATGAGGATACCAGAGAATGTGTAGAGAGTGCAAGAGAAGGGCGAAGCTTGGTGAAGTGGAAAAGGAGTGTTGCTGAGCAGAGAATGCAAGTGAGAGAGGATCTATGCACTGTCCTGGAGCTTTAAAGACTGTGGAAAGTAGCGAGCCCCTCTCAGCCATCAACTGGACAAATCTCAACTTTGCAAACAATGCCTTCTCTTCCCATTCTTTTCACTCTCTCCTTTCACAAAATATTCATTTTCTCCATGGCTTTCTCCCTTGTTTAAAATAAAGGAAGGAGATTTTTTTTCTTCAAGTGCATAAGCCTTGTTTTCTGAGACACTACAGAGCAAAGATAAATCTGTTTATTCTTTTCATATCTGCTGTCATTTTATTTAATTTCATTTGGTTTGACTGTTCTATAAAAGAGGTTTCTTTTTAACCAAGAAAATGTAAGCATCTTTGGACTGAATCTCTTGCTCAAAAGATTCTCCAATGTGGTCATGTTCCACACTAGACACATTGATTAGCTATTAGCTTAGAATGAATGTGTCTTTGACACTGACCATCATTTATTTATAAGTATGATTGACCAAGGCTCACATTTATCTTAAGTTTGTAAGACCCAAATTTTTTGTGCTTTCCTGAAAAACTTTGAGAACAATGAAGCTAGGAGTCAGGACTCCTGTTTGAATCCTCAGTGCTCTGAGTCCTCAGGCACAAAAGAGGTAATATTTTCGCAACAATGTCAGGTGATACGTTTTTAAAATGTACTCTGGGGACAGGAGAAAAAGCACTTCCTGTCCTCCAGAGAATCTGAGTTTAGATCCGTGTACCCATGTCAGGTGTCTCACAACTCCTGCTCCAGGAGAGCTGGAAGAGCCAGAAGGGCCTCACTAGGCACCTGCATTCATGTGTTCACACACACCAACACCCACTCCTGCAAATACATAGAACTTAAACATAACAAAACAAATCTGTTTAAAATGCAGTACTTCTGTATAGAATGCTGGGGGCATCTTGGTTGGATTACACTGATTCTGTTCATTACTTTGGTATAGTGGTCATTTTCAACATTTCCAATATTAAATCTATCAATCCATGAAAATGGGGTGCCCTTCCATTTTATAGTTTTTTTATTTGAATTTTCATCTCCTCCTTAGTTAGGACTATTGCATGAGATTTTATTGTCTTTTATGTCATAGTAAATGAAAATATGCCCATGATTTCTTTTTCAGTGTGTTTGTTGCTGATATGTAGAAACATTACTGATTTTTTAACAAGAGAGACCATGGATATCTAAAGCAATTCTTGGGTGGGGAAGAAGTTTGGAAGATTGATATTCCAGAGCTCAAGATATATTATAGGTCTATAAGCAAGATGATACTGGCATAAAAACAGATGTGTAGATAACTGAAATAAAGTAGAAGACCAAACGTAAACTACAGTTGTCTGATATTTGACAAATAAACAATATATAATGGAGAAAAGACAAAGTCTTCAACAAATGGATCTGGAAAACCTAGATGTCCACATGCAGGAATGAGATTAGATACATATCTATCACCCTGAATGAAAATTAGATCCAAGTGAATCAAAGATCTCTATCTGAAACCTGAAACATTAAAACTGCTATCAGAAATTGGGCATTACTCTGTAAGATATAGGTATAGGAAAGAACTTTCTGAACAGAATTCCATTGGTCCAGGAATAAAGGTCAACAATTGACAACTGGAAACTCATAAAACTAAGACAGTGCTAAACAACAAAGGAAGCAATCAATCTGGTAAAGAAAAAACTCACAGAGTAGGAGAGCAATATATATATATATCCATTGGAGGATTACTATCCATAATATACAAGCAACTAAGAAATAATGGATTGAGGAAACAATGACACAGTTAAAAAATGGAATAAGGCTCTAAACAGAATGCTTTTAAAAGAAGAAATAAAAACTAGGGAAGAAATGGTTCAAAAAGTATCCCTCACCCTTAGTAATTAGAAAAATGTAAATTGAAACAACATTGAGATTTCATCTTACCCCACAGAAGGGCTAAGATGAAAAAAAAAAAACCTGAATGCAAATGCTGGCAAGATCACAGAGGTAGAGGAACCTTCACTCATTGTTGGTGGGAAGGAAAATTTTTGCAATTATTCTGGAAATCAAGAAGGAGAATCAAAGAAACTAACTAAACTGAACTAAAAATAAATCTATCACATTTCCCAGCTATATTTAATCCCTTGGCATTTGTCCAAATGACTTGATATCACACTCTATTGATACTTGCTCAGCAATGTTCATAGCTGACCTATTCACAAAATCCAGGATAACTAAGGATCCGTCAGCTGATGAATGGGTAGTGAAAACGTGGTACATATACACCATTGAATACGATTCATCTTTAAAGCAAATGAAATCATAGCATTTGCAGATAAATGGATAGAACTAGAAAAGGTTATTAAGAATGATAACCTCAACCTCGAAAGACCAATGCCACATATCATCTTTTAGCTGCAGTTCCTAGCTCCAAATCTACGGAGTAACTGCAGAAACCAGGAAAGGTTAAAGGTACTATAAATGGTGGTGGTGGGGTAGGGAGGGGAGTAGCAGGATATAGGTGATGTGAAGTGGAAAATGAAATAACAGGGAAGGGGCTTCTTCTGGGAGGATGGAGGAAGGTCAACACAGAAGGGATAAATAACACCAAGGTTGTTTGATAAAGCCTCAAACAATCATATTATTTTATATTTACTTTAAATTATATACAATACATATAAGCATATGGGTATACACACAGACAGTAGATTGGGAGATAGGTAGATGATAGATAAATGATACATATATCTGAATATTAAGGGAAATTAAGTTACTTGGGCTGACAATGCTCTCAACAAGAACCTAAGACAGACAAAACCCCCAGTACCAGGCACTAGAAACCTCCTGAATGGTTGGTCAGGGTAGTCCAAGTGATTCCCAAAGCAATATAAATGTAGCCCTTGGTTGCCTCTCAGGAGCACAGGGCGGCCTCTATTTTTTTAAGATACTGTACACTTAGGTCACAGGATCGGGATAATTCAAGCTGGATCTGACCTGAGAGGCTCTTTCCTGCAGTGTAGTTTTCACGTCTCCAGAAGATACCATGCAGGGTGTCAAAGGAGGGAAGCATGTAAATAGTTCTACCCAGCGTCAACATAATGACAATTACCAGCCTGGCAAGATATGCCTAAGGGTGCAGCGAGGAGCATGCGCATGCCAGTGGCAACTGACAGCTAATTGTCTAATTAGACTTAAGGCCCATTTTAGAGGGGAAAATTATGCTTGAAACTAAAAACCTAGCCAGCTTCCTGAGACCTGTGTGGTCCTGGTCCTTAGAAAAGAATATACTACCACCACTTGGCTAGACCAGCATAGTTCCTCACTACATCCTAAATCTTAGTCTTGTGCCCACAGACAAGTGCAGCTCCCACCCCTCGTCAAAGAAGCCTCTCTTTACAGCAAACGAAGACCGCCACCGAGAACTGCAACTGGACACAATGCAGATATAACAGATCATGAGAAGCCCAACCCCAAAGGGTGCATCTGTATCATGGCTCAGGGAACATCATGGAAGAGGCGGTGGGAAGATGGTAAGAGCCAGAGGACCAGGAAGTCAACTGTGAGACAGTCCTCCTAGAAATGGCTATGAAACACGGCCAGAGTGATATCAACATCAGTGGATCTATTCATATGGAGGGGGAAGTTTTTGTGAGATTTCACTCCTGGATGATGACTGCTAGGAGTAGGAGACTTAGCCTCACTCCCAGGGATGAATCCCTCCCCCCCCCCCCCATTGCAGGATGGTCAGCCTTGGCACCAAACAACAAATATGAGTTTGTGTGTGTGTGTGTGTGTGTGTGTGTGTGTGTGTACACAGACATACATATTTAAATGCATATATATATGTATGTGTGTATATATATATATATATATATATATATATATATATATATATATATATATGTAGCATCAAAGAAAAAGAGGTTTTCAACTTAAAATGTCTGGGGACATATGAGAAGTTCAAGGGAGGGAAGAACGATGCAATTCTATTTCAATTAAAAACATACTAAAAATAAAGTTTATAAATCGTACGTATACCCTCCCCAAAATTACCAAAAAGTATAAAAAACACATAAAGCAATTAAAAAAGATTGCAAAAAATGCGCTCTGAAGAAAGGATGCAAATTTTATCCCACAGCCCATCAAGTTAAAATAGATGTGCTTACTACCACCGAGAACCAGGAGCTAAGTTCCATAAACCCTGCTGCCATCCTGTCTCTCTCCACTCATGCAGATGCTATGCTTTTTCCAGGAAGAAATCTCAGAGGATCTGGAGTTCTGGGGCTATTTCACCAACTTGACATGATTCCATTCTAGACCAGAACATTTCATAAAAAGTCTGGTGTATAAACATATCTTTCTAAATAAGAGTGTCATTCCGCTCTGAGTCTTTTTTAGGTCTTTGCCACTACTTGAAGTTTCTAGTGTGTCGTTCTAAGGCTACAAGAGGCAAATGTACAGAAGAATGGAATGATAGAAAGAATATTAATTTTTAAATAGGACAAAATACTCAACACTCAAAAAAAACGAGGGAGGAGGACTGTGAGGTTGAGGTTGGTCAGGTTACACACAGAAATGATAGAAGGAAGGAAAAGAGGAAGGGAGGGAGGGAGAGAAGGGGGGGAAGAGAAATTAATAAGGAAAGGATAGAATTCAGTTTGTAACCATGTCCCCATGGCATTGATAATATGAGTTCACTGTGGCCTCCCAGCCATAGTTCCAAGAATCCCATTGTATTTAAATTTCATCAAAGCGCATAATGAAGAATTTGAAGAACAGATGGTGTGTGGCAACTTAGTGATGTGCCTCCTGCACCCTCACAGGTCCCAATCTCCTCCAAATTATTCTCTATCCACCTAAAACACCTCATCAGCTGTACTTAATTGGTCCAGTTCCAATCTGTGATCCTCACACTGGGTAAAAGCCTTCAGGGTATCTCTGGTCTGTGGCCTTGACTCTCCAAAGATGGCTCATTGGCCAAGCATTCTCTCTCTTTTATATCTTTAACATTGAAGCTAATTCTCCCCAATTCTCAGTTTCTTACATCATGGTATTGAAGAAATGTCCTACACTCAGTTGGTGTGTGGAAAGCTATCCTATTGCAGTGGATAATCTTGATTGTTTTGATGTCTGCGCTGTTCTTGTCATTCTATTCACGGTAACAGGTATTGTCAACAATAAAAGACCCTGTGGTTGAAATGGGCCAAGGCTGTGACGATGATCCTCAGTTCCTTCCAGGCTGACATGCCCATCAGCACCCGAGCTGAAGGCCTGCCAGGTGGCACTGACCAAAGTTATTTAATAAGTGAACTTGCAATTTTGCAGAACATTCTAGTCCCTGGCATCAGTCATAGTTCTAACGAGTGGAGTGCTTACAATAGACACTATAGATAGATACCTTATAAGTCCTCTCTATCTATACAGCCCACTAAAGCTGAGACCCATCTCATGGGTCACTGAGAGTTGATCAGAATGATTCCTAGATAGGACACTGGCCCTTCCCAGTTGAAGTGCTCTGCCTAGGAGCACAAAGCAGTCTATGGTGGTTGGTAAATCATCTCCCAGTCTCTTCCTCCCCTCTTCAGTGAGTGAGTCCATCTCCCAGCAGCTCCACTGGCTCCAGGTAGAGCAGCCAAGCTTCCCTGTTTGATTTAATAGATAGTTAAAAATCAACTCTAAATATAGTGGAGTGTAACTGTGTAATGATATGTTTATGTTCAGTGAGGGGGAAAAAAAGGAAGTGAAAAGAGCAACAGTTAACAGTGTCACCTCCTGTTGTGCCCAAACTGTGAGATGCAGAAACTTGATACAGGATGAATAAAATTAAATAGCTGGTCCTTTACAGAAAATTTGTTTCTCCAACCCTCATTTGTTCAATTCTCCAGCTCAAGATCTTAGCTGCTGTTGTTCCACTATAGAAGAGAGAAGAGTGGTCCACCGGAATGGCCTTGCCTCTGCGTATGAGCCCATCTTAGAAGCCATAAGATGTACCATTCAACTGTGGCAATCCTTGAAGATCTGCAGAAACTCATGTGTCAGCAAATCAAGGCCCAGGCACAGTTTCTTGGCAGTTGGCTATTTGCTGATGAGCACAGATTCTTTAAAACCAGATGCCATAGGGTTCCTGGAGTTGGCACAATAAGAGTCCAGGATGCTTGTGAAACCTTCCGTTCCAGCACATTTTGCTCAGGATGTTTCTGTTGGAAAGGACTGTGGATGGAAGATGGAGCCTCATTTTTGGATTAATGAGAGCAAGAATTAAAAACATACCACACTTAGAACATCATGGATAGACAACAGTTTTCTCTCCAAAAGAATGCATCCATCCTTACAGACACATCTGAGAATTTAAGATTCTTTCGTGGAGGGTGATTCTGTCTCTCCTATGAGTATCATCTCCTGTCTCCCTCTAAACTTGTGGTCCAGCCTCATAAAGCACATTCTTCTAATTTCCGACCCAGATGCTTCCAGCCTACAATCATCTCTAGATGCTTCACCGATTCTTCATTTCCTGTCCTCCTTCTCATTGTCTTTTGGAAAGTTCAGGACTCCAGGCTTGAAAGTAGCCTTAGTTTTACCATTGTTTTCTGTTTGTGGGTCTCCAGAAGTACCTCACATTGTATATCCTCTACACGAGAGGTATCTACAAACTAAACCAACAGTGCGCAGGCCTTTCCTCCCTCAATTCCATGCCAATCTACTAGACATCCTACTAAAACTACTCTGGGATACTTGATAGGCCTCCGGTCTTCCTAAGTACACATCTGAGCTTTGACTGTCTTTTGCAAGTCGATCCTTTTTGTTATCGTTGGTCTCTGTCTTTTTAGACAGTAGCTCATCTTTGTAACCGTTCGGACAAAACTTTGCCTAACATCATCCTTAAGAACTCCCCCAACACACCTATCACCTTCAGGTAATGGCCAGAGCCTAGTGACCTTAGTTAATCCCCTCTGTTGACATCATTCTTGTCAAAACCGCTCTCAACCTAGTGGGATATCAATAAAGCCTACAACCTCTGTTAGAGCGAGTACGAAAATAGTAAACATCTCCAGTTGAACCTGTGGATGTCACAGCATCTTTGCACGTGCTCCAGATAGGTGTCCTGCTCTGCTCAGCTGCTACAACAAGATATATTAATCTTTGTTATTTACGAAGAGTATAAATGTATTTTTTTTGAGTTGTAACATAAGCCTGCTGCTTACTTTATCTTTACATTAGGTATAGGAAAGTCAAGGTAGTGAGAAAAAATCCTGTACCAAATCGGGAAATAAGATTAAACAAACAGACCTAGAGCTCTGATTTTAAATACCGTAATAATTAAAGCGAAGTCCACTCAGACTGCCTTCCCTCCCTCTCACTCTCCCGAGGGAGAGAAGAATATAAATGTGTTTCTTAAGGTTCTTGAGACTGGAGTTTACAAGATGAAGAGCAGTCAGACGTGATGTCATGAGGGCTTTGTTCCTTCTACGTGGTATCTTTGTTCTGTGTCCCTGCATGGCAAAGAAGCAGAAGGAGCAACCAGATCCCCTTGAGCTCTCATATAGAAACTAATTTCTCATCACTTCTCAAAGATCCCACCTCTCAGTTCCATCACATTGGGAGACATGTTTGAACAAATGAATTTGGAAGAGACACAACTTTTCATACCTCACAAAGAAGTAAAATTTATCACCCTCTGAAACAAACCTAGGTATGCAGTGCTCTTCAAATGACTTCAGCATAAACTCCGAATCTATAATTAACTGCCAGCTTTGTTGAAAGTCCTATAATTGCAATTGAGCTAGACAAAGATATCCTGCTAGAGCAAAGCCTAGTGCTTCTAACCAGGGCCATTCTAGGCCTATTTACTGCTTTCAAATAAAAACACATATGAGAAACCTGCTAAAGACTTCACAGGTGCCCACTTGGCATATACAGCTAACAGAGTGAGCCTCACCAAGCCAGAACTGTGTAGCTGACTTGACGTGTAGTAGCCAATGTCTAATGTTATATGCCATAGAATTTTAGGATAGCTATGTACACAACACACACACATACACACACACAACACACAAACACACACACACACACACACACAACTGCTCTTACTTCTGCCCTTGCTTTTCTAATAACCAGATTAATTTTATTAAAACACAAATCACACCATCCCTCTTAGCTCCATGTATGGAATTTATTAGAATGACTCACAGGCTGCAGTCCAACCACTCCAACAATGGCTCACTGTGAACAGAAAGTCCGAGGGTCTAGTCGTTGCTCAGGCTCACAAGCCTTCAATGCCAATGAAGAGATGGTGGTGCTAGCCTGGTGAGAGCAAGCAGGCAAAGAACAAAACCTCCCTTCTTCCATGTCCTCATATACGCTCCCAGCAGAAAGTGTATCCCAGATTAGAGGTGTGTCTTTCTGCCTTAAGATCTGGAACAAAAGCCTGTGTCTTTCCACCTCACTATGTAGATCAAAGATCAGGATCAGAGATGTGTCTTCCCACCTCAAAGGTCTGGGCTAGACGTGGATTCACCACTTCAAACCAAGCAGAATAGCTCACACAGGTGAGCCCTCCATTTCTGGATTGTAGCTCATTTCAGATCAGATGTAGTCAAGTTGACAACCAAGAAGAGCCCTCAAAACATCCTTCCTCAATGATCATAAGCACCCTAACTAACTTCATGCTTGATTGATGCTTATTCTTATTTGCCACACTCAGTACCTTCCTATAAATTCCGATGATATGGGAATTTTTGTATGTTGTTCTCCTCACAAAACCACCTGACACACAGTAGAGGGGCCACAAGTTTTTGTTAAATGAATGAGCGAATTGATTGATGTGTGAGTAAAAAACTGCCCAATGCACACTTGTGGTACCCTCCTCTACCCTATCTTCATTCTCCATCCCTCAGAGGCCATTTATTTGGTGCCTTCTTTTACTTTCATTTTCTTAATTGCAGTGATAGTCTTGGCTCCTTAGTCATTGGAGTGCCATACGTCAGTCTTCTCTGATATGTAATGCATCACATTGTAATTATATGCAACTTCAAGCTCAACTTTTACCTACTTCCCAAAAAGAAAAAATAAAATAAATGAAAGGGAAAAAATCCTCATTTCTCTAACCCTTGGCTGAGTTTGAAGCAATGCCTTACCCAGTTTTTCTCTACTGGTGTTTCCAATTGTGGAGACTTGCTTCATTCATTAGAAACAAAGGGCCTGGTGTGTTTCTATATCTCAGGGGCCTGAACCAGCAGAATGACCTGATGTCACTAGGTCCTGTCCCGAAAGGTAGCAAGACAGGAGAGAGCAGTTGGTGGCCATTAGGAAGTCACAGGCAATCATCCCTGTTCTTAGTAAGAGCTTTGTTGGAAGTTGGAATTGGTGACATCGACCTTGAGTCCCAGAGGCAGTAAGATGGAAGTTGGTCAGTGCTTGCCTGCACAACTTAGTAAGACCTCGTTACAAAAGGCAAAGACAATGGGTTAGAAAGAGATCTTAATGGTATAGCAATCGCCTGGCTTGTGTGAGGTCTGTGTTCATTACTTACCCACCAAGAGACAGACAGAATTTTGTTGACATAGAACCATGTTCATCTGATAAATAAATCTTAAACAACGAATACGTTGAAGTAAAGAGAATTCAATAGAGTCAATTTCGTGGCAAATTGCAGATGGCATCTAAGGATAAATATGAAATTCTACTCAGTGCAATCAATATCACAGAGATAAAATCAAAGGTAAATGGGCTGTTAACTCCGTGTAGGAAATAAGGTCTGTTTTGGGGCTTTGGGGATCAGAAGTATCTCCAGGAGGAAATAAGTCTTACAGAAAAAGCAGTAAACAAGCTAGGAAACAGCATGGTCCAGAACAAAAGGCGAAATAATTTTGTGCCAGTCAAACCACATCTGGAGCATTCTGCTTAATTATGGGTGTCACATGTTAAGATGTTGAAAACTGGAGCGCAGGAGGGAGGGACAGGGAGCTGTGTTGCCATGTGCAAATGTGACTGCTGGTACCCTGGTGAAATACGCTATTGGGGGCATGCCTGGAGAAGAAAGAGAAAAGCAACTGTTTACACCTCTGAAGGACAAAAAAATAGAATCTTGAGTATCTATCAGGGGAAAATCTAGAACCCTACAGAGGTGGAAGCAGCTCTCAGGTCACCTGCTGCTACACAGAAATACCACCAACTTGCCATCCTTGTGGACTGGTTATCTTTTAGACATGAGTCCTTCCACAGTTCAGGTGGATTCAGAGAACAATGGGACTGGCGCTCTTGTGTGGATCTGATGTCGGGGTTTCTATTGAGTGGTAGGGACTGAGGGAGTTGGAATCTTGGGTCCTTTTCAACACTGAGATCCCAAGATGGGGCTATTTAGTGCAAGCTAAGATGAAGACTGACTTTAGGTGAGAGCCACCAGCCAGGTAGAATACAAATTGGAAACATTAAAAAAGAATTTGTTGATGATGGGACCACAAGTGGGTTCTGTATCCATCTCACAACCTTGAATCTTCTCAAAATTAATCAGAGTGTAAGACAAGACTCTCACGTGTAAAATGGGAGGGGATGTCTTTGTGGTGGTTTGAATTGGAATGGCCCCCACAGGCTCATATAGTTGACTAATTCGTTCCCAGTTGGTGAGCTGTTTAGGAGAATTAGGTGTGTTTCAGTAGGGGGTGGAATTTGGAATTTCTAAAGCCCATACCAGTCCCAGTCTTGTTCTCTCTCTGCCTGCAGCTTGCAGATCAGATGTGAGCTCTGAGCTACTGCTCTACTGCCATGCCTGTCTTCTTGCCACTGTGCTCCCGGCCATGATAATCATGGACTAATTTTCTGAAAATATAAGCAAGGTCCCAATTAAATGCTTTCTTTTATAAGTTGCCTTGGTCATGGTGTTTCATCACAGCAATAGAATGGTAGTAAGTAAGACAATCTTCCTTACCTTTTTGGAGTTACTCTACATTCTGAATGAGAACACATGTATACAAGGGTTTTAAGAGAGTAGAGAGAATAGAGAGAGATTATGTCATTAATCTTTCAGTCTGTCTATTATCTATCTATATATCATCTATCTATCCATCTGCTTGTCTGCCTATCTGTCTATCTATCTATCTATCTATCTATCTATCTATAATCTACAGGCAAAGTCACTGCACTTCTAACTTTGCTAGAGTTTCAGGCAGGTTTTCCAAGGACAAAGATGGATGTGAACTTTAGCAAGGGAGTTTGAAGATCTCCAGTGGTGTTTAGTATCCACACAGTCTGGTGGATGATGGGAAACTTGAAAGGATTTATCACTGGATGAAGGATCCTGGCCTCAAAAGTACAGACATATAGATCAATGTCAACACTGGTAAGGTTGCTAATTACAAAGCTTTGTCCTCAAGCCTTGCTCTGGGTCATGGAACAATCGGAACAGATGGATATTAAGTCCACAATGGGAGAAATATAGTCTTACACTTGATTCTAGGAAAGTTACTATAAACTCTGAGTCTCTCCTGAGCCCAGAATCCCTGTGAAACTCAGGGAAGACAATGTCTTTATCAGCTCCATTAGATGATGTTGGAGCCCCCGCCCCCCCCCCAGGCCTTTGGACCCTAAGAGGAGATGGCTGAGGACAAGAGACCATCTCTCTACCTCTCCATCCCACATTGTGTACCAATTTCCTCAAAATTGAGGCAATGCATCCTGGTGGGAAGACAGAAGCTCATGAGACTCATGGAGTAAAATAACTCTCATGTCTCAGAAGGCTTGTGAAACTAGAGATGCAGGAAGCCCCTCCTCAAGGTTACTGAAGCAGTAAGAGGATGCTCTGACCTGTGGGTCTGCGTACAAGTCACATAGAGAGCTCTAAGTTTGCAGCTTACACCAGTGGACCCATCCCAGGGTGAGCTTTTCAGAGGTACATGAGCCTTTGAGTAGCCCCGGCTTCTTTGAGTAACCTCTTACCCACACTCTTGTAAGGGACCCCAGGAAACTCATCAGCTTTCCAAGTTGGACTTGAGTAAAACTGTTACCTTGGTTTGTCACCAATGCCTGTTGACATTGCCCCAGGAAAATCTCCTGCACAGTGCTCTAACCCACAATGTTCATCCTTCCTCTTCCTCTTCCTCCATTCCCCACTACCTGGAAGTTGGGGTCATATGTAGCCATATGACTACCTTCACATCTTACCTCACACATTAAACAGGCCCCAGTTCCCTATCCAAAGAATGAAGAAGCCATGTCACATAGCCTAAGTCATGTACATATATATCTTGGTCACATAGCATACGTCATAAATTAGCAGAGCCTGCTTCCTTTCTGTCCTTCCCCTAAGAAACCTTAAAAATATACCTTTGCCTACTCACTTCAGGCCCTAAATTCTCAACTTCTATAAGGCCTGTGTTGCTCAAGACCTTTGCCTGAAGGATGATCCATTTTCACCCCTCTCTCCAAATCTTTCACCCTTACTCTTCCAGACTTAACAGTATTTTAAAAAAAAATAGTGCATAGATCTGAGCATAAAGATTATAATTGAGTTTTGTCTGGGCTGTGCACTCCACTTTAAATGGTTTTAAAACTGAGTACTAGGAGGCATGCTCAGCCCAGCCCAGGACAACAACCACTCATGTGACATGTGGGGCTAGGGAGGCCAGTTATCCAAAAGGACATCCCAGAGGTAAAAAGCTGCAGGAGCACCTCAGCTCTGTGTCCAGGTTAGTCAGCATTCATCTCTGTCTGTTTCCAGAATGCTCTCTGGAAACTCATGTCTTTTAGGAGAGTGTTAGGTGCATATACACATGCACACATATGCACACATATGCATACACATAAGCACATACACCAATACAGATGCACTCATTCACATACACCTGCACACACATATATACACATATATACACATATATACATATATACACATATTCACACACATACATATAGGCACACACATATACATATAGACCTATACCTGTATAAACACACATACACACATATATACACATGCATATGCATATACACAAACTCACATGCATATACTTAAACACACATAAGTGCACACACAGGCACACATGATACACACATATGCTCTCTCTTTCACATACACAACACACACACACACACACACACACACCAACATAACATGCTCAAAATTCAGCAGTAGGTCAAAGGTCCACCTTACTCTGGACTCTGGAAAGAAGTGTTATTTTAAGTAGAAAATAACCTACAGAAAAGTAGCCCCGTGCCCCTCTACAGGGGCACCCAAGGTGTTATCCACAGCACTTTAAACACATTCTGGTAGAGAGTCTTTGATCTGCATTTGCATATCTAATGGCCCTTTGGGTGGTTTTCTGAGAGTGGAGAATGCCTGCATCTAAGACAAGCAGAGATGCTTGGCTGCTTGGAAGCTTAAGCTGGCTTGTAAATTTTAAATCCAGTTTTTATTAGTCATTTCAATGGCTATCCTGGGCCACCTGGCTATCTGTCCACAGTGTGGAGGGGCTGTGGGTCCACACTGTGGCTCAGCACTATCTCACTCTACTCCCCAAGTTAGACTGACAGCTTGGTCTGTGGAGGAGGAGGTATGTGCAGGTGGTTTTGAAGATGGATAGACTTGAAGATTCCTGCTCCAGGTTGTGTCGGAATTGATGTTTGAGGACAACAAGGAAAAGCGGAAAGTGGCTGGAACTGTCAGCTGTTAGGGAAATAGGAGCAGAGGCATTCCTGGCTGTCATTTTGTTTTGAGCATGCCCAGAAGTGTTGCTGCTGTCCATCCTAACATTTTGAGCATTGTGCCCATCCTCTTGGGTAAAGCATGCTCAAATGTGTGTTCTCATCCTTCCCTTCGTGAGCTATGATCTTAAACTGAGCATGCTCAGCACTGTGCTCACCCTCATAGGAATGGGTTTAGACTCCAGGAATCAAGTCCTCCTGCTCTGTAAACAGCTGTCACACTTACCCCACACACACACACAATAATGTCTTGTCTCTACTCTTCCTTCCTGGCCATTCTTATATTTGGATTTGTGATCCCTAAGATATGAGGCTATTGGGGCTGTTTACAGAATTGAGGATGATGTCACAGATCTGGAGCTGATGGGAAGAGGAAGTATTTGGTGGGAAGAGGGAAGGGAGCCTTTTACAGCACCTGCTTCTCAGGCTTGATTCAGGCAAGTGAATTTTTGCTAAGTCAGCATCCTTTGGCACAGGTAGCAAGACTGGCACGTGGAATATCCTTTCTGACATAGACAGTGGGTGCCTCCAATGCCCTCTTGAGACGTAAATATATGTAGACAGCTTCTAACACAAACCTATTAGGCTACATACATAGAGAGAGCTACCAACTAAGCCAAAAAAAAGCTAAAGAAATGTATGGAGCCTGAGATGGGTAAGAAACAAAAACACTAAATGTACCATAAAAAGAGTCATGTTTTGTACATCCCAAACCCTGAGGGCAGCTGTCTGTACATTTTTTCCAGGGCCTATTAGGATAGTGGAGACTAGGAAGATGTAAAAGGAGGACGATTTCAAGGGCTAAAATAGAGTCTCCAGGCTGGTGGTCAATTCATATTTGAGCACCAGACTTTCATAGTCAGTTCAAGAATAAAGAAGTGCCATCCTTTTGGTAAGTACAATGCATAGGATCCCTACCACTTTTTGTAAGGCTATGGCCAAGGCCAGGGGCTGTAAATGGGTCTCCAAACTCCAGGGTACAGTGCTGATGGTAAATACAGTGATCTGGCCTAAAAGTTGTCTAACAAAGCTAAAACTAACAATAATAAATTCAATTGGTTTTTATTTCTTCCTGTCTTGGACATATCCTTGCATTTTAGGCCACACAATCACTCTTAGGCAACTACAAGTCTAAAACAAACAATATTAAAGTTATATGTGTTTTTCTCCTTGGTTGGTCCAAAAGGATGGAGTGTTCCTTACACATCCAAGAGCCATGGCACTCTGGGAGGAAGGTAATTTTGTGCTCACTCTATACAAACTACAAGAATTTATATCCATTGGATATCTGGCCCTTTGGGAGGCTGGAAGGGGGTTGGGTGTCTCTACACCTACTCTACAGAATGTCATGGGGAAATTCTTGTGTCATTCTTAGAGTTGATTGTGCATTTATGGTGATTGAACACGAAGCCTCCCTGGAGTAGCAGTCAGCGACCAAGGCACTTTAGACTTTCTATTCAACGCAACACAGTTTTGTCTCATCTGGGCTACAGTTTGTGGTCATAAGCTGCCTTTGTTTCCTTTGAAACTGCATGAATGGAATTGATCTGGGGTACCTCTTTAGGGTTCGCAGCCTTACTTTCTCATTGAGATCATTCTTCTTTCCAAATCTTCAGCACACATCAGACCAGCATCCTCCCCAGCACTCATGAGGCCACTGACTCATAATTCTTCATAGGGTGGTCCTGAGCATTGATGGAGAAATAGAGCTTTGCAATAGCCAACATTACTGAAGAAAAGACACTAGCATCCTTGGCAATGCTCTTCCAAACACCACTCTTCCATTCACAAGATGCAAAGTATTTTGTCCTTGTAAGGGAACGTGAGGTGGACTATTGGCTACATTGTACAGCTGAGGAAGCCAAGGCCAACAGGGGTCAAGGTAGTTACTGAAAGAAAACTATCTAGAAAATGCCAGAACTGGCATTAGACATTGTCTCTGGAGTCCAACTCACTGCAGGTTTTTCTCCACTTTGCAGCCTGGAGCATTGAGGACAGCAGGCAGGGACTCCAGAGGAGATATGTCTTGCATCAGCATCAGGTCAATACAAAACCTGGTGCTAGGAATCCCCTATACACTGTCAGCTGTTTTTCATACACCACTAGGTTAATTTATCCCTATTTTGTTTATTTAGTGTATATACCTGTATGCATACACATGCAATGGAAGTCAAAGGACAACTTTCAAAATGTCAGTGTACTGACTAGCTTTGTGTGTCAACTTGACACAAGCTAGAGTTATTAGAGAGGAGAGAGTCTCAGTTGAGAAAATGCCTCCATGAGATCCAGCTGTAAGGCATTTTCTCAATCAGTAATCAATGAGGGAGGGCCCAGCCTATTGTGGGTGGGGCCATTACTGGGCTGTGTTCCTGGGTTCTAGGGGACTGCCTCTGACATGAACTCTGGTGCCTCTGATTTGACCACTCTCCCTTGGTGGGGAGGCTTGTTGGCACACAGAGGAAGGGGAAGCAGACTCTCTGGATGAGACCTGATATGCTGTGGCCATATCTGTGGGAGGAGGTCCCCTTCTGTCAGAGGTTTACGGGAAGGGAATAGGGTGGAGGAGGGAGGGAGGGTGGGAATGGGAAGACACAAGTGAGGGGATAACATTCAGGATGTAATCTCAATAAATTATAATAAATTTTAAACAAAGAAAAAAAAAGGTCACAGACTAAAAACAATTATGGGAAAGAAATCAGAAGACCAGAGGAAATAAAACTCTGTTTGTGGGAAAAGAAAAAAAGAAAGAAAGAATGCAGGCTGGGTGTCTTAGTTAGATTTTTATTGCTGTGAAGAGACACCATGACCAAGGCAAATCTTATGACAGAAAACATTTAATTGGGGGGCCGGCTTACTGTTTCAGAGGCTTAGTCCATTATCATTATGGTGGGAGGTATGGCAGCGTCCAAGCAGACATGGTGCTGGAGAAGGAGCTGAGAGATCAACATCTTGATCTGTAGACATCAGGAGACTGTGTGCCACACTGGGCATAGCTTGAGAATGTATGACCTCAAAGCCTGCCTCCAAGCTGACACACTTCCTCCAACAAGACCACACCTCCTAATAGTGTCACTCTTTATAGGCCAAGCATCCAAACGCGTGAGTCTATAGGAGCCATGCCTATTTAGACCACCACAGTTCTATCCCACCATGGGGATTCTGGGAATTAAATTTGGGTTGTCCAGTTTGGTGGCAAATACTTTTATCTGCTGAGCCGTCTCCCTGCCTGTATCTCTGTTTTAGAGATGAAGGGAGTCAGTGTTCAAAGAGGCCGAACACACCCTTCCCCAGGCTATCTTCTAGGAGTGGAGATTCCTCATTTTCCCCACACAGCAGTCAAGTTCAACGTCCTGGAAAGGAGGCTGCTGAGGGAGTGGGAGGAGTCATGATTCTTCCTGAGAACACACTGGGCATACATCCCAGAGAAACTAAGCCTGAGTCTGACAAGTGTCCAGCTGGGTTAGTGCTGGGGGAAGGGACAGCACACAGAGATGGTAACTACTATCCTTCTCATCTCCTCTGTGAGTGAGTGCTAGAAACAGGCTCAGAGATTTCACCTAGTGCCTCAGGTTGGGCCCAAAGAATGCATGCCTAGTGATAGCTGAAGCAACTGAGCCACAGTCTTCACTGCCCTTGGGCCACAGTAGGCAGCAGAGTCTGCCCTTTGCTGATTATTAAAGGTATACTCGAGTGAGTCCCCACATTTGGCTCAGACAGCTCAGAGCAAGTAGCACTGTGGACAGGAGAGGGTATTCATTTTATTCACTAAGTGGAAATGAGTCTTAAGCTAGCGTCCCTGCCCTGACACCCTAATCCACACCCCCATCACTACAACATGCCATATGTTTCCCAGTGTTTTCTGGGTTGTCGCCACACTAACCCTAGGATTCACAAAATCCTGTCTTTACTACAGCCACAGTGGGTACCTATGATGGCCCAGGGCTGGGGGTGGGGAGAGGCACATTTCATGCCCTCCCCATTTACATGTGGCACAAACAAAGAGATAATTATAAATGGTTTCTCTTATTGTCACGCTCTCATTCGACATGTGCATCTCTCTCCCTTGCCAGAGCTTGCTCTCTCTCCTCTCTCTTACCCCCTCCCTCTTTCCCTCTTTTCTTTCTTTCTTTTTTTTTTTTTCCTCCACAGAAAAGTAATTCTGTTGTGCAGAAGGGACCAGGTGCACAGGGTGACCTCACACACACCAAATCGGGAGCTGACATCCATCACACTTTGAAATTTTGGATTTCATCATTTCCTGATCTTTCTAAAGGGATCACAGCACCTGGCCCTCACAGCTGTAGTTCATTTAGAAAGCAATTTAAAAACCGAGAAAAAAGCAAATGACATCTTGCTGCCTCAGCCTTGTCATTAAGTATAGCAGAATGGCCTTCATTTATGAAGCACATGGCTAAGAATTAATATCTTTCAGGGCTTTCTCCAGTAGGGATTACAAAAGGTTTGAAAGACCACTAAATAATTAGTGGTATGACTGAGGCAAGGAATATATATATATATATATATATATATATATATATATATATATATATATATATATAATAAGATTTTAAAAAGAAACCCCACTTGAGCTCAAAATTGGAAATCACCCCAAGTTTAGTTTGTCCTAATACTGGGGCTCAGTGTCGCCTCCTTTAGGACACATGTTATCTTCTTTTCTTGCTTTGTCCACAGAGGTGTTTTCAATCACCCTAATGCATATACTTTTTGCTATTCCTAGTATTGTCCATTAGTCAGAAGTAGAAAATAATGTGTGGCTCCTCCTCTGAAAATATATTTCATTGTGATGGCCATCTGCACTCTGAATGAAAACTCCCTGACATATCTTAAGACTCTAGGGAGTTTTCAGGCCCTGTATAGGCCACTACCTTAGGAAGACCAAGGCAGCAGGGAATAAACCACCCTGGGGGAACCACTGGGACTTGAAGGGGTATTCTGGGCAGCACGAATTGTTCTAGAGTTGTCCTAGAAATATTTTTCCTCATTAGCCACGTAAACCTAAAACAAAAACAAACAAGCAAAAAAACACATAAAAAACAAAAAACAAAACAAAAAAACACCTTCCCCTGTGTGCATTTCAGTCATTCTATAACATGAATGGATTTAAGGATAGGGGCTTCTAGAATCTTTTGCAGCAGGATTTCTGAGAGCCTTATGAGACCCAGCTCAAAAGGACTCCATACAGAATTCTAGGCAGAGACAATCTGTCTCAGGGTTCAGAAACACAGAGGAAAGACCCAGTTGCTTCCTTCCCATGTTCTACAGTGGGCTCCTAGTCATTCCCTCTTTACAGTTGGGGGCATCGAGGCTCAGCAGATGGCAGCAGTGTGCCTAAGCTAAGAAGAACGTGGCACTTACCCATGCGACATGGACCCTACTGAGCGATGAGCACCCGAGCAGCCCTGTCAAACTCTTTTAACTCAGTTACTAAGAAACACTCCATTTGTTCAACCCATCCCCCTCAACTGGCAAGTAGGAATCTTACTTTTAAACTGTATCCCCTGTTCATTTGCCACCTATTGGTAACTAGTGCTTAGCTAATCCAGGTTAAATTGTCTGTCAAGGGGGTATTTCTCAATACCCACAAAAACGTACAGATGCCTGCGTACTTTGGAAAAACCAACTGGGAGAGAAAGGGAATGAATACACATTCAAACACCACTCTTGAAGCCTATTTTACACCAATCCTTAGGTCTTACAGTTCCCACATGAACTAGTTTTTTTTTAAATTATTTTATCTCTATTTGTGTGTGTGTGTGTGCACGTGTGCACGCATGTTTGTCTGCGTGAGTGAGTGTGTGTGTGTGTGTGTGTGTGTGTGTGTGTATGTGTGTGTGTGTGTGTGTGTGTGTGTGTGTGTGCATGTGCCTACAAATGCCTGTGGGGGCCACAAGGGGGCATTTGACCCCATGGAGCTGGAGTTACAAGTGGTTGTGAGCCACCTAGGGGTGGGTTCTGTGAACCGAACTCAGTGCTGTTGTGTAAGACTGAGGCTTCTGTCTCCTGTGTGAAAGTGTTTGTTTTCCAGCTTATAGTCATGTGACTTGTAGCACCTCCCCAGTAGATCAGTAGGATCCCTATCCTCTTTCATTGCATGGGCCCACGTAACTGCCTCTGGGCACTGGGAAATGAGGCCAGCACTGGCTACTTTTATGTCAGCTTCACACAAGCTAGAATAAATCTGAAAGGAGGTAGCGTCAATTGAGAAAATACCTCCATAAGATCCAGCTGTAGAACATTTTTTTAATTCATTATTGTTGGTGGGGCATGGGCCAGCCCATTGTGGGTGGTGTCTTCCTTAGGCAGGTAGTCCTGGGTTCTATAGGGAAGCAGACTGCGGATGCCCTGAGGAGCAGGATAGTAAGCAGCATCCCTCCATGGCCTCTGCATCAGCTCCTGCATCTAGGTCCCTGCCCTATTTGAGTTCTTGTCCTGACTTTCTTTGGTGGTGAACAGTGGTGTGGAAATTAGTCTAAGTAAACCCTTTCCTCTCCAGTTTGTTTTGATCGTGGTGTTTCATGGCAGCAGTAGAAACTCTAACTAAGACATCTACTCTGTGACACACTGTCCACCATTCCATCGTCTGTCACATGCTCTGGCTCCATTGAGATTGATCTCTGAGTCTGGGTCCCACAGTGAGAGGACATGAGGATCTGAGCAACTAGTAAGTCATGGTCACCTCTAGGCCATGATGTATAGCATGAGTTTTTTTTTTTGTAAGGAGCTGCAGCATTCTGTTATCAGTTCAACAGAATCCAGAGAGAGCTATCAAACATACTGGGCTAGTCTTGAAGCCACTGGCTGCTTCTGCACCAATGTTACTCAAAGTGTACATTTCTAACTGACCTGGAACTCTGTTCAAAACAGAGAGCAGTGACAGACTGTCATCAATAAACATGGAATGAAAACCAAGGCGAGGCAGTTGTTGCGTCATAAATCCTTCATCTACACAGAAAGCACCAGGTGATCACTTACCACCAAGGCAAGTTTTTCTTAACTACAGTGACACAGAGAAGTAGCCTTGATATTGTGAGGTACAGAGACATGCTATGGCTCCTAGTCATGAAATTCAGCAGTGAAACTGCATTCAATGAATGACAGTAGTTAATCCATACTTGAAAGGCCAAGTGCACAGAGAGCTCTTGTTGTTTCTATTTACTCATCTATGTCATTATGCTTATGAAGTCATTTAAGAGGCTAGGGAGATGGCTCAGTGATTAAGATCACATACAGTTCTCAGAGGACCTGAGTTCAGTTCCCAGCACCTATGTTGGGTGGTTTATAATGTCTGTGTCTTCTGCTCCATAAGATCTGACTCCCTCTTCTGGCCTCCAAGGAAACTGCATTTATTTGCACCCCACATAGAAATACATATGTTTTAAAAATTAGAGATTCAAATGTCTAGAGCTAGGGAGATGGACCAGTGGTTTAGTGCCTTTCTTAAAAGTGTGAGGATGGAGTTAAGATTCTCAGAACCCACACACATTTTGGGAAGGCAAGGGATCCAGCTATAACTCTAGCCTTGTAATGCAGACATAGGGCATCTCAGGAGCAGGCTGGCTAGGTATACTAGCCTTATGGGTGAGCTCTGGCTGAGAGACTCTTTGAACAACATGGAAGAATGATAGCAGTTGATGCAGAACCTCCACCTTGGGTCTGCACATGCATGGGAACCCATGTCTATGCATACTTACACACTCATCTATACCTAAACACATGGAAACATGAGCATATGCATGTGCACACTGTGCACATACACCTGAAAATAATGGTGAAAGACAGAGGTTTTAAATCTAATCGGTGCAGTAGTTAACTAGGCAGCTCACTGTAGCCCAAGCCCCACTCCCACCAGAGGCTTTCAGTACTAGCCTTTGACTAGGCCTTGACCAACTCTGACAGAGAGCCTGGGATGCCCTTCTTCATAAGAGCATCATTGTGTACTTGAGGATTGGAGTCATGGCAAATAGTTAAAGCTAACAATTGAGTTTGTGGTGAATTTCCTGGTTTGATATGCTTTAGACCTCGGTCATGCTAAATTGATTTGTGCTCTAGATGGGATGGAGCCTGAGTAACTAAGATGAATGATGCATATTGAACAACTTAGAGAATGACCCCACTCAAGGACCTTGAATAGGCAGCATAGCTGAATATCCCAGACTGACAATGCTCCCCCGTGTTGTTACACATTACTACTGAAAGATTTGGTGTTCTCTAAGCAACAGCACTAAACCCAAAGACACTGGTTCTGAACTCCATGTACCTTTCCCTTTACTGAATTCAGTCTACGTCATAAACTGTAGTCACAGGATAGCAGATTTCTGAGTTCTGTGAGTCTTTCTAGCACATCACTCAGCCCAAGAGGGAACGTGGGGCTCTCTAGCAAAGTATCTATCTGTAGACTCTCTGGCCACACACATGTCAAGGAAACAGGATTGACATATGGTAAGAACAACTCCACATCTTGCCACAGCATCGAGTAAGGACATTATGACTACAGAGGTAGGACTATAAATTTAAAAGAAGAACTAATAGAAACTGCATAGTAAGCCAGTGGGTAGATGGGTGCTTAAGTGTGCAGCAGGGTCTGCCTCTGCTCAGAACTTCAAGAAGCATAGGAGTCGATTCATTTTTCATTTACCAATTAGTGCCCTTGAAAATAATACAATTTGGCCAAGGGCATTTACTCGAAAGTAGATTAATGCTTGCATGCTCAGAAGACAAATCGGGCTACTGACATGTTCTTAATATATATGCTTTTCTTAATGACCATGAAAAGCTGTCAAAGCCATAGAGCTGAGATATGCTTCTTAGGAACAATGCTAAACTCACTGCACCATCAAGCCTCCCAGCTGAGCAACAGTTAGTCTGTATTTTGTGCCAAGGAGGGAACCATGTTATTCAAGCGAACATTTCTTCACGGATCAGTGCACTTCTTGGGATACCAATCCCCGATTTGAGTTTGTGATGTTAACATTTCAGAATCTGGCATTTCTGAGTGAGTTTTTATAATCTGCTTGTAAACAAGTGTTCACATGTGTACCCTTGACTGTGGAGGTCCAGGGTCATCTTCAGGTGTCTTTCCTTGTGTGCTGTCTACTTGTATAAGAGGCAGGATCTCTCACAGGCCTGGAGCTCATCAAGTAGGCTAGGAAGTCTGGACAGAAAGACCCATGAATCTGCTTGTCTGGCCTTCACAACACTAGAATTACACACGAGTGCTACTCTACCCATTTTGTTTTGGATCTGAGTATTGAGTTAGCTCCCAACCCCTTTATGACATGTTTTTCTGTAATCTTTCAAACTAATTTAGCACATAATAACAGAAAATGAAGTTGCAGTTGGCCACACTAACAATCTTTATGATGCCTTTGAAAAAGGAAAACGCATCCCCATTATGTCTTTTTCCCACAATTACATAAATACATTCATCTAAGGAGTATTATAGAACTTTAATACTGGCCTTATACCATTACCCAAAGCTGTGCTTGTCTGAGAATCATCAACACTGCCTATGTTCACAAACATTTTGAGTGAAAAAAATAGCATAAAGAAATGAGAGTCTGCATCGAAGCGAAGAATTTAAGCTTTTCATCATTTGTGGGTTTGCATGGTTTTCAGGGAGATCTTTCTTGAGACAAGAAAGATACTTTAAATTTTTAAAAGAATGATATTTCCAGTAATGTGCAGATCCTAAGACATGGGGACATGCTGGGAAGAAAAAGCATTATGAGCAAATCTGGGGAGCATTGAAAGGCATAACTCCATCATGAACTGTGTGGCGACTGAAGCTGCACCCCCACCTATGGAGTTGCCTGCCCAAGACAGGGGAGGGCTATGCAGACACAGGTTAGAGGTGCAGAGTGCTAAGTAGGGTACTGTGTACAGGTCACTGTTGTGCCTTTAAAAAAATATTGCATTTGGGTTTTTATACCTCTACCTCCCTTATCCCTTCCAACACCCCAACATCAGGTAGGAAAGAAAGGTTAGTGGGGAAAGGGTGCAGAGTTCTCTTTAGCTACTTCTGACTGTTTGGGGTATTCAGTTATTTGGGGCAATACCAATCTTAGTCGTTGGCATATCTACAACTTCTTCTCAACCTGCAACAGCAGCAACCAGGAGCAGCAGAAGGGAGCAGCCTCCTCCTTCTTCCTTCTCAGAGTCCCTGGCCCCCTTTCTTGGAGCATCCTCTTCCTCTCTCGTGGAGTGAACCTCGAAGCCTCTTCTTCTCTCTGGGCTCTGATATTTATACCCTCTCTGATCTCTCAGAGTTCAACTATCTGCAGCTGGCAAGGACCATGCCCCACTCTGAGCCACATGAGGCAATTATCAGTTATGGACAAACTAAAAGCAGTCCTATATATACACACTTGGGATTAAAACAAAAGGATATTTACATAACATAACTGAGTTTTGTTTTTTGTTTTTGTTTTTGTTTTTAAGAAACCAAAACTTCTACTACAGGTCACAGACAGCCTTAGAAGATGATGACCTGTGACATACGTCAAAGCAACTCAATAAAAATAGCCCAATTGACTACCTCATAACGTTTTACAAATTAGAAAAAAGGGTAGGATTGCCTTTGTTCTGCGTGAGGTATGTGCTGTTTACCCTTGTTCCTCAATGTGGTATGTTTCCACAATGTACAGGTACCCTTCTTTTCTTCTCTGAGTGAAAAGGAAAAAAAACCACAAACTTTAAAACCTTATATCAAGTCCAAGCAAGGAAGAAAAAAATAAAATAGAACAATCTTGACATAAAGAAGGGTCCATTTGAAACTAGCTATTAATTACCTGGCAATGGTGTTGAATTTGCCCTGGGATGGGTTGAACTGTGGCATCTGGAAAAGGAGACACTGTTAGATGCATGAGTGGCTGCTTTGTGTTGTCTATGCATCTTTGGTTATATTTTTCCATGGACATTAACTACTTATGGTTTATTCAAAGGGAGAAACTAACGTCTCTTCAGATGCTGGAGGAGACTAAGAACCCTTAAAAGGATGGTGCCATAGAAATCTATGTCAGTTCGACATGCTTGTTCCTTTCTCTCTCTGTGCCTCTCTAATGGTCTTCATGCCTTTCTGCTCAGAATCATAACCCCAAATGGGTTCATCTTCTCCTTCTTATGCTAACTGGTATTCTCTGATGGAAGGAATCATTATGAAAATTGCATTCATGTCCTCAGTATTTAAAATATGACTAAAAAATGATCAATATACAATGATGTCATCAGCCAATAGAAATCTACAATCCATTCTCTTGAATATATCTTAGCAAGTTATTGACTTTTATATTTACCAGGACACATAAAAAAGCAGTAGATATTCATATGAAAATGCTTGGAAAATTTAATTCTGGTGATATTTTTTTAAATGGAAATTTTCTAAGTGCCAAAAAACAGCATTTACATTATTTGTTGTGCTCTACAATTTCATCATGATAATAAAATATTGTTTGGATATAAAAAAGATCTGACTAAACTGGCCTGGGCGGCGTCCAAACCATCTGTTTAGGTCCAAAAACCACGCGTAGGGAATAAATATGTCTATAATGAGCTTGTGACTTTTAGATTTGAAACCTTAAGTGCAGAACTCACTAACGGTCCTCAGATGACAGCTTTCAGAGATATCTACCAAGGAGGAAAACAAGCAGCGACCACAGCCAGTCACATGCACTTGCCAAGAAAACTACAACATTGAATGTAGGTCACAGATGGAATTCCATCATTTCAAGGCTACAGTGTCCCAAGTGGAAATTTGAAAGCCACACCTGACTGTGCTCCCAAAGAACTGAGCCCTTGGGTGCCTCTTTATAGGAAACAGCCAATCCTTGAGCAGGGCCCCTTTCTTCTCATAGATGGGCAGGAAAGACTTTCTTGGTTCTAATTTTTCCTGCAGTAAGCCAGGTGCTGAACCAGTCGAGGTTGCAGCAGGCAGCCATACCAGCTTGCTGCTTCCCTAGATGGGTTTTTTTTTTGTTCTTGTTGAACAGACACCGTCTTTGGAATCAAATAACAATGTGAACACCTCCTACCTAAAATCTACACAAAGAAAATATGTTGGGACCCTGAGACAGCAGTAAAGAATTTAAATTCAGAATGGATTATGAATTCAAAATCGCAGAAGTCAGGTAGCTTCAGCTAAAGGTTTGCTGTAGGGTGGATAAAGAATGTAGGGGCCCAACTAGGAGAGAGGTGTGATGCCAATTATAGCTGTGTGGATGGTGGAAAGGTATCATTACAAAATGCAACTAAGATTGGGTAGATGTGCCATAGAATGCCCACACTCTGCCATCTATTCAAAGGCAAGGGCAAATATGGTGCTGATGCTGCTAAAATAAATGGGGGAGAGAGATGGGGAGATGGACAAAGCACTTGCTGCATAAGCCTGAGCACTGGTGTTCAGATTCCTAGAATCCACATAAAAGACAAGTTGGCATGGTAGCCTGCCTGTAACCTCAGAGCTCAAGAGGTGGTGACAGGGGACCCCAGAGCAAGTTATCTATCTCAACCAGACACATATTCAAGCTTTGGGTCCAGAGAGAGGCCCAGTCTAGGTAAATAAACTAGAGTGATCAAGATACCTGATGCCAACCTCTGGTATCCACAAGGACACATGCAATCATGCACCTACACACATCTGACTACACACACCACATACACATTGGTGTGAAGTAAATAAATTAATTAGCTAATGTAGGAAAACTTGTGAAAGTTTCCAACGGCTTTTATGTGCCTGTGTGTATATAAAAATGAACTCAATTTCATAACTTTCTAGCTCTATACAGATAAACTATAACCCAAATGTTTTCAAGGATAACTGCTCAGGTAAATTATAGCAAAATAAAGGAATGAAGAAAGAATGTTATGGGATATGATTTAAACTTTTTTCCCCTACAGATTTCAAGTTCATTGATCTCATTGAAATGTGTGGAGAGCCCCAGTGGGCCAGCTTCATTCTTCTCATCAGAAAGATGTGGGGGAGTTACCATCTTAGCTTGAAAGAGATGTCTTGGGCATTGGCATATTTGATGATGTTCAAATATGTTCAGTTCAATGATGATGTTCAATGATGTTCAGTTGGTGGTACTGTTTGAAAAAGTCTGGGAGGTGTGGCCTTGCTAAAGGAAGGAGGTCAGTCACTGGGAAGGCTTTGACATTCAAAGCTTTGGGCCATTCATTCCCAGTATGTGTTCTCTGCTTTGTACTTAAGGATCAAGATGACAGCTCTCAGTTTTCAGCTTCCTGCTCCAGTGGCCGTGCCTGTTTCCATGCTCTCCCTGCCATGTGGGCAGACGCTAAACCTCTGGAACCATCAGACAAAATGAAGCCTTTCATTAGTAAGTTGCCTCCGTCATAGTCTTTTGTCATAGCAACAGGACAAACAACAAACTTGCTCGGTGTTTTTGTGCGAGTGGTTACAGATTGTCAGAAATGCCACATCGGTAGCAGACAAGTTTGTGAGCTCATTTACATGTGCTTTAAAGTCCTGCTTGGACAGTAATTTAATACTTACCTTACAACCACTGCATAACACTTGCTAGCCTGAGAGCATTTGAGCACCTGAGGCAACTATGACTCCTACCTTTCTGGAGCATGGCGTCAAGAGGGAAGAGGATAAGCAAACACTTTGAGAGAATTACATATTATAAATCCTTTAAAGGGACAAAAGAGGTGATGTGAGAGCTAGGAATGGAAAATGGGACGGGCAAAAAGAACCCGTGAAGGACCAGCCTCTGTGATGATGTTATTTTGTCAGAGATTAACTTGTTAGAGATGAGAGAAGTACATGGCCGTGATGGCGGTAATGGTGTTCCAACGTCTACAGGAGTAAATGTGGCCCTATGTCTCAAGTTGGGCATGTGGTGGATGGAAAACACACTGGAGTTAAGAACAGAAAACCCGCATGCCCTATGTGTGCATTCAGAGTGGTGTCCACACTCAAGGAAATGCTTGGTGAGAAGAGCCTCGTGGACAGAGATAGCTTGATTCTTCCCAGTCCATTGGCTATCACTGAAGCATTAAAAATAGCAAAAATAAATGTGAAATAATGAAAAAAACAGCTATAGACTTCTCACAAAAATTAAATAAAAGTACAGTGTTATAGTTGTAATTATTGTATAGTTAATAATATTTCAGAGGAAAGCCCCCAGTTAAGTGAAATTTTTGCTAGAAAATTAATATATAGAGGTATTATTAGAGACTCAAATGATTTTTTTTGCTAAGTGGCCTCTTATTTTATTTACTTTTTGCTTAAAGATTTTTCTGGCTTTCTAAGAATACACTCATAACACCTCTGGGTCCTGCCATCCTGGCTTACCTGTGCCTTTATGTATTTGTTCTATCTGTTTGCATAGTTTATAATATACCAAACACTACACTGACAACTCCAAAAGAATACTGCTCTATGTCTTTAAATCCAATCACTACTGTTATTAGTTTCTATTTTTATGTGTCATTTTTAAAATGCCTTAAATAATATGCAATTATTTTTGGCTGAAGATGCTGGCCACTGAGTCTGGAGTTACTTGCACCATCGGTGGATGGGAAATCTGGAGACCTGAGAGTTAAGTACTGCTGTGGTTCACACAGTTGGTAAGAAAGACCTTTTGGCCCTCAATTCAGTGTAATTTCCATCAACACTGAGTTTTAATTATTTCAATCTATTCTACAGAGCAATGCACAGGGTCAGAAGAGACCAACAATGAACTGTGATTTTTCTAGAGCACTTTTCTACCTCTCACATTATCAGGCTTTGAAACCCTTTGGATGCACTCTGGCCTGGACTGATTGTCTTTTAAACAGAACATTTCATGTCTTCACTTCCCAGTGACTTTCTTACTCAATCGTAGTGAAAGTCTTCGGTGATCCCTTAAGCATTATCGTTTTAGCAAATTCCAAGTGATTCTTGATGCAGTCAGTGATTGGTGGTTTGTTTAAGCAGTTGGACCTTTTCTTAAGGTGGTAGGAGTGGCAAGTGTCAGCATTCACCAATGACCACGGACTCAGCTTGCTTCTATGTGTTGAGATGGAGAAACAGTAGGCCAGGGAGAAGAACAAAGTAGAAATGGAAGCACTTTATTTATTTATTTATTTCTCCATTTTTATTTGTGAGGTTTTTCTCCTAATTTTAAATATTCTACTGGAAATTGAGGTTTGTTTTTTTTTTTTTTTTAAACTATGAAGTAAACATTTGAAGTGGAAAGTTACAGATTTGGCAATTGTGTAACCTTTGATGTGGTCGGGATCATATGTTGTGGGCAGGAGTGTCGTTGCTAAAGTCAGGAAGTTTGGAGAGAGAGGCACAGCTAAGGGTCTGCATGAGCTCTAACAGCCGGGTCCTATGGTTGCTACAAGTCTTCTGGTCCTGTCAGCCTCTGGCTCCCTGTGATGCCTGGCTCTGTGAAGATGTGCATCTGACTATGGTGCTTTAGGGGAAGCTGAATCGGAGTAAGAGGGGCATGGGGAGCCAGTCCTGCTCAAGACTCAGAGTTAGGAGAGTTGCAAAGCCTCCTGCATGCGGCCTTTGTCTGAGAGAGTGCGCGGGTTCATTGGTGCTCACTGGATCTGCACCCATTCCCCAGGGGGCCTCATGCTCAGAATCTGAGCTGAACAGGTGCCTCAAGAGTGCTTTCAAGCCGCATGCGGTGCGTGGTGCACACCTGTAATCCCAGCAGTCACTCAGGGAGGCAGAGACAGTGGATCTCTGTGAGTTTGAGCCTAGCCTGGCCTACAAAGCAAATCCAGGACAACCAAGGCTACAGAGAGAAATCCTGTCTCGGGGTGTGGGTGTGGGTGGAGGGACGAGTGCTTTCAGGATAGAGGGCTCCCAGGAGCCTCCCAAACACACAAGGCTAGAACTTACTAACCAGGGCTCTGGCCACTGAAAACAGGAAAGAGCCACAAATGTCATAGGACGGTCAACCTTTGCCTTGTAGAATGCCATAATCCTACTCCAAAGCATATGGTGGGAACGTTCGAGATATGCGGTAGAAAGCACATATGGAGACATCTATCCACATTCCTATTTATTAAAAAAAACGACTATAATTATTAGCTGTTCATGGCCTGAAAAAAGATAAAATCAGCTGTGCTGGTGGGATCTGACGTTAACAAAGAAGCAAGCTGATGGGCACACTTAGGAGGGCTTGTCTTCATCTGGTTGAGTGGCAAGGCCCACCCTAAGTATGAGTGTCACCTTCCAGCGCAGCTCTGACAAAAGGAGGTCTGAAGGAAAAGCATCCCCCTTTGCCTGCTTACCTTCATGTCTCTCAGGTGAGCGCCCTGTTCGGGAGTTCATCTGTCATCACTGCTTCTCTCACTTGTAGCAGAACACAGCTTCCTACAGCTCCAAAAGTGGCTCACCTGGAATCCTCCAGCCTTTAGCTCCTGGTCGGGACTGTTGGGGCAGCCAGGCTTATGGCCTGAATTCTCAGCTTCTTCAGCAACGAAGACAGCCATTATGAGATTACCCTGACCAAGTTGTGAAAGCCAATCTCCTGACAGCTTTAATATAAGTATCTTTCTCTACCGAACCCTGGCTACTACATCAGCTCACACCAACTCACTCCACGGGCAGATACAGAGATCTCCTGACACTCTCCCCAGTTGCCTGCAGCCTCTAGAATGTTTGCTGGGTGCAAAATGAGACCATAGATTTCTCGTTTTCTGCAGAAATGGTTCTCATTCCCTGGCTTTATCCCGCTGCGTGCTGGGTGCTCTGTGTTTGCCTCACAGATGGATGGGGCTCTGGGAAACAGGCAACTCTGAGCCCTCACAACCCGGGGAGAGGCTCAGATGCACGCCACTCAAGTCACCTCCAGGGCGCTTGGAGAGCCCTGGGAAGGCAGTGGGCATGCGTGCACATGGGGAGAAACTCTCTGAGGATGCTGGCAGCAATTCAGTTGCCAACCAGCTGCAAAGAGCTTTAAAGGACACCGTTGCATAAAAAATGAAAAACGTTGATTGAGGACATATTGCCCTTGATTGAATGCTGAAGGGAACCTGCTGGCAGAAAAATAGAAATGAGAAAGAGAGAGGGGGAAAAAGAAGGGGTCAGAGTAAGTTACATCTGCCCATCTTGCCAGCTGTGGAGAACTCTCTCCTGGTCCATCCACAGCGCACAGCATCTCGAGTGTGAGTTTGTGTTATCTATTGGAATGCGGTCCTGCGAGTCTATGGGGGATCTCGCCACATTTGCTTTATGGCTGTCCAGTACTAGGCACCATACACATATCTATACCAAAAAGCCTTTGCTGTAAGCTCCCACTACAGTCATCACTGTGGAGTATGGCTTCAAACTCCAGAGCACAGGCCAGGAAGAGAAGAGACGTGCATTCACAACCTTGCACACCCAAGCTTTGGGGCTTAAAGATACAAGTGATTATCTTCTGAGTTGCTACCAGCTATTTCATTCTTTATCCTTGTGGGAGATCTGTCTAGGGCCCAGAAAACAGTAGTGCTTTCTCTTCCTCCCCAGAGTCAGAGAGGCAATGACTTTTCAAGTGGCTGTTCTTCGGATCCCCCTCTGCAGAGAGAGAAGTAAGACTTACCTTAAGGCCGGTTTTCCTTTTCCACTGACATTACCTTCTCCCTAAAGATCCCCTTCGTACCAATCAAGACTTCGGTCCCACTGAGTCACAGAACATGACCTCAAGACCCAGTGGACTATCTGGCCAGACTTCACACCACAGTGTTCGTTTAATCAGAAGGTGAACTGTAGTGTGAAGCAGACAGATGGAGCCCAATGAAGTATGAGGGTTACCCAGCTTTGGGGGTGATGGGGTAAAGTGCCAGAGCATGAATCTCCTGCCTGAGTGAAGATCATGAAGACCAGATTTATAACAGTCATTCTACAACCCCCTTCCCAAATCTCCACATTGACGACAAAGGCTAAGAGGGCCAGAGACAATACTCTTACTGCTGTAAGCTGGGTGTGGACAGCTTCCATCACATAATGTGGGAGCAATGGGAGGAGCTGGTATGCAAAGTGACACATGTGGACCCGTGCCTTTCTGATATGCAGGTCTGTTAGTCGGGAGGGTGGCGGTCCATGAGATCGCAGCTTTGTGTTGAGGGAACCACAGGCGAAGCGGAGTCAATACATGAATATGTACTGACAGGTCCTAATGACAGGAGCCCTCACTGCCTGCCGCAGAAGCACTGTGTCCCTTCACATCACTGATGAGCAGCTGAAAGACCGATAATCTCACAATTACATAACTTTCCGAGGGGTGGCAGTATTGATATCAAAGGCTCAGAGTCATCAATTCTGCTCTAAGGAGAGAATTATAAAGGAAGCATGCAATCGCCAGCAACTTTTACTAAAGTCACATTTATCAACCTTCTTTTTCTAAAAAAAAGTTTAGAACCAGGGGTCTAATTTTAAAAATCTGATTAGCTTCATAATGGAATACTTTGAGGGTATAAAAAATGACATTGGAGAAGGGCGACTATCCACACAGGAAGGGTTTGAGAATATCTAGTGGTAAAAATAAAATATAGATTAAAAACTGCACATTTATAATCATAGATCCTCAACAGCTAAGCAGGTGCACACACTAACTTCAGGAGTGACAGAAATAGTTCAATCACTTGACTATAGTTTCGAATAAAGCAAGAGATCTTTTTTCTTTTTGCATTGCCTTTCCATATAAACTCCACCCTTCTCTTAAACTCATGTCAACCATGTAGTTGGCAGCAAAGAGAGAAACTCTAGAATGAGAAAAGCTGGTGTAAATTAGATGTAATATAAGAAAAAGAAATACCAGAGCCACTACCTACCAAGACCGGAATCAAGCCATCAGAGTGGGAGGCTGGAGGGCTCGCTCATTCCCACACACCTGAGTCCAGAGGGCTCGCTCATTCCCACATGTCTGAGAACTAGGGATTCTGAGAGATGCATTAGATCAGTCTAGACTGGGAGTAGGCAAGGGAAGAGGCAGCACCAAGTGTCCCAAGACTATGTCTTTCCTTGCAGCTGACATCCCAGGGTTGGATTGATGAACAGTCTAGGACTCTTTCTAGGCAAGGATTTCTCGGCTACCACTATGTACTGACCAAGATAGCGCCAGTGTGTCATATGTCATTGTGTCATTACGTCATGAGGTATATGCCATTAGCTGAGGTCCTTCCACAAAACCACCTTAAGACAGCTTTGCATCCTTCTGTCCAGGGTGCCTCTCCTCCTCCAAACAGCTGAGTAAATATTTCCATTGGTTCTCATCTAGGTCCCTAGACAAATAGCAATAAGGTGAGACCCTCTCTGACCAGTGTCTAAAATGCAACATTCTCCACGTGTGTGTGTGTGTGTGTGTGTGTGTGTGTGTGTGTGTGTGTGTGTGCGAAAGCTTTACTCTGTTGCTACCTCAGCTTAGACAGTGACAATTATAAGTACTTATGTACACTTTGGGGAATTACAGAATGGCCCTGAAGAAGTGAGGTATACATTGTTGCTTTTTATAATATGTATTTATTTTATGCTTATAGGTCTTTTGCCCATGTTGGTGTATGTGCACCACATGCATGCAATGCCTGTGGAGGTCAGAAATGGGCATTGAATTCCCCAGAACCGGGTTACAGATGGTTGTGAGCTACCGTGGCAATCCTCGCGACAGAGCTCATGTCCTCTGCAGGAATGGGCAGTATTCTTAACCTCTGAGCCATCTCTCTAGCCCCTAAGACATGCATACAGCTTAACATCAAAGTTGCTTTCTGGTTTTGCCTATAGTGGTGAGGAAGATACAGAGGGAGAGAAGAAATCCAGGAAGCATCCAGCTGTGTCCACGGATGACTTTGAATTCAGTTTTGCTGCATAATGGGCACGTCATCTTCACTGAGCTGGGGGTGAGGGGCACGAAAGTACCATGTCTGTTATTGTCCTAGAGAATGCCTCTCCTTTTGTCTCATGACCTCCAAGGATGTTTTGCTTCAGGCCCAGATGGTAAAGATACACAGGGAAGAGAGTTGGGGTGGTCAGTATAAGCCCTTAATCCAAGAACTAAATTAATATAAATTACTGATTTTTTTCCTTTTTAAAAAAAATTAATTAATTTACTATTCACTTTACATCCCAATTGTAGTGTCCTCCCTCCTATCCTTCTGATCCCACCCACCCTCTCTCTTCCCCAGATCTCCCTTCCCTACCCCTCAGAAAAGGGGAGCCCCGCCCCCCCCCCATCCATCCAGCACATCAAGTCACATCAGGACTGAGTACATCCTCTAGCAAGGTGGCCTTGCAAGGGAGCTCCACCAGAGGCAAGTGCTCTAAAAGCATGCAAGAAAGTCCTTGTCAGACACAGCCCCCGCTTCCCTTACTAGGGGACCCACATGAAGACCAAGCTGCCCATTGGGTACATGTGGGGGGGGCCTAGTTCTAGTCCATACATGGCTCTTGGTTGGTGTTTCAGTCTCTGCAGTCCGCCCCCCCCCCTTCCAAGCCCAGGCCCAGGTTCCTTTGTTCTGTTGGTCATCTTGTGGAGCTTCTATTCACTCTGGGCCCATTTATCCTTCCTCCCACTCTTTGTCAAGGCTCTCTGACTCCACCCAATGTTTGGGTGTGAGTATTACTGATTTTTTTTTCAGAGTTTTACCTCCACCCAGGGGAGGGACCAGGCCCCTCTGGGATGATAGATTTCAGTAACACAGCTGTGGTGACGTTAGTGAGAGTGCCTCCCGTAGCCTCAGACATCTCAACATTTAGTCTCCAGTTGGTGGTGAATGTTTGTGGAGATTTAAAAGATGCAGCCTTGTTGCAGGAAGTATGTCACTGAGGGTGCACTTGGAGATAAAGGCCTCATGACCTCTTTAGTCCACACTCTCTGTATCACCTCTATGGTTCAAAATGTTAGCTTTCAACTTCCTGTTCCTGTTTCCATGTCTGCTGCTTGTTGTTTTGCTTTCACACCATAATGGACTCCTGGCCTTCTGGAATCATATGCCCAAACAAACTTGTCCTTCTCCTGACTTGCTCTGGTCACAGTGTTTTCTTACAGGGACAGAAAGGACGTGAATACAACAGCAAGCCTCAGTTTCCTCCTCACAGGAAGCCCTTTATAACCTTGGGCTCCATCTCACCCACATACCATTATGTGGTCCACCCCGACTCCAAGTCAAGTAGGTCATTTCCGGGGTGAACTTTAGACTATCACTTTTCAAGAAACCTGTAAGTGACTGTCCCCAAGAAACAACAGTCCTTAGTTACTGGTTTGCTAGGTGAATTTCACAGTTGTGACTGTTTAGAAAATAATTTGTTCTTTTGTTTGTTTTGTTTGTTTTGGTTTTGCATTCTTTTGAGTCTGGATTTTTTAAATTTTTTTATTTGATTAATTTATTCAGATTACAACTCAAGTGTTATCCCATCACTTGTATTATTTGTGCTACACAAACACTACTGTGAGCCCACTGAGAGTGGGGATGTGTCTCCTCTACATAGAAAAACCAAATACAACTCAAGTGTCACATGCCTTGATGACTGAATGGGGGTTCTAGGAATGAAGTTTGCCCTTTTCAATCTTTCTATGATGCCACCTAGCTCCCTATATGGCTGAGTCACATTGTATTGCTTAGGCCATTGAAATGACTCCTTTAGTTTGGCAGCATATGCTGTGACCATTAAGTGATCTTTTCCAGAGTCCTGTATTGATGCTACAAAGGTCAAACCCAATCCCAAGGCCTCACTGAAAAGAGGGATGTTTGGGGATGCAGTCTGAGCAACTGTGGTCCGGTCAGGAGGAATTCTGAGTAAAGATGGAGACAGTTCTCCGATGGAGTAGAGATGGGTGGAAGGCAGATGTGCAGTTGGCAGCACAGAATAGAAAACAGAAATTCAAAGAGATGCCTGGCTCTCCATGGCTGGTTCCACAGCTAGGATAAACAGGGTCCCATCAAGAAACAAAGCCCTGCAATGTGAGCGACCTACTAGCATGAAACTTGGAACACAATTCCCACACACTAAATGCTGTGACCTACATCACATTATATAATTGATCTCAATTTCTGCCTGTACCAGTTGGGTTACAAAGGAGATCACATGAGTCAGTGCACATGGATGGCTGCTGTTGGCTATTAGTGCCTAGACATGTTCTTAGTACTTAGAAGAGGGTAAATGATGCTCCTAAGTCATGCATGTTAACGCCCTTAGAGTTTTATATATCCTCATTCTAGTTCAAAAAGCATCTATTCTCAAGTCTCTCTTCTGCAGCCACTGTCTGCTTTTACTTGGCCACAGTGAGATTGTTTATACCATGGAACTTGACATGTGCTACCAATCGGTTCCTCTCCCTATCTCCCTGGAGAGCTCGGTGCTAAATCTCTACAATATTTTCATTTTATTACATTTAATGCTAATCTGTTTCTTTCTTCCAGTACCAGTGACATTTTAAAAGTTTGTCACCAGTCCCTTTACGTAGCGGTATGCATTAGCCAGATAATCGGTATTCACAAGAGGGCCCCGTAAAAGGACTAATGCTCTAAATGTGAAGCATGTGTCCGTCTTTCTCAGATGAATTTAAATTCCAAGGTCTCTGTGTTCTTCACTCCCATATGGTGCCACGAGGTCTCAGCGCATCTCATCGGATGGCTCTGATTTAGTAACAGCCACACTCACATGGAAAGACCCATCTTCCAGTCATCCACCATCTGCTGGACCTTGGCAGAGAGTCTGTGGTCCTGGTCAATGCAAGATGCTTAGAAGGTCTGACAAGGTCTGAGCTGTCACCTGCCTGAGAGAGTTAGTCAAAAGTTCCTCCATGGTCATCGAAAAGTTAGTAACACCTTAGCAGGTTAAAAATGACATCAATCTACAAGCTGATGATATGAGTGACTTTTCTACTCTGACCCCTCACAAAATTGAGTGTCTTTACAGAAGAGAGTTTGATATACTCTGGGACTTATAGGAGGTGACATGGGAGCCAAGAAGACATCACTTTGCTACCTTGCTACTACTTTGATCATGAATATATATATATTTAGGTCCAGAATCCACACACCAACGCCTCCTGTTTAAAAGTGCTAGTGCTGGTATGTGCAGAGTTTGGCAATGCCATGGTGAGAGGTGCGACTTCCCACCACCGGGAAGGCTTGCCCCGGGTAGATAGTATAGGAAAAGCAAGCAGCAATAAGAAGTACAGAAATGTGAGTGATTTCTGACCTGCTCACTTTCTGTCAGGCATCCTGGGTTTTTGCCTCTTTTTTTTTTTTTTTGAATAGCATGACATTCAAATGATCATTTTGTTCCCCCACCCACCCTGACAACCCCTCCCCGCTCCCCAATCTAAACAACAAAAGAAGGAATTTAACCTCATATCCTCGCTCTGAAATTAGTTCTATTGTCAAAAGATGACAGCTGTATCCTGATTCCCAGAATTTCACGTTGGAATCAAACAGCATTTCTGAATCCATTGTGTTAGTTCAAACAGATCTGTAATGGCCCCTCAGCAAACCGTTTTCAGAAGACTTGTGTAAGTAAGATAAAAAGACGCCGTTTCTACAGAGTTGCTTTTATGGGCTAGGTCAGAGTACTCTTTCCATGTTGTTCATTCCCAGTCGAATTTCCTAATAGTCTGTCTCCTCCGCTAACAGATGCCCGGCCTCATGTCGGAACCAGATCGCGCCACTGCTGAGATGGTATCCAGCGCCTTTCTTATTGAGCCGTTTCCCTAGCAGATGGTGTAATGCTGCAGGCACACTCCTTCCTGTTAATTACCAGCCTTCTCTGCAGATGGAAATGTCAGTCAGCCTCACAGGTCCCGGTTCCTGCCATTGCCTCAGTCCATAGCCCTCTACCTAGGAAAGATGCTGCCAACACACACCATGTGTTTTCTGACTGCTGACTAGGCAGGCAACAAAAAACAACTTACTTCATGAATATTCATGGCGGAATGTTGAAAGTTCTGTTCATCTGCGATGCTTATAGATCTGCTTAAAGGGGATTGCACCTTCCTCAGAACACTCTGCCCCTTGTTTTCCTACACCGAGGATACGCAAGTTACCAAAGTAAGTTGCCATGGCAACATAGAGAGGACCATGAAAGTCGTCCATTTGGAGCCTTATGTAGGCACGTCAATTTCCGACTAACACTCTTCTCGTACCTTTAAGTGTCACTTAATTATTCTTGTTCTTCCACAGCACACCAGTAGTTATCAAGCTAAACTGATTAACTAATAACTCGGTTTTCATTAAAGCCTGATTATCTCATTAGCACACACATAACCTGTATGAATTCCTTCATCTTTCTTTGTATTTAAACCTACTAAATAAAGATAAATGTATTTCACTGGGGCCACTCTGTACTCATTACATCAAACTATCTTGCTCTCTGTGGAAAACTCTTTGGCCATCAAAAACGGGCACCTTCTCTTGTTTAGAGGAGAGTGGCAGGACTTGGGTTTAAGGAGACAAGGTCCCTCCAGTATTTGATGGACAAGAATTCAGATAATTTTTCCTTAATTGTCGTCTTCTCAGAGATGCGGTTTTTGGAGTAAGGCCACATGTGGCAATGTGGAATATTGTCATAGCCCAGGACTCTGCTGAGCTGAGCTTCCATTCTTTGTGACTTCATCCAAAAACAGGGATCATGGAGCTGGTGTTGCCCCTAACACAGGCAAGAAGGTTTCCAATGGAGGCTGACTTCTGGAAGACACCACAATGGGATGGTGGGGTGGTCCATCACAGGGAGAGCTGAGAAATAACTTTCTGAAGTGCTTTTATTTACTTATGAACTGTGAATTAATGGTTTTTTTTTAAAGTATCTTCTGTTTGGGGACAAAGCTCCACATTCTGGGCTTCCTGGTGGAAGGAGAGGTTGGAGTGTGTCATGAAGAAACTCCAGGCTGGATACCGTAGCAGGGTTAGTCAAAAAGCTCTGTGTGGGCCTTCCAGGGGCAGCTATGAAGCATATGTCTTCTGTCCTAACTCAGTATTAAGAAGTGACTGTTTTTCCTGTACGCTCATGTACACAAGGAAAGAAAAGCATGCTTAGGTGTCTTACAGAGAGAGAGAAATTAGGTCACCGTGAATGGCCTTTCTTTCTGAAAAACGGAAAACAGTAGCACAAACAAGTACTACAGGTCCTAGGAAGGGAAGGTGGGGCAACTGAGCCAGCAGGTGCAGCTAGAGCCATCAATTCTCATGCTCCAAATTCACAGCTGCCTCTTGTAAGCAGTGCGAGTACTTAGGTGCCAGTAGATGTTCCAGAGCAGCTCACCAAAGAGGAACAATGGTAGTACTTACACACGCAATGCAGATCAGTTCATTGTGAAGTTCATGCGTAATAAAGGATGAATGGTGCACCATTTACAAAGAATAAAATATGTTGTATGCTTCAATGATTTCATACAACTGATTCTTATGGGGTGATCTCATTGGTTTAAGGCTAACTTTTCTATCTGTAGCCAACTTAAAGTTGATTTGGAAGTGCAATTGCACTTCTTTCGACTAGCCCTTTCTCATTAAACTTATTCCATGTGATCTGTTATCTACCATTAAGCTGTCTCCTACTTTCATGTAAAATTATAGCCAATAAATCAAAACCTTTTAGTCTTATCTATATATACATCAGAATCTCATTTCTATGCCTGTCAGAATGTCATTCGCTGTTCAGTGATGTTAGTGACTGTTAGTGTTTGCCTATTTGGATAGAAGTATTAAATATGGAAACACTAATTTTTTAAATAGGTCTTACTATTCAGAATGTGGGGCCTACACATGTAATATGTGCTTAGATTTAATCTGTATTATTAATATTTTCTCCACCCTCTCTTTAAGTCAAGTAAATCAACAGTGAAATAAGATGAGCTGTGTTTTGTGGTGGCTGCCAAGTTACACAGGAGAAATATTCGAACCATGGGATAGCATGTCAGTGAATACAAACTTGGAAGGAGATGAACAAAACCACATTTGACTTTTTAATAATGGCCATGTTTAGCAACCAACTTGCAAGATCCTGAAAGTTGAACAAAGAGCTCTTGTAGGCTGGTGGAAGGTGAGTCAAGCTCTGTTTACACCTGATTGTTTCACAGTCTTCACTTCTCTCTTTTCAAAGGCGTATATATCACATCCCAGCTGTGTATCTATAAATACTCAAAGCCACATGTCTGACTTACAAGGAGCTTAATAAAACATTGAACAATTGAGCTGGATGGACACGTACTGAATAAAGCTAATAGAAAAAGTGAAATACTGGCCCAAGGACAGCTCAGTGACATTTGGGCTGTTTTATTGATTTATGCCAAGTGAGATTTAGTAGGATAACATGGCCTATAAGAAGAGCAAAAACTCTTGTTGTTAGGCTAATTAGAGCAAAGCAAGAGGCTAGGCCTGATCTTAGACTTAAGGTAAGATGTAGACAGATGAAGAGGGGGCATTTGGATAGAAAAGGGGTCATTTCATTTCATTATTGGTGACAGGAACACTGATGGATCGATGGCTAGTCACCAAACAGTAAATTTTATACCATGAAATCTTTTGAAAGATGAAAAGTTACGCCAAGGAAGGCGTTCATCTTCTAAGCAACTGGACAGGGCCAAATAAATCTAAAACTACATTACTTAGTGGCTTTAAATTATTTCATTCTAAAACAGATCTGAACAACTAACCACTCTTGGTCTGGTACACTCCAAAGGCTTCTGAAATAACATAGGTTCTGGTCAGTTCTCTTCGTTGCCCACTAGACTAGAGGATAAAGCCCCCATTGCCGAAGACATCGCCTACCTCAGCTGCAAAATGCAGAGAGAGCAAGCTGGAACTGAGCAGAAAGCTTCCTCTCTGCTGGTTGGCTTTCAGGGCACTGGTAGGTTCTATGAAGCCTCTCAGAGGAGAAACAACCTCAACTCTGTTACACAGTTGTGAACCCTACACACCAGGAAACCAGCCTGTGTAATGTTGGCACGACTGCTGTGCGGCAACCAATCACTTTGCAAATGGATTTGAGGCTCATTCCAGAGGAGGGAACTCAGGCCTGGTACTATAAGCCTAGTTGACAACTCATGTCTGAGAAGGTTGTAGGTCCAGGAAAAGAACTCACAGTTCTCCTTTATCTAAGCTGACATGGCATCAAGCTATTTTATAAGTCTCCACATAGGCTAAAGTGGCTCCTATCCTTAGCCACAGGAGCCTCTCATTGCAGTGAAGGGCAGTGAACTCAGATGCCCCAAGGGTGCTGGTAATTAGTGTCAGCTAAATCCTCCCCCTAAACAAGATGCTTACCACTGCCACTCTAAGGCTGGGGAAATACTGTGGAAGTTGGAACAGGAAGTTTGTAAGGGTAGAAAAATATGATGAGGAGCTTCAAAATTCTATCTTGCAGATGCTACACAACCGTCGCAATCATGCACTCGGAACAATTGCAGTTACCCATGCGGAACCATTACGAGACTTGTCATCAACCAGTTACTGATGAACTGTTGGCCATGATAGATCCCGGGAGAGGTGAAACTGCTATCTTCAGTTGTCTACTCACTGCTGAGCGCTCCAGCTTCCGGTGGATAATTCCAGACATGTGGTCACACAGATGACCCTACCCTGGCTAACCTCAGTGAGCCACAAACAAACAAACAAACAAAAACATAATACACATGAATGCGAGAAAGAGATTTATAATGAAGAGGGGGGTGTACAAGCATGACAGAGACATGGGAAGGGTTGGGAGTAAGGCCGACTAGTATGCATGATGTATGTATGTGAACATGTAAAAGAACACAATCATACAAATTTTTAAAAAACACTCAAAAGGAAGCAAAAAATATTTTCTTTATATGCTATGTTTTTGTCTATTTCATAAAATAAGAACAATAAGGTTTTTGAATAATCAGATTTTTGTTTGTAAGATTATGGAAACAGCAGGGGCTGGAGAGATGACTCAGTGTTAAGAGCACTTACTGGTCTTGCAGAAGACGCAAGTCCAGTTCCTAGGACCCACATAGTGAGTGGCTCACAATTGCTCAAACTTTGGTTCCAGGAATCCCAATGCCTTTGTCTGGCCTTCTTGTGCTCCTGCACACACGTGTGCACATATACTCATAGGAAATCACTGTGTCTTTTGTATACACATATGCATATAAATAATAAGCAAACAAGTAAATCTTCAGAAATGAGTGTAGATACAGATGAAAACCTAGCCTGTTCTTCTGAATTTGGGTTTTAAAGAGAGAGAGGATAGGGGGAGGCACACCAGAGAAGGTCAAGACTCTAATAACTTGGCTACAGTTCACTTCCTTTGTAAGTTGGCACTTGCCTGACTTTCCTGATTGGCCACCCTCTCTCCAGGTGCATGTGTGGTGAAGGGTGGGCGGGGACTTCCCTTCACAGAAACCAGGAAAAGAAAGAACTCACCTTCTCATGTCTCAGGGTAAGATGGAAAAACTTCAAGCTCTGTATTAAATATGTAGGCTACTTATAAACCCTGAAAAAGTAGGTCAAAAGATAGCAATGTCAAATCTCTAATGGCGGAAATAAAATATATAACTGCTTGAAGAAGTAAGAATGGAAAAACCTGTCCCCAGATGGCAGAAATGGGAAGCTGTTGAGTCTTGTGAGGAATAAGATGAAGGCAGAAAGGTGGCATCTTCTTTTCTGAGACTGTGCAAACATGGAAGCGCGTTTCCTCTCATTGTCTTTGCAGGGAAATAGGTGAAGCAAGCTGCCAGTGTGCAAATCAGTTTAACACACACTGAGGCCAACTGCACAGAGATGTTCTGCATTTTGGTTGTCCTGCAAGGGAGAATCCAAGCTCTACCTTATGGCTGTCTTTTTCTGTGTGAGAAAAGATCATATTTACAACAGTGGAGAAAAGAATAAACCAAGTCTTGGCCCATCTATTAATCTATTTGCCTTTCTATTGGAAATATCTCTGGTAACCATCACAGGAAGGAGACGCATCAAAACATTCATGGATGTTAACACTGACTAACGGACCAAAGATAATTCAGAGCGCCTCTGTCTGTCTACATCTTTGCATTTTCTATACTAAGCAAGTTTTGCTTGTATAAACAGAAAAAAAAATCAGACCTAAGAAGGACATAAAATGCTTTAAAAAGCAAGCAAGTTTGGGATCTAGAAAGACCTAGAACAATACTGTTCTGGGTCTCTATAACCTGTGGGATGATGTCTACGTTTTCTGCAGTATGCACTTTCATATCTCTTAAACAGGACAGGTATTTACAGGGGTCCAAGGAAGACTGGACCAGCATTTCTCATGCTTCACTCAAGCTGACTTTTCTCTCCAGCTCTCCATCTAAATGGTACCCAGGAATGAGAGAGAGGGACCCGCGCAAGTCCTTGTCCTGCTTCATTAACTCTGTGAGAAAGCCTCTTTGTGTGTCCTCCACCTGGTGCCGGGCAAGTCAATAGAAGGCTGCCCAGCCGTCTGAACACAGAAACGATCCTGTGTGCCCTCCCGGGATTCTCCCATGCATCTGTTAGAAAAGATGAAGAGCATAAGTTTGCCAAAAAGCCCCATCAGCCACGGTATCTGCCTGAGTTACCCGGCAAAAACTTAAAGCAGAGAGATAGAGTTTTGCAAGCACACCCCCAAGGCTGGAGCCCCCTAAGGTGTTGAGATGGAGAACTGGAGCTGAGCTGCAAGAGTGAGACCACCAGAGAACTGAGACTCTGGACAAGCACCTCCGCCTGCAGGCCCACGCAGCAGCTCCCAGGGATGTGACCGCGACCGCAGCAACCAAACAGCACAAATTTGCAAGAGGAAAAAGTGTGAAATCTGGTCTGGGCCATCAGAGGAAGCTGATGTAATCCGTGTTGACTCCAGGGACAGCAGTGGTGCCAGCTATGGAGGCCACATGGCTTCTAATGAGGCCAGGCCCAGTTGCAGCTCAGAAGAGTGGGTGAGGAAGCCAAATCTCACCCAAGGACAGAAGCAGCCCTGACAGCTGGTGAGTGAATTAACTTCAGGCAAACCAAGTGGACCCAGGTGGTGGGACATTTCGAATCTTTCCCTTCTGGTGGAAACAGAACAAAACATTGCATGGAACACAGCCACCATAGCCTTTTTTTAAATTTTTATTTTCTTTTGATTTCTTCTGACAGGTTTCTTGGAGGAAGAGGCAAATAGGAGGGAGTAACTTTAAGACCAGCCAGGTAGCCTTCAATGACACGCTAGTGCTAAAGGCTGCTTAGAAAGGGCTATTTTGGAGATGGAGCATCCTAACCAAGTGGGATCAAAGCAATATCCAACTTGGTTGAAGGACAACTTATTAGGTGACCTGAGCACTGAAGAAGAGGAGCCACCATTGATGGGAGTCAGTTATCCCAGAATGCTGACCCTCAGTATTTGCACAGAGGATATTTTCTGCTTCATTTTCATAATTAAATGGTTGGTGGAGTAAGATGTCTCCTCTCCCTGAGCCTCTCACCCTAGAAGTGCCCTGTGGCAGGTGTCTTTCTTGCGTAGGTTTAGACACCTGCCTTCTACAGAATTCAGCCAATAGGCTGAGCCTCGTTGTTTGAACACCATCCTGCCACCTGGTGGTTGCATCCCTAAATTGCAAGGGCAGCAGCTCTTTCTGCGCAATTAGCCTCTCAAGAAGTGAATTTATAAAAGACATTAAAGCATTTTGACAAATGTCAGAGAGACATGAGCATCTCAGAAGGATGGGTAAAATAAAAAAATAAGCATATGTCGTGAAAAAAATAGCCTCACTGATGAGAAAGAGACCAAATCAAACGTGAGTGGGCAGACAGGAAACACAGAAAGCGAACACAGCACTGGGTGTGGGCAAGAGACACCCCACCCCACTGATTCTGGTTATTCCAGGAAGATCTGTCACATTGCCGAGGCTGAGGTTAACACGGGTCCTACGCAGCCTGAGGAGGCAAGAGGTCAGAGTAGCATTCTAGGCCTCTCCTGTGCACTCCACACTAAAATCTAAGCGGGAGAATGCAGAGATCTCTTTATTAAAACAGCAGCACCCCTAGTTTACTTTTATTTCTTTTTCTTACCTCTATTTGTTCTATCTTTTTCCTGTCTCTTTGTAACAGGCATTGGCCACCTTCTTCATGTCATCAGCTGTGCCCTGGGTTTAGATCCACAGGCTACGCATGCAAGTCTAAGTTGTGAAGGGAGTGGGGATGTGGGGTGTAGGCGGGGGAAGACCAATAAACAAGAAATGCCCAGAACTCAGAACAGTGACAGAGCCTAGCTTAGGCTTCTGTGAGAACAGGGGCAGCAGCATGTCTCACTGCCGGGGTGGTCTCATCAGGAGCAGCTTCTAGTTGTCCCAATGATGTCGAGGGTTGTAAAGGGATGACAAGACAGGACAAGGGAAATGATGGGAGGGTGGCACGAGACACTTTTTAAACAGGGAGAATATAGAATAAAGAGGGGGATTGAGACTAAGACAAAGAACTGGGCGTGGTGGTGCATGTCTTTAATCCCAGCACTCAGGAGGCAGAGGCAGGCGAGCTCCATGAGCTTGAGTCCAGCCTGGTCTACAGAGTAAGTTCCAGGACAGCCAAGGCTACACAGAGAAACCTTGCTTTCAAAAATTAAAAAAAAAAGAAAGAAAGAAAGAAAGAAAGAAGACAAAGAACAAAGCATAGTGGCATACACTTTTAATTCCTGCCTTGTCCAGCAGAAGCAAGAGAATTTCTGTGTGTTTGGGGCAAAGTTGGTGTTCAGCACATGCTTCAAACCAGAAGGAGCTACGTAGTGAGACCTTGTCTATAATAATAATGATGATAATAGTAACAGGAAGAGAAGTTGGGAGATCAGTTTAGGCTACAAAGCGCTTATCTTGCAATCATAGGAACCTGAATTCAAAAGCTGAGAGTGGTGAGCACTTAGAACCCCAGACTTGGAGAGGGGAGGCAGGCTGGCTGACCCCCGAGGCTCACAGTGCAGCCATCCTAGTCTACTTGCAGGCTGAGAGAGACCCTGTTTCAAAAAGGGTCAGGGAGAGATATTGCAGGACACTTGATGAAGGAAACATAGGGTGTCTTCTGACCTTGATAAAGATAGGCACTCACACAACCACAGACACACACACACACACACACACACACACACACAGAAAAAAAGAAAATAGGTTCATCCATGAAAATGCTACAATGAAAATATTTCGCATAGTGAGAGGCCTGGGGACAGGTGTGAGAGGCCTGCAGAGGCTCACAGTAAGAGAGGAGACAAGGACTTTGAATTTTACCCTGACAAGTCTGGAGTGTCACTGGAGAATTTTAAACAAGGGAGGACCTGTTACCTGAAAGACACAGATAATGGCTCTGTGAAGACCACTTGTGGGGAAGTGAGAATCCCAGAGGCTCTGACTGAAAAGCCCACAGAGGCCTTTTGAAAGCCAAGGTCATGCGGCTCTTCTGGAGGAAGGCATCTCAAGAGCAATGCAAGATGTCTACCACTGGTTTTAGGGCACTTAGCAACCCATGCAGATCACATGAGGGGTTCCCTTGGGATGCACAGATGTTGTACAAGAGCTGAAGTTGACCCCTGGTTCTGATTTCCTGATGGCTATTTTATCATGGTCACAATGAAAAGACACAATGCAATCCACTTGGGGGATAGTCACAACGGAGCCTTTTGAGCCCCTAGGTCTGTCCTGTGGTTGCTCATCATAGACTTCATCAACTCCCATTTTTATCTCTTTGTCCTCCCTCCTACTTCTGAGCTTTAAGCTGTCTGTCCCCTCTTCTGCTCTGTTTGGAGACAGTGTTTAGAATCAGACCCAGGGAAGTTTGAGCGGGTATCTTAAGCACTCTTGCAGGGGAGTAAGTTAAGGAGGGAAACCCTTAGCCCACACATGGCCACCTGGGGCAGACGGCCTTACATCTCACCCTGATCTCCAGAGTGGTGTGAGGACTTTTCATTTCCATTAAATTATTTACCTATGTTTGTTTATGTGTCAGTCCACAGTGGCAAACAAGGAAACCCTTTCCCCACCCTCTACATACATAACCGACATTTCTGGTGTGTGCCTCTGGAGGAGTGAACAGTCTCTTCTTTAAGAAATGTGAGGACCTGGATTTTTTTTTCCAGAACATTTTTTTTTCTGCTTAGGAATTTGATGCCTGTGCAACTGACAAGAGAAGAAAGAGAACTTTCAACTAGTGGTGAGAGTAAAAGTATAAAGAGGGGCAAAGATGTGGCCTTCTGGCATATCCTATTGTTCTCATAGTCAGGATTTGTCCCATCCTTACTGAAAGCTCTGCAACATTTGCAGAGCATTGACAGCACAGGTCACATAGAGTGTGATACCCTCTCCTCATCTTTCCACCCTTGCCTCCTCTCACTATGCTATCCACCACTCTCCAAAGTCTAATTGCTTCTAAAAGAATGAGAAAGAAAGATAGATAGTTAGATGATAGATCAATGATAGATGGAAGATAGATGATGAATAGATAAATAGATAGATGATAGATATGGGACAGAGAGAGAGAGAGAGAACACATAGGATGCTAAAGTATACCAGATGTTGCTTTTTCTGCCTGAGTCCTACAAAAAGCCTTTCTCCTACATGGGATCCGTGGAACAAGGGAACCTTTGCATTTACAAAAAAAAAAATTATCCCCTTGAAGCATATTACAAAAATATCAGGAACCATGTGGAAAGCAAAGTTTGAAATCACAAGAGGTGAGTTTCAAGTCTGACCCAAACCAGTTAGAAATGTCCCTTAACCATTATTTCAATATTTTCTATGAGAAATAATGACAGGATCTATGTGTGGATGACTGCTTCACAGCCAGTAATTACTTGAATCAGATTCCAAACTTTATGTAGAAAGTGGCAAGTTCCCTCACCAAGGTGGATCACCTCTCAAACCCAATCACAATCTGTGCATTGCTTTTCTTGTTTTTAATTCTAGATCTTGGTGGTCCTTGGCACCTAGTCTACTACTTTTTTTCTCTGTGTGTTTCTGTCTCTTTCTCTTTCTGTGCATGTGCGTCTCCATGTCTCTCCCCCTCTCTCTCACTTTTTCTCCATTCCCTCCTTCCATTTTTCTTTTATTACTTCATTTTATTATTCTCTTCTTCTGTTACATCCAATAAGTCATGATAAAGAAGAGGATCATCTCACGGTGACTCCTCAGTAAACAACAACACTTCAAATAAAAACCCAGACATCTCCTCAATGACAGACCTACATAGGTGACAGAAACTTGTTAGGGAGACATCTGGTTTCCAACCATGTTCCAGGGAACCAAACTTCAAGTTGACTGTAGATGTCCCTAGCTACATCCTAGAGACAGTTAACCCATGCATACTTCTTTGGGCATAGCTGGCCATTGACAAAGGAACGCTTCCTGTTACCTCAAATAGGTCCTAGAGATGACTGAGCCCTTCTGAGCTTCCCTGGATATTCACGTGTATCTTCAGATGTGATGCCCAAGTACTGCCTGCCCTGCTGGCTTCAGCTCATCTTCTGCCTTAAACTCAGGGACAGAAGTGAGAACAGGTCAATTCCCGTGCCTGGGCCAGCTCTCCATAATACTCGTTTCCCCACAAAGTCTTCATACTGGACTGTTTCTTTAGTGGAGAGGGAGGCTCCTGTGGATGTTACGGAGAACTCCCAGTGAGAACTAGAATTGAATTCACATTTCTCTTCTTACTCTCATTTTTCCTTTCTTGGGTGAGTATCAAAGTCATCAGAAAACTTCCTTTGCACATAGACCATCACATGCAAACAGAAGAAGGAATGCTACAGGATTTGTGGAGTATGAGGTCCACAGTGGCCAGTGCCAGGCACCTCACGTTCTCATATCCCAAAGGATGCAGCCCAACTTTAGATCCAGTCAGACTTGTGTTCACACACCATCTCTGTGCATCTCGAGTTACTAAGGAATGCTCCCCTACCCAAATATTGTTAATTGCTTTTGTGGTGTGGATGTGTCCTAGTTTTCTAGCCACAGAGCCTCCACCCAGGCTTGTAGTCTTTGCTTCATGTACCGTTAGATTCCCATCCTTTTCATGGTGTGCTGGATAGTTTTATGTTAACTTGACACAAGCCAAAGTCATCTGAGAGGAGGGAACCTCAATTAAGAAAATGTCTCCATAAGATCAGCCTGTGGGGCATTTTCTTAATTGATGGTTGAAGGAAGAGGGTGTCACTGTGGGTAGTGCCATCCCTTAACTGGTTTCTATAAAGCAGACTGAGCAAGCCATGGAGAGCAAGCAAGTAAGCAGTACCACTCCATGGCTTTCACATGAATGCCTGCCTCTAGGTTCCTGCCCTGTTTAAGTTCCCTGTCCTGACTTCCTTCAGTGATGAAATGTAATGTGACGGAAGTGTAAGTCAAATGAACCATTTCCTTCCCAACTTGCTTTTGGTCATGGTGTTTCATCACATCACCCTAACTAGGACACACAGGATTCCCAAACAAACACTCCTTAAACCTTAAACATAATACCTTCACAGAATTCTCTGTGACTTTCCAGAATGGGGTGTGCTGTCTGCCATCTGTTCTGTTAGCTTTTCATCACTATGGTTTCAAAGATTTTAGGCCTTCCTCAGCCTATCGCACTGCTTTGGGCTGTGGAAGGTAGAAAGAAAGCATCATGGTAGAAAGGGCTTGGTGTCTCAGGGCTTCCTGCTTCAGAGCAGACAGGAAACAGAGCGATAAGACAAGGAACCCAAACACACACTTCAAAGGCAAAGTCCCACTAACTTTATTCTCCTGCCAAGCCTTTTACTCTTCAATGCCACTCAGTCACAATGTTAAATTATAAATACGTTGATGGACCAATTCATTGATACACCAATCACCTCTCCATTATTGGGTCTTCCAACCACATAGACAAAGTCTGTAGTACATGAGCTTTTTAGGGGAAATTTCATGTCCCCAACCAAAACATCTACTCCTATGGTTGAGCCGCTCCATGTTCTATACCATAATCTACTCAAGGAGTATGATTCATCCTGGTTTGTCACTCAGTACTTATATTCCCCATGACTCACTACAGGCTTCTCCCCTGCTAGACAACTGCTGTTGGCTGCCAAGCTCTGATCTTCCATAGCCCCCTTGTTTCCATCTATCATCTCATTTGCCTTGGTTAAGGGTCTTAGCTCTTTCACACACTGATCTCACTGGGCTGCAGTGTCTTAAAGAAGTCTCATCATGTTGAAATAAGCCAGGGAGACTCAGTTTCACAGCTCCCCTTACTTAATCTTCCTGCACTGCGTGGCTGTCCCATGTATTAACACTACCTGTGCAGCCTGTAGGGGTGGCAGGAAAAGGGATTTCTCTCATCTGAAGCTTCAGTTTATTCAAACTGAAGAAAAGTCACAAGCAGAAACACTTGCTTTGCAAATCTGCCCCAGAGATCCGAGAGCCCCTCCTACCCTGCCACCTTTTCTGGTATCTCCACATGCTCTTCCCCCGCCATCTTAGCGCATCTTACCCTCCCGAGCCTCTACGATACCAGATTTTCTAGTCTGTAGATATGTTATATGATCCAAGGACAAGAGAGTTTAGAAAAGAAGACCACAATGAAGGGATGCTATCTGGTGTTAATTCTTCCTACTGTGCTTCTATATTAATCAAATGCCTAAGTTTAAATCATTGTAAAAGATTTATGTTATATATTTCGAACTTGGAATATGAGCCTCTTTTTTATTCTTAAGTCATCATCCTCATCGAGTAATTTGCTTGCTCACTCACTCATTTGTTCCAGAAAGCTTTAATGATTGTCTGCTAGAAGCCAGACATGGTTTTAAATGCTGGAAATTAAACACCAACTAACAGCTAGACCTGCCTTCTGGATTTTTAGACCAGGGAAGGCACACATCAAATACAATCAAATATAATTAAAAAGATTAGTATTAAGACTTGAATGAAGATCAGAGGACCCGTGCAATGCAACTCATTAAGCTAAATAAAGACATCAAAAAAATATGAGGCTACTCCAAACTGGCCCCCTGTGTCTGGGAATCCCTTTTCTTGTCTTTCTTCATACCCTGTTGCCTTTTCTAGTGTCAAATGATGTAAAATTAAACTAAAATGAGGTGACAAAAGAAAAACACAACCTTCTATTAGAGACCTAGGGGATCCAATAAGGCACCTCAAGGACACAAGCCTGCTGAGTAAACATCTTAGGTTACAGTGTGGACACAAGTTTGATAAATTGAGGGTTGGTGGAGCTAAACTGGTCTAACTGGAGGGAGGAGATCAGGAGTGAAGTCAGTAGAGGATGAGGCCAACCGTGTAGGGCAGTGGATAATTGAGGCCATTGGGGCTTTTACCCCAAAAGAAACTAGGAACCTTTCGGAGAAACCTAAGCATAAACTGCCTTGTTGTGTTAGAAAAAATTACTTCTGCAGCCAGTAACAACTGACGGCAGGAACCAGGGATTTCAACAGAGACCCTAAGAGTGATGATGGCAACTCATAGTGGACAAGTGACAGAATATGGTCACGGATGATCAGATGGGGGCAGTATTTTGAAGGAGGATGCAACTCAATGTACTGACATGTTTAAAGGAAGATATGAAAGAAAAAAAAGAGGACTAAAGTCCTTTGGCACAGCCTGTAAAATGGAAGAATGAAAGTGCCCTTGCCTGAGATGGATCAGACAGGAAGAAGCCTAGGATGGGATGGTGGAAGGGGTGAGTGGGGCCAAAGCACACTGCATCCGGATCTTCTTAGTTCTCAGAGAGATGTGTCAAGAATGTGTGATTCAGGACAGGAAGTGGTTGGGCTAGGAACAGACATTTAGGATTATCCTTGAAACAACGTGTTTAAAGGGAGAAGATGGGATGAAGTCACTCATGAGAGAGGATAGAGAACAGAAGTGGTCCAAGCGTCAGCTGCTGAGATGGGAACCATTGCCTTCCCATGACTAGGAAGCAGAACAGAGGAAGAATCATGGGGGAAAACAGATGGTCTATAAGGAAGGGCAGTGAGAAGAATGAAGGAGAATGTGGGTACAACCTTGACACCAAATAGGAACATAGTTTAAGAAGGAAAAAGTTATTTAAGATGCTTAGTATGGGTCCTAGTTGAGTACACTGAGGACATGAAATTAAATGAAGAAGTAGACACAGTGAATAAGCAAATCTTTCCAGTAGTTTATTGTTCACCATAAAGGCATAAGGCTGAGGTTGCGAGGGACAGTGAGTTTCAAAATATCCCAGACTCCATGCACATGAGGACACTGGTTCTATGTGAACTGGAAAGCAAAACTGGTAGAGGATGAAGGAAGTGACAATAGGTCACTTGTGCTAGATGCAGATCAAATGGTGCTAAACTATGGTGTTAAGATAAATAACATTCTAAGAAATCAGCACCTAAGGTAAAGGAAAGAGTCCACAGCAAAGCAAATATAGGAGGGTCAAATACAGACTAGGCTAAGCTATGAGTCCTGCTGTCTGGAGCTTGGCAGGTCTCTCTCTCTGCCAGGCTTTTTCTGATGTCTCTTCACACAGGTCCTGTCCTCCAGGAAAATAGCAAGGGTTATCTTAGACTTGAGTTCTGGACAAGGCAGCTAAAATCTCTCATGGTTTGCTCAGTTTTGAGGTTAACACAAAGACGAGGTCTAATATGGTAGCCCCAGATTGAGAGGGATGTGTGTATAGGGTGTACATATACCAATATGTGGATGTGTTGTGTATATATGCATGTGTGCTTATGTATGTGCAGGAGTATAAATGACAAATATGTCTCTATGCAATGTGTGTTGTGTGTGCATGTACATGCCTATGTATGTGCTGTGTGTGAATGCACATGTATGTTTGTGTGTGTGTGTGTGTGTGTGTGTGTGTGAGAGAGAGAGAGAGAGAGAGAGAGAGAGAGAGAGAGAGAGAGAGAGAGAGAGATGTGGTGAGCTATGAGGGGTAAAGATGTCTTACACATATGTGTATATAGCATGTCTATGTATGTGAATGCATATGTGTATGTAGTGTGTTGTCTTTGGTGAAGATGCCATATATGTGTATATAGTATATGCTGTATGTGTATGCATATATGTGTAGTATGTTATGTGGGGTGTGGATGTCATATGTGTGTGTGTGTGTGTGTGTGTGTGTGTGTGTGTGTGTGTGTGTGTGTGCTAGCTGTGAATGCACCTTTGTATGTGCGTGCACATGCTCTGTGAGTGTGTATGTGTGTGGGGATGTGTGTTGAGTAGGTATGAATGCTTATTTGGAAGCACTAGAGAGTGGGCAGTAGCATGTGGAAAACCAATGTTCCCTTCTTGACAGAAGGGAAATACTCACTTCACTGGAGGAAAACTAAGCATAGAAGGTGGGTGTCTCCAAGGACATCACATCCCTGGGGACACAAGAAATCTACGCAGCACAGGAGCCACAGCTCAGACAGAAAGCTGTAGTGAGCTGGCCAGGCTAAGAAGTGGGATGGTTCGGTGCTGTCCCATAGATTAGATTGAACATTTGTGGGGTCTGGCTCAAGGATTGCTGAGACTCCCACATCAGTGGTCCCATAAAAGCGATTGAGAAAGAGGAGCAGAAGAGCGGGCAGAGAGTTGGCAGGTCCTCAGTGCTAGTCATGGAGACAGCTTTGTCCTTCACCCAGAGGCGGATCCAAAGCCTCTGTCTTGACCAGGTCAGTCTGTGTCTGTGGTGGCAGTCTCCGTGTGGCAGACTTTGTGATCATATGATGTGGCTTGGGGAACTGCACTCACTCATCTCTGTCGTTGTTTGAAGGGGAGGAAGCTAACGGCTGGAGCGTTGTAAAGCCACGCTTGCAAGATGCTGCGTGTGGAGGTTTCACTCTCCTGTTCCCCCTAACTGCACAGGCAGTGCAGTGTGACTGATTACACCAGAGAAGAAGCAGAAGCTCTCGAGTTAAAGTATTTGGTAATCATGTTTACTGCGGGAAAGAACGTCCGCATTAAATAAGTCAAAACATGGTGCGCGGCACTGGAGCGATTCCTTGAGCGCTGCAAGGACAGAGCGAGATGCAGAGATGATAGAATGTCCACATCAGACGCTAGAGAAGATGAACCATCTGCTTCTGCTAACTCGGATCCACTTGAAAATGCTAATTGTATGGCAGTGGATGATTAAACGACATTAAAACTTTTTCTCTAAGAGATACAGTGCACTGTTCAGCAAGATGTGCCACATACACTAGGCCATCAACACCTCATTTGTCCTCAGAGGACGTCTCATGACCAGGGCTCTGCTCTGCAACCCCCAGCTGTGCAGAGGCCTAGAAAAAGCCTCCTACCCGAGGAGAGCCCCAGTCCTGGAATGCTGGGCTTCTATGCTACGTTAAGTGTCTGCTGCTGCCACCACTGCAAGAGAATGCAGTCCTGCGTGAATGGGCAAACTCTGCCCAATCGTCACACAGTCCTAGGTACGTTGCCAGAGCTGAGACAGCCCTGCACAAGTGTGCAACTAAAAGAGAAGTAAGCGTTCACTAATCCACCAGAGCACTATGAAATGGAAAGGTAACATGAAACACACAGACATGTCCACACACTCCTACACTTGACCATACAGGTGTACATAGGTACACACATACACATACACACACATATTCATACATATGCACAAACATATACTTATACACATGTATACATGCATGCACCCATAGACATCTATATACCCAAACCCATATACACACATATACTTGTAAACATACATATATTTGTACATATGTAAGCATATGTACACATTCATATGCATGCACATACATTTATATGTGCACCATATTCCTTCCTACAGATTACACATACACCCCTATACACATATATGCAGTTATACAAATGTGTTCATATACTCCTCCTTACACCTGTACATATGTATACAAACATACATACAAATACACTTGAACTATATATGTGTATATATATGTATATATATATACATATATATATATACACATACTTTTACACATGGGCACACACATGCACACACATGAAACACACACACACTTGTAGACATGCAAACATGCTCATATATATGCACACATTTGTATACACTTTACACATGTACACAAATTGAAATATACATACACACATACACATATACATGCATACATATATACACACACCTATATAGCATGCCCTTGCATGTACACAAACTTATATACATTCCTTTATTATACATATATGTACACACACACACACACACACACATGTCTGCACACATGCAAATACCCTTCTCTTAGACAGAGACTTATCCAGAGCTCTGGATTAGCTACAGTGCAGGACATAGGCTCCTCTAGAGCAGAGTCGTGACGTCACTGACACTGTGGCAATGGTTTCCAAATGTGTCCCAGGCGACCTCTCTAATCGTGTTCTGTCTTAAGCTAATAAACATGTGCATTTTCAGGCTGAGCTGCTGTAAGGAAGCACCATGGCTGAGGTGGTGTGAATAAGAGGGCTGTGTGCTCTGCTTCAGAGCTCTGGGCCGGAACGCCAAGACGGAGGTGTTGGCAGGCTGCTCTATGCTGCAAAATATCTCTTACAGGCCTCTCTCTGGCAAGGAGATGGCTGTCTTCTGAAACCTGGGCCCACGCTTTTCTCTAAGACAGTAAATTAGCCATGTTCCCCACCCTTCCCGTGGCCTCCTTTCAATCCGCGAACAGCTTTATCTCCACACAGAGCCACTGTCTAACATGTTGGGAAGCAGAGCGCCACTGACCCTTTGATTCTGCAGGCTGCCATCTGGCCCACCAGCAGGACTGCCACCACTCTACCCTGGAGATGGCACAACTAAAGCCTCCGAGGCTGAGCCCTGGCCTTCGAGTCACAGAGCTGGTAGGAAGCTCACTTCCCATGGAGCTATGGGGCCAAGGAGGAAGTCTTAGCTTGACCTATGGACACTCTGTTTCTTTCTGTGGACTACCTGGGCCAGGCAGGGGGAGAGGCTTTGGCCTCAGCACAGCCTCTCAGATTCTGTTTGGTCTAGATGTCCGCTCCAGGGACCACTTCCCCTGAGGAAAGTGAATGGCCTCCAATCTATGGCTACATCTTTGTGCCTATCTTCTGAACCCTAATTCTCAGGATCCTGAGTGTGAGGGACATTCTAAGTCAAAGATGTTATCACTCATATCAGCACCAGCAACAGAATGCACCCCCTGGCCAGCACCACCCCTGGGAAGAAGTCAAGAAAAGAGTCCATCCTCATCTGGGCAGCAATAACGGCAGATACACACCGTTTCTTCCACAGAAGATCTCAATAATGGGACAGACTTCCCAAGGAGCTGAGACAGTGGGATGGAAGAAAGAAAAATGGAGGATAGCACAGCGACACCCTAGCACAAACACTTGAAAGTAATAAAAGGGATGATGGTAGGGACTACGGTCTGTGGTTAGAAAGAAAAACAACTGACAAATCCTTGCTGCCTTATTTTCATCCCTGAGGCATGTTGGAAGGTCCGAGATGACCTAAAGAGCTGGGTGGAGACTGCTGTGTTTCCTGTCTGCAGCACCCTGCCCTTTGTGTCCACTGCACCCTTAACTCTCCCAACAGCCACAACAGCAAATTATCAGCACTCAACTCAAATAGGAAGCATCTCATGGAGTGTCCTCTACAGCTCTAGCGAGCTAGTAGCAGGATTAAAGTCTGGGCTTTGGTCTATGTAAGGCAACGTTCCTTGCATTATAGTTATGCATTAGCTACTATTCTCACTGCCATAATAAAATTCCTGAAATGTAAAACTTAAGAAAGGAAAGGTTCATCCTGGCTCCCAGTTCGAGGATGCAATCAGTCTTTGTCTGGGTGAGGGAGCTAGTCATATTTCATTCCAAGAACCCAGGGGCTTAGACTGCTTTCTCCTTTTTACTCTGTCAAGGACTCCCATGGGATGTTAGGCTGTCCCACCTCAGTTAATACAATCTAGAAACGTGATACATTCCCGGAAGTTTGCCTCCTAGGCAATTCTAGAGCCTACCGAGCTGATAGTTATTATTAACTATCACAACTTAATATTCACAGTTAACAAGCACTAAGACATACCTTGATGGTACGATGTATCAATTGTCACCTTGACAAGATCTAGAATGAACTAGATCAAACACAAATCTGTGGCTGTGTCTATAAGAGGGTCTGCAGATGTCCTTATTCAGGACAGGGAGATACATCTTCATACCATGGGATAAAGGACTAGAGGGCGAACACCATTGTCAACCTCTCTCTGCCTCCTAACGATGACACAATGTATCCAGTTGCTTCACTCTTCTGCTACAACATCTTCCCCACCAAATGGCTTCCTTAAGATGCTTTGCCTGGGGTATTTGCTCACAGTAAGTAATATAGCTAATGGCATTAACTATAGTTCACACAATATTCCACACACGCTAGATGCCCTGACTATGTCTTTGTAGAACCCCTTATGGTGGCGGGCGTGGGTGGTTAGTCTCCACTCTGCAGATGTTAAAGCAGAAAGATATGCAGTTTGCATAAGTACTTTTGCTGGGTGAATCTGCAGGCCCCCAATCATCTGTGTCCTAGGTACTCGAGATGGCGAGAATGTATTCTCAGCTCCCGTAGCCCTATAAACTGGGTGGCTTAAACATAAGTGCCGACTCACAGTGCTGGAGGTTTAAGGGTGAGGCCAAAGTATTGGTAAAACTTCACTCTGAAGCTTGTAGCTGTCGCCTTCTACCTGTGTCCTCACAATTACCTACTTACTGCCTACCAGTCATTTAGTTCAATCTTAATTACTCCTCTAAAGACCAGGTAGGTGTGGTGGCACATGTCTATAATCCTAGCACCCAGGAGATTGAGGCAATATGATTACATATTTGTGGCTACCTTGGACTACATGGTGAGTTCAAGCCCAGCCAGGGCTCTAAGGAAGAGCTTGTCTCAGAGAAGAGGTTTTAACCCTCAGTCCTTAAATATAGTCATATTCTTATCCTGGGAGCTCAGAGTTTGAGGACACATAACTTGAGTTTGAAAAGACATAATGCAGCCCACAGCAACCACTCTTCCACATCCGTTCCCTCCAATTGGCTATGGTCATCCTATATGGATCAAAAGGCACATCCGTTCCCTCCAATTGGCTATGGTCATCCTATATGGATCTACAGGCACCGGATATAATTGATGAGGCAGCTTAATATGCCCCAGAAATTCTCACCATATACTTGGCAATTGTATAAACAGTTATTGGCTGTTCTCAAAGGTTTTCTTTTCCAGCAAGCCACCATTCCTTATTTTTAAACTTGAATTGTGTGAACACCCGAGACAGTTGGAGAAGGGCAAAGGTAGAGACAAAAGTCAGATATGTTGTCTGCAAGACAGAGTGTTGTTTACTCTGAAGTCAGAGTTATAAAAATCTACAGCTCCATGGGAGAAAATATTTGTTACAACATGACCATAAAATAGTAAAATAAAAAATCACACACAAAAAAAAAACCCACATGGCTACGGTTTGGAGTAAATGTACAAATGAAAAAACACAAGCAGGCTGGGGAGATACTCAAATTGTTCACATGGGTCACCTCTGAGCCACTGTAGGGACAGTGATAGTCTCCTTTTCCTTAGGGAATAATTGGCTTTGGAAGTACTACTTGACGTTCCTTGGGCAAGTCACTAAGAGCCTTAAAAATAACTGGAGGTATATTATGGATGCTGTCTTATAATTGAACTTCTTTCCAGAATGGGGAGTGCGTTTTCCCATGAGGCCACAAAGTCGCAGACCTTGTTTACAAGGCTCCTGTCTTTGCTCTTCCTACAGATTTGGGGATTTCTTCCATCATCACTCTCACTAAAATGCAGGTCAGGGAAGATTCGTGGAGCCACCTCGTTTGATAAGGGAAAGCCTGATGACCATCATAACAGGGCATAAAAGAACCTAAAGGGACAGTGGTGCCTAAGCCATTGCTGTGCACAAATTCTATTGACTACTAGTTTTCTCTGTGCACTAAAATCTGTTTTTCCTTTAAAACGTAGCATTAGGGTTGGAGACATAACTCAGTGGGTAGACTACTTGCACTGCATGCACAGGTCCTTGGTTCAATTCTGTGTACCAAACAAAGGAATAAATACACAAATAAATCAAAGAGTCGATTTAAGACAAGTGCTATATAGATGAAATTTTTTCAGAATTATTTTCAAGCAGGGCAGACACCATAAGGGATTGGTCTCCCTTTGCAAATGGTAGCTCAGAATTTGTTTTTGAACACACATACTGAAGAATTGAAATATTGACTTCTGTACCAAATTCCAGTACACTAGACTGACCATTGAATGTGTTTGTACTATGGGGCTCACCTGTTGTAGAATAGATGACACCATTGTTCAAGTGCCTTGCAATGAACATACCAAATTCACATTGAATGTATCCTGCCTAGGAAGGTTCTAGCTCTGATCACCTTCAGAAGAGTCAGGGCTCTAGAAAGCATGCTATCTGAGATCCAGGTGTGTAGAGTCATTGCTACAGCCTAATGTGGGCATTCTTCTGTCAGTGTTGGGTTAGCTAACCTCCCCATAGTTGTTCACATCCCCTGCTAGGCTTGTTATCATTGGTGCAATGGCAAGAGAAAATAAAGCACATGCGTGTGACTCTGTCCCATTGCAGGTAATTTTGTGGCTTCAAATGATGTATTTGTGTTTGCTTTGCTTCAATTTGCTTTTCACTTGGCTTTGCTATTTGTCTAGCTTTTAAATTTATGATTTAGTTATGACAATAATTAGATATGTTGGATTAGCTATAAGAAAAGTAAGATATTTTTGACAAGTTGCATAATTTTTAAAGAAAAAAATTACTTATTTGCATTTTAAGCTTTTTGCAAATGATTCCTAAATTAAGTCTTAAGAATGCAAAACGTGCTTTAAAAATTAAAAGCCTGGGCTGGGAGTAGCTTAGGCACTACAGTGCTTGCTGCACAAGTATGAGGGCCTGAGTCCAGATCCTCAGCACCCATGGAAACAGTCTGCACATGTGATCCCAGCACCAAGGAGGGCCCCATCCAGCCCAGATGAATTGGTGACTTTCAGAATTAGCCAAAGGCTGTCTCAAAATATTCAATCATGAGCAACTGAGAAAGAGATGAAGGAAGACATTCACATTGGCCTCTAACTTCCATATGTATGCAAACACACACACACACACACACACACACACACACACACACACACACACACACACCCATGCACACACAATTGCAAACACAGGAACATGCATGCACACATATTCACTTATAAGACGTTTTAATCCTCTACAGTCCTAACCAAATAAGAATAACTTAGTAACAGTAAGACTGGGGGTCCACCCACAACATTGGCTGGAAAGATGGGCACATAACCTCACTTTAGGATTATTTGATATTATGAAAAGAATATGTTGTAAGTTTGAGCTAATGAAACAAATACATTTGCATTAATAAAATCCCAAAATCTGTCCATCAATTGCTTTGTGTTTATAGGCCTACTCAAGCTTCTTTGAAATTAATTTTTTAATGTTTTAGAAATATTCACATAGGCTTATGCTGGACCAAGAAGAGGCATCATAGTTCCTGTGAATGTTAATACCAAAAACAAGAACTCTTTGATATCACAAGGCTGCATTCATAATTTCACAGAACTTGCATTCAGTCGGTCAAAGATCAATCTTCAGTCATTCTTGTTGTGTGAGTTATTTAAACTAAATGAAGATTTTAACTTATTTTCATTAATAATCATTGACTGACAGAGGCCTCCCTGATGAAGGAAGATGGCAATGAAACTCTCATCTCTGCAACTCGTGCTGTAGAGACACCTCCCCCCCTTTTGACCTTCTATCTTCCGGATGCATAAAACCCAACCTATAGACCTCTTCCCAAGCCACTGTCTTGAACTCTGCTCTTAGGTTCACTCTGAGATTTTAGATTCAGCATTGGATTCAAGCTTACCTGTCCCTGAAGCCTATGTGTTCCATTTACCAGATTTAACCAGACAGTCTCATGATTTAATCCATGGGACATCCATATCAAGCCGTAAGGAGTTATATTAGCTACCTTTTGGTGCTGTGATAAAACACCATGACTGAGACAAATAGAAGGTTTATTTAGGCTTACAGCCCCAGAAGGAGAGTCCATAATGACAGGGAGACATGATGTCATGTGACTGGAGTAGGAAGCTGAGTGGTCACATCTCTAACAACACATGGAAAACAGAGGGAAAAAAACCAGACGTGGGCTGAGGCAATATACTCTCAAACCTCACACTGCGACATGCTTCCTCCAGCAGGTCTCCTTATTCTGATGTTCCATAGACTCCCCAAACAGTATCAACAACAGGGGACCAACTGTTTAAATATATGAGCCTATGGAGGGCATCTCTCATGCAACTGTCATAGGATCTAACAGTGACTATGGAATAAATACCTTTATCCTCAAGAGTTCCCACTTAAGTTGGATGGTGGAGAGGGTCTGGTTTCAAAATGGAAAGGGAGCCTTTATTTTATAAATTGATGATTATAATGATGCTTGATTTTCTATTCTCATTGCTGCTCTGAGCAGAGTATGGCTGGTATGAATCTGTTCATAAAACCAACCCAGTCAAATGGAGAAACAGGGCACCACACCAAGGATGACATTCAGGGTTAGTGCTCCCTAGGCCTGCCCATAACAGCAGCACTGCTGGGCCTCCTTGCCATCAGAGTGAGCAGATGTGTTCTCAACTGGTCTATCCACATTCCTGGTAAACTCAGTCTTCCAGGTAAAAATTCTTCATCAACAGATGCTAATGCAGACCAAAGATGTGAGGAGAACTTCTCCAAATAAGCTTACAAATCAATAACTGAGACCTGCTAAGAGTCTGTGGCTACTGACATGCTTCTTTCCTCATCTGATTGCTCATCCATCTTCCTGTTCAGTATTCTTTGCTGACTTTGATTGTCAGACTGATTGATTGTTTCATTCATTTTTTTTATTCACATATTTGGGCAATAAAAAACTCTATAGATGATAAGACTATAGGCCACACTTTATCCAAACCAAAAAAAAAATCATAGATTCAAACATGTTTGTGTTATTTGATCTTAAGAATGTATATCTCAAATTCAGGAACCACTATTTAATATTTGCTGTATTTTCAAAGTGGGTATGACCATACCATAACTGTCTTCTTGTCGCCAGCCCTGTCCACATGCCTGCAGCAAGCCTTGAAGGATTCTAGTAGGCCTAGTATTTAGAAGGACTGGCAGACAACTGGGTGATATGATGGTGGTTTCAGTCAAGGCTAAAATAAGAAAATAACCACTTTCAGTCTTTCAAACAGGGGAAATAAATGCAGGAAACTGACCACACAAGCCAGAGGAATGCTGGAATCTCACTGAGATCAGGGCACCAAGCAATCAAGCCAGGAAGCAGCCACCATGCCTAGGCCAGGGGCAATACATGAGGAGATGCTCAGAACCATAGGAGTCAATGCTACCCAAAGAAAATTCAACTCAAGAAGACCATCTGTGGTAGGAGGAGATGACACAACTATGGAGAACAGAGAAAAGAGCTTCATTATAATCTGAATGGGAAATGTTCTTGATTGGTTTAGGAGTTCGAATACTTGGTCCCCATGCAGCGTGCTGTTTGTGGGAAGCTATAGGAATGCTGGGAGGAAGTATGTCGCTGGGGGCGGAGCTTGGGTTTTCATAGCGCCCACTTTCTGTCTGTGCTCTGCTTCCTAACTGCAGACTAGATGGACCCACCTCCCTCACGGCCTTGTGGCCATGCTTTCACCTCAGTGACGGGCTGTATGCCTCCTACACTGTGCGTCAGAGTAAGTCCCTTCTCACTCAGGTTGCTTCTTCTCAGGGCTTTGGCCACAACAACAAGACAAGCAACTTATGAAAGGTAGGGTCTTCTCTTCCTCCCAGCTTCTAATTTCTCTCTAGGACTTCCCAGTGCTGAACCTGGGCTGAAGGTCAGCTGACCAGGAAACCTGGGAAAGTCAGTCCCCAGCCCCAGAGCAGAGCAGAGTCGGGGAAGAGCAAGGAGGGGTTTGTAAGCAAGATCTTCCAGGCATGCTTGGGACTTTCCATCCCATGCTAACACTGCATCCATCTCTCATCACACCTTAGTCAGACGCACAATCCACAGCATAATTCCTGAAAGAAAATGGTCTTTCATTTTGCAAGAAAATCTAAGAATACAGGATTCTGGCCTCTTAATTCTGCTTAAGTTTGCTCAGCAGATTAAAATATGCTATTCTAAATAGTACTATAAAATAGTGTCCTTGGCACGTGCCTACACAATAGAGGAAAATAAATATCTTTGTAAAGAGAGAGATTCGGGTTTATAATCTTTTTTAAAAATCTCATTAAGTAAAAATATATGTTAGCATATGTTATTAGGAAGCAATCTATCTTTATTTAGCTCAGTATCCTTAAACAACTCTAAGCTCTTCTAATAAATACTGTTCACACACACATACACACGCACCCCAGAAATTTATCAATTCATAACAGAGTTTGCACTGGATGAATTACAAACTCTTTATAAGCAAATGTCATGCCCTTTTCATGAAAATACTATAAGTACGGATGCAGACAATATTACAGGGTGGCTGGATGTTGGTATTTCAAAGCCAGCTTCACACAACTCCCAACTCCAGTCTTATCATTTTATAGTCACGTATTAGGATTAAGTAGATTTGCTCAAATTCTTAGCACTTAACTATGACATAAGCTAAAATTACACGCAGTCAGTAGATAGGCTTAACACCCACTTTAGTATGCATTACTACTGTGCAAATCTGTCAAGAATCGAAGAAACCAAAAAGCCACTGGATTTGCACGTAGGAGAGCAACCCCTACCACTCTTGAGTTCTTCCCTAGAGCTTTTATGAAGTTGGCAGACCAAGTATCACACTCGGGCTCTCACACACACTGTCTTATTTAGTCCTTTCACGGCAGGCACTGTTGGTTTTTTCTAGTTCATTTTCCAAACAAGGAACTTTAACATTTATTAACTTCCCAAAGACCCCTTAGCCAGGCACTGATGGGCCCAGGAGCTTGACCAGTTAGCTGACCCCACATACAACGCTCTTTCTGCCCTTGTGTGTCCTGGATTCTGCCCCCAAGCCCCAAGCTGCTTTCTGAGAAAGCCAGCAGTGCCACTGTCTCTGCTCCAAGCTGTTCCCAGAGGCCAGCCCAGGTGTTGGATGCCAGGCCTTGCCTGTCCTGGAATATGCTTGCTAGGGTCTTTTTCTGAAGGGCAGCTCACATAATAGCCTATTATGATGATTACCATCATTATTATCAGAATCCTTTCTCTGAAATAATTTCTGTAAAATATATTTACTAAAGCAGAAAAGTGCTTGGAAAAAAAAAAAGATGCGAATCCATCTGATACCACACACACCCCAGATGGCCTTGTTTTAAGTGGAGGAAGACACCACCATAATAGCCAGCATTACCATCAATTCCTGCAGCGGCAGATGTGAAAGCAATAAAGATGCTGGGACGCTCCCACAGAAGTTCAGAATATCTTCCCGTCCACACAACACAAAAGCGCGAATCCAGTTAAAGAATGGGTTCTACGCAGTCACATTTCAACTCGCCCAGCGTCTCTATGCCCCAGATGGCCCTGTGTTTAATGGGAGGAGAATAATAGTCACTTTGTGAGCCATTCAGGGGAAATTACAGAAGTATGGAAACTGCCCTGTCTTTCTTTATTCAATTTTCTCTCCTTCCCCCAGCAGGGGGAAATAAAAGGAATGTGGCATGGTTGCTTGCAGCTGAGGGAGCCATTTTGACTTCTGAAAGCAGAGGGTGCTGGCATGAGTGCTGCCCTGGGCTCTGTCCAACCTGGGTTGGTAACCGGAGAGCAGCAAGACCTGCCCTAAGGGTAGCCTTCCATCCACTAGCTCTATCCATATAGATCCACACACAGGCGAGCACAGCCAACATGCATGAAGTTGTCTGATTAAAGGCTGGGGTCATTGCCACACTTCAAGAGGGAGGTCCTGCATTTCCTGTGCCTTTGGTTCAACTATGAGGCTAAAGTGGTTGAAGGTAAAATGGTGCTGATAAGCACCTTCAGATCTCAAACACCCAATTACAAACACATGGAAAAGTAGAAAGGATTTGTAGTGTTCCTTCTGTGGATTTTTTTGTTGTTGTTGTTGTTTTCCTTGTTTGTCTGAGTATTCGATACAGAGTCTCTTGTAAACCAGGCTGGCCTCTAATGCACTATGTAGCTAAGGATAACATTGAACTCTTGACCTTCTTGCCCCTACCTCCCAAGTGCTGAGATTACAAATGTGGGCCACTGTACCTTGCTTGTGTGGGGTTAAGACTGAATTCAGGGTTTTGTGCAGGCTAGACAAACTCTCTATGAACTAAGCTAAAACGACAGCCCCACTCTGCAATTTTAAGTTGAGACCTAGTTTGGCTATGTGGCACACAACACGACTTCCAGCAACTGGAGGCTGAGATGGGAGGATGGCAAGTTCAGGCGCTTTCTGGCCTATGTAGCAAGAAAAACAGAGATTAAAAAAATAAATAGACAAGACTTAAAATCTTCATTTACATAAATTCTGCTTAGGGAAATTCTATTAGAATTTATCAATGACAGTGCTTTCTCCCAAATCTTCCAATACAAGGTTCTTTGGCATTTAGAAAGGTAATTCAATGCCAGGCCTCTTTGCCTGGGCCAGGAGATGGGAGAGCCAGGCACTAAACAGCTCAACTCCTGCACAGGGCACCTCTCAGCTATTGAATTTCCAACATCTCTGAAGACCATTACAGGACTTTGACTTAAAGACATGATATCAGAGAAGGAGTCTCATGTAACTTAGTAGCAATGATCTCTGCTCAAGAAACTGCCATTAGGATTCAAAGGTCAGTATCTTCCAACTGTAGAATAACAACGTGATGGAATCCAGACCAAAGACGACCCTGAGTTGTGAACTCACAGCCCTTATGTCAAAGTCACTGATGGTTTGGCCATAACAGAAAAATATTTCTGATAGTGCAGACATTTTACAAAAGACATTGGAGATCTCATTTCTCAAGTGAGTAAGCTAAAATGAAAATACAAATTTAAGGACAGCTGCAAAAAAAATGCATATTCTCAGAGGTAGTAGACACAGTTTAGAGTTGATGCTCCTCACCCCAGCAAGCATTCTTCCTCTTCACCATAAAACTGGGTCCAGGGAATATGAATTCTGCTCTGCCGTCAGGAACCCCAGTGACCTCAAAATGAGGGTTGAACAGGGGATGGCAAACTTCCTGCCCACAGAGGCATCATTCCTTTGTGTGTCCTGAGAGCTTCTCACCTTATCTAGTAAATATGCCCAGGATGAAGGTAAGAATCAGTGTGTCTGCTGTAGCTAGGTGCTGGGGTGCCTCTGCCAGCCAAGACCAAATGCACTGGACACATTAGCCACATGCTTAAAGAATCCAATGGAGGCGCTGAAGTCTAGGCAGGGAAGTGACAGTGGGACCTCAGGGATTCTGTCAAAGAGCACAGTACCAGGCCAGCTAGATGGCTCAGCAGGAAGAGACACTTGAGCCTTGAGCCAAGCCTGATGACATGAACTGAGTTTCTGAGTTTAATCCCAGAACCCATCATGTGGGGGGCAGGGAGCCAACTATACAATCTGAAAATGTACACTTGAGCTATATATACAACACCCCACACACACACACACTGAGAGAGAGAGAGAGAGAGAGAGAGAGAGAGAGAGAGAGAGAGAGAGAGAGAGAGAGAGAGAGGTGGGAGACGAGGAATAATAACTTTTTAAGGGCAGCATCTGTGAAGGGCACACTTACAAGTTGCAATCAGCAAAGGCAGCTCTATTTTCTCTCAGCTTGAATACTTTTAGAAGTAAAACTTAAGCAGAACTAGGAAGCTATAGAAGCAGGCTGCCCCAGGCAGAAACTAAGACCCAGCAAAAGAGACAGAATGGACAAAAACAACCTGCAAACCACTCCAGGCCATGGTAGGTCTTGCACACTGACTTTGATTTGGTATACACGGTGCTTGGTCCCCATCTCTTTGCTCTGGTCTCAGCTAATAACAGGGCTAAGAAAGGGAAGGTTGGGGGAGAAGCACAGGCAGGGGAACTATGGGGGGCTGGATGGACTTGGGGTGCTTTATGCTGGAGAAGATTGAGGGAATCTGGATTTGGGGTAGCCCTCAGTTACCCCACTAAGCATTGACCTGGTATACTTTTGGTACAAGCAATTAATTTTTTAAAGGCACTGAAGCAGTTATCATAAGAAAAGGGAGGTGGGTGGGATTTCCTTTTGATGCTGTTAACATCCCTGTTTGGAGGATGCCCACACTCATGTTGTCAGCACGTCGCTATCTGAGGAATAACCCAATTTTATGTGGACGGAAACACCTCACGATGGCAAGGATGGGGAAAGCAGAGTCACTTTGACTCCATTCCCATCAAGACTTCTGGGAAGAGCTCCTGTCACAGTCAGTGTCCTCCTGACCGCCTGTGTGGGACTCCTGATGCAGGTGCACCCAAACAACAGTTGCCGTCCCAGAAATCGCTTCCCTCCCCCTCCACTCCATTCCTGACTCTTTTTTGAAACAAGCAGCAGTTAAATGTTTAAATTGAGCCTTAAAGCCATTTCCTGAAAGAGTTAACAGAATATAACCCATCATAAAAGGAGGGAAGGCTCATTTATCCTCAAATTACACAGGAGTCTCTTGTCTCCATCGAGGCTTGAGGCTTGAGAGCATTTGCTCTTAAAAGCTATTTTTCTCCTCAGAAACAATGGAGCAGGTGCATGGCCCCCCAGCGCATAGTGCATTCATCCCAGGAGGCAGGAAGGTGCTCTCACACCTGTTTCTTCTTTTTATTGGCTCCCAGCTTGGCTCATTTGCCCAATGTCAAGACTGGTATGGCCAAGTCCGCCAGCAAGGCTCAAGAGTGCCCAGCGGCCCGGACTCCTCACTCTGGGCATTGGGACAGTATCTGTAGGATGCCCTTTCTAAGTCCTTGCTCAGTTTTCTCTCATACACAAATGGAAATAATTGTTAGTCACAGCTAGGAGAAAGCTATGTGTGTGGCAAAAGCTGTTTGTTTATGTCAGAGGGGAGAGAGAGAGAGAGAGAGAGAGAGAGAGAGAGAGAGAGAGAGAGAGAGAGAGAGGGAGGGGAGAGAGAGGGAGGGAGAGAGAGGGGGGAGAGAGAGAGGGAGGGGGGAGAGAGGGAAGGAGGGAGGGAGGGAGGGAGGGAGAGGAAAGTTGCTTTTTCCTTTTTCTTTTTTAAGTTTTAAAGTCACTGTTGGCTTGTATGTGGCATACATGACTTAAGGGTGCTGAACAATTCAAATAGGAAATTGTTACTCTTTTGATTAGTTAAGGAAGAAGACACCTAGTCATCATGTCTTGTGTCTCCGAAACACATGGGTAAATATTCAAAACGTCTAGATAAAAGCAGGAAGAGGAGAAGGTGGCAGGTGGCTAAGTGCCTGTGTTCCTCCACCCTTGGCCGCTGTGTCTCCTCTCAGAACTTGTGCGCCAAACCCTTTACGGTTTGCATAAGGAGGCAACCTGCTAGGGAGTCACCTCTGCACATTCTTGCTCCCTCATATGTCCTTCATTTTATTGTAGCAGCTAGAATTTAGTTCTGTGTACTCCCGTATACTCATCCCAGTTTGCTCTGGAATCAGCTGAGCATGACAACTACACTGGTTTGATAAAGTCAGAAATAATGAACTGTTATACTTGTATACATTTTAAAGGTCATATTCACTTATCTACGGCCAGTGGCTAAGATTATGCAAATATTTGAGGGTTGGGAGGAGGTTTGTTTTGGATGTACGTGAGTGTGTATGTGTGTGTGTGTGTGTGTGTGTGTGTGTGTGTGTGTGTGTGTATGTGTATGTGTGTGTGTTACTTTGTTTGGTTTCGTTTTTCAAGACAGACTTTCTTTGTGTGGCCTTTGCTGGCTGTCCTGAAACTCACTCTGTAGATCAGGCTGGCCTTCCAACTCAGAGATCCGATTTCTTCTACCTCCCAATTCCTGGGATTAAAGGCATCTGCCACCATGCCCAGCTTAATATTTGTATTTTCAAGGTATATTTTTTCCTAGCTTTAATAGAAAATGAGCACCCTATGCATTCATTAATTTCTAAGTCAGCCTTTTTGAAGCCTGCAAACTCCCTCATAAAACAAAAGGCTTAGAAGAAACATTTGATATATTTGAATAATGTGTGGCAAATTATTGAATATAAACTTAGTTTCATATTTTATGTTGCTTACTTAAATATTTAGAGTATGGTTTTAATTACCATGAAGCTTTGCTAAACACCCACCTGTCAGTAAAGAACTTAATTATTTATTTAATTTTTTTTTTTTACATTCACGTTCTCCTGAAAGGAAAACAGGTGTGAAAACCTGCAGGTATTTATCCACCAACAAAAAATAAAGGATATCTGTGAAGTATTCAGGCAGATGTAAACATGAGCAAAGTCTTAAAGCTGAAATATATTGCTGTGTGATTACAATCCTGAGGAGCAAAAGGAAACCTCAGCGAGCAGGGACAGGCACTCTTGAGTGATTGTGTGTAGGAGGCACACACATTTAGGTGAGAACATTATAGATTTGCGTTCATACAATTACGTAGAGGCCAGAGGGCAGCTCAAGGACACGTGATCTCTCTTGAAAGCATTTTTTATTTTGAACCAGCGGTTCTCATTGATTGGCCTGCGTCTTACCAAGTAGGGCTAAGCTGGTTGGCCAATGAGTACCAGGGATCAGCATAACTCTACCTCCCCAGCACTGGGATTGTAAGCATATGCTAGTAGGCTCGGCTGGGTTTTTGATTTGTTTTGTTTGTTTGTTTTAGGCAGGTCCTTGTGATTGTAAAGCAAGCATTTCCCAGCCTGGGAAAGCCATTCTTCCTCTTGGCTGTGACACTAAAGACCTTAGGATATTTCAAGGTATGGGTGCTGATCACCTGTTTGTAGAGTACATTATGGTGAACTTAAATGTTGTAGTGGAAATAAATGCTCTAGGACTTTCTAAGAAGCAGAGCAGCAAGACAGACAGTCAAATGAGAGTTCCAGTAGAGTCTCAGGGGTCTGGTCTTAGTCAGTTGAAACAGGAATGGGTAGGTTTGGCTTTAATCTATAGCTCCAAATACCCACCATGGGGTGACAAGTAGGGCTGTGGATGAAGGGCACACGAGAGAGCCTACCACATTGGGCTACTGGTCAGAATGTAGGGCATAAAGTGCTTACCAGTGACTGCCTGGCACAGGAAAGTTGCGCTGAGTGGGAGCTCTTGTCATTCCTAAAGAATGGACATTACTCTGGTGCCTCATATTTGATCATGTCCCCTGGAGGGGGAGACCTGGTGGCACTCAGAGGAAGGACAGCAGGCTACCCAGAAGAGACTTGATACACTATGAGCATATACAGGGGGAGGAAGCCCCCCTCAGTCACAGTCATAGGGGAGGGGAGTAAGGGGAAAATGGGAGGGAGGGAGGAATGGGAGGATACAAGGGATGGGATAACCATTGAGATGTAACAAGAATAAATTAATAAAAAAAAACTGAGTAAATAAAAAAATACACAGAAACAAACAAACAAAGAATGGACATTACGGCTGTGATATGTCAGCTTAGACCTCAGATTCCATTCCCAGAGGAAACAGGGTTAGGAAGGGTACCAGCTTGTTTACCCTCCTTCCAAGTTTGAATTGGAGACATTGTATTTCTAACTGCGGTGGCTGTGGTGAAATAGGTCCATCAGAATACGTATTATAGAAAGGCAGTGCTCTGGACGCACCAATAACGTGCGTTAACTGTCCTCATTACAGCCAGCCCTCTGTAGTGTCATGGTTCTCCTCCTGTGCAAAAATGTGATTCCAAGAACTCTTTGGTCTGCCGTGTGATAGCTGTAACATAAACACCAGGACAGGAATGTTCTCCAGGAGCTCACTCCCGGACTTTGATCTTGAACCTAGAACTTTTCGCTGGATTCCTTTTCTCATTCAGCGCACCAAGGCTTGGCTGTCTACCCACATCCCAGTAACTCACAACCCACCTTTAGCTTCCCCTGCCGACCTTTGTTTGTTCTTGCTTGATGAATTAATATTCAAATCTACTTAGCATTTATTTAGCATCCATTCCATGTGAGGCACTACACTAAGTATTTCCCTATATGCTAACTTCAGTGCCAAGTGTAATCACGTGCAACTAACTTGTTATTATCTCATTTTTAAGCAATAAAGGAGAAAAAGAAGTCCTTCTCAAGGGCACTCACCTTGCATGTTACAAGCCCAACCAGAACTCATGGCGTCATGACGTAAGCCCCACACATTCCTTGATAGACAGCAGGTGCTCCTTACTCTTACATTCTACCACCTGGGCTCTTCATTTACGGCCCAGCCAGGCCCCCAGATGTGTTGATGCTTTTAGCATTGAGTTGCTGAGCTGGATAGTTTTAGGTAAACTTGACGCAAGCCATTGGGAAAAGGCCTTCGTAAGTTCAGGCTGTAGGCAAGCCTATTGGGCATTGTTTTAATTAGTGATTGATAGGGAAGGCCTTGGCCACTGTGGGTAATGGTCCTGGGTTCTATAAGAAAGCAGATTGAGCAAGCTATGCAGAGCAAGCCAGTAAGCAGCACTCCTCCACGGCCCCTGCATCGGCTCCTGTCTCCAGGTTCCTGCCCTGTTTGAGTTCTTGTTCTGCCTTCCTTCAGTGATGGAAGATGGTTGTGGAAGTGTAATCTCAATTAACTCTTCTCTCCCCACCTTGCGCTTGTTCATGGTGCTTTATCGCTGCAGTAGAAACCCTAACTAAGACAGCAGCTAACTATGGCTGGGCATTTATCACCTTTTCCACCTCAGCTTTGATCCTGGTGTCCTGCTGCTCGTCGTCCCTGACATTAGTGACTCAAGATCAGAACAAGGCAGGGGCACATTGACAGCAAGGCAGTATCTAATGACACATGTTACTCGCCACCTGGGGAAAATATTTTTCTTAAAAATCCCTGAAAGCAAACTGTTTTTCATTTCCTAATTTAGGGATTTATGTTCATAGCTAAAAGAATTATTTCTTCCTGACTATTATGGTTGAAATGTCCAGCCAAGGACAATCTGCCTTTTCTAAAACATAAAATAAATTCTTCTAATGCATATATTCATGGTGGGTCTCTCATGGACAAATATCCTTCATCATAATGGTGTTTGTCAGTAATGAGTCTGAAGACTCATAAATGCCCCTTGATACTCTGTCTCCTTAAAGTCTCCCAGGACCAAGTCAAACTTAGGGATGAATGCTTAAGCCTCCCATCTGGTACCCGATTTCCACTTTGGGCACCTCTGCAGGTTCTTTGCCTTCATCAGACTCAGGATACCCCAAGAGGGCTGAGCATTGCTTCCATCTAGATCAGAAGCAAATATAGGGACAAAGTAAAAGATAAAAAATGGGGGCAGGAGAATAAGAGAGGGTGTGGCAAAGCCAGAGAGCATCACAGACAGCCAAGGAGTGCTTGGCTGGACTCCAGGTTTCCTACGTATTAGCGAATACAACCAACAGCAAGCTACCGGCCCTGTCCTGGGTTCCTTGCTTTCTTTTGCCAATGTTAGTGTCTTTGGTGGGCAGTGTCCTGTCCTGAGGCAGCTGGTCACTTTGTATCAGCAAATAGGAAGCGGAGAGTAAATGAGAAGTGATATGAAGATATTAAAGCCAGAAAGCCTACTCCTCGGAACCCACTTCCTTCTACAAGGCTCCACCTCCTAAAGGTTCCACAATCTTCCCAAGCAGTGGCACCTGCTATGGACAAAGTGTTCAAACACAGGAGCCTATGGGGGACAGCAGCTATCATGCAGAATAGAGGCACAGTGCAATGTGTGTGATACATACACACTCATCTATGTGTGTTGTTTAATTATTTAGAATGAGGTGTCTAAAGTGCCTTGAGGTCAGAGTGACACTGTGATCCATAAGCCCTGTGACAACTTCCTTGAGGGAACTAAGAAGGCAAAGATCTTCCTACTGTTTGCTTAGCTATTTCCAATTACTAAAAATTGTGTCACAATTATTTCAACATAAAAACCGAAGAACCTTATTCGTGCTATAAATACTACAACCTGAAACTGGTTCCTCATTAAAAAAAAAAAAAAAACTGGAGAAAATATGCCAAAACGAACAGAATTTTGTTCAATAGTGAGATGGTGGTTTTTTTCCTACTCCCTTTACAAATATCCTCCTACGTTATTCTACCTTTTCAATAGTATTTAAGTACACGTCAGTGCACTTTAACTAATATTTGAAAGAAAAAGTAGCTTCATGGCATAGTTGTCTTAGGAGAAAAAAAAAGGTGCCTTGGAGACTTTCTCAATATTAAGACAGAATAGGAAAGATTTTGTAAAAATTCTTCTAAAAAACTATCTCCTTTCATCAACCTGACTATTTAGGCAAATCTTCTGAACCATGGCACTTTAAATAAAAGGAAAACTGTTCTGAATGCCTGGGAATTCATCACTGAGGACTTAGGACATTATTTCAGAGATCCATAGAAATGAAGGCATGGGCTGACCCTGAGCAGAACCGGATTATCACAATGACCTGTTTATTCTTTGCTTGTGTGCTTTGAGGCACTAGCAGCAGAGACAACAGCAGCCACTCACCTTTAACTATTGATGGCAATAGTTTATGATTTGTGTTTTATCTGAGTAAAACATTTTTATATTAATAGATATGTTAGTGTTTTACATAATCAGTCAAAATCTGTGGTTTACAATATTTGATTTCCCACATACAAAGCAAGCTATTTATTTTGCATTTTAATTATGTATTAATGACAGTTCTTCTTAATTAATCCACTCTAACATCACATTAGTAATATTCACTCCAATTAACCTATTACATTTTACATTAATATTTCAAATGGCTCCTAGTAACGTGTCAACTTAATTTTCTAGGTATTGTAATTATAATTATAATTGTACATATATATTATAGTAGCAAGATAAATACTCTTGTCCTACACAGCTCTAAGGGTTGACATAACATGCTTCTGCTAGAAACAGTGGAATAAAGGACCTTTGTCATTGCCTTATTTTTTTCTAGGCATGTTCTTCATGGCCAGAGGAGTTAGTGCAATTGCCACTTGCTGAGCATATTGGGGAATGCACTGTGCATCTGTATCACCATTCCCCCAAAACCTGCATCTTAAGAACTGAAGAACTTGGCAGTAAGTACAAGGCAATGACAGGCAAATACTCATGGTGCACTCTCAGACCCCAGGCATTATTCCCTATGTTTTGCATATTATAACCCTTGAGGGGAGGCAGTAATCCAGATTCCTTTTAAAGAGGAGCAAAAGGAAAGCTACAGGATGTTGTTCTTGATTTATGGAAGTAGTAAAGGAGTGATTCTCTCTCACGCTGCAGCCTTAGCATTTACACATTAACAACTGACTACACTGCATCCAGCAACAACCCTCAGCCCTATGATCAAGGATGTTGTCCTTCACCCCCATGCTTAAGTACATCTCCCATTTGCCTCCAAAGAGCTTCATACACCTCGTCTCCCACCCAGATAGAAACTTCAGCTCTCCAATGTGCGTTTTGGTTGCTGATTCCCTGATTGCATCCACCCAGCTTTCTCTTTCCATGATACCTGTGTCTCTTACCCAGCATCCTCACTACCCTGGTCCCAGGCATATCTTACCATCCCTGCTGAGAGTTCTCAGTGGCCAATGCCACACAGACACACCATTGTGTTACTCAGGACAGACACATCAGTGATGCCACAGCTGGAAGCTACAGGACCCTTCTCTACTTCAATACTTCTGAGCAGTTCTGGCTTAGAGAGTGGTCCTATTGGTGGAGACAAACCCATCCTCATTCTGGCCACTGGATGAAGGTTCTGATAAGATCCAGTCTCTTAGATTGCTTCTAGATTACATTAACTGAAGTGAAAAAGACTGTGGGCAGCACCATTTCCATGAGTGGGTTCCAAATGCAGTAAAAAGAAAAAAGCAGGCAGAGTACCAGCATTCCTCTCTCCCGGCTTCCTGACTGCAGCAGATTCATGGGGTCCAGCAACTTCACCGCCCTTCCTGCCTCTCCACCTTCCTGCCTCTCCACCTTCCTGCCTCTCCACCTTCCTTCCTTCCACCAGGGACTGTAGCTTCAAACTGTGAGCCAAAATAAAAACCCTCTCTTCTTCAAGTTGTTCTTCTGAGGGTACATTGTCCCACCTGTGAGAAAGAGCAACAATCCTACCTGATGGGAATTTTAATCTGAGAAACCCACAAAGTCTTCCTAGCCAACAAAAGGCCATGCTCACATCGTATTCCAACTGTAAGCAAGCCCTAAAGGCAGTTAGCCAGTTTTGACTGTTGCATTATTTAATTATCCGAGTATGCACTACTCCCCCCCTTTCTATGGTGACTGATGGCAATATGTCATCACAATAAAAAAAATTAACAAATGAGTTTTTCAGGCAAATGAGATGATCAGCTAGATGTTGCCCTGTGTGGCCGGCCATGTGCAAAATATCTTCCACTGTGTGCTTTTGAGAAGGGTAGTTTATAAATAGGCATAAAACTCAGGCCTGGTGCAAGATTACTCCAACTGGCTGGATAAGTGGCTACCATTTTACATGGGTCAATATCTGTGTGTGCTGGAGGCTGAGCACTCAGCTCTAGAAAGGCTAGTGCTGCCGAACAAGTCACAGCAAATGATCCCAACCTAGGACGAAACTTGAAAGTCACAACACCCACATCCTGAGAAATAGAGAGAGAGAGAGGACCCACTAATCCAGAACAGACAACAAGCCCCAATTAAATGTCAAATCACAACGGCATTCTCTCTTTTCTTAAAGAGACTTTCATCCTTTCTGTGATTTGCTTATTCTCAGGAACAAAGAAGAAGGAGTTACAGAGCTTGGAGCAGCAGACAAAGGGCCCCAAACTCCCACCTTCTATTCAATAAAGTGAAGCCGGGGAAAGAAAACTATTATTCAGCCAATAAGCAGGTATTGTTTCCTTAAGTGAGTTGTGCAGAGAACCCTGAGATGGCGCCTTGTGGCTTCCTCAGCTGGAACCCTGCCCCCTCATCGTCTCCTCAGAGTCTTGTCCAAATGCATCTGCCTGCCTGACCCTCACCACCCGCCCTCGTGCTCCCCACAGCTGTCACTCCCCAAATTCACAGAGATGAACTCAAAGTTGGAAGAATGCTGATTGCCACGGGGATGACAGGGAGATGACAGGCATCTCGGGTTGCTGTTTTCTATGTTGCTGTTCCAGGGCACGGCAACTCACTTGGTGGACATAACAGGCAATCTGGCCTCCATGCAGACATCCAGATGGTTGTTAGGAGTGGAGAGGGGCCGGCCATCAGGAAACTCAATCCAGCTCTTTTCTAATGGGAGACTTTCTCCCCGTTGCCTGCAGACCACACGGTCTCATCTGTGGGCTGTGCTTTACAAACAACGATGCTTACAAATCTTAGCATCCACATTACTGCTCATTTAAAAAAGGTGTGCTATGAAAGGGAATGAAATGCGGGCTGGGTGCGCAGCCGCACCACAGCGAAGGGCTTAGGCACCAAGAGGCACATTGGTATCAGCCTGGCTCTGCCCTCTCACATGTGTCATTTCTCATTATTCATTTCTCTTCTCTGCTTTTGAGTCACCTCTAACTAGAAACGGTCTCGGGTCCCTTCCAACAACGACAGGAAAGTGTAGCATCAGTCTTGCTACTTCAGTGCTATTCATGGGACTTTGAGCGTGTGGCTACTAAATGTCAGAAGCTGACGTACGGTGCGTGTTCCCAGGGAGCCCAAATGAAGCGTTGTCATTATTGCTGCTATGGTTGTCATCTTAGTCTTAATTCCAAGCTTGGACGGATTTCTAGAAGGATAAAGAAGAGAACTTGAAACATGGTTTCTAAATTGCTAATTAACTCGGGGATTCAATCAGCATATATGAAAATTTCTAGAAAACACACACACAAAAAAAAGCAAAACAAACTAACCCTAACCGAGCTAGCTAGGCAAGGGTGGCGCCTGAAATATAGAGTCCGTGATGCGTCTGAGAAGCTTTGAAAATTGAGAGACTGAATCTTCCAGAACCCTCCCTATAGAAATAAAACAGGGACTATGTCCCAGGCCATGGTGCATGGCATGGAAGAGGGAAATCCCAAAGCAAAAACACCAGTGAGCTCGTGAGAGTCAAACTTGGAGAAGAGCAAAAGTGAAAATCCAAAGATGCAATGAATGAGACAAAGGAAAAAAATCTCTCAGCAACGAGAAACCCCATGTGTTTCACCCAGCAGCCTTGGCCTCATGGGAGCTGGGGACTTGAACACAAAAGTAATGAGTGACCTTCAAGACATCTAGAGAGGAAGCAGAGGACCATACTCAACCTGGCAGAGGTCTGAGGGAAAGCTTCCCACTTCCCAAGACCCTGAAGAAAAGCAGCGCGGTGCTGCGAAGAGCATCCGAGTGAACACCCCAGGCTTGTGACTGTGTAGCTACACAGGAGGAGGTGGCCTGGGAAGTGGTACCCATTTTGATTATTTGACTAAGAGAGCCCAAGAAGATGGTCCAGAGTAATCTGGGCAAGTCAATTTCTCCAATATATTTTCCAGTCCCAGGTTTGGGAGAGTTGCCATGGACACACACATACTCTGCCAGGGCAGACACCTCTTTGTCTGACTGGCTGTGCTCCCAGAGGTTACACGGTCAGGCTCTAGCCCCTAATGCCTGAGGATGTGAGTATTCCTGAAGATAGGGCTTTAAGGAGACAGTTACAAGATGGGGAGAGATCCTATTGAAAAGAGCTTCCTTCACAAGCATGAGGACACAAGTTCAATTCCCATGCCCACATTTAAAAAAAGCTATTATGGAGGTACACACTTATAATCCCTGCAATCCAGAAACAGGAGAATCCATAGGGTCTCCAAGGCCAGCATGTTTAATCTAATCTGTCAGTCACAGGCCAGTAAGAGACCTTGTCTCAAAACAAGGTGAATGACACATAAGGGACAATGCCTGGGGTTGCCCGCTGCTTTCTATATATACACATGCACCTGTTCAGAACACACAAACCGTCACACATAAAGTCAGAGGTAAAGTAACATGAGTTGCATAGTGTGCACCTGAATCCACTGTGGCTGCAATCATCAGAGGACATCAGGAAATGGACTTCCAGAAGAAAGATAGGTGAAGACACAGGGTGGGCAGCTGTTAGAAGCCAAGGAGACAGCTCCAAAGCAGCCCTGCCCACACTAGATCTTGGACGTTTCAGCTTCTAGAATGATGAGAAAAATCGATGTTTGTTGTTTCTGCACAAATTGTAGCCCTTCCTAACAGAACTAAAGCTTTACTCCCGTGCCAGCAAAGGGTCGAGGTGCTGATGTCACCACCTGCTTGCAAGGGCTTGCTAGCCCCACCAAGCACAGTGCTCGACACAGGTGAATATGAGACTATGGAGGCCAAGGGTGATCCAGCGGCACAGGGTGTGTGTGTGTGTGTGTGTGTGTGTGTGTGTGTGTGTGTGTGTGTGTGTGACAGAACCAGGATCAGAACAAATGAGAGAGTCAAAAGATAGCCTGAGGGTATTGTTAGCTCTGGTGGCTGTGTATTTGTGTCAGCTGTACCTGGAATAACCAAGCCCTGAAGATTGAGGCCAAACACCAAGAATTTATAAAAGTGTTCTTTGTGGTTCAAATATGCAACCAGCAACGGACTTACAGAAAGGGTGAGACCTCATCACAGCACCTCAGCATGGGTCACTCCTTTCTCCTTCTGTCCTCTAAAATGTGAACAGCACACACTGGCCTCTGCTTGCTCAGAACTTAGCCTAGCAAAGAGACTTGATACCCTATAAGCATATACAGGGGAGGAGGTCCCCCTCAGTCACAGTCATAGGGGAGGGGAGTAGGAGGGGAAGTGGGAGGGAGGGAGGAATGGGAGGATACAAGGGATGGGCTAACAACTGAGATGTAGTATGAATAAATTAATTTTAAAAAAGAAAAAAATAAAAAAAGAAGCGTGGCTGCTGGTGATGGGTAAAAGTTCCTTGTTGCTGTTCTGGTTTATTTTTTAGTTTCTGGTTCAAGACAAATGTAAAAAAAAAAAAGCATATTTAAAAATGTTTAAAATTGAGAAAAATGGACATCAGCAATATGCAAAATAAATGACTCAGGTTGGTGGGGTGCTGTCTTATTTGTCTCTGTGATCAGCATTCTTGCTGACTTTAATTCTTTAAGTCAGAAGTGATTGTAGCTAGTTCTGTGGAGTTTTAACTAGATTCTGTCAGCTTTTCTTTATAGGCTCTTTCTAAATATATTTAAGTAAAAAGATGGCTCCAAAGTATCATATGTCATTAACATGATGACTGAGACACACTTTAGATAGGTTTTAATATACACACATAGTTTAATTCCTATCAGCTGCTGGCAACTCCTGTCCTAGCTTCGTGCTTCTGTCCTGCTTCACAGAGCTGTGGTGCACTTTTTATCTGTAAGAACTTGTCAAGAGGGGGAGCTAGTTAGCTAATTGATTAGAAACTGGGACTCAAAGTTTGCAAACAGAAGAGAGTTTCAGAGGTCAAGGAAAGCCCCAGGAATGGTCTTGAGCCATCACTGTTTTCCCAGTAAGACAACCCATCACTCGTCTCTCCAGCCTTCTCATGAGTCCAGCCTAGAAGCCAATTACAGTTTGACAACAAAATGGAAGTGGATTTTAGCCACACAGCTCAGGGAAGCTGAGCCATCAAAATGGAAACACACACACACACACACACACACACACACACACACACACACACACACACACACACACACAACCTGATTGTTGAGCTCCAGCTCTCGCAGCTTCTGGAGCCTTGGGAGGATAAATGTGAAATGAACAAGCTGCTGCAGAGAAGCCTGCAGGCCTGCTTTGAGCAAAGAGCCTCAGCCACATCGTCGCCTGCACAAGCGGCTTCCTAACACCGTTCAAGGGCAGCTCTGCACCTCACTTCTGCTCCTGAGGGCTAGTTCATGAGGCAAGAGGGGTTGTGGTGAGAAGTGGGCATTGCAAGGCCCCGCCTCCCCCTTCAGATTTTCTTAACTCCACCCCACCACCCCTAAAACCATCCAAGCACCTCACTTTCACCTGCTTCTGCTCAAGCTATTATTTTGGAGCCAAGATCAAAGCTGCTTTTGTAAATTTTTTTCTGTTTGTTTTTTTTTTCTCCCTTGAGCTAGAAAAACCAGTTTTCACCCACACTTGCACCTGTGCAAGGCTGCCCTGAGATATAGCATGGGCTCAGCCAAGCTCAGACTCTCAAGCAAACATCCCCCCAAAGGGAAGAGTAGCCTGTGTGTGTGTGTGTGTGTGTGTGTGTGTGTGTGTGTGTGTGTGTGTGTGTGTGTGAGACTGTCCTGTTCGTTTCTATGAAATGTGAACAGAATACACTAATGACTTATGAGTACCTATGTGCGCTCTTACCCTTCAGAACTTCAGGACCCTCAAGGGATGCCAAGTCATTACTAGGAGGTACATGATACTAGATATTCTGGGGCATCAGATCTCATTTATGTGTATAAATATGAATATGTTCATAGACATACTTGACATACAACATTTTATGGCTTACAAAATTTCAATGCATTTTCTCATTTGATCTAGAAAAGAGAATAAAATAGAACAGCTGCTCTCTTCCACCACCACATGGCTTCTTTCACATAGAATGACCTCAGAATGTGGGATGGGGCATGAGTTCAGTGTGTGTGTGTGTGTGTGTGTGTGTGTGTGTGTGTGTGTGTGTGTTCCTGTAGCTTGGTTTGCCACAGTTAATTAAAGGTCAAGAGTCTAAACTAAACAGATGTGAGAGCCATGTTCAATGATACACACTTGTGGTCCCAGCATTCAAAAGAGGCAGGAAGATTGTTGCAAATCTGAGGCCAGTGTGATTTACATGGTAAGTTAGTTCCAGGCCAGCCAGGCCATCATAGAAAGACTCTGTATAAAAGGCTTGGTTGTGGGTAGAGTGTGTGAAACCTGACCTTGTCAACCAGGGTGACATCATGTCTTTGTGGTCTATTACATACATGTGTTAGGATGATTTACCGAGGCTGGAGATGTAACTCAGAGAGTCCTTGCCTAGCACATGCAATGGCCCGAGTTAGGTCCCCAGCACTGCAAAAAAATGGGCATAGTGGAGTAAGCTTGTAATCCTAGCAGATTGGTTGTAGAGACAGGAAGGTGAGAAGTTCAAGGTCATCGTTGTGTTGACAGCCAGCCTGGGTTATATGAGATCTTTTCTCAGGAACAATGAAAAGAAACAAGAAAGAAAGAAAAAAGAAAGAAAGAAAGAAAGAAAGAAAGAAAGAAAGAAAGAGATGGAAAGGTTAAAGATTCCTTTATCTCTTTGTGTTTCTGAAACAAGAGGAACAATTTTCATCTTAGAGGAATTCTTGTAGACTGAGACAAGGTGATGAAAAGAGTGGCCACCACTGTATACATGTAAGTATATTACACAAACACACACACACACACACACACACACACACACACACACACACACACATTATGTTAGACATGAGTGTGTATGTTTAATATAGTCACAGTATATGTAAAGCCCTTTGGACTGGACCCCACGATCCTGCAGGAGGCCGTTGCTGACATTTTTGGATCATGGGATGGCTGGTAGAGGTGAATGTTCATGGTGATGTGGAAATTCCTATTCTGAGCAGAACCTGTGGTCTCAGTGATAAGATTCATTGCAGAAACGTGTAGGCAACATTTCCATAGGTCAGGAATAGCACACTTTCAGGCAAGACACAAGGAACAGGCAGCAAAAGGGAGGCACTTGCCAGGCCCAGTGCACTTTAAATGTGTATGTAGAGAGTAGGAGGGGACAGGGGACCTGGTGAAGCTGGAGGGAGGGGTCTCCACTGCTTGATGCTATTTTGTGTTTGCACTTGGGTTGTGACAGCTGCAGGCACAGAGGTCTACTCTAAATTAAAAGGCTCAAGCTCAGGCATTTAGCATACCCACTGCCGAACTTTGCCACATCGTGCCTCCTAAAAGGACTGGTGAAGCTCAGTGATGCCAGAGACCACAAACTACCCATGATGGCACCATATTTACCTCAGTACCCAGTTCTGTTCTTACTCTCAATTCCTCCTCTTACCTTTTTTCTTTCTGCCCTTTCAGCATCAGCAACCCCCCTTTAACTTTTTCCTTCTCTCCTGCCACCATCCATCCCCTCCTCTTATCTTTTCCCTTCCATCCTGCCCACACTAATCCCACAACCCCATACAAGGCCAAAAGCCTTTATACATTTCCTGTGATAATTTTTATCATGCCATTAGATAGGAAATATAGTTGGGTCACCTCTTCCTTTCTTCCTTCCTTCCTTCCTTCCTTCCTTCCTTCCCTTTTTCCTTCCTTTGTTGGGGGTTGGTCAGATGTATTTTGATGCTAATTAATAAAAGGCCTCCACACCTGGGCAGGGCAAATGGGATAGGCATGGCTAAGGTTGCTGGGCTTGGGGAGACAGAGAGAATCTTGGGAGGAAGAGGGACTGGAGGAGAAGAGAGAAGAAAGAAGGCTGCCATGGGTTAGATGGAAGAGAAGCACATGGCCGGTGTGGATGGAGATTCGGCCCAGATGAAGAACATTAGCAAGTATTTGGGATTATGGATGGGAGGTAGCTTGATAGAAATTATTAGAAGCAGATGGCATGGGATTAGGGCAGGTATGGGATACCTGCCCCACTATGAGAAGTAGTTTAGAGGATTAATATCTGCCCTGCCCCAGGTTAACTAAGGCTATTTTGAAATATAACAGGTGTCTGTGTCTTGATTGATTGCTAGCGGGTTATTATTACTGCCGTAATAATAATTATAGGCCTAATAATAAACATTATTAGGTTTTACTGGTATTTTAACCACACATTCCTTTCTTTCTTTCTTTCTTTCTTTTTGTTTCTTTTCATTGTTCCTGAGAAAAGATCTTATGTAACCCAGGCTGGCTATCAACTCAACGATGACCTTGAACTTCTCACCTTCCTGTCTCTACAACCAATCTGCTAGGATTACAAGCTTACTCTACTATGCCCAGTTTTTGCAGTGCTGGGAACCTAACTCAGGCCATTGCATGTGCTAGGCGTGGACTCTCTGAGTTACATCTCCAGCCTCGGTGAATCATCCTAACACATGTATGTAATAGACCACAAAGACATGATGTCACCCAGGTTGGCCTTCATTCTAGGGCTGGACAACTGCTTGGATCTTGAGGCATTGGTGAACAGAATCCTTAGGGATAGCCTGGTCTACAGGGAGTTGTCTCAAGTTCATGTATTTTCTGGAGAAATGTACATCCATGATGTTCAAGTTTAGAAATGGGAAGTAATGAAGTCTGGCCTTCTCAACCCAGCTTGGATCATCCTCTATTTGAGCTTGTTAAGCAGCCAATAAAATAAGCAAGACTGCCTTGAGCCTTCTTGAAGCTCTTGCTCTGGCCTTCCTGTTTCACACTCTTCTTTTCATGAATGTCATCCTGACGTCATCTGTAACACACGACCTTCCATAAACCCCACAGACATCACATGGTACCTGCCTTGTTGCTTGCCTTGATGTAGCCTATACACGCCAGGCAAGTATTCTACCCAATAAAGAGAAGGGAATCTGCTCAGGATGAGAGACAACTTGAGGACATAATGAAAGCAATGTGGCCACACCACTATTTTCCATGCAGGAGTCACAGCATACCAGGAAGCTGAGAAGATCCTGAGGTCATCCCACATAGTGATACTCCCCGAATGGAGCACATAATTATACATATTTTTATTAAGCCCTCACGTGGAATGCATTCCTCACACCTTGGAGAGTTTGCCTCTGGCATCCTCATCCATCTTTCAGCTTATCTGAAGGACGAGTGAGTCATGGTGTCAAGTCCAGTGTCTTCGAGACCTTGCTGCTTCTGGCTGCCTGTCCCCAGTGACTGGATGAACATGAACCAGACTAAGGTTGGACTCAGAATATCAATGAACTCTACCAGGTAGAAGAAACTTGACCATGAGGACAGATTATAGAAGCTCTTCAGGTGATCACCAGGCAAGTGTGCCTAGCAAGCTTTACTCTGAAGGTTGACCATATACACACCATTATCATTGCTTATAAAAGACCCAGAGGTGCATGGAAAGACCCATGACTTACTGCTTCTCACCTCCCTGAACTCAGCCTATTTGGCACAAGAATGATCCCAGTGCAGACAGGATGGTGTGAAGGTGCCAGACAATCTGTTATGGGTGGCAATGTTGAGAGCCACCTAGGAAGTAAGCAAATCTTACAGACCGGGTAACAAAGGCTTCTAAAAGTGGATGGCTTCCCAAAGGTGTGCACAGACAAAATGGATGCATGGAAATTTTCTTCCAAGGCTTCAGGGGCGCTTACTTCTTTATCTCCATAACAGATAGTGCTGTTTTCAACAGTAATGGTGGCACCTTCTCCAAGAGCTACTGGAGACGATTGTGGAGACCAACAGTTAGATGCCTAGCAATGGAAGTGGCCAGGAAAAGGTGACCGCTGCATATTCCTTTTGAACTCAGGAATATTCAATTAAAGTATTCCACTCAGCCAAGTGGATAGCCTAGTTTGGTATATGGCTTTGAGAAATACTCAAGCCCTGTTAGCCTAAATTAAAAAAAAAAACCTACAGGTTCAGAAGTTAGAACAAACAAAATTGACAGGGTCTCCAATGTGGAACTAAATCATCATAGAAGCACTCACTTCTCTCACTCAAGTCATAGCCACAGTTCATGTGTAAGTGTGGCCTGTGATCCTCCAGGGGTATGAAGGAACCTAGCTGTCCAGAGCACTGAGCCCTTGCAGCTGAGCCCCCTGGTGAAGCCCCAGAGGAAGAGCACGCTGCTGCTGTACAGGAAACAGAAACATGGTACCCTAAGAAACACAGACCCCCATGTCCAGACGCCGTCAGCTATAGTCTTTAACTCTGCCCAGTGACTGAAGGGATCCAAGAAAGGAGCTGTGAGCGTAAGTGGAGCAAACTCAGAAGCCATGCTTGGAAAGCTTGCTGCCTTGGCCATCGCTGAGCCCATAAGCCTTTGTTTAGGTACGCCGCTTACTATGTGGGCACTGATTAGTTTACATTCTCTTCCTTTTGTCTTTGACTCATAATTACTCTATGGAAAATACCATTTTAGAAAATGCAACATTAACTAAATGGAACTGACGTAACGGTAATGAGCCCACTCAAGAGGGGCTTTGCTATTTGCTCAATGATGCTTCAGCATCTGAATTAGATGGAACGATGTCCTTGGCCTCTGGAAGCATTTAAGGAAGCCAACATCCAGAAAGGCCTGTGCTGTCCCCACCAAGGTGCCAGCCAGCACTCATCCCTGCTTCCTGACTTTCCTTTTCCACTTCCACCTGGCCCTTAGGAAAGATGTCTAGGTTTTCCCAGGAGTGGTCCTTGTGGGAAGTGCTAACTGAGCTGCGTGAATACACAGAAGGAGCTCACACAGGAGCTGGCTTCCTAGGGCAGCTCTCCAGCAGTCAGTCTCACAGGGAGAGAACCTGTAGGGTGCTGAAGGCAGCACCTGTGTACCACAAATCGGGGCGGGGTGGGAGGTTGGGGGTGGCTGCTGCTGCCCTACTGTGTCCATGAGACGACTGAAGTTTAAAGAAGTTAAGGGCTGTGAGATAGACATTCCAATCCAGGGCAGTCAGCTTCAAAAGCCTGTAGTTAACCTTTTCCTCTTCATTCAGATGTCCAGACTGTTTACTGGTTGCAATGACAGTGACATAAACCTCACTGGTATGAGGAACTTGGTCTTAGTCAAAGCCCCTCCAGAGCTCTGCAGACACCAGAGCTCACATGCCAGATCACGTGACCCAAAGCCAAGGCAAACCGAAATAGTCTCAGTAAAATAGCACATTCAATGAATCCTGGGAAGGGCTTGTGGGCCAACCTCTGACTTCATGGCGGCCTTCCTTATACACTGCCGGCAAGCTGTCGAGGAGCATTCCTGTTAGAACTGCGCATGGCACAGCACCACTCCCATGATGCACAGGAGTTCAATTTTAATAAGTTCCTTCTACTCTTTTTCTGTCCACGATAGCTGTGCCCACTTTATGTAAACTATGTGATCTCTCTATAGTTCACTGTATCCTTACAGAATTTGTAACAATCACTATTGCATAAGATTTTGGTTATGTGCACATAGAATTAAGGCTGTAAATTCATGTTTTTTCTTAAACTGGAAAGCCCCTGAAATTGTATTTCAACAGATTAAGAAAAGTACATTTTTTTTGCCACTTACCAGGAATGCATCAAACAGAAATGAATGCAGATGACAGTTACATGGAATTTACACCATACCTTGTGCTTTGGCACATGGTTACTATACTTAACCTCCCTAGCAAGTATTCATTAAGTGTGCTCAGTGTTATTATTCTTAACTACAACGTGAACATCAAGCCCTCTCAGATAACAGGTGGAAGCAAATTTTACCCTTTCTTATTGTTTTCAGCTTAATAATTGTGTGCTTGCTGCCCTGGAGAGACAATGGTGATCAAAGAGGCTTAGTCATGGAGACTTTTGTATATTCCAGTTTTGCTGGAGTAAAGAGAATCAAAAGAAGAAAAATATCATAAGCGAGGAAATCCTGTCCAGGATCTAGATACAACTCATCAGAGCAACACAACAAGCAAAGTTCCATGACTCTGTGGTCACCAAAGAATGGATGAAAAAAAGATCTTAGCAATGTGCCCACTCTTACTCATTCCCACTTCTGCTCCTTGCTAGGGACACCTGTGAAACTTTAAGGACGAACTTGGCCTCATTCCTGCCACCAGATTCAGAAGGCAGTGACTAAAGTGACCTTATCTTGTAACATTGTCAGATACTCAAAGTTTCCATGTCCTACTCCGTTTTCATGGCTGACAAAAGGGACTCAGGGAATATATTGATGGCGGCTGTATTAACAGGGAAAGGGCACACAGTACAGCCCAGCCAAAGAGAGATGTGCACAGGGCAGAGCCCAGCAGAATTCCAAACATGGAACTGCCAGGTCTCCTTTCTGGGAGGATTGTGAGCACAAGAATGTGGGTTGCTATTCACCAAGCAGTGCTGACTACAAATGCACATCAAATGCCGTGTCTTGAGTGTTTATGGAGCTCAACAGGATTACCCTAATTACCACTTGAGAATTGCATCTCAGATCTGTCACCATTCCATCCCTGCATCCTAGCTGAAATCAGAGAAGCCTACCCCAATCCTAAACCACACTATCTGGTTCTCCACGCATGAAACAAAGCCTAGACAAACAAAAACTATTTTATCAGAAATTACACCAAAGGTTAGGAGATGACTTCCCAGGAGCTGAGGGTAGATGCCAGACTTCTCTTTGGGTTAAAGTCTCTTTAACAGACTGAAAAGTTACTTTAAAAACTATACAGCACTCTTAAAGGGTCTCCTCCAGACTTGTGTTCAAATGTATTCTCTGTCTTTCTAACCAATCTGTATTTTGAAAATAAAATTTAGCCAGATCCTTCATCTATTATAATTCCCTGAGGTATTTCTTCTTACCATTAGGAACAGATCTAATTTTCAAAAATCATTCTTTATTTCTTTTCTTCTTCTTCTTCTTCTCCTCCTCCTCCTCTTCTCCTCCTCCTCCTCTTCCTCCTCCTCCTCCTCCTCTTCCTCTTCCTCCTCCTTCTTCTAGACAGGGTTTCTCTGTGGACTTGCTTTGTAGACCAAGCTGACCTCTAACTAACACAGAGTGAGTGCTTGCCTCTGACTCCCAAGTGCTAGGATTAAGGGCATGTGCCAGACCTAAATTTTTAGCATAGATTAAGAGATCTCAGAGGAAGGGAGGTCTAGAATGCTTGGTAAAGAAAAAAGAACTAGAGACCCTATAGAAACAACACACCACCTTGTTAATTTTTAATAAGTGTCATCTAAAACATTTGACAGGGAAGTACTCATCTAAACACAACAGTTTGGCTCAGAAAGCTAATGTGAGAAGGCTGACTGACTGCCTTGACTGAAATATTGGAAAGTTATCACCATCTTCCAGGAGCGAGATCCTGTAAATATCAAATGGGGTAATGCAGTCGCTGGGCATGTTGTAAAATCTACCGGAGTCTTCATCAACATGGAGAAAATCAGGGCCTACTTGAAGGATAAATCCAAAAAGGCCATCATCTCTGTCCCTCTGATGCTGCTGCCATGTTTGTGATGGGTGTGAACCACAAGAAGTGTGACAAGTCACTCAAGATGGTCAGCAACGTCATCTGGAAGAATCAAGCGCTCAGCCCCCATGGCTAAACTCATTCATGACAAGGTTGGCATTGTGGAAGAACTCATGACCACAGTCCATGCCATCACTGCCACACAGGAGACTGTGGGAGACCCTTCTGGGAAGCTGCGGGGTGATGTCTGTGAGTGATGACTGTGGGGCTTCACCAGAACATCATCATATCTGTATCTATTGGCATGGCCAAGGCTGTAGGCAAGGTCACCCTAAAGCTGAACAGGATGCTCACTGGCATGGACTTCCATGTTTCAGCTCTCGGTCTATCTGTTGTAGATCCTACATGCTGCCTGGAGAAAGCTGTCAAGTACAATGGTATCAAAAAGCAGAGAGCAGAGAGCCCACCAAGGGAAGTCTAGGCTACTCTGAGGACCAGTTTGTCTCCTAAAACTTTACCAGTGATTCTGGGGCTGGTATTGCTTTCCATTACAACTTTGTAAAGCTCTTTTCCTGGTGTGACACTGAATATAGCTATAGCAACTGAAAAGTCCCTGTCCTGACTCATTCCCCCAACACTGAGCATCTCCTCTCACAGTTTTCATCCCAGGTATCCAGAAGAATAGGATGGGCTCAGGGATCCCTACTCTTTTCACTCACAAAATAATAAACGGATGACTAAATAAATAAATAATAGGAATGCAGTATGGTTTGAATAAAGTAAGTCAATAAGCTTGACAGCTATCACTTCCTTTTGAAAGTGGTATTTGACTGCGTTTGGAACTGTGAATTCCAAACTGAGAGGTTTTTGTTCTTAATTATGTATATGTGGTTATGTGCACATGAGTGCAGGTGCCTGTAGAGGCCAAAAGTATCAGATGCCCTTGGATCTGGAGTTACAGGCATTGTGAGACATTTGTTGGTTGAGAGGAATCAAACTCAGGGCCTCTGGGAAAGTAGTGCACGTGGAGACATATTTCCAGCCCCAGCCGAGAGGTTGTACAGATGAGTAGAAGCTATTCTTGCTTAAGATTGAAGTTTAGAAGCTAGAGCATGTCAGCTTCTGTGGGAGCAGTGCTTCTCTGTGCTGTGAATGAGCTGCCTGTGCTCTGTGTGTAAGGATTAAAGAGGAGGGTGAACGAATGTCTTAGGATTGGGGCATGGTGGGTACCTGAGCAGCCTAAAGGCAACTTTACCAAGACCGAGTGAGGAGTGAGCAGCCATTACATCTCCAAGTAGGGCTGTAGAAAGACTCCTTTGGGCCAAAATCGGATGGTTTAGACTGATGTAAAGGCTCCATGTGGGACTCTTCTGGATAAGGTTGAAGTCTGACTTCTCCAGATTGCTCTTTTGCACTCACTCAGTCTATGAAGGTAGACTTCCTTTTCCTACTAGGATTCCCACTCCACCTGATCTGGTAACCCCAGATTTTATAATGAGTGTCAAATAGCCCTCAAGGAAGATTACAGGCCAGACCCTCTCCTGATAAGGAACTTGTTCAGCCAGCACAGAGAATTCCTGAAAGTACCCAACCCTATGCTGAGGAGATCCTAGCCTTTAGCAAATGACCTTTAGTTGTACTTAGATAACTACACCCTTAAGAACTACTGTTCTCTCCTTGTGATAGGACTCCATGTTACTGCATGTAAATAAGGTACCATACCACTGTTTGTATCCTGATTATGTATGTATGATTATGTATCCTGGCACCCTTAGCCCCACTAAATCAGACACATTCACCCTCAAAACCTCTCCCAACTGCCCAGAGTTTATAAATAAAGGCTGGATGGAGTGCTCAGGGGCCTGCTTTCTTGCTCACCATTCCTCTACCATGACTGTCTGAGACGCCATTTATTCTGGGGAAACCGTCACTGGATTCCCAGTGGTCAGGCAGCAATTGCTGAACCGCTGGTCTCCTCTACCACCACCTATAGCTCAGTGCTGACCCCAGGTGAAGCACTGCTGGGCCTGTGTCTCACCTGTCCTGCCTGACAGTGGGTTTCAAACATCCTTCTTCTTCCTCTGCTGTGCTTAGCACAGCAGCTCAAACAAGGAGCTGCTTTGGTAACATCTCAGGCTTCTGGGGCTCCTGAGTCTCCATTGACGTCTGAGACCTGCAGTCTCATTCTAAAAGAGCTTAAACTCTAAAACCCTGTGGAAAACTCAGTTTCCACTTCCTCTGGAGAGACTGGGAACTTCACTTAGTGCAACAGCCATGAGCCTCAGCTTGACTGTATGTTCTAATCTGTCCCTGAGCAAGAAAAGGGACCTTGGGACCTTTGACCTCGAGGCCCATCCTTTCTTGTCCAGAGGCAAGCAGTGCCTGGACTGACCTGAAGTTCGTGGGACCCAGGACACCCACCAGACACAGAACAACAGATCCACTGGTGACAGTAGAGAGTAGATGAGAGTTAATGGGGTCTTTGAAAAACATCAGTTTTGTGTCGTCAAGTAAACCTCACTCAAAGGAGAACTGAGTAGTGATCTGGATTTCACTTAAGAATGAAGTGTGAGAACCCAGAACAAGCCCAGTCTCAAACTCAGTGAAGCTGCACCAGTGACTCTGTTGTGTGTGTGTGTGTGTGTGTGTGTGTGTGTGTGTGTGTGTGTGTGTGTGTGTGTTTTGTTTGTTTGTTTGTGTGTCTTTGTAGGCCGACTTCAACTTTACACCTCATAGAAGGATACAGAGTCTTGCTAGACTGTTAATGTCACTGGCATTCAAACTGTCTTATATGTGTCCCCAAACTTATCACTCTCTATGAACTTGAGACCCAGAGCCACTATGGTCTACACAACTGTACCTCTTCCAACTCCAAATGACTCCCACAGGCATAGCCCATGGTTTGGCCAAGGTCATGCCTGTCCAGTCGTCTCACTTGACAGGGTTTTTCTAACTAGGTTTTTTTTTTTTTTTTTTTTGGTCTCTGTTTTAGATGTAGAGACAAAATAAATAATTGCTTTTGAAATTATTCTCTTTTATAATACAGCCAAGTGTTTGGTAGCCTAGAAAGAGAAACTGATGGCAATCAGGGTACTTCAGCCATAGACCCATAGACGGCCGTTTCATGTTCACTTTGCTTGGTTCTCCCTCCCTTACTGTTCTGTATGGTATACCAACTTTGTTACTGATTGAACATATTTTTACCTTCAGACTTCTAAGTTGCATCAGTCCTGGAAATTAATCAGCAGCTGGACCTTTTCCCTCAAATAAAGGACAAGCAACAAGAGCAGAACATGTATGAACTGTGATATAATGTAAAGGGATGATCGTGGGTGTAGGAACCAGGTACAGTTATGGTACACTGAAGTGGGGATCAGGATTTGCACATAATCAGACAGAACAGAGAAAGAAGGAAGCTCCCTAAGTAAGTGTTAATGATATGCGGAAATTTGCCTCTTTGCAAAGAGAATCACTTGGATGTGGAGGGAATCAGCTTGCCCCACAGAATGCAGGTAGTGACTTGAGATAGAAAATATGAAAGGAGATGCGGCAGAAGGCAAGGCTAGAGGCGATGCCAGGCCAAGGAAGAGCTTGAGTATCAACTTAATGATGTTGATGCTATCTTTAAGGACAACAGAGAACCTGGCACCAGCTTCAGTCAAGGCAGGACAAAGAAAGAGTTATAAATTAAGAGAAAGGAAATGCAGAGGTTGGAAAGATGGCTCAGAGGTTAAGAGCATTTGCTGGTCTTTTGGGGACCAGAGTTTGGTTCCCAGCACCCATATCAGATGGCTCACAATCACCTGTTGTTCGACTCTGCTGGTAAGGGTGAAGTCTGGCATTACTAGATATCCCCTGAGCTTGGTGCCAAAATGACAGACTCCCTTCCTCAGCTGGGTCTCCTCCCCTCCCCCTGATCTGGGGAAATCTCAGATCCTCTAAGGAGAGTCATATAGCTCTCAGGGAAAATTACAGGCCTGACTCATTGCTGTTACAAAACCTATTCAATGTGTACCTGGGGATTCCTGGAAATACACTACAGTATACTAATGAGACCTTAGCTTTCAGCAAATGACCTTTAGCCATACCTGGAATTCTTCCCCCACTCATAAAATAATTAAGTACTGTGTTCCCCCTTTTATGATAGTACTATGCTATTGCATGTATATGCAGTATCCCTGCCACCCTTAGCCCCAGAAAATTAAACACATTCACCTCAAGACTTCTCCCATTGCCTAAGGTTTATAATGTCTCTGATTCATGAAATAAATAATCGTTTGCTCTTTCACTCCATTTCTCCACCATGATGGCCTGAGACTCATTTACTCTGGGGAAGGACATGGGGTCCCCTCCTCCCTAAAGAATTCACCTCTGGACCCTGGGCTTGATTGCCAGTCAGGTAGCCACGTGCTGCTGGCTGCCTTGAGCTTCTGCCGTTCATGGGCATGTCAGCAGGGATCAGATCACTGTGGCCATCTTTTTAGTATTACTCTGCCCACCACAGTGCCTATCTGCAGGAGCAAGCAGTCAGCTGTTCTAGAAACATCCACATTATCCACTCAAACAAAACTAGGCTCCTGCCTCTGCCTCTCTTGGTTTCAGAGCTCTGAGCAGATGTCTATAACTGCCTGCTCATGAAGCAGCCACCAACATGCCAAGTCAGGCAGGGCCCTCATTGCTGCCTGGCTTGGATGTCAGAGCCCTGAGCTCCTTTGACCCTGCACTTCACCCTCTTCCGCTCTGAGCATGCCCGTCCAGTTTGGGGCCCAACAGAGCCTAAGCTTCCCATGAGAAAACCTGATAAATCCCAGGCCCCTACCATACACAGAAGGACACCTGCAACTCCATCTCTAGGGGACCTGATGCCATCCTCTATCCTCTGAAGGTAACTACAATGCATATGCATGCACCTACATACATACTTAAAAATTAATTTTTAAATAAAAAAGAAGAAGAACCCAAAGATGAGCAAACTCGGCTGGCCCATTGTATCCAGTGTCCTTACATGAAGATTTAACTATGAACTGAAAAATACATTTTGCGAAAAAGTGTCTCTTTTCCCTTTTTGCTCTCTAGACAATAGAGTGTCACAACTCTCTCCATCGCGCCAATACTTACACTGTATTGGGTATTAAATAATGCATGGTTATTTAAGGAATGTGGAGGGATGATGTAGGCTCTATGCACAGACTGTGTCATTTTAGGTAAGAGCGTTGCGTGTCTGCAGATTCTGCTGTCCAAAGAAGGTCCTGGACGCAGTCGTCATGAAGTATGGGGAGCTGAAATGTTGAGTGAAGGCAAACATGTTTTCTGAAATTCAAGCTCATTGTTAACATCTACTTTTGTTTCCACTAATCTCCTCTTGCCTCATCATTATCTCTAAAATGGAGCATGTTGCTCTGGAGGTCTACTTTCCAAATTTAGGGATCTGATAGGGGACCAGGGTTGATTTCCCATTAATTTTGAATATGGTATGCCTTCATCTCTGGATTGCACAGGCAGCCGTGGTTCTCCCTGACAGTCCACCAATGAACACCCCTAATCCAGGTGGCAGCACCTATCTGAGTCTGTGTCCTCTTTCCTGGCAAAGCCTGAGATGCCATTGTTTCCCTGAGCTATGTCCTCAGACCTGGGTTATGTCATCTTAATTTTCATTTGGTTCCCAAGTCTAAGCCAGGAATGAAATCAGCATCTAAAACAGTAAATAGATGGAGGAAAACTCCCCTTTACCCATGTGGGTCAGCCCAGGGCCCCTGAGAGAGACAAGAGGCCGAGGCCAGGTGAATTTGTTCTCTCTTCTGGAGTAGAAATGTCTTCATTCAGGACATAGGATTCTAGGTTTTCTGGAACTGAAATCTTCTGGATTCTCAGACTTTCAGTCTGTGTGTGTACGTGTGTGCACACTCATGAGCAAGAGACTGCATACACATGTTTGCAGACATATAAAGGCCAGAAGCAGGTGTGGGGTCTTAATCCTCTATAACTCTTAGCCTATTCTTTTTGACAGAGGTTCTCCTTCTCTCTGGACCTGGGGTCTACATTTCCTTGGCTAGGTTGGAAGCCAGCAATCCTGCCCTGCCCTGCTCAGAGCTAGGATAACAGGTACACACCAGATGCCCAACTTGTTATATGGATGCTAGACATGAACTTTAGTTTTCATGATTGTGCAGCAAGCTTTTTTAACCGACTAGTCAGAACCATCTCTCAAACCCCAGACATTCCACCTTAGAGCAAACGCAGTCCATCCTTTCTGCAGGAGCAGAGGCTTCTGGTCCAAGACTAAGACACACTGTCAAGTCCCCTGGTCCTCTAGCCTATGGTGGGGTTTCTCCTCCACAGTCCCATGAGACAATTCCTAGTAAACCTTCTCGTATGACTACATCAGTACTCATATCTATGTATTTCACATTGTACTGGTCCTTCTGGAAACCTCGAATGACACTGGTCAATCTGTCATAGAGAAATACTCGTGCCTACTTACTTCCTTTGTCCATATTTAGAGTGATTTTTATGTGATTTGATTTTATTTGATTTTCCCTAGAGCTGTCAGTTTTTTGTATGTATCATAGATGTTTCCCCAAGTGCCAAGAACACACAATGAGTGAAAGGCAGCCTCTTCAAGAACGGTGTTAAGAAAACTGGATATTCATATGCAACAGATTAAAATTGGACCTATATTTTATACTAAACACAAAAATACACTTAAAATGCCTTACTTAAAGACAAACTGAAGACCTGAAGCTGCAACTCTCCAAGAAAAAAACACGGGAGAAAAGCGCCATGAAACCAGGCTTGGTAATGAATTTCTAGCTGCGACACCAGAAGTACAGGGAACAAGAGCAAAACCGGACAAGAAGACAGCATAAGACAAAGAAGCTTGTGTGCAGCAAAGGAAACAACCCGAAGGGAAGGCAGCCTAGAACAGGAGAGGGGGCTTGTGGGGCCTAGGCCTGCTAGAGGGCTGACAGGCACACTTGTCATCCCTGCTCTCTCTTCATGGACTATGGCAACACTCACTTTCACAGCGATGCCTGTTTCAACAAAGATGGGAGCATTCTTCGCTAGAACTCCATAGCGAGCAGCTCTAAACTATGGCCCAGCTATCTACAGTCTGATATTCTGCTCACGCATTGGATTAGTTACTTTTCTCAGTGATGTGGCAAAATAGATGAGCAACAGCTGGAAAAGGAAGGGTTTATTTGGGTGTATGGTTCAAGGATGTGGTCTGTCATAGTGCGGATGGCGTGATGGCATGATGCCATGAGTGGCTGTTGCTATGGTGACTGGGGCTTGAGGTAACTGGTCACATTGGTGAATGCTGGTGCTCAGCTCACACATTGTCCTGTTTACTTAGCTAGGGAAGCCAGTTCTCGGGATCGTGCCATTCCCCTCTTACAAACAAAGTAGTGAAGATGGGCTGTATAGCGTCAATAAACACCCTGGATTCCCTCTGACAGGAAACCCCTGTTTCCTTCTTCATCCAGGGAACAAATTGTTCCTTTGGAGGCTCTACTTTCCCTTTGCATAGGCTTCTTGGCCACTTATGAAGAGGTCAATAGAGGATATCTGTCTGAGGGCTTAGCCTTTTAGTGTGCTCTCTGTAAAAACGGAGGCTTCAAGCCTCAATTTAAGTACAGACTGCTGGATCTTTGAAAATGTAACTCTCAAATGCACGTAGTTTTAATACTCATAAAAATTATTTTAGACGTGGATTTGTTTTTTACTAGACTTAATTGCTGGTACTTTGAGCTTTGTAGATTTCATGGAACAGCCCAGCCAATTCCTTTTCTATCTGAATCGTTGTTCCCAATGAATGTAATTCAGGGAGACCGTAGAAGCTTAACAAAGAGTGTAATGACCCCCTTGATTGGGTCCTTGTCACAGGACTGAATTTTAATCAACCTGTGTCTAAAAGGTTGGAGTTTTGGAATCAGTTACATTTTCTAACCCCTTTGCAAGTCAGCATGTTGTGGACCTGCCACCCTCTTCCTTGATTTTAAATTGGACAATTCCCTTCTGAACTCATCTTTTCTCGTGAATTTTCATCAGCTGTAACCACTAGCAACAAGCTTGTGCCACTAAAGTCTCTATTCCCATTTATTTATCCAAATCCATGGTGTTTGTCTCCAGAGTTGCCATGGATGGTGGTTTTACTTTGTTTCACTACACACTCACAGAGAGCCACAAGCTTGCAGAAACCCTCTGTTCCTAGATTTCTAGGGCTCCAAGCTCCTCTCTAAAGTCAAAGCCACATACTTGAAAGTAACTATTTGGAAAACTTCTTTCATTGGCACCAATTTCTATCAAGTAAGATGAGCTATAGCTTTGGACTAAACAACCCACACATCCAAACAACAAGTTGTAAAGGTTTCTTGCACACATTGTAAGTCCTTTGTAGATAAGCTGTGGTTCCTTGATGTTACAGAGGGCCAGGGATCAGTCCATCTTTGACACACACACATCTACAGTCTTAGAAGATGAAGAGAGGATGTGACAAAAGCCTCTTCTTCACACATCCGATCTAAAAGCAGATCACGCGAGTGTTCCCTGAGTTACCAATGGGTGAGAAAGGATAGTCTTCAAGGTATATTTCTGATCATGGAAAAAAACAAAAACTAGTATGAAGCATTAATGAAGATGTTTGATTGATGGGATATTTAACCACAAAAAAATACAATCCACTGAGTAAAGGAACATTGACTAAAGGAATAAAATAAAAGTAAAAATACATTGAGTAAAGGAACCAGCATGTGCTATTTACTTCAAATAGGAAGTCACATGACCTAATCCTAAAGAGAAAGCCTGTATGACCTGGGGTGATGTAGAAATTGGTGGCAGAGTCCCACAGATGGGTAACGGCCAGGTGTTGATAGAACTAGTAGCAACTGTAAGGAAGAGGGGTGAGTACTATTAGGATCTGCTCTTGGAGAACTTGGATAACAGATACTGATTATGAGTTTTGAAGTTTGGAAGTAAGCATACCAAAGGGCCAAGCCTAGTTGTACCAGGGCAGAAAACAACACCAACACAGGTAGCACTATGGTCAGAATTCCATAGGGGATGACCATAGAGTTGGCCTTCTGGACAACATGTTTTGAAGGCTCACTCTTAGTCAGGTTGGCTGTCCTAATTGTAATTATTTGGCATGGGTTTGAATCTATACCAGCAGGATTCAGGCAACATGAATAGGTTCAGAGAGTCCATGACATTATATTTGTACAGATGTAATGTGTATAAGTAATATGTTTCCTCAGGACTAACTTTCCATATGCTCTTATTATAAAACACACATCATAATTTCATGTGTACCTCAATAAGCCCAGACATAGGAAGAATTGGAGAGAAAAAAATCCCTTAACTCATTGCTACTAATCCCATCAAGTGCCCATGCATATATCAATTTTTTTTCCTGACCCTCAGTACAAAGGAGGTGGTGTGCTCATCCTCTTAGCAAGTGTCTGGCCTTTCACTAGGGCCTTAATGACCATTGTGGTCCCCTTCTTAAGCACATCACCTACTTGATGGTTTCCTTCTGTCCAGTGCAGCATTCATCTGTCAAATGGGCCATTCTGAGTAGCTACAAATATTGTCTTAGACTCCTCCACCTTTAGCAAATATCTTGACCAGACAACACTTCTCCTCCTTTCCATGGTTTCTGAGGGTAATACTCAGGCATGGTCTTCATTTTCTCCACTCACATCAATAGTCCAAGACTGGGCACCCTAGTCTCCTTTCAATATTATGCTCTTTTAGGTAACTTCTTGTTTGATCACTTCTCCAGCATCTCCTATACCAGATGCTTTCCTTCTATTGCAGGTCTGGAGCAAGGATTGTCCCAGATCCCAGACCAGCTCTGTTCTCTCTTTATATCTTTAAGGACCCATTGTAGTATGTCAAGTCTTACATTTGCTTTAAAAATTTACCCAAACACACATTGATCAATTACGTCTTCAAAACAAATTCTGAATCTATCCTCTGTTCTCTGTCTCAATTTCTACAGTCTTAATTAAGATCAGTGTTTGATTCCATTATTCATGTTGAATCAGTCTCCAGAACTCCGAATTTTCTTTTCAATTCATCTTTGTAAGTAGGATCATGTTAGTGAATTATTTAATCACACAGTGCTTGCTTTTCCCTCATAACCACACACCTCCTCCCGCCTCCCCTGGCTACACCTTTCATTGTTCTTTTAACCATTATCAATTCTACACCATCCTTTTGTGCTTCTCTGCCCATGGCCCAGAATATAAGGCGTTACCTGGATCTGTGGACCCTGCTGGGACATGTTTGACAAGCTCTCATTGAATTACAACTCCCCCAGAAGTAACTCACTTTCTAACCCCCTATCACACTGAGTGTTCTCCCCCCTCGTCTTGGTGTCTATTATAAACCTTGGCATGAACAACCCTAATGAGGAGTCTTATCTACCTATTGGGTCACTACTTTAATTTTAATGTCTATCTTCTCTAATGAAATATTTCTTAAGAGACCTTTTCTCATTCTACGTTAGAATTCTTTTCTGTTCAACTTTTAAATGTTTGTTTGTTTGTTTGTTTATTTATTTAGTGTGTGTGTGTGTGTGTGTGTGTGTGTGTGTGTGTGTGTGTGTGTGTGTGTGTGCGCGTGCATGAGTGCTCCAGGAGGTCAGAAGAGGGAGTCATATGCCCTGGAGTTATAGGTGTTTATAGTTAGAGTTGTAGGTGCTTGTAAGCTGCCCAATGTTGATTCTGGGTACTGAAGTTTGGTTCTCTGGAAGAATAGCAAGCATTCAAAACCACTAAACAAATCATCTCCCCATCCCTAGATTTTATTTAAAAACAAGCAAGCAAGCAAGCAAACAAACAAACATAAACCTCAAACTATTTTATTAATTCTATCTAACACAATTTATTGATTTTTTTAAAAATTCAATTGGCTATGGCTATATTATTTTTGGGTTTGGTCTTTTCCCTCACTAAGATATAGTCTCCAAATGATGAATCCCTCTTCACCATTTATCCTAATCATGACTACATGGTCTGGCACACAGTAAATATTTGTTGAGCAAATGACATCTTGGAGCAGAGCCCAAGGTGAAGGTTGCTTCAGTCCCTCCATCTGTGTCAATCATATTAAATCCATCCTGCAGATCTCAGACTTAGACATATACTGACTTTAAATGTAACAAAGTTACTTCTTTTTCTATTCATTCGTTCTTGCCCTCACCTTTTAGTTTTAAAAGGTATCTGTAAAACTGAAGCAAATTCCCCAACAAAATGAAAGCTACAAATCAATAGAAGATCCTACCAACTGTTCATGTTTTTCAATAAAAATTTCTACTTAGTACAGAAGGTCTCTTCTCATTAAAGTTACCATAAATACATAGGAAAGTGTAATCAATCAATAGAGTATATTAAAGATAATGTGGAACAGAGACTCAATAAAGAATAATATTACCCCCACATATAATTTGTGTTGTGTGTAGGTACTAAGAAGTGTGTTTTTGGACTAAATATTGCACTTTCTCTCCCACATGTCAAAATAAATAAGATGGCTCCAAAAACGCTAGGAAAACTCTTGAATTTTCAGAAGGATAGCAGACTTGTGCTGACTGCAAAATGAGCCAAGACAATACCAAGCAGAGGAGACTAAATAAACAAGAACAAAGAAGATCAGCTCACCAGTCTTCTCAGGGGCTCACCCACAGGCAACTGGGTGCTCATGCCCTGAACCCTAGGAAGAAAATGACCCCCCCCCATTACAAACTGAAGCTGTCCTCAGTTTATTGACCAAGAGGAGCTGCTGGTAGAACCTTCTCACCTACAGACTATAGCCCACAGACAGCTAGAAACAACAGACAATGGGACCCTGACTGGTGTCCATGGATGATAACCCTTGAAGCTGATGTCTTGTTGTTTTTAATTCAAGAATCCAGACAGTGAGAGAGGATCACGGGACAGAGTCTACATCTTGTCCTGGTGGCTGGGCAGTACAGTAGGCTCAGGAGTCCACATACTACTCTGCTCCTCTATCATAAGCAAAGACACTGATCCATTGGAAGATAGCAAAACAAACTCAGAACAACTTCCACTGAACATAAATTTAGGGAACACTGTGCACCATGATCTGAACTTAGGATTGCATGTACCCAAGAAGCTGGCAGATGTCAGAAACACCCACGAGGAATACAGTGGCGAGGTAATCAATAAAAATAATAACCGAGGAAGTATTAACTATGTCATGAAGCTAAACATTCTACACTATTTTTTAATCTGCCAAAGTCCCCCTCAAATTCAACACCCAAGCAAGGTCTCATTTTTGGTATATGTCTACTGATCCTCAGACTTTATTTTAGAACAAACAGTACAGTATCTTAATTTCACATGTTAGTTTATTTAAAGTGTAAAGTGAATATAAAGTCACCTTAAAGTGACCTAAGTCTATAAGGTCCTTCTATAGCCTGAGAGACTGGGATAGGTGTTGGAAGGAGTGTGGGCCTGAAACCCACTGAGCAGCCCTGGCAAGTAGTAACCGTGCAGGCACTCTGGCATGAATGATGTTCTCTGTGGCCAAGCTCTTCTAAATGAAGAGTGTGAATGATCAGCTGCTAATGGGCAGCCCTCAGATGAACAGTCCGACACAGGGCTGTCCATAATAGTATGTGTCCCCTAGTGGTTCAGCTCCTCTGTTCCAGGAGAGAAGATGTGGTATTTTAGTGTTCTGTTGCTGTGAAGAGACATTAGGACCACGGTAACTCTTATTTTTAAAAAAGGAACTTTTAGTTGGTACTTGTTTACATTTCAAAGGTTTAGTCCATTGTCTCCATGGCAAGAACCATGGCACTGTGTAGTCCAACATGGTCTTGGAGAAGGAAAATTGAGGGAGAGAGAGAGAGAGAGAGAGAGAGAGAGAGACAGACAGACAGACAGACAGACAGACAGACAGACAGACAGACAGACAGACATTTGGCCTGGCTTGGGCTTTTGAAATCTCAACAAGGACACACCTCATAATGTTTCTAAGTAGTGCTACTCACTGATGACTAAGCAGTCAAATATGTGAGCTTATGGGTCCATTCTTATTCAAACCACCACATGTGGCTACATATGTAGAGAAAGTTCTAGCAGAAAGCTGCCCAGACTATCGTTGTTGCAACTAACCTCATAGGACCAATGTGCAAACCAAACAGGAAAAAGCCAGGATATATCCAGGGCTGACAAACCTGTTAGTTACCCACTCAGGAGCCCGAGAAACCTTTATCCAAAAGAGAAGAGAGAGATAGAGGGATGGATAATTTCTCAGATCATTATATACCTGAGGCCCAGCAGGATACAAAGGCCAGCAGGTCAGCTTAACACTTTCCTACCTAATTATTCCCAAAAAAGGAGAACTAAAAAAAATCTGTGCTTAGGAAACTGAAGGGGATGCTTCCAAAGAGCCCCATGGCTAAAGTTGGTCCTGAAAACCAGGGAAGGAAACTATTTCCCATCATGTAATAGGAACATGCTGCATGCTGCTGGCTAGAATTGGATCTGTTCTTTCTTAAAGAACTTATCGTGATCATCAAAACACTTCTTTGAAATACACGGATGGGAGAGGGGCCCCTATCTTGGAAGCCAATAGGCAAGGATGGCTGCCAAGGGAAGCCAACTCTTCCTTGGGGAGGGGTGGCTACTGGTAGGCAGCTATGCCATGGTGATTGACCTTCCACCATTACACACATGGTTGGTACCAACTTGACCAGTTAGTTACTTTTAAAAAGAAGAAGAAAGCATGAAGTCGGGAGGGAGGTGTGTTGAGGAGTATTGGGAAGTGAGGGGAAGAGAAGACTAGTTATGACCATAACACAGTGTACGCATGTATAAAAACTTAAAGAATAACCACAAAAATAAAGCAAAAGCCACACAGAACAGTCTTTGAAAAACCCAGAATATTACACAAATAATGAATTGTGCTATACCTCTCTTCTGTAAGTGGTGATGTCATTGTTTTCTCTGAAATATATTTATTACAAGGAAGTAAGATGTTTCTCATAAATGCAAAGTCAGAGATTTAAAAGGTGCATCTTGCAGCTGGGGAGATCTGCTCGCCACACCATGTAAAGAACCCAGCACCTTGGTGTGTTTGCAGTCCCAGGACTTGGGAAGTGGGGAGAAAAGGACCCCTAGCTCATAGCTCACCGTCAGGGTAGCCTGACCTGCCAGTGAGCCTCAGGTTCCTGCCAGAAAGCCCATCTCAGAAAGCAAGATGGATGGTTCCTGAGGATGACCTCTGGCCTCCACAGGCATGCACACTCATAGAACACAGGAACACCATACACACAAGACCATGCATGTGTATGTACACACACACAAGAATTAAATTGTAATCCAGTATGAATAACAACTCAAAAAACAGAGACTAAGCAGGTTTTTAAAAGATGCAAAAAATTCAATGAGGGAAATGGGGAAAGAGGAGACAAAGAAAGAGCAAGAAAAGCATGGAGAGAGTGAAAAGAGATGGATTGAAATATTGTTTGAAATTATGTAATAAGCAGGCACTAGCCACCACGTCCTTCATGACTGCCCACTAAAGAGATAAGGAATTATCTATTTGCCTTTTTGTATCTGTCTTTGTACCTGAATGTGCCTGGTCACAACCAACTAATGAATCCACAGCACTGAAGTCCAGACCCTACAGCAGCCTAAGTTTGTAGTCATGGTAACACCCTGCCCTGTGTTGTCCAGGGCCACACTCATTACCAATGGCTCCATTACCCATGGCTTACATACTAGCCTAGTAATGCCGGGGGACGGGGGTGGACTTCTCAATCTATTTGACTTTAGTTCATTTAAATTTGAGTGGTGTGGTGACAGTGGCCTCCTACGGACAGTAGATCTCTAATGATACCCATGTTCATTAAAGGGATGTAGCACTGTAGGAATGTATTTGCATTGTGAATTTGAAGTATCTATAGAAACATATTCTCCATATTAGAGATCCTTCCAGGTAAAGAAACATCTAATTCTGTCCAGAAAGATATGAAGTGTTATGAACTCATAAACTCCTTAAAACAATTTGTTCTGTTCATAACCTTGGCCCAGCAACTCCAGAAGCTTCCAGGATTCTTGTTCACCAAAATGGCCAATGATAGTCATAGATGGTGATCTGGGTATGGAAAATATTGCTGCCTACATCAGTTGCTGAATTATAATTTAAATTACTCTTAAATAAACAACAAGAGAAATTAATTGACAACAAAATGAATAAAAAGTAGAAATATAGATACTTGGAAAAGATTAACTGTCATACTTACATTTAAAGTGAGACAGGAAGATTAACCATTATAACACAAAACATTTTCAAGAGAGTATATTCTGAAAAGGCTGCAGTTATCTATATAAGGTATGTTATATATTTAACATGCCACATGCAGTATAGTTCTTACTATATGTTTAATGTAGTGTGTATATAATATTGAGCATATTGTATCATAAATATCAATATAACGAATCAATATATGTGATTATTATATGCTAGTATAAAAATAACTATCATTAGTTATTGGTAGATCATGTTATCTATTATATGTTAATGAAACTATTTTAGCATAGTTAACTATTATAATATACCATATATAAAATATTAAAAATAAACTACATTCCCAAATAAGAAAATATTTTGAAAAATGAAACTATCATAACACTGGTCCTAGTTGTTCTTCTAGGGGGCTTTCCATAAAAGAAAATTAAGTCAGGAATAAAAATGCATTTTTAAACATTCATAAAAGCCTGTGGTCTGCAAAGTTTATTTCCACCCAATATCTCTTTTAACCTTTAATAGTCTTCTAGGGGTAAAACTCAGAGCATTTAAGTTATTTGACCAAGATTATCATTTCCAACAGGTACTCCAAAAAGGATTCATTGCAATCCACATCTAGTAAGCCTCGTATTTGATAAGCTAACTCTTGTCTAATAAGATCAATTATATGATCCCAGAAAAGAGCTGCCATTTGGAGAGCCAGGCCCATTTGGTAAGGTGTCTCGGTTTTTGTTCTGTTGCTGTGAAGAGATGCAATGACCAAGGCAACTCTTATAAAAAGAAAGCCTTTAACTTGGGAGTGGGGCTTGCTTACAGTTTTAAAGAATTAGTTCATGATCATCATGGCAGGAAGCCAGCAGGCACAGTGCTGGAACAGTAGCTGAGGGCGCCCTTGATCTACAGGCAGAGAGAGAAGCTGGGCCTGGTGTGGGTTTTGAAACTTCAAGCACACTTCCTCCAACAAGGCCACACCTCCTAATCCTTCCCTAACAATTCCTCTAAATGGTGATTAAGCATTCAAGTATATGAGTCTACAGGGGCATTTCCATTCAAGCCACCACATAGTGGAAAGACATATTTGATTCTCAGGACTTTGGAGAGATTTTCAGTTACTCACTGCAGGTGTGTTCTCCTGAAAGATTTCTAGTTTGTCTGAACATGAACTCTTGGTGAAAATGAAATTAAATAGGTAGAGATATTGATTGACATTTGAATTGCCCTGGTGTAAACGTTACCCATGCCTATCAGATAAACATTTTCTTCAGCCCAGACCAACAATTTAACATTCACTTCTACACAATTAACTTGAGGTCATATTCATTAACTAAACCACTTGAATCCATGAAAAATGATTGATGCATTTCAGGGAAGTCATTTAGCCCTACTGATTTACTTTTGGTTCAAACTTTCAATAAAACAGAAGCATGGGTTTAAAGGAGAAGAGGAAGCTGCCTGAAATGAGAACAACTACTCTTATGTAAGCTCTCTAGGAGTCTTCCCAAATCCTCACATTGCATCTTCTCTTAAGAGTAAGCCCAGTGCCAGATGGAGAATTGTTGAAAGACTCAGATACTCCTGGTAATGACATGTGAGTTTGGGAGAGACAGTGAAAAAGAGATAATATAATTTTGCCACAATACAAGCAGCATCTATCAGAAGTCACATTACTGTTGTCAGAAATGACAGTGGGAACTAGCACTTCTGTTTCATATTTGCTATGAAAATCCATCCACAGAAGCAGAGGCCAGGCAACCATGTTTGCCAAGTCCCAGGTACATGCATCTTGCACCAGCTCTCTCTAACTAGAAACACTGTTTCCAAAAACACACCATTTTCTAGGTTGTGGCAGAAAGCTTACACTTCAGAGAGAAGACACTGAAAACCAACTGGACTCTTGAATGTCAAATTTCCAAAAACCGGTGAATGATATTAATAGATTGGTGTCCATTCCCACCCATCATTCATACTAAATGGAGCTTGTAACATCTTCAGATCAAAAATTCTCTGAACTAATAATGGTAACATTATTTATCAATTGTGCTTTACACAGTGAGAGGAATAATCCTATTCGAGGATGCTTTGTTCCACAGCAATAGATGAGCAAAAGAGAAAGTGGTCTGGAAATAGGACATTGCCCCATTCTCCCATGCTTCTCTCACCTAGAGTCCCAATAGGCTGTCCTCCCCTCTATCCTACTTTCCTGGTAAGTGAAGACTTTCATGGGACATGTCCCTTGGGCTAGTGTCCAGATATAAGTGAGTATACACCATTTGACTCTTTCTGCTTCTGGGTTAACTCACTCATTATGATCATTTCTAGTTCAATCCATTTGTCCACAAATTTCAGGAATTCCTTGTTTTTAATAGCCGAGTAGTATTCCATAGTGTAAATGTACCACAGTTTCTTTATCCATTCTTCTACTGAGGGACACTTAGGCTGTTTCCATGTTCTGGCTATTATGAATAAGGCTGCTATGAACATGGTTGAGCTTAAATGGTGGCATCTTGTGTCGTGTAGTAAAAAAAAAATCATATGGCAAAATTACTAGAAAATAATCAGGAGCTCTTCCAGGGTGACCTGCAAATACAGGTAATGTTTTTGGCATAATGTTGACAGTGCTAATTGGCTTTGGTTAGTGTCACATGATGTCACTCAGGAAAATAAAGAAGCTGAAGAACTTCCTAACTTCCTAACCCTGACTCACCCAGGTGGGAAGCAAAACTGTTACATGTTCAGATTCTCCAGCAGGTGAGACTCTCACAGCAAGAAAGGTCTTGTGATACACAGTAAGATAAGGATGTGTTTGCAAGGCTCTTTGGGAAATGCTGCAGGACCCCCACTCACTGATGACTCCTTGCCTGAAGAACTCCTCTAAACTCATTGCAGCTGTTCACAGGGCCCTATGATTCTCTCAAGAAGAATCCTGACAGGAGCTGTTGGGACACAGAGGGGCTCAGAAAATTAGGACACCCCCCCCCAAGGTTTATGAAAGAGCTGCTCACATTTGATCCAAGGCAGACAGAAACTGTCCAAGGAGAATGTCCGTAGGGTTTGCTGCATTCTGCACGAAGTCTGGAGGCATAGGAAGATGCTGAGAGAAAAACACTACCTACCTCTTACCGGAGAAGAAAAGATGCTTCAAAAGGAAACATTCCAGGGTGGGTTGATCAAAGAAACACAGAATCCAAGTAAGAGGACCACGGCTTTAAAGGACAGAGCTGGCAAGAATCAAGACAGATTTCCTCCCCTAAAACACAAGAAGCTACCAAGATGTGGTCATGTGGGTTTCAGAATCCCTATAGGCAGGTGACCTCCATGTCTTTTTTTTTTTTTTAAACAGGGGCTACTGCAGTTATGCTGTCTCTTTCTTATTATCATGTACAGGTATGTGGAAGACAGAAAAGATGTTTTGTGTTGTTCTGTTTCTCTTAAAATTCACACCTCTCTCAGTCCAGCAGAAGCATCCACAGCATAATGCACGGATTAAAAACAAAAAGTAGATAATGAGAACACGGGTGTTGAGACTCAGAGCTGTCAACTGAGGAGGCTTTAGAGGTTTTGTTAGAAAGTGAGTGCGTTGTCCATGTGCAGGAGAATATGCCACGGTGGGCAGAAAGAAGACTGTGATACACTGTCATACCAGAGCCACCATGCCTGTACCTGCGTCCCATACAGCCATCTAACTGGCCTTTGCCATGGGCCTAGTTCCAAGCAACACAAATCAGCAATCATGATGACAGAATGACCTTGGTTTACCACCTGTGTGTTTTGCATCTTACCTTCTTGAATAATGCTCCCTCTGTGTGAAAGCCTTGTCCAGTGGGTCCTCCTAACAACTGAAACCCTTCAGAAGTGGAGGGTCCAGCCACCTCAAGGTACACTAGCTGAACACTCTTCCTAGCTGTGTCCCATCTAGGTACCACCATGAGAGATGGCTTTTGTGAACCCAGAGAGGGCACTGCCAAAACCTCCACCCCTTTTAGGGGTGATAAGTCATAGTTTGAAGCACAGAGATCCGATCTATGACAGGTAAATGAAACCCACTTTAAAGCAGCAATAGAAAGAGGGAGCAGGGATTAGACACCTCGTCACCCTTTAGGGTAGAAAGGTGGGTTTTCACCTGTAATCTCAGGTGTATTCAAACCCTTCACCATGTGGAAGAGCAGAATAATGTCTTAATATAGACAGGGTCTGAAAAGTTTTGTTTTCTATGAAACCTTTGTGAGAAGATGCAGTCCAATAAAGGAGAACTTCAACTGAGAAAGAGGAAGGCAAGGATTCCAGGAAAGAAATATGGGGCGCAGAAGGGAAAACATGTGAATAAGCAAATCCCCAGGATGGTTATGAATCAAACCCCCATGAGAACAGCAGTTCACAGGCCCAGCTCATTAGAAGAGGAAGACAGAAGACTCCTAATGGGTGTCTGCAAGAAAATAATATTTCAATATGTTCAGAGGAGATTAACCTTCTGTTGGGGAGGGAAAGCGTGCATCAATTAAGAGTTCTTAGAAACCTAAATGAGTACAAAGAAATGATGTCAATTTCAGGGGGAATTTTTCTACAAAAGACACAGGATCATACTCCATGGAAATGATCCCTTTGGGACAGAGAAGGAGAAGTGTGTGTGTGTGTGTGTGTGTGTGTGTGTGTGTGTGTGTGTGTGTGTGCGCGCGCACGCGCACATGCATGGTGTGTGAGCATGGGCATCTGCATGCCATGCTGCATGAATGAATATCAGAGGATAGCCTTGGGTATCAGTCATATCTTCCATTTTGTCTGACCCAGAGTCCCTCCTGTTCATTGTTGCATATGCAGCAATGAGCTCCCAGCCCCTCTTCTGTCTTCCATCTCCTCGTAGGGCCATGCTTGGGTTACAGATGCCTGTTTGACTACATTCGAACTTCACTGGGCTTCTGGGTCTCTGAGCCTAGGTTGCCAGGTCTCATGGCAATCACTCTGCCCACCAAGCCATCTCCCCAGCCCAAGAAGATAACTATTCTTGGGGCTGGAGAGATGGCTCAGCGGTTAAGAGCACTGCCTGCTCTTCCAGAGGTCCTGAGTTCAATCCCCAGCAACCACATGGTGGCTCACAACCATCTATAATGTGATCTCATGCCCTCTCTGGCCTGCAGGGGTATACATGCAGGTAGACCACTGTATACATAATAAATAAATAAATCTTTAAAAAAAAAAAAAAGAAGATAACTATTCTTGAAGAAAAGTGGGGGGAGGTGGCACCAAGCCAAAAGATCAACCAGAGGTCCTCACGGAAGCCTTAGTCCAGGTGAAAAGCCTACCGCAGACACAGCCGCCACCACTCAGTGCTCTGTCCTGTTTTGCAGTCCCCATCATCAAATGAGATCGTTTCAATTAAATAAGTGTATGTGGCAGCAACACGGGCTGCCACCCCTTCATTTTCTAAATTGCTGTCCCCAGGACAGAGGTCAGAGAACACAAAGAACATCTGCTACAGAATAAATCAGAGTGCTCGGGTTCACTGCTCCTGCACCTGTCAAAACGTGGACTGGCTTCTGCTGTCTTCTCTCGGGATGGCAGCCTCCTCGCTTCCCAGGAAGGTCAGCCAACCTCCCAGTTGTTTGCAGATCATGGGCTTGTTGATTCCCATAGCTGACCAGTTTCATTGGCCACCTACCATTCCCACAAGACTCTCTCTGTTCTCATGGAGATATTATTTAAAGAGACAGACACAGTCAATAAATAAGGATATATCTATTAGTTAGAAATACCAGTTAAGGCAGTGGTTCTCAGCCTTCTTAATGCTGCAACCCTTTAATACAGTTCCTCATGTTGTGGTGACTCCCAACCATAAAGTTATTTTGTTGATACTTCATCACTATAATTTCTCTATGTTATGAATCATAATGTAAATTTCTCATATACAGGATACCTGGTATGCGACCCTTGTCGGGGGTCATGACCCACAGGTTGAGAATCGCCGAATTAAAACACCAAGAGTTAAGAGACAATAGGAAACTCGATTCTTTGAATGGAGTGGTCCAAACAGCTCTCAATGGAGAAGACTTTTAGCTTAAGAACGACAAGTCCAGATGGAACCAGCCCAGTGATGATCACGTTCTGAACTGAAGTTCTGTGATAGGAAGAGACTCTATAAGGACAAGGAACCTACTGAACTTCTTGATGATGGAGAACTGGAATGCCAGCGATCTAGAGTCAAGGTTCTTGGGCTACCTCTAGTCTCCTTAGTAGTCATGACCTGAGAGCCTATAGCTATCAGGCAAAACCTTTTAGACTACACTAACAAATCACTAGCTTCTACAAACCCCAAAGCTAAGAATATCACAGATACCATTTGGGGATATCTAGGCAGAGATTCCTTCTTAGACCATCTACCCATTTTGCTATAGCCCATCTACTCAATGTATCTTAAAAAACACCTCAGTCACAGTCATAGGGGAGGGGAGTAAGGGGAAAATAGGAGGGAGGGAGGGAGGAATGGGAGGATACAAGGGATGAGATAACAATTGAGATTTAATATGGATAAATTAATAAAATGTATTTAAAAATAAAAAAAAGAAAGAGCTAAAAAAAAGTACCTTGATTTATGGCTTTCTTTTATTTTGTAACCAAACAAATGTCACAAAATTGTTTCTGTATTGGATCATGTTATTAGGTGTCAACTGAACCAGCGTTCTTGGCCTATAGTCACACTTAAGTTAAAAATTAAACTCGACTCTCATTCCACCTCCTCCCCGCCACCTGTGTGTGTGTGTGCGTGTGCGTGTGCGTGTGCGTGTGCGTGTGCGTGTGCGTGTGCGTGTGCGTGTGTGTGTGTGTGTGTGTGTGTGTTGTATGTGAATGTATATGAATAACCCTTATGTTCTATTATCTGTTTTTGAGAGACATGGTGTATCACTTGGCTTGAACCTCTCTGATTTGGCTAGCCTACTGCCTGGTCTCGAACCCAGGGACCACATGTCTTCACTTGTCTAGTGCTGGGATTACAAGGACACATCATCACATTCAGCTTCTTATTAAGTGGGTTTTAGGCATGACCTCAGGTCGTGGCTACCTGCCTTTCAAGCACTTCACTACCTCCCCATACTGACTGTGTTTTGCACCGACACTGAGGAAAAGACATTCTGTGAGGTAATAGAATTGCTTTGTTAACATGGAGAAGATGGGTAAAAATGGAATTCTAAAGGCCAGTGTGTCTAGCAGGAGGAGATTTTGGAGAGGGCGCACAGGAGGAGAACAGTCATGTAGGCTGTGTACTTGAGCCACCCTTGGCACTGTCCAGAAGTCATTCCAAATAACACATCCATCATATGTATTTGCATTCACCCTCCATAATGCCTTTGTCAAAGGGCCACTCAGTTAATTAGGATCCTTAATGATTCCTCTTTTTTTTTCTTTATCCTCAAACCCAGCTGGTGAGAAAATGTCATTGGTTCTACCACAGCATCTCCACTGGCCTTAGGATTCAACCACCCAAACCAAGAGTCTGGGCTTCCTCCTGCCTTGCAATGTGCATGTAAATATTGGTAAGTGTGACTAGACAGGGATGTGACGAGCTCATCTCACAGCTTGTCACTACTGACCTGTTAATAGAATAAAAGAAAAAGGTCTTAAGACAAGCTTGAGCAAGTGAGATGTTGATGATGAAATAATTTCATTCAAAGATGACCGACTTGAGATAAGGACATGGGACAATCTTGGACCTGGGGGACATTATCACTGTGGCTAAGAAGAAACTAATGGAGGTGATATCTCCAGTCCATAGTCAATGTAAGTCAGTGGTCTGTCATGTTTATTCAAAACTTCAAATATGACGCTTAGTAGCTCATAATTATGACCCTTTGCTCTAGACTTCATGTAGCTAATATTGATCGGGAAAGATCACTTGTCCATACTGAATTTGGACTGCTTTGATAGTCCAGTAACTGACATGAAATACAAAATACAGAAGAATTTTGCTGTTCTTGGTAAGATCATGCATGTTCATTTCTTCCATTTTGTGTGTGGTTAATTGCCTTTGGCCTTTCTTCTTTTCTACCATCATAAGGACAAAGATTTCATGGCAACACTTCTTCACTGTGCTATACAAGTTGTTTCCATAGTTTATTTGTTATTTATCTCAAGATACTTTCTAATTTTTTGGCTCACTTGAAATTTGAAACTATAATTCTTAATTTCCCGAGATATGGAAATTGCTTATTTAATGTTTTAACTATAGATTTTTATTATACTTAGCTGATGACCCAGAACAGAAAAGAAAACTTGTGATTTCACATGTTCCATTTTATACTTTAAATGTACTTGTTTCATGAAACAAAGAAGAATACACAGGAACCTGACTACAGATTGGATCTGTCTTAAATCTTAAAATACAAGTACATTTAGGAATAACATTGTATTTAGTTTGAGTTTTTTTCTCTTAAAAGATCTTTTGTTTTCTCTGAATTTGCAAGCTGCATCCTAGAGTTCTTCAGTCTGGTCCTGAGGTTTTGTACAGTAGTTCAGGGCTAAGACAAGCTCAAAATCCACAGGAGGACTGGTTAGCCTCAGCTTCATGTTGGACATCTGTGCGGCCATTTTGGATACCATTCAGAAGGGTAGGTGAGGTAGGCTGAGGGCGGCCTGTTGTAAAAATGATTTCATGCTACAGTCTCTTTGCCATTCTCTCTTCTTTACTAAAACTATGTTTGCAGGAAAGCACATTTGATAATGACTGACCTCTCCTGGGGAACTAACTGCCATAGTTACAGCCACTAGGTCTTGGATTTTTCCTTTAGGGTTTTCTCTTATTTAATCCAGCACTCTTACTATTGCTGCCCTCTAAGAAGATTGTTTGAAATACCGCACCTGACATTTGTAGAATTGAATTTCTTATAATTTTTATATAAAAAGTTACCATAAGGTCCTCTCATTAGATTTATTCCTTTGTATTTTCTAATTCTGTCACCACTATGATCATGGACTATTTCACATCACTCGCTGTTTTAATCATCATTAAAACATGCTTTAAGCAAAGCCATGTAGCCAATACAAATGCATTAATTGTGATTAATTTTATACAGTATTTTGAATGTTGTGTGCAGCCACTATTTTTATTTGCAAATAAGATTTCTGTTACAATTTTGTTGACTTGTATTATTTATTTATCTTTTGCTTTCATTTTAAGGCATTCATGGCACCTGAAGGGAAAAATATGAAGAATTCAGACTGGATAAAGAGAAGTTTCATTTTTCCTATATTTGACGTAACTGACCCCATAACTCATCACAAAACATAGGTATAGATTTTTCAGTGGATTTTCTGGTAATGAATTCATATGCTGCTTCTGGCTCCTTCAGGATGTTTAAGTCAAGAGTGCTCAGGAGACTCGGAAGTCATCTCTGCACCTGTTACAACGATTGTCTTCTTTCAATCCTTAACACGGCAGATCCCACAGGAGAAAAATTTGGCAGTGAGCCATAAATGCTTCACTTAGACACACCCCATCTGATCATTTTTAGGTACAGCAAGATTGACATCATAGTTAGAATTTGCACACCATTTTTCTTAGATTAAACTCATGAAGTTTCTTTCTGAGTGAAAACAATTATTAAAGTCTAACCTAACCATGGGTGAAACTGCAACTTCTCCCTTTGGCTACGTTTCTTGCCAAATTAAGGATGGAATGAAATCAGATTCTGTGGTAAAGAAAGAAAAGTGGTCAATAATAGAAAAGAAAAAGAAGAAATGATGCTCAAAGAGTCATTGTTACGAAGCCTTCACATCACTGTGTGGCTTCCGGGGAATGGTCAGGTAGACACTGTTCTTCAAACTGGAGTCACTGTTTTCTAAAAAGTATGAGGTCACTCTACATTTATAATTTATACTTGGTGCTATGGATTACATTTTAAATGTTTTCTCAAAAAAACTATGTGCCAGCAAATGGTTGAACCTTTAAGAAGGACCTTGAAAAAAAGTTAGCTCTTGAAGGGATGTTGCATTCTGGCTCCTTCCTCTTTCTGTCTGCTTCCCAGACTCCTCCACAGCAGTGGCTTCACTCACTACGATCCTCACTCCCTGTTCTGTTACCCCACAGGCTCAACAGCACCCTAGTCAAATGATCTTGGAACTGGTCATTAGCTCTGAACTAAATAACCTTTTTCTACTTATAAAACATTCATCTCGAGTATTTTGTCACAGTGACAGGAAGCTATCTACTCTTGGGAATACTGGCATTTTTTCCTTTATTTTCTATATTTTAATCGTATAAACATAAATCTTTAAAAAAATCCTTGCAAAAAAAAAATCACACACCAAAATTTTAACCAGACCCACATCTATACATCCTAATGAAGTTCTATACTGTTTAAGTAGTGAGTTTGAAAACCATGGCACTTCACAATCGGTTTTTTAGTTTTATTACTGATTATCCACCACCAAGACCAAGATATATATGACAGAATTAGAATTAGAAAATAAATTAGATTTATATCCTCTTTCATAGCTTGGGTCAATCATCTGAATTCAGTCCTTCTTTATGCCCTGTTTTTTTTTCTGTTTTCTGCATGCTATCCTGTTTCCAGATGTACATTTGTTTACCTGTATATGTATATCATTGTCTCAGTTCTGCATATGAGGAAGAACATTTGCTTTTTTCAAACGATATATACAAATATATCATTATAAATTTTGTAATAAGCCTTTTCATTAAAATGTAATAATCAGGGCTGGAGAAATAGCTCAGCAAGTTGGGTGCTAGGTAAGCTAGCATGAAGACCTGAGTTGGATTCCCAGTGCCCATGGAAAGGGCCAGACATGATGGCCCCCACATGCTCTTAAAGTTACATGATTGGGAGGTAGAGACAGGCAGATCAGGGAGGCTCACTGGTCTAGCCTATTTGGTAAGCGCTAGGCCCAGTGAAAGACCCTGTCTCAAAGTGGATGGCTTCTGAGAAAAGACTCATTAGATTGACCTCTGACCTCCACTAATGAGTACATGCACAGGAAGATTCACATACATCCTCACAAACACAATGAAACATGTGCACGCACGCACGCGCGCACACACACACACACATACAATGCAATGTGTATTTCAGAAATTTCCACGTCTCAGGAATATTTTTACATCATATATCATATATTGCACATATATGTGATTTTGATCATATATATGCACATATATGTGATTATGCCTACATTTTTGTTGTGTTATTCTGTTAACATATTTTGTTCCTTTTCTTGCACATATTTTTATGTGGAAGCTATAGATTTCCATATTTTATGGAACCCTTTTAATAACCCACTTTCTTGCTGCTGGTAATATTTCATATTAAAAAACATGCTCATATCCCACAAGCATTGCTTCCTTTAACACCACTGTGGAGTTTTCTTTCTCTTGTCCAATTGTATTGGCCAGAATGTCAAAAACCGTCTGGGTGCTAGCAGCCCAAAATAAACTAGAACCCTTATCCCTGTTACTCCTGGAGTTAAATGCAAGCAAGGTTGAACCTTGTGGTGAGGAAGTAGACAAGGGATCAGCACAGCCCCTGCTTTCCTCTTTATCCAGGAGATGTCTGTATGAGGCAGGCATATCACTGCGGTTGAGTTTGGTCCATTTTTTTTTCTGTAAAACATAACATGTATATGTACAATCCCAAGTCAGCCTTCAAGGTCATCCCTTTATCTGAAGGGACTGGAATGTATGAGGGCGCATCCACTGACTAATTGGTGGTGAGAAGAGTACAGTCCAAACAGAAGTCCATTTGTGTAAACCGAGCGGTGTAGGACACTGCCACTGCCACTGGTCTGTGTATTCTCCATGGCTGCCTGCGCCTGTGGCACAATGAAGGATTACACAGCCCCTGCATGTGCGCACAGCTCACAAACCCCTAACCTCTGTCTTGCCATTTATAGAGAAAGTTTGCAGCCCTGGATATTATATATATATATGAAATGAAGATGTAACTAAATAGCAGGTCATTGGGATGAGACTTGGTGCTTATCTGGTGCAGCTTGCTGATGCCTTTGGCCTGAATTTGATTCTGAATTTTCTCTGTGTGCCCATTTGCTCTTTCTGTGGACTTTGTTTGCAACCTGACTTCAGGGAAATGCGTGCTGGAGTCGGTCGTCACACAGCAAGAGAAGAGAGGCTCAAGACTGAGGACACCCCAGCAGAGGGACTTGGCTTTCTCCAGAAGAGCCTCTCCCCGACACAGAGAGGCTCTTGGCACCACACCAGTTTCTTCCTGCCTGGCTTGTGCTCTGCGACCTGGCTCCCAGTCCAGTAAATGTTGCCCTGCAGCACTCCCATGACCAAATTAGTCCCGGTGGTGTCAAGCCTGCCTGGAGCCATCAGTAGTCAGTTGGCCTGCTGTCTGCATGAACTGTTCACCTGAGAAAGTGCAGGCCCAGACTGGGGAGACTCCAGAGAGGGTCACTGCACTGCCAAAGGGGTCTGGGACACAGACCCAGGCCACTTGGAAGCTCATAGGCCTGAAGTCTAAAGCTGCTGATGCTTCTTCAAAGACTTCCAAGCACAGGGCTTGTAGACTCCCAGGGCCTTTCTCGGAAGGAGTCTACAAGCCCCAGAACAGGAATCACCACCTCCTGTTACCATGACTATCCCCACCAGCCACTTCTTACTTGGTCTTTTCTGAGTAGTTTCTCTAAGTCTAACAGGAAGGTGAGGTGGACAGTGGATTGATTCTCCTTTGTGTTGACAACAGTTTCTGGTATTTGCTTGAAAGGAACACTGAGCAGGAAACAAACAACCAACAGACTAAATGAACGCTCAGGTGAAAGGTGACCAAAAGGAGATGGAGCTCTGGTCTATTACTGTAGTCACTGTTTTTATTGTCCATGCAAAGCTGCTGCTGTTAGTGTGTGTGTGTGTGTGTGTGTGTGTGTGTGTGTGTGTGTGTGTCCAAACATATCATGCAACATAAAATCTGTAGTTAATGTTAATTTTCCCATAAGTGTGCGCTGAGATGTTTTATGGTCTTAACTGGCTTGGTGATACTTGGGAAAGTTTACTTTCACGTCTGTATAGGTCTGTTTTTTTGCTCTAAGATAGAGAAAGAAACCAGAAGCCCATTGAGAGGCTCAGAGATTGGAGATCATCAATCCGATGAGAAGAAGTACCAGAAGCCCAGACTCTAACACCAGCGACTCCAAATCGAGTGGTCAACAGGACTGAGAATAAACATCCTACATTTATGAAATGTTTACATTTATCTCACTGAATAAAGCGAAATGACAACTGTTGAGTTTTAAAAGACAACTTTTAAATTGAAAAAAAAAAGATTTAAAAAAAAAAAACCTACAATGAGCAGCAGAAACATCTGTGAAAAACTATGATTCCTGTTCTAAGAACTTCCTTCTGCCCCCAACCCGGGGCTATAACGAAAACATTAGAAAGAAACCCCAGGTAGGTATAAACCGTGTCTACCTCCTCTTCGTGCGGTTCCAATGGTAAAACAAAGACCATTTTCACCCTGGGGAACCAATGAGTTTATTAGGCTTACCCACTGTGTTCAGTGAGTTGGAGGCATGGCGAGGGGGCGGGGGAGGGACACTGAAGGTTAACCAGCAAAGATGATGGCTTCCCCATACCTATGTCGAGGAAGCCTTATTCTCTACATTCTCTGTTCCTTCCCCCAACCTCCCAAGTGCAATTAATACCGAGTTGCATAAGACCGGCTAGTACTGGTTTGAAACTCAGGCAAGGGTCCAATGCCCTCCCCACCTCTCCTTCTATGAGAAAATGTCAGCCATCAACAAGCCTGGTTGTGATTGGTCCTTGAGAGTAGGCGTGGCTTATCCGCGGAAGATGGTGGCTATTTTTCTTGGAGGACTACATTCTGAAATTCAGGGAAACTACTCCATAAATACTCAGGCAGAGGGCTTGCCGGTGAATGCAGAGCTGGCTTGCAAGGTAGCTTGGTCATCTACCATCTGCCGCTGGGGATGTTGTATGCGACTCCTATCTGGTCTGAGCTTCCCAGCTATGCTGCATACAGGCATTTTTGCTGCGCCTTTAAAGTTTAAGAAGCTTCCAAAACTGGGGAGGTTCTGGTTCTGGCGACTCTGATGAAAAACCTCCTTTCCCACGGGCAGGCCGAGCCCTGACTCAGCTCAAGGTTTTGGCAAAGGCGAGACTGGCCTTGAGGTTTGACTTGGCACTAGCTCACTTCTTACCCTCCAGCACCTACACCTGTCACCCTTTGAGCTGCCGGGCTCGTGGCCCTGATCTACAGTCACTGGGTACTTCTCACTCTGGGATCCAAGACTTCAGAGTCTCACAGAATGTCCCGTCCAACTGGGCTAGCATTGCTTGGGACTTGATTAGAACTACAAGGCTCCTGTTGAGCCAGAAGCCCTGTTGGAGGCCCAAAGAGTATGGCTTAACAGGTGTGGGAAAGTGTGAGAAACCTTTGCAAAAGTGTGGGAAACCTTTGCAAAAGCTATGAGGAAACACAGACGTGTGAACCCGGTGAGCTATAGAATGGACCTTCAACCAGCTCCACCTTGCATGTCTGTGCTCTGGAGGACTTCTCAGGCTCCCACCATGCCCAGAAGAACTTTGGGGTTGTCGCTCATAAGAGAAACACCCAGGAGTCAGAGGGCAAGTGGGCCAGTGGGGGTTGACCTGCCGATTCCGTTTATAGGTGGGTCCTGCTCACTAGATGATTCTAAAACGTAGCACGTTATAGTTGGAACTTTACAGCCACCTTTACCAATGGAGAAGTTTGAATGCAAATTAGAACAGGACTTTGGCTCTAGCCACAGCAGAGTTGGGACAAAGCAGTGCTTCCTGCTGTAGCTGAGGCCAGCCATAGCTCTCTGTATCCACTTGCTTATAAAAAGATGTGCCAACTGCTTCATTCCAGCCATCTGGTCCACGGTCTCTAGCACACTTCCAGTGAACAAAAAGTAAGTTCTCTCAGTCTATCTTTGGAGAAACGTCAACCTGGATAGTAACTCCCAAATCCTAGGGGGTTAGGGGTGAGGAGGGGGGTGGGAGAGCCAACCATTCCGTACCCTCTACAATCCCTCCCTTGGAGAGCCAGGAGCTAAATCCTTAACACTACCCCTGCCTTGTCTACTGTCATCCCATGGGCCAGACCCGTGGAAGACTCCTCAGTCTACTTCAGGTGCATCTCTGTGTCTTTAAGAGGTTGAAAAAGCCACCTCCAGGGATTTGCGCAGCTGACTTCTCTTGAAGGCAAGAGCAAAGCTGGCCTAGCCCTGCCCATGTAAATATGACTTTCGTGCTTCCTTTTAGCACCATGGGAGAATCTTGAGGTTCTCTGGGGCTCCTTGAACAAGGATGCTCTCACGGCTAGTGGCAGGTCCTGATCTCTCACTCTTTTTCCCCCCCTCTATTCACCCGATCCAATCCAATCTGCATTCTGTCTCCCAGGATATCTCAAAATATCTGGCTCCCTGCTGGCTCCCTTCCTTCTGTTTAAGCACAGTTACGTAGTCGCTGCCAATTCAATGGGTACTTGCAGAATCGGAAGCAGCTACAGTGTTCAGTCCACTTTCTCCATCCAGAAATCTGGGCAGCCTTCAAAGGCTTTTGCATGCAGTTCTTAAATATTATGCTGAATCAACAAAGAGTATGTCGCCAAACTTCAAATCATGTGCAGTTGGCTGCTTCTCCACCCTAGCTCAGCACAAGGGTATACGATGAAATGGTACGACATATAGAGAGCTTTCCATTTTCCTTGAATTACAACAGATACTGAGAAAAGTGTGCAGAGTCAGCAGGCCTTACTTAGCTCAGGTCGTTTCACACGCTGACCCCGTCGAAGTATCTGATAGCCAGACCCTGAGCCAGAGTACTCCCAGCTGGAGAGGAGGCCAGCCCTGGCATGGAGCCCACGCACCTCCTCCCCGAAGTACTCAGTCACCCCACTTCCAGCCTGCAGATTCATGTGTTCGTGCCAATGCAATGGCACGGTGTGTTCCCTTTGTGTTCTCTTGGCTTAGCTCACCATTACTTCTGTAAGATAGTTCATGTTTCATGTATGAGCTTGCTCATTTTCATTTCTATTTAGGTTTGAACATGCAAACGCACCATACATTCGCCCCGTCTAGTCACATGTTATGTATCGTTTCTTCTAGTTTGCTTTCTGTTGCGGTGATAAACACCATGACCAAACGCAGCTTGGACAAGGAGAGGGTTTGCTTCATCTTACAGCTCACAGTCCATCATCCAGGGAAGCCAAGACAGCTCAAGGCAGGCGCTGAAAGCAGACATCATGGAGGGATGCTGCTTACCGGATACTGCTCTCTGACTTGTGTTCAGCTGATTTTCTTATGAAGCTGAAGCACACTTTCCTAGGGATGGACAGCATTATGCACACTCATCAGTCAAGATTCGCTCACACAGACATGGCCACAGAGCAGCCTGATGGACATGATTATTCAGTTAAGGTTCCCTCTTCCCAGGTCACCCTGGTTTGGCAGAAGAGTAGCACGCACGATGTCACTGAGATGTGTATCACCTACCAAAGAACCCACTAATTTCAATATTTTCAAGGAGTGCATGTTATAATATCACTTAGTTATGTACTTAGAAGTGGATGAATATACTCATGCTAACTTAAGAATGTGGGCTTGAGGAATGGCTAAACTGTCATACAAAAGGCTAGCCCATTGGATACTCACACTGGCAACATCTGAGAGGTGTGGTTTCTTGGCATTGCTAGCAACACTTGGTATTGTGGTTATTTTCAGTTAATACAGTTAATATTCTCTCAGCCTGGACTTGATGTGTATTTCCTTGATGACTCATGAGGGTGAGAATCATCTGTGTTTGGTGGCTGTTTATTTAGCCTCTCAGAGAAATAACAATTTGAAATCCATTTACTTATCTATCTACTTGTCTGTGTGTGTGCACATGGACGTGTGTGTGTGTGTGTGTGTGTGTGTGTGTGTGTGTGTGCGCGTGCGTGCATGTGTGTGTATGTGTGAATGCATGTGTGTACCTTGGCACATGTATGAAGATCAGAGGATAACTTCAGGCACATGTTTTTCTCCTTCTATCTCATAATTTATGAGGATCAAACTGAGATAATCAAGGTTGTTTGTAAATTTCCCTCTGAGCCATCTCAGTGCCTCCTCAAAAATTTTTTTAAACAATTTTCTTTTTATATTTTGCCTGCATGTATGTATATATGCCACATGTGTAACCTGGTGCCCAGAGAAGAGGATGCATGTCCCCTAGAACTAGAGTTACACATAGTGCTAAGCCAGCATGCGTGTGCTGAAAGCTGAACTCACAGACGGTACCCTTGACTGCTGAGCCACATCTCTATCCCGTCTTGCTAATAGTCTTAATAGCCTTGACTCTCTGCATAATGCTGTGCATGTAATAAATATTGGTGCTTATTAAACTAGCGATGAATTATAAATGTCAAACTATAAGAGGGAAAAATGCTCCATGTACTGATCATCTGTGTATTTGCTTAGTGGAACTGTTCATATGCATGTAATGCCAAGATTTAATAGCTAGTGTGAAATACAGTGTCAGCTGTGCGCAATGCTGCTGACAGATAGGTGTGATGAAACCTAGTATTGCTGTGCACCGACAAAATTAATCTCAGTGCACTGTACCCTCCTCTAAGCACTTGGCCAATCTCAGGTTGTGTGATGCTCACGTAACCTGAGGTGGCGTGTGCTAGGGATCGCCTCAGTTTTCTGATGCTGGAACAGGTACTGGTCAAGGTCACAGCGCCCAGGGAGTCTGTGTTCAGTGTCTACACCTTCCGCACCAGGCAAGGGGATCACCTCAGTTTTCTGATGCTGAAACAGGTACTGGTCAGGGTCACAGCGCCCAGGGAGTCTGTGTTCAGTGTCTACACCTTCCACACCAGGCAAGACTTCTCTCCATGTGTAGCAGTGGCTGGGTCTAGCTAAACTGCCCGTTTTCATTTTGTTCTTTTCATAGAGAAAAGAGATGAGGTCTTAATGAGGAAAAGTCACATTTTCTAAACCTTTTGGAAAGTCTAGAGGTTAACACGTTCTGTGTTTTATCTGTTTGTTTCAGTCTAGTGAGCAGAGGGTTGAAGATCCACTGAATTGTGACCTAGCTGTGCATATCTGGATAAATCTAAGGGTAAATATGGAGGAGTATACGAATCTAAGTGCCAAAGACAGGGTTCTCATCTCTTCTGCGGATCCCTGGTGTCCGGTTAGGTAGCAGGAGTTGCTCAGTAAAATTGACCCTTTTGTTAGATGACTGAGAAACATGCTATGTAGTATCTGTGGCAGTGCTTAAATATGGTCCATTCATGCCCCACCCACTAGTGGGTCCTTAATTCCATAAGTACAGGTTAGTTCTTCTCACTCACACATCCATATAGAATAGTCATATGGAATATAAAAGGATTTTAATTTGCCTGTAACGGGGTGACTTCACAGTCATTCCAAAATGAAGAAAAGAGTAACTAGGAGGTGTGAAGGAGGACCACGCTGCCGAGTCAGTGGATGGAGGAGGTTACCTTGTCCTCAGGGCAGGACTAACAAAAACATGACCCTGTAAGGGGTGAACATAGTACCCAGTGCCATAGCCTGAAGCTCTAATCTAGGCAAAGAGGTATGGGAGAGGGCTGATTCAGGTTCACCTTGCCAGCCCCCACTTGTGAGATCCTGGCTTCCAAGTCCCGCAAAGCATTACTCTAGTAAGTCTTGCTTCCATGGAATCCCTACAAATGCAAAAGTTAACACATTTAAATATGCATGGACTTTCAGAGGCTTAGAGCTGGAGAACAAAACACAGTTGTTTTATTTGAATTCTTTTCTGAATCAGTTTTTTCTCAAGTTAAAGATGCACACAACCACCCAAAAGGCCTAAGTGGTCCTAACTGATCTCATTAAGGTTCAAAAGGCAACTGAGTCTCAGGGCTCAGACAATTGTATCTCTACCTCCTTGTCAACTGACTTCTGAACTATCATGTGTGCTTCAAAGAAGGACCCATTCCTCCTCTCCAGAGACTCCCTCTTCTTTCCAGAACACTCTACTGGTGCTGTAGTCACCTAATACTACTCCCAAGAGCTAGGTGATTATGCAACAACCTCAAGTCTACCAGCTCCTTCCTGCCACTCTGACATTGACTTCCTCCCAAGCCTTTCCCACCTTCCCTCCATCCCGAGGGGGAAGGGATAAAAATAACTGTTTCCCTATGTTTATTGTCTATTGTATTTAAAGCATGGCGGCATATTGTGCTCCACAAATATTTAAGTTCCAGTTATGTCTCCGGTGCTAGGAGCCTGACAAGAAACACTGGCATGTGGCACACAGTAGGGATGATTCCAGATAACAATTTTGTGTGTCTATTTCAAAAGGCTTTTGAATGCTTTTGAAACAACAACAACAAAAAGATACACATCTAAGGAAACATCACACAATCATATGTTCACTGAAACACCATGCAGTACACCATGAGCATGCACAGTGCTTGTGTTTGTCAAAGGAAGGGATTTTTTTAAAGAGAGAGAATACGGAAAAACTATACACACCCAGCCAAGGACCAGCCACTGTCTAAAGTCTAAGATGATGAAAACAAACACATAGAAATAAGGATGAGAAGAATGATAAGAATGTTCAAGTGCCTAAAGGAGGGAATCTGTAAATTTGTGCCTGTGTCCTCAGTGTGTGGTCCAGGCCTCTTCTGCTCCAGGATTCTAAACATTACTGAAACTGATGCTTCCAGACCTAGGGATGTGAATCTTAGGTGACTAGACTCGGACACCTGCATTGCAAACAGCACCCATACAACCAAGTGTTCTCAACATATTACATGAAATTTCTGAAAAGCAGAAGAATTAACAACAGTGCATACTTAAAAAAAAAAAGATCTGGGGTTATTAATAAGGTTGGTAAAGTGCTTGACTTGTAAGCATGACTGAGGTACTACTGAGTTCATAACCCAGAAGCCACATTAAGACACAGCAAAAGTGGGTCAAGGTTTGTGCTTAGTCCCAGTGTTGGTAGGGGAAGACAGGTAGATTTCTGGGGGTCGCTGACCAGTCTGCTTAAGCTACCTGAGGAGTTCAAGCCAGTGAGAATGTAAAAAAAATAGTAATTATAAGGTGGACAGCACCTAAGGAGGAAAAGCCAACACCGTCCCCTAGTCTTGACATGAGTGTTTATGTACATGTGCACACGTGCACATGTGCGCGCGCATGCGCGCACACACACACACACACACACACACACACACACACACACACGGTAGGTGGGCGGGGCTTGTTCCAAACATCATCCACTGCAGAAGCAAAGGGGGCATAAAGAAAAGCCATAGGAAAAGTTTCACTTTGGCTGGGGCCTTGCAGCTGTAAGGAGGGGGCTGAATAGCACATGCACATGGTCCTTCTGCCCCCCTCAAGGCTGCTGTTTGTCTGCAGGCTGCCAAGACGGATAGCCACATTTCAGTTAAGCCTCTTATCTCATGAGGCTTTTCATTTCTTTCTTGCCTGCTTTAGTTCCTCCCTAGTGTGGTATAGTCAGAGCCACTTGATTTCTTTCTAACAAATAAAACCCACTTTGATTTAAGCTCTGACTCCATCACGCATTTGCCCTGTGGACTTAAGGCCAGCCACCTATCTCAGCTGCGAGCCTCTGTCTATGTCCTGACAAAACAGAACAAACAGCAGACAGTAAGTAGTGTGCTGGGCTCAGCAGCGATGCGTGAGGGCCCGGGCACGTAGCAGGCACAGAGTAAAGAGATGCTGGGATGGAAGCCCTATTGAAATTCTAGGGCACCGTGCAATGACTTCTCCTTGGTTCTAACAAATCGCCCTCTCATTTGAATCTCCAGACCTAACTGTCTACGTGGCACAGTGATGAGCTCACTGCATTTCCACTTGTGAAGCTCTTTTAAGACACGTCAGTCCGGGACAGCGCAGGCTCCTTGTGTTCCGATGGCCCTGATCCAAGGCAAATGTTTAGGCTTGGCGGAGGGCTTGACAAGTTGCACTCAGTGAGTTCTGTGCTTTAAAGAAAGGCAAACACAGGAGCTTTGGCAGGGCATTGGGGGACTGAGGCAGAGGGGCTGCTTTCATAGCCGGCATATAATAGCCGTACAGGTGCACTGCCTACTGGTGACACAGGGTGAACATTTGACCCACAGAGCCTGGTGAAGCCATCCCTGGGAGAGCCTGGAGCAAGTGTAGCGCTGAGTGTGTGCAACCCTGTTTGACTTGGCTGTGGTCCCTGCAAACCTGGCAATGAGTGTAGCCCAGAGGAAAACAGCCTTGACATTGACTCTGGTCATTGCAATGCTCCGGGCCACCTGTGGGTTTCACAACCTCCTTTCTATTGCCCACAGCATCCTGGCCGGTTAATTTGTGTTCCCAGAAAAGAAAGATCCTATTGCTCCCTTGCTCTGGTGCTCAGTATCTGGTCCAGGTCGACGCCTAAAGGCACTCACCTGTGTACACCTCCTAGTGCAGGCACTGGGCCAGCTGTGCCCTCAGAAGTCTTTGTTCATTCCCGGTTTCTCTCCTGTTTCCAAGCACCAATAAATATGCAAGTTCTATTGCGATGGGGGAAGAAACGAACGTTCAGTAAGCACCTGCCTGGAGCCAGGTGCTTTCACGCACAGCACCTTTTTAAATCCTCACAGCAATGCTATAGGCAGAAAGTTAATACCTATATGCACTTGATAAAGAGGGTGAGCTTCCGAAGGCTTAAGCAATATGGAGGCAGAGATCATTGGTGGAGACCAGATCTGCCTCCAGTCTTCTGAATCTCAGTTTGCGGTCTTTGCACTCACTGTGGTGCCTCCTCCTATGTTCTGGGAAGAGCAGAGCAGGTGCAGTTTGGGGAGCCCCGATAGTGTCATTTTTAGATGAATCACTGCGTATCACTCAATGGTTATAAAATGAGGGAGTAGACAGGTTGTCTCTCTGTGTGCTTTTGATTTGAATGTATTATGTATTACATGTGCACACCAACACTAAATAGGGCATGTGTGGCATGGGTACCCTTTGTCTCCAGTTTCCAGTCTTAAAAGCATTGCCTGCCTATCTTCAGAGATAGGCAAAGCATCTAGATGGAATTCTATGCTGTGGGCACCATGATGGAGGTAATCCTAAAATATCCAGGAGCCTTTCCATCCCAAGAGAAACAGCATAAGCATCCAGTAATGAGGACCATTTAATTAACATATTTAAAACATCCCATTGCATGGGCCTATAAGCCCATTTGCTTTTGGTAATGGCTCTACTCTAAGAGAGCCACACTGAAGCGCACCCCCAAGGGGAGAGCATGCTTTGCAGCCAAAATACATGGCCACCCAGATTCATCCAAAGGTAGCAATAACAATGATGAGAGAAGAGACTAGGTACCAGGCCTCATGGTAGCCACGTTGGCTTATAGACATGTTGACTTGCCTGACAGCACTTGCAGAGAAAGCAGGCCATGCTTCCATTTTATATCTGGGCAAACTGGAGCCCAGGAAGTTCACATACTCCGCTCCTGGTAGGGGGAAGGTTGGAGCAGAACCCTTAGTTGCTCTAACCAGAAGAACACCTGTGGTCTTTGTCTCCAGTCCTCAGCCTCTGGTCTCAAAGACTAGCACAAGAAAGCTTCAGTGAAAAGAAAGCTGTTCTTTGCTTTGGAACACAAGGAAAAGCGATACTTACTGAACAGGCATGGCATGATGGCCATGTGATGTGCATCATTGGAAGTCATTCTTACAGCCACCCCTTGTTTATGTACTATCTTGGAATCCAGGTGTACAGTATTATGTACTATAAACCATATGCTGAGAAAGTAGAAAGGGCCTGCTGTGTTGAGAGCAGAGGTTTTGACTTCCCAAGGTCTTTCTGACTGCATATCCTATGTACTACCTGTCATCTCCAGTTTCCGGGCTCCCTGACACCCCCCACCCCCGCTGCATCTGCAACTGCTTCCCTGGTTGCTTCTGGCATGAGAGTGGATCTGTTGCCAGTACAATCTTCAGGCCTTACTCAAGTTGGGGGGAACCTCAATTGGACAGTGGAAATAAAGAATGCTAAAAATAACTCCGCAGAGTACAGCATTTAGATGTGTGCGTTTGCTTAATGTCTACAGGTCTATGGAAACTGGGCAGAGTCAAGTACAGCATACCTGTGGCTTCAGCTGTCCAGACGCTAGCACAGCTCCCTATGGAGAGCCAAATGTCCAGTGTCCTTCCCTTGCTGCCTCGTGAGTGGGTGCTGGAACCACGGGTGACAAGAGCTAAACAGAAAGGCACGTTTTGCCTTTTGAGGCCTCAGTGTGGATTCTTGTATTTATGACGTATCAGACTGGAGCCAATGGAATGGGCTCTTTAAAGTTGTTGAAGGACCAGAAAGAGTCACGGGTGGCAGTGGGGAGGGACACACAGGCCTTGGACAATACATTCAGAAGGGCCATCTTGGAATAGATTTAATTTATAGAATTATCTTGCTATTAAAAATAGGTTGACTCAATTGGATAGCTTATAGTTTTTAAGGTAACTACGAGAGAGAGAGAGAGAGAGAGAGAGAGAGAGAGAGAGAGAGAGAGAGAGAGAGAGAGAGAGAGAGAAGAGAGTAGAGAGTAGGAGAGAGGAAGCCAGAGGGAGAGGAAGCAGAGACAGGCTGTTGCAAATTAAAGAGGCATTTCTCGGCATTCCGACCCTCTCCCCAGGTGCAGCAGGAGCGGTGCACGTCTGGTGTTTAAACCTCTTTTTACACTTGCTTTTCCCCTCCTACCCTCATTCCATGTGATCACGTGTGTCTCTAACCTCTACTTACTTACCAAAATGCATGACAATCTGTTCAAAGGAATGTGAGCTAATCCCATTTTAAAGTTAGGCAATTGTCAAATCGTTTCAAGCTGCGAAAGAACAGTGGCAGGCAGTCCTCTGGGCTCTCTCTAACCCTCTGCAATCCCAAATTTGACCCTAAATCGTTCACTTTCTTAAATCATCAAAAAAAAATTCTTTGTACCGTAAAATAGCAAGTGGTAGAGTTGAAATGGAAGAGCTCATGTTGCTCACTGATTTAAGAAAGCGTAGGCTTTTGGAAGTTACTTGAACACAGGTGCATAGGAACCCAGCGGTTCGCGCTCACCTTTTGGCTCCATCCCAAGTCCCATGTCAAGAGGGACTGTGTGTGCCTTGCAAATGAGGAAGCTTCTGGCAATTGTGAACCATGCCACTTTGGGGAGCTCCAGGTAGGTGTCTCCTGGGGAGCCTGGGCCAGATGCTGTCAGCACAGGTCAGTTTAGTATACATGGCTATTACCCCACAGATGACGAAAGCAGAAAAGAGGAGTTCACTGGTTTCTGAGAGGAGGGGAATACATAGAAGTAAGTACAAGCTAGAAGCATTTGGGGGGCGGCAGGCGGTGGTGACTGTGTGGTGGAGACTCTATCTGGAGTTACCAAGTTGAAAAGAATGTTCCAGATTCTAAGCCAGTGGCTTCCTCCTACTAGCCCAGAAGTCTGAGCTATGGGTGGTTCACCAAGAGCCTGACTGGGCTTCCTCATAAATCACTTTGCTACAAACCCTCCCACTCAAAGAATTGAGTTTCAAAGGGGCCAGCTGAGAGTCTGTATTTCTAAAGAACATGCCAGCTTTTTCCAGTGCCCATTGCAGCTTAGTGATTTTATTTCAATCTCTTGTTTCAAAAATGCAAAACAAAAGAGGGGGTAGACCCAGATATGCTGGCTGATGTTGCTCAAGGCCAAGTGCACCCCATGCTAATCGGCCGCACTCCTGAAGGAGCCACAACTCCAGTTCCTGAGGAGATGCTGTCTTGTCTGGTGCCCCTGCTCCTGGGGCAGCCAACTTTCCGCCTTGCTGGAGAAGACACTGTCACTGGCCAGCCGGTCTCAGGTTTCCCTGTGAAATCCTCTTGTTTAAGAATAGGGATCTTTCATTCTTTGGCAGTCTGCCTACCTCTTACACCACAAGTAATTCTTTCTCTCAAATGAAGCTAAGCTTTCCTAACGCTTGCAAAATTCATCCTAATCGCAGTGTAGCTTCCCCTTGATGTTCTGTGAAACAGTCAGTCGCTTTCCTCTTGCTGGTCACATTGTGTCACATTTGTAGTCCTTAGGATAGAGTCAGTGGGGTCGTTTTGTGGACAGACTCCTTTCCATTAATTTGAGTTGTCCAAAAACTTTAAGAATGTTTATCCTGGCTTAGGGCCAGTTGTTCCTGTGACGGTCGTATAGTATATTGTTGGCAACAGCTCCTCAGTTCTGCCATTCTCAGGTCACTATGCACAGCATGCCAGCACATCCCTTTTTCTAGTTAAACCCCCACTTACAAGACAATCCCCCTTTCGTAGTTTGTGACACCTTCTTTGTTAATTACCTATGGCCTGATGACTTTAGAGCAGGACCAAATTCCATGAAGTCACCTTCCATCCTGGTTTGGGAGTGGCATGAGTGTGGACTAAAGATCTGTTAAAGGCCTTGCCAAAGAAAGCCTGGTGGCGCTTCAGTCCTAATTGCCTCAGGCAGGAATGGCACAAGCGGATACTCTAAGTAGAACAATCGCTAAGCTCAGTGAAACTTTCGAAAGGCACATGACACTTGTCTGAGAATCCAGCTTGTCCTGGGAAGAAAGGAGAGCCATTTATGGTTGGCTTGGAGGATGCCCTTACAGCATAGGGCCACTTGCTGAGTAAAAGAGCAACACTGTGCAGTGAGCCGACTTGCTGGATACTTAGCCACACCTTACATATGCATACATTTTTGTGGGTATTTGCATCACGGCCCTGCAGCCTGGACCAGCTGGTACACGATGCTGACCTCAGCACTTCCTTGTGTGTCTTCTTAAAGTACAGATGCAACTCCTGCTTTTATTTCCTGTCTTGGCATTAACACTCACAAGACTGTTGTACTCATTGGTGATTTTGTGTTTGTTATCTCTTACATGCTTACGCCAGTTTCATTTACAAAGTAAAGCAACAGAAAGAGAAAGCATAAACTTAAAGACTGGGGCAAGGTAAGGGACCTTTCAAAAACTGGTCTGATCTTGGCAGTGGTCTGGGCCCTGAGAAAAAATAGACAATGGACTAACTATAGTGGAAAGAAGCATTAACCACAGTTAAAGGGTGACAGATAAGGGGACTCTGAGCTCTAAGAACTAAGAGAAAACTCTACAAAAAGGAAAAATTGGAAAGGCCTCAAACCTCAGAAGGAAAGGTTCAGTGCAGCCTGGGGCTGGATTGTCAGTAGCAAACTGCTGCAGAGTGTGAGAGTGCACCCTGCAGCTTCATGGGCACAAGGGTTCAGCACTAGATGCCTGCACAGGAAGAGGAGGGGGGGGACCTGGGGGACTAATGAGATCATGGACACTTATCACTCACTGGATCTGTGGTTCTCAACCTGGAGGTTGCGACCCCCTTTCGGGGGGGGGGGGGTTGAACAATGTTTTCACAGAGACTAAGACTGTCTACATGTCCGATATTTATGCAGATAATGATTGCAACAGTAGCAGAATCACAGTTGTGAAGTAGCAACAAAAATAATTTTATGGTTGTGGGTCAACACAGCATGAGGAACTGTCTGAGTGGGTCACAGCATGAGGAGGTTGGGGACCACTGCTCTAGACAACAGGAAGTTGGTATAGGTGACTGTAGCCCTGGCAGCTCCAGGCAAGAGGCCTGTAATACAGGTGGTCTCCTGCTTCCATGCAGACAAGCCCATCAGAAGTCCTTGTTTCTAAGGTTCAGAGGGTGTGGAGTGGACACCTTTAAGGTAAGGCTAGAGGCTGGGACAGTCTCCCTTTGGTCCAGACTCTGGGAGACTGTATGAACTCCTTGTGCCCTGCACTGACCATGCATGCCCCTTGAGAAAGCTTTCACTGCATTCACTTTAAAAGCAGCACTGCAGAATTCTGCCTGCTATAGCACAACAGTGATGGATTTGACTCTTAGAGGAAATGAGTCTATTTACTACTATAGTTAGGAGTGTGTGTGTGTGTGTGTGTGTGTGTGTGTGTGTGTGTGTGTGTGTGTGTGTGTGTGTAGAGATTTATTGTATGGATGTGGGGAGAGAGAGACAAGAGACACAGAGAGAGACAGAGAGAGACTGAGAGACAGAGATAGAGGAGACAGAGATGCAGAGAGAAATAGACCAGTGGGAGAGTCTAAGAGGGAGAGATAGGCACAGAGGGAGGGAGCGAAGTAAGAGAGTGTGAAAGAAAGAAGTAAGAGGGCCCCGTGGTAGCATGTGAGATGTCAGAGGTTGCTAAGCAACCCAGAGGCAGGCTACAGGGCTATGCTAACAAGCATGTCTGCTGGCTTGCCCCACAAATACCATTCTGTCTAGCTTCCATTCTTCAAACGATTCCATGATGATTTGGAAATAGTATTTTGTTGTTGAGTTTTTTTGTTTGTTTGTTCATTTGATTGGTTGGTTGGTTTTGGTTTTTGTTTTTGTTTTTTGAGACAGAGTTTCTCTGTGTAGCCTTGATTGTCCTGGACTTTCTTTATAGAGTAGTCTAGCCTTGAACTGGCAGAAATCCTCCTGTCTCTGCCTTCCTGAGTGCTGGGATTACAGATGTGTGCCACCACACCTGGCTTAATAGTCAATTTTGTATGACCTCTAAAGTTACTGTCTAGAATTATTGTGATACTTTAATTAATTTAGGCACCTAAATTTTTTGTAATGTTTCTGGACATTAAATCCAGGCCTTTACATATGATAAGTAAGCACTGTCCCACTGAAGTACAGCCCAGCCCTATACATCTAATTAACATAATTATAAATAATCCATACATACTGTTCAATGAATGACACTTTTGCACACACTACCATCTCACAAGCTGATTTTTCATCAAGAGTCATTTCCCAATATGATGTCTCAATCAGGGCTCTGGGCATTCTGGGCTCCTTGGGATCTTAACCTGCCCAGAGGCTCTGAGCTATGAGCCTCTGCTATTACTCTGTCTAGAATCACATCTCTGCGTTCATCTCCAGGGTTCTCTACTTTCTGAATTCTCTTCTCAATCACAAAATAAACAAAGAAAACCCATTCCCCTCCACATGACAGGAGCACACAATCACTGTTTCCCCTTCACCCAGCACTTGAATCTTCAGCCCCGTTGAGTTTCTGACTTGTTCAAATACTTCCCAAGCAACAGGTCTGGCCCTGTTCCTGTTATTAAATGGTGTGGGGGGGGTCACAGCTTCTGCCCCAAGTCAGGTCCTGCTATCCATCCTTAATAATCTAGTTAAAATTGAAAGTAGGAAGCAGAAAGAGTATCAGTGTGGCCATACTAAGAAGAGAAGCAAAGAAATCCAGCAAAAGTCCCAGGTCTGTCTTCTCTATCCTAAAATAAGATCAAAATTTCAATAGAGAGCCAATAGTTTGAAGAGTCAAGTATTCCTGGTCAAGGTGTGGTCCTGCTGCCTCTGACTCACCATAGTCTGGGCTTCAGTCTCATCCTATAAAGTGGTCTGACAGGTTTGTAGAATGTGTGAACTCTCTGGAACACAAGTACCTCCTGTGGCTGGTGCCTTTCCCTTCTCTGCAAGTGATTCCCGAGGAAATTTCTATTTCTTTGAGGCCCATTGTGTCAACAATCTGGTAGACAGATTGAGAGACACTAGTGTCTCTTTAGAATGTCTTCATTTCAGCCAGGTGCATTACATTCCTATGCCTTTCTGTGTCAACAGGGTCGGCATCAGTGCCTTGAAGGGAGTAGAAGTGTCACACGTGTTAGTGGGTCAGTACTTTGAGCTGGTTCCTGGCCCTGCTCTGAGGCTGGTTTGGTAAAGCCTACATGGTCATGTCTGAAGCTGTCCACTGGAGAAGTTCATACAGGATCTGAGGAACACCGATAATCCCAGGGACACGGGACCAATGCCTATGCTGATGCCGTGAGAAAAACACAGAGGAATAGATGGCACTGCTGGTGTCCACCACATGTCAGAGTTGGCAGATGGTGGCCGTGGAGAACGGAGCATGTTGTCCTGTCTGGATTACATTCATCCCTCTTTGTTTGAGTATAAGATGGAATAACAAAGGAATCTCTATGGAGACCAGCCTTGTCAGACCAACAGCCCAGTTCCTGAATTCAAATTCCCACCCTCCCACTGGGTGTCCAGCCCTCAAAACTTTACCTCACCTTTGATTTCCTTCCCTTGTCGCCCACCTACTATTCACCATGCACTTCAATATAGTTCTATCTTAAAATAAACTCTGGGTGATCTCAAACATTGTAGAAAAGTGTTATTTGGATCTAGCTAAAATCCATACGTTGAAAACACAATGCAGTGTGATGGTTTAAGGAGGTAGTGACTGTGAGAAGGAAATAGGTTTTGAGGATGGGACCCTTAATCATCAGTATTAGTGTTTTTTTTTTTAAAGAAACCCCAGGGCAAAACTGGCCCTCCTTTGATCATCTGTAGCCAGTAACATTACCATGTCGGTGCTCTTGTGTCAAAATCTCAGCCTCTAGAACTGTAAGCCATAGTGTTCTCTTGTCCTAAAGCCATTTTAAGTTTTGTTACAGCGGCCCTAGACAGGTTGAGTATAGCAACAAGGAAGAAATAAACAACACACCAACTCCTGAAGTATCCAGAGGCATAAAGTTTTGGGGATCACTGCTGCCATAACCTCAAGTCTCTTGGTTTGTTCCTGACCTTCGGGCAACACAAGACATGACTACACCAAGACCTCCCAGTGGGCTAGAAGATAGAACACTAGTCAGACAAGCTGGGGAATCATCCAACAGCCAGGAACACAACCTCCCCTGGGCCATGTCTCCTGGCCTCTCCTCAACCACCATGGGCCCCAGCTGATGGGAGTTTGGAAGATATTCTTGTTTTACAGTCCAACACATGCAAAAAAAAAATGGCATAGAACTAACTTGGTGGCTTGCTTTTTTTTTTTTCCTAAAGATTCCTCTCTAAAAGCTTACATGTGTTCCATTTTATTGTTTTACTTGCAAAATAGGGAATTTGAACCTATGGAATTATTATAATTGTACATAAAGAAACCTCAAGCCAGGGAGTGATTTCTTTACACATATTAAACTAATTTACTCATGAAAGGTCCTGACCAATGGGCTTCCAATGTGGCCCAGAGGAAAAAAATTACTTTTCCCACTTTAATTTCCCTTTTCTTGCTCCTTTGTTTGCCTGTAAGAGAACATGTCCTAAAGATATCAATATTATCTCTAAAAATTTATTCGCCAAGCATACTAAGCTCGGCTGTGTTGGTTTCCACCTTTTTTGAAGCATTATAAAGATGTGAGATGGCAAGCTCACAAAACTGTGAATTGAACGAAACGTGGTCTAAATTAAGCCTCAACCACAAGTTACCCCTAAGTCAACTCTAGTGTAGGCTTCAGAGTGTTACAAATTTTAGAACTGTATGATGAATTCCAGAAGGGGCTTCTAAAAGCATCACACTCAGCCCCTTCGTCACATTCAAATGCCATCAAATCATTCTGGAGAAACAGACTGGTCCTACCCTGTGCCTACATCCTGTGGGCAGGAGGTTAAATTCTAGGTCCAGATCTGTTGCTGGGCCTGAGCCTGGTCTGTGCAGAACAGGCAAGGAGTTGGGGAGCCATGGAACGAGTTGGCCTGACAGAGAGCTGAAGGTCCTCTGGATCCTTAATGCAGCTGAGCAGCCAAGAAAGATGGATGAGGTCCACTTTTCTAACTCCAGGAGACACTTGGCAGCCAGTGATTGCAGTGAAGCTTCATGGGAAATGACTTCTCCCTGCCTGAGCTTGAAAAACCCGTGTGGTCCATCTCTGTAGATTGCCCATTTTGAGAACACATGCATACATATATGTACACACACATGCACATACATGTACACATTCTGTTCTCCACTTCATCTCCCTCTGGGGTTTGCTTCCAAGACATCTGGAGTTTCCTGGTGGTAAAGGCAGTGGTCAGCAGTGGCATGGAATAGCATACATATAGTGGACAGGTGACACATTTCACAACTTAGTAACTTTGCCCAGAGTGAGGAACACTGTGGTCAAAAGACTCAGAGTGAGAAGCTAATGGCAAACCCAGGTAGAAGAGAATAAAACAAAAGTGGGGTCCCACACTTCTGGTCTACTCCCCAGGCTACTCCCCACAGTCCTATGGCCAAGTAGCTGCCAAGCTCACAGGCCCAGAGGTCTCTGGCTGTTTCTTTTTTGCAGGATGGAAGCAATCAAGTCATTGACCTTCAGAACCACAGTGTACCCTCGACAACTCAGTGAAGGCATGCAGGAACGGAAAGGAGTTAACATAAACCTGGGTCTCCTGGAGACACTGATGAAAGAGTGAGGTTGATGCCCCTAGGACTGCTGGAGCCTGCTGTGGACAAAAGGTGACAGTGCCCAGGTGGAAAGGTCACGCTCTGACTGTCATGAGATGTGCATGAGACCTGCCTTTTCTTTTGTTTTAAGTCCCTGGGCATGTTGGGTAATGAAAATCCAGAAGCATGCAGGAGTTTACAGAACTCCTGTGGGTGGAAGCCGATCATTTGATGCCTAGCAATGGAAGGATGACCCTCCTCACCCCCCATCTCCTCTCAGAAGCTATGAATTTGTATTTGTCCCTGAGAGAATTCTCAAGCTGAGGGAATGCACCATTTCAGTCAGTTTCAGGGCAGCGGTGCTATTATGCCCCTTAATCCTGTCTTCTTCAGGCTCACGCTGTGGACTAGACACAGCCCAAACTAGAGTGCCAGGCAAGTGACAGTCTTCCTGTCCTTGGAAAACTCTGCCTGACCATGGCTACAGTGAGGTGAAACAGAAGAGAACTGCTGGGACTCCGTACCACAACGCCTTTTCATCCTCTTCCCTTATAAAGCAGCATCTATTTTATAGATGTTGCGTTTGTCGTATTTCATAGACATTTTTCCGGAACGGCTCTTATGTCTCGACAGGTCACTTCCTGAGCAGTAGTACTGTGTCAGGGGTTCCCTGAGGTCTCCGCATAAAGCAGTGATTCAAATCCCTGAGTATTCAGAGGCAGACTTGCCTTCTCTGTGGAGTTTACTGTCTAACACTGAAAAATAATCTCCTTTAGCTTTTTCTTTTTTATTGTTTATATAGTGAATTCCACTTTGGCTGATATACTGAATTACCAGTAATTATATAATTTTTGCCTATGCCACCATTCAATGCCCATTCATTTAATTAGTAATTAATAAGCCTCCTTCAATGCTGTTTCAAGTGACTTTTAAATGCAACATGCAATTACTTGCTTTTGTGCTTCTTTCTACAAATATTCTATTATAATCAGTAAGATAAGCCATTTGCACTTATTGATAAAGTGGATTTGCCTGAACTTAGGTCCTAGATCAGTCAGAATTTAATCAGAGAAACAAAAAATGGTAGCAGATACATACTAAAAATATTTGTTATAACAGTATTCGTTGCAAGGAGCTGTCAGGTAAAAATGTGTAGGCTGTCTCTCACAGTAAAAGCCCTGCATGAAGGCCTCCAAAAAGGCAGGTTGTTACACTCTCAGGCCTAATGGAAGCTGCTGTCCATGGTGAAAATGGAAAATTCTTCTGGAATGTGGGAGGGTGGCTTAGTTCTGCACTGCTCGAGCTTGTTTGTCAATTAGGCCAGGCCTACCCTTGAGAGTACCTCATGGAGTACCACCTCCCTAACTAACGTTACACTGGGGTAGGGGACTTCAATTTCATCTCCCACACACCTAACTACAATATCTAGGTGAGTAAGACTGGCCCATGGTACGCTCCATCCTGCACAGACACATAAGCAACCCTCCCTTCTCATGCCCTTGTTTCCAGTTTATTCTTTAAAACGTTTCATCTGTTCTCATAAGGATTTGTTTACAACCAGGTTTCATACATTGTAGGCTGTCCTCAAACTCCTTATGTAATAGAGATCTGACCCTCCTGTCTCCATAAACACGAAACACCATATGGTGCTGGGGATGAACGCAGAGCTTTGTACATGCTGACCAGGCACTCTATCAGCTGAGCTCTGTTCCTGGCCCGTGTTTATGGGATGGGTCTCACTATGTGCCCTTGGCTGGCTTCAAACTCACTGTGGAGTCCACAGTGGCCTCAAATTCATACCTTCCTGGCTGGGCCTCCACAGTGCTGGGGATATAGGTGTGCACCATCACACCCAGCTCATGATTTCCCTGTTGTGTTGTACTTCAGTGGGAAGGCTTTACTTCAGATGTTTACCTTCAGGGTTAGAGGTCACACTAATGCAGACGTTACTTGTTGAGACAGTCTGTACTTACTCATTCCCATGAGCAATGTGGAAATGTGTCCTCTGCCCCTAGTACCACCCTCCACGCTACACCTCAACTCTAGTCTTCATCCTCACTGACTCTGCGCTGTTAAACACACTTGTGATGACATTGCTTGGGTTTTTTTTTCCAGCTCTATCTGATACATCTTGGTAATCATCTGTTGCTAAGGGAGAGATCCAAAAGCTTTACCTCAAAGGAGGCAACCCTCATCAGGCTTGCATTCCCTCCTTAGATTGTTATTTCTTAATGGCCAGGAAGGTCACTTTGCATGTTTCTAGAAAAGTGTTTACACACACACACACACACACACACACACACACACACACACACACATACATACACGCACATGCACACACACACTGCACACACACATGCACACACATATATGTATGCAGGTACCCTTGGGGGTCACAAGAGGGTGTCAGATTCCCTAGATCTGAGTTATGGGGGTTATAATCTGCCTGATGCAACTGCACCTGAGAGCAGCAAAGCCCCTGTGCCTCCTCCCCCATCCTCATCTGGCATCTTTTACAGCCCTGAGCCTCTAGAGGCTTCTGTGTCATCCCTAAAGTTAAAGCAGTCAGTGCCCATCACAGCTACCAAGTCCCAGGGCACCTCTTGGTGTCTATCTTTGTTTTGATATTTGAAAGAAGAATTGGCCAGATGTCACTGGTCCCTGCATTTCCCTTAAGTAAAATTTACTCTTTTCTTCCACAGCCCTTTTGTATTAAAGGGTTTGGGGGCACAGAGAAGGGAACCTTAAAGCAAAGTGTTTCTATTCACCCTGATGGTAGTGTTTTAGCTGGATGCTTTTTTTTTTTTTTTGAAACTGTCTAGTTCATTAATGTTTATCTCAGAGTTAGCCATGTCCCATCAACTACCTTAACAAAGGGGGTAGGTTTTCAATATATTGATGAAAACTTTTGTTTCGGGAAGGCGGAGTTGGGGGTGAATTCCTTTTCCTTCCCAACATTAAGTATTTGTTGTATTGTCGTGGTTTCTGCATCTCTAGGGACTCGAATATGCAGTGTCTGGGATCCTAGAAAAGGCAACCCTTTCCCCAGCCTCTTGTAACCTCTTCCTTCCATAACTTCTACTCCCTACCCCCAAATCTCCCCACCTGGTATTTCTCAGCCCTGGTTCTCAGTAGATTTGCTGACTGTCTAGAACAGTGTTTCTCAGCCTCCCTAATGCTGTGACCCCTTAATACCATTCCTCATATTGGGCTGACCCACAACCATAAAATCATCTTTATTGCTACTTCGTAACTGTCTTTGTGCTACTGCTATGAACTGTCATGTAAATACATGCTATGCAGATGGTCTTAGGTGGCCTCTGTGGGGGTCGCGACCCACAGGTTGAGAACTGCTGGACTAGACCCTCTGCTCCACGTTTCAGCTGCTTTTCCACATCTCTGCTCCTGCTTTGGCTATGAAGCCAGGTTCCAACACCTTCCACCTCTTCTGCTCAGCTCTCTGACGGCTACCTCCAGCCTGCCTCTCTGGGTGACTGGTTTTCCTCTCACAGTCAACCATTTTTATGCCTTGTGTGCCTTTGTTGTTGGGTTTAATGGAGAAACACTTCAGAATACTCTTCCTTTGCTTCAGACTACATTTTTTTGTGGCATGTCAAGTTTCTCATAGTCCTGTTTTTTATTCTTTTGGGCTTTTTTATGTTTTCTATTTGGGGGGGGGTTGGTTTAAGATAGAGTCTTTGTACACCAGGCTGGCCTTCCTTTCCTATCCTCCTCCCATAGTCCTCAGAAAGATGGAGTCCCCCTCTCCTACGAACTGACCCTAGCGTGTCAAGTAGCATCAGAACTGCCTGCATCCTTCTCCTCTGCGGCCTGGCAAGGCCACTCCACCAGGGGATGGGGGGGGGGGGAGTGATTAAAGAGCAGGCAACAGAGTCCATGCTAGAGACAGCCTTACTAGGAGACCCACATGAAGACTGAGCTGCCTAGGTCCTCTCCATGCATGGGCCTTGGTTGGTGCATCAGTCTCTGCAGGCCCACATGGGCCCAGATTTATTGGCTTTGTTGGTCTTCTTGTGGCGCTCCTGTCTCCTCCAGGCCCTTCTATCCCCCAAGTCTTTCCTAAGAGTCCCTGAACTCTGCCTAGAGTTTGGCTGTGAGTCTCAGCATCTGCTTTGCTCTCCTGCTGGATGGAGTCTTTCGGAGGACATCTATGGTCGGCTCCTGTCCTGTTTTCTAATCTGCTTATATATACTATGCAACTTGCAGCATGCACGGTAACTCTCCATTGCCTGGTCTCCATCCTTTCTTTGCCTCGGACCAATGCCCATCCCCAGCCCACACACACATCCTTGAAAACTTCTAGCTGGTGTCCTTGTCCGTCATCAACAACAGTCCAAGGCAGCAAATTGAACCGCATCTGCAAACTGAGCCGAGGGGTTGAAAAGAAGAGATTGTAAGAGAGAACAATAAACAAAGATTGAAAGGCTCTGCAGACAGAGGAGACGGAGAACAAAGGACCGACCCAGGTTGTGTTTTCCTTCAGGCTGTGCAATCACCACTGACTTCAGCAGCAATGCCCAGATGTAGCTGTGAGAATACATCCGAATGCGGTTCGTGAACCAGCTCACTTTATCAAACTCTGCTGCAGATGTGACCCGGAGCTAGGCCCTAAACTAGGGCAGTGTTGCTTTCAAGGGAGACATTCAACACAGAGTTACCGGTCACCAGCTTTTGCCAGTGGCTCAGCAGTAGCAAGGGGGCAGTGCTGAAGAAGTGGGGTGGCAGTTTAATGAATACAGCCCAAAACTCCATGTGGAATCCATTCACCCACTTACCCGTTCATTTGTAAATTAGCTTGCCCTTCCTCTAAAATGCAATTTCAGTATTATATTCCCAGAGATAGGATCAGAGAGTGGTTATACGATGTATGCATGCAATCCATACTTTGTTGAATAAGTGAGTAAAATAACTCAACAGATTATTGTAAAATTCTTCTGTGAGGCAAGGCATTTAAAATAAATCTATTCCAGGACATAAGAATGTGGGCATGAACGGCAACCCTGTAAACTGAAGGGTGCAGAGAGAGTGGTCTTCCTTTGCTCACTTAGATGCCTGAGTGATGTCTAGCTTTTCTTTTTTTGTACCTTCACATAAAGTGAATTTGCTGTTATTTCTAGAACTTAAATGGGGATGCAGTTCATTTCTGAGTTTTTTTTAAAAATATAAGTGTAATGCTTTTCTCAAATTACTTTTGAAAACATTATGAGTGTGTGTACATGTCTGTGTGTGAGTATGTACATGTGAATTCAGATGTCTGCAGACACCAGAGGGTTCTCCGTAGTTGCAGGTCCAGGTGGCTGGGAACCACCTGTGCACGATGAGAGAATTCTGCCTGCTACCTGCTGAGCCATTTCTCTAGCCCCTATTTCTGATATTTTTCACCATGTGTCAAACCTTTAATTTTTTTATTACATTTGTAGTGTGTGTGTGTGTGTGTGTGTGTGTGTGTGTGTGTGTGTGTGTGTTTGATGTCAAGCATCTTTCTCATGTGAACCATCTCACTGGATGTGCGCGCCGCCCCCCATGAGTTCAAAGTCACTATTGGGTCTCTCGACTTCTGAGTCCAGTGAGCCTATCCATTCTCAGGTAAACCCAAACTTGTCTCTTCTTTTCATTCACTCGTTCCTTGTCATTCCTTCCCACTAATAGCATCCCACACACATTTGTCTCCTGGTTTAGTTAATTCAATTTTCTATTTTTTTCCAGATATTGATCATCTCCATGGCTATAACCTCTGAAGTTTACAGACATACAAGCTGTGATGTTTAATCTCCATTGCCAAGTTAACTGAATTAAAAACCACCTAGGAACCGTAGCTCTGGATGTCTCTTTGGCATTGTTTTCAGAGGTGTTTAAGTTAGAAGGAAAATTCTGTTCTCAACAGGGGCAGCAGCATCCCATGGACTGGTGTCCCACGCTCAATAAGAACAGGTCAGAGGAGCCAGCCCTCTCTGCACTGGCATTCATCTGTCTCTGTTTCCCTGCAGACACAGTAGGACTGGCTACCCTGCCCTCCCATCACCATGAGCTCCCTACATGACAGATTGTGTCACCTTCAACAATGAGCTCCTTTAAGTTACTTCCTATTGGTAATTTGGTCACAGTAATGAGAGACACAATTAAGCCAAAGCTGAGGGTCGGTGAGTTCCTGGGTCCCTCAATTTTCACAGACATTTGAGTCCAGGTTGATCAAAGTTGAGGCTCTTTCCACAATTTAACTGTGAGGAACAAGACTGTGTGCAAACATTCAATTTTTTTCAGGAGACTCTGGTCCCCAAAACTGGGGACCTCATGAAGATAGGAGATCACGAAGGGAAATAAACAAATGCCAATTCTGAGTCTGTACAGCTGATTTATTCCTAACCATTGGCAGACTTTGGCCATGGGAGAAAGCCTTCTGGTGGCATTTTCTATTTCTGTCTCCTAGTCGCCTCCGTTCATCCTTGGAGCACACAAGAGGGCTCCACACTAATCAAGGGGTAGTGAAGAAGACATGGCTTTGGCAGATTTTCTCTTTCAGACTTGACCTGGACCTGCGCAGCCCACACTCCTCTCACTTCCATCTGCTTCAGAACTGAGAAAGGCATCAAGGGCCTGGCGTATCCATTTGGCATCTCCAGTGTGCATGCCAGGGTCTCAGAGCTCTAAGGATAGCAGATTCCTATCTCTCAGTGCTGAGAAAGGAGGCTAAAACTCTGGGATCTACAGATTGTGCCCAGAGCACATCTGCCAGCTGCTCACTCCTGGGGCCACACCAGCATTGTGTTGAGCAGACAACAGTGTGGTCCCTCAGTAAGATATGAAAGTGGAATTTAGCAAACATTCACAACACATCCTGCAAGACAAGTAAAGAAAGTCAACTCCAACCTTGAGCTTGAGATCCTACATCCTAACTGAATAAAGCAGGAAGACACTGACATATGTGGCTCAAGTCTTGCCCATCCTCCCATGAAAATGCTTTTGTTACCTGCACTATGGATTTGAGGTGACCCTTCATAAGACTACCACATTCAAAATCATTCAAAATCTCTCTCTCTCTCTCTCTCTCTCTCTCTCTCTCTCTCTCTCTCTCTCTCTCTCTCTCTCTCTCACCCTTCAAGTGACAGGCTTATATATATGTATACTGTGATATAAAACATCCTAGATTGCATCAGATTCTCTGCTAAAGAAAAAGTGGACAGAAGTCACTGGAAACATTTGCTGAGCTTTAGATAGCAGGGCAGCTGTCTAAGAGGGAGCTGTCTGGACCGAGCTGGGAGATTAGTACCCAGATCTGCATAGAGATTAAGAGGGAGGTACACTTCCACAGTGCAGACTTGGTTACAAAGCTAGGAGCCAGAGCATGGGAGAACAGAGAGATGTAGGATGATGTGTAGGTTGAAAAGGGCTCAGAGCACAGCCCAGCGAGAGAGTTTGGACACTGAGCAAAGTGGTGGCTAGCCCAGTGTTTGCTTTCAAAGAATCTCCCTAGTGGAATTCTAAAAAGGACAAAAGTCAAAGTAAGGACACCCCTGTAGTTGTCACAGGTAATTATTATATCAAAGTTGGTATCTGGAACTAGCTCTCCTCTAAGCTTGTAAAGGCCTCCTCATCATCATTTGTTCAGGTGCTGTTGGGGTGAGGGAAGGAAGGAGAAAGGGAACCTATATATACTCTATCAGCTTGTATTTGGGGTACATGGGCTTTAACAGGTGGAAAAAAGACTTAAACATTAACTACTCTGACTCATATGCATAAATTGGTTTTTTTACATATGAAATTAATCTGTCACAAGTAGGAATGACCAACACATTAAGGAATAAGGAGACAAAAGGATTTTAGCTGGCTCCTACAAGTCCAAGAAGACTTAGGTAGCCCAATGTTAGCACCCTGGTTTTAAAGGTCACGTGATAATATGTAAATTTTGGAAGAAAAATCTTTCATGCCAAGTGTTGCCATCTATAAGAAAGGAATGCTATTGTCTAGTTCTTAACATCGTTAAGGAGCTAGGAGTTCCACTCTGTGGAAGAGCACTTGACTACCTTGTATAGGACTTTTGATTTAGCCCTTAGTACTAGAGTAATAATTTTGGAACTACTAAAGGGCATATATGCAGACTTACTCTGAAGACATTAGGTTGCAGAGCTTGTGCCAGAAAACATCACAGCACCCAGTCAATATCAATTCAGCACATGACAATACTTTTCAGTCCTTGAGTTCATAACAGACACCTGATGGTCCTCCCCCCAGCACTCCCCTCCCCCCTCCTCAGCTTCATCACTGCCCTTCCTTTCTGAAAATTTCAATAGGCACACTGGGACATGCACACAGAAACATACATGTATAAACAAACACATACACAGAAACACACACAACACACATATACACATGCACACACAGACACCACATATACTCATACTAAAAATGAGATTTGTAGTGATGAGGTGTGCTAAAAGTCTTACCCAAAAAAAATGGCTATCTCTCCAATGTGTTCAGCATTGAATAGAACATTATTATGTCCCCCTTTTAGACTGTAATAAATTTTGAATGGGATATTATTTTTGGCATCATTTTCAATTGAGTTCTTGAGTTGCTCTAGACTATCATGATCCATGCATACATCAAGAAGCACACAGAGACTGTCACAAGATGCTAATTCTGTAAAATAAAGCAAGTAGCACCCTGGCATTTTTGTGTTCTCCCGAGTGGATGCAGTGCGGAGAAGCACTGCTATGGTAACCAGAAGAGAAAGCAGAGCATCTTAGTAACCAGGAGCTGGGGCCTCAAGCTTTGCAGAAGAACGCCAAAATGCCACTCATCCATCTGCATCCATGACAGCACAAAGAGAGTAAAACCTAGCCCCTTATCCCCAGCTAGCACAGCCTCATTGGAAGCATCCAGATGAAGTGAGAGTCCAGCCTGGGCTACTCTCAAACACCAGGGTCTGGAGGGTGCCCCTGCCCAGGGCCAGGCAGGACAGCCAGCAGTGCAGTCCCAGTGGGAGGTGACATGCCCAGAGTGGCCTTGCACACTAAGGCATGATGGGGGTGGTTTCTATGATTCTCCTGCCTCCTGGATGACTCTCCATCAAAAAGCAGAATGCTAAGAGCCAGCTTGAAGAAGGCCTGATGCGTTTTCATTTTCGTGAGGAAACCTCCATCATGTTAACCCATCTAATCTCTTATCAGCATGACTCTGTGACTCAGGAGAGCAATGCCAAAGCACACTTTGACATGAGGGAAGGCTGGTGAGCCACACTAACTAGGGCTGCATAGATTTACTTCAAGGAAGAGGCACCAGTTGAATTTATTGGAGATTTCTTCTGTTCTGCAGTTTACTAGGCAACTTTCCCCTTCAACACCTCAAGCACTCAGCCTTTTTCCAATGGACTTACATCTCACAGGGGCAGAGAGAGGCCAAGACCACAGAGCATTTGAATTAGTGAGCTTTCTGCTGCTGCGATAAACACTAAGCCAAAAGCAAGTTGGAGGAGGAAAAGGTTTGCTTCTTTTTATGCCTCCATGTCACACTCACCAAGGGAAGCCAGGGCAGGAACTCAGGGCAGGAACCTGGAGGCAGGAACTGAAACAAAGACCATGGAGGCACACTGCTTATTGGCTTGATCTGGGGCCCTACACAGGATGGGTTCTTACAGAGTCAAGGACCCCCTGCCTATGGTAGCACTGCCCACAGTGGTCTCTGCCCTCTGACACCAATTACTAACCAAAGAGATGCCCCACAGACGTGGCCACAGGCCAATCCGCTTGAGGCAGTCCCTGAGTTGAGACTCTCAGTTAACGCCAGATTGTGGTAATTGACAGATGACACTAACTAGGAAAGAATCACGGCACTATTGGGAAGGAGAGTTGAGTCCCACTCTGTAAAGGGGCGAATGTGCCTCTCTAGAATGCAGATTCTGAAGTTCAGTGGCTAGTATGGTGGTGCTGGGAGGAGGCACCTGTGAGAGAGGTTCAGTTAGGAAGGTCATCCTTGAAGAATGGAATGAAGGCCCCCGATAAAGGGTCATTGTGTAGCTTTTAGCTCCCCCCCCCACACACACACTTTTGCAGGGGCATTGCGCCTTTCCCCTAGGGAGGGTGTAGCAATGAGGTTCCACTATAAAAGCAGAGAGCAGCCATCACTGACAGCTGTATCTGCCAGCACCCAGTTCCTGTACTTTACCACCCTCCACCACTGCATCACACAATACATTTCTTCTTTAAAATTTACCCGGTATTGGGTACTCTGCAATGGTACCCTGTTTCTGATCTCAAGCTGGTTTAGGGAAGATAGGCATTGAGGGAGGTGGAAATGAGGCTGTGTTCAGGGTACCCATACATAGGTGTGGTGTTTATTCCACGCTCAGTGCAAATTGGAGGAAGAAGAACGCTCCCTTCCTCATTGCAGAACCATGTTCTGGATGCTCAAGCCACTGCCCGTCATCAATTCACAGCACACATGTCCAGACTCTCGACTCTCTCTTACTCATTTTCATGTCCCACTGATGTACACATCCCTGATGTAGGAACTGATTTTTCTGTGTGACACCAAGTCACACACAGAGCACAGCCAGACAGCATTATGTGTCCCCCTCCACCCTGTCCCTCCCCCTCTGCCCTTTGCTCTGGTTGTTCTCAATTTTTCAGATACAGTCTTTTGGAAAAATATATTTCCAACAGCAGCTAACACAAAAGTTTCTTAGGAAACTAGATTAAATGCAAGCATCTTTCAGAGACTTCTCTTAACATGGTAATTTTTAAATTTATCCGTTTTTCTGCAGGAGACATGGCTCGATTTGCCTATATGTGTTAATAAACTCTGTTGTGAATATATACCACATCTTTGTTTTTCATCCATGGACAGGCACTGAGACTGATTCTCTGTCTTGGCTGCTGTTAATGGGGTTACCGTAAGCATACATGCACAGGCCTTTCCATCACGTGCTAGCTTTGATTCTCAAGGGTGAGTGCCTGTGAGTGTTACAGCTGGGTCATACAATGGCTCTATTATTATTTTTTGAGGAGCCCCCATGCTGTCTTCCACAGTGGCTGCACTAGTTTCTGTCCCACTGATGATCACCATAAAGCTTTCTCGTCTCGGCAGCCCATCACTTTCATCTGATAGCCATACCTATGGGCATGAGATACAGACTCCACGGTTTCCATTCCTTGCAAAAACACCAAGCATATATATATTGCCTTTTTTTTTAAGAAAGAAAGGTTATATTTTTTTAAATGTTGGGAAAGCTGAATATCTTACATGTGGGAGACTGAAACTATATCTCAATCTTATTGTATGCAAAAATCAACTAAAAAATGGAGCGAAGGTCTTAATTTAAAACCCGAGTCTTTGAAACTACTAGAGTAAGCACACAGGGAAAGTGTTTCAAGATATGGACATGGGAAGAGCTTTTTAAAGGCAGGAAAAGCTCAAGGAATAAGAAGAAATAACAAACAGATTTGCGAGGCTTGGGTGGCAAAGGACACAAGTCTGGAGTGGAGAGACAGAGCAGAGAAGGGAAGGAACTTCAACTGCCTATTTGTCTCACAGGGGATCATATTCATGATCTATGAAGAATTTGAAAGTTTAAACACCAAAAGAGCAGGTAACCCAACCAACACACGGACAAAACAAACTGAAAAGGAGTCCTTATTCAGCTGCCGGTTGAGTTTCTCACAAGCAACAAAGGCTTCTTGTGGCCCTTGCTCCAGAGAACACGGTGTCTTGTTTTTAGGAGCAATATTAAAGCTAATTCTTATTTGTTTTGATTTTTTCCCCTGTTAATTTGGCTGTTCAGATTGCTGTTTAGATGGGATATGACCACAAACGCACATGCCTGGCTGCCAGCTGATGAGATGGTTTGAGATGAATGGATCCTGAAGGCTCCAATTAATCAACGGATTGCTCCATTGATAAGGTTGCTGTTGAATGGACCATTGGAAGCCTGGGTTGGCTTGAGGAAGTGGGCCACTAGGGTGGCTTTGAAAGGCACCATGTCCTTAAGGCTGTTTCTCTTTCTTCCTCCTGTAAGAATGCTTCCTCCTAACAAGTGCTAACCCTCCACCCTCTGCGTGTCTGAGACAGGGGAAGGGAATATGAACTGAAAACTCAGAAACTGTGGCCAAAATGAACCTTTCCTCACCTCAGGTGTTTTTTTATCACAGTGATGAAAAGTAGTGACCACATTTGGTGTTGAGTCTGTTTGCAATTTTTATTTTCCTAAAAGCGTAATCAGTGGCTGGCATTTGGGGACTGTTAGAGCTACAGGTATTTCTCACAGCGAGTTTGCGGTCTTCAGGTCCCTGGTCCCTGTCCTTCCCTCCTTAGGTGAACTTTAGGTTTGAATTTCCCTCAATTTACTCTTCCGCCTGTATCTTCACTGGCATTTCTAAATGTTTGCCCGTTAAAATGTGTTTGAATGTAAGCACCGTATACAGAATTAGTAAAGTAAGCAGAGGATGACTTTCTTCTCCCGTCTTATCTGCTTCCTCCTAGTAAATTTTATTGAGGGAAATAAATACCTTTTAAGTCAGAAGTTTCTCCTTTTGAACATGGAGTCCCTAGCCCAACCCAACCCGCAGTCATGGTATCATTTATCTCTGCTTTTTACCCTGTCACCTCCTTAATTCCACCAGAGGCACTGCCAACGTCTCCGTTTAATAATTTCTACTAACAACCCAGAACTCGATTAGCATAATAAGCATTTCCCATCTGCCCTAAGCAAGCTCCTCACCATCAGTCTGAAAACTAACTACTGTATGGGAAAAAAATAGGGGATAATTAGAACTAAAGTGCAGGAGCCACTCAACATGGCGTTTTCCCCATCCACTGGGTATAATTAGGAGGTTATATAAACATCATTAATGTCGTCTCTACACAAACTAGAACATGCGTGCAGAGGGATGGTGTGCTGAGGAGACGAGGTCCTCCAGTGGAGGCTTACAAGCAGGGGCTGAGCAAGGCAGTGGCTACCTGAGAGAAGTCAAGTCTGAGCTCACCAGGCCGGGGACGTTGCTCAATCTCTCTCCCTATGTTAGCTTGAAGCTCTGGTCTAAGAAAGACTGACAGCCGATGCACAGGTGCTGCCCCTAGGTGGATGTTGACTTGAACATCCCAAAGAATCACAAATTCCATTTGAAAAGCAAGATTGTCATTGCACAAACTTAAAATTTGTAATGTCCTCAATCCCTAGATGTTCCCCCAACTCAGAAACCCCCAGGTCACGCGTTTCACCTCTACCTCCTTCATGTACATATTAACTCGGCAAAACTCTGTCAATTTTACCTCCAAACCATTTTCTATCGTTAACTTTTTTAACCTGCCCAAAACAAAACAAAAACCCTAGTTTAAGATTGTGGCCAGGACAGACCTACGCTGCTTTCATCCTTGGCCAGAGAAGTTCCTCCTCAGTACACAAAAGTCACTGGACAGATGCATAAGTGGCCAGTCTCTGAGAAATAAAAGACTCAGCGTCTAGGATTAAATATGACACCTACACCTATGTTAGCCCCTCTGCCACCAAGGCTAAGGAGACAGCACAGAAGAGGACACAGAAAGGATGGAAGAGCTGGAGAAGGGAAGGAGTGTGGTGAAGCGCTGGGCGGGGCGTGGCTATGAAAATCATGATCTCACAGCAGCTATAGCTACCTGTACAAGACCCAAGATCAAGCCAGCCATGACAGTGACCTAGAAGGGACAGGTGGTCTCCAGGTCCCACTCCTTACTGAGGAGGTGCTGGCACTTAAGACTTGCTATGTGTCTTGTGAACCATGACCACAGCAGCTCTTATAAAGGAAAACATTTAACTGGGGCTGGCTTCTAGTTCCAGAGACTTAGACCATTATCGTCATGGCGGGAAACATAGCAGCACACAGGCAGAGACTGTGCTGGAGAAGGAGCTGAGAGTTATACATACTGACTGGCACAGGAGGAGACTGCCACACTGGCCAGGCTGAGACTCCAAAGCCTACCCCCGGTGACACACCTCCTCCAACAAGGCCACATCTCCTATAATGCCACTCCCTGTGAGCCCACGGGACCATTTTCATTCAAACCACCACATTAGGGGAAACACGTGATTAATATTGAGAATGTGGCTTGGCTACTGATAGGTGTCCTATGTTTCAGTGGAAAGTCCCACATTCATGTGCATATGAATAGCACTAAGTGGACTTAGTGCATTATTAAGAAAGAAAAAGAAAAAAGGAAAGACATGTAGTTGAGGAGTATTAGGGGAGAAATGTGATGTGCTCCAGGGGAAATGGGAGACAGATAAATTTCAATGTACTCATATATGAAATTCTCAGAAATGAAGAGAAAAATGTAACACTGGTTTAATCTAACCCATGTGCCATCTTTTGTGACAGACTTCTGACTAGCCTCCCCATACCTACAGCTAACTCCTCTACTCCATCTTTCACACCAGAGCTAGAGTGAAAGGTACATCCTCAGGCTGAGAGTGCAGACCCATGGCGGAGTACCCAACATGTACAAGGCTCTCCGTACCATCTCTAGACTCACAACTGGCCACACCTAAGACACATGATTCTTAATGCACATGAGGTCACAGTAGGGATGCAGCAGACTCTTGGGAAGGCTGAGGGTGTTAGCATGATGCTCCAGCACGTCCTTTGGTTTTACACATTGACTCTCGCATGACCTCATGTCTTCTGTTCTGACAAGCACTAGATTTCTCATGGTTCTTTCTTCCCTGATTTAGCCCTTTGAGCTTCTCTGAACATTCGCCTCTTTCTTGCCTAGTCCCACTCCTTGCCTGTAATGATATGCACAGAGGGCCACAATGCTTCATTTAGTTATATCCTATGAACATCTTAATTCAAGCATGATGCTATCTGGATCTCATTTGCTGCCTACTTCATCTGCTCACCAAGAATTCACCATCTTACCTTATTTGAGGATGCTCCATTACTGTATCTCTTTCTTAAGGATTTCCACAAGGGTGGGAATGTATCTGATTTTTGGTTTCTGCTAAACTCAAATCTAATAGCTGGGGTCCTATCATAGGAATTTAGCAAGTATTTGATGAATAAATGAGTTCTGCTCCTATGCTCAATGATTTTAAAAAGAAGTTTAAGGTACTTGGTTGTTACTGGTCCATGGTATATATAACTTTACATGTATATTATACTGAAATCAGATTACAGCAAATACGGCAGGGTGCTGAGGCTGCTAGGCATTTGCTGTGCCTACTAAAATAGGTAGGTGCTAGGGGATGCAGTGCATAATGACATTTAAAGACACCCAGCATATTCATCAAATCAGAGACCCAGGGCCTTAACTTAGAAAGACATCTGCCACAGGACAAAGGCATGCCTTCAAGGTGAAAGCAGTTCCCTGGTGGGCTGCTTCCTGTTTTTTTTTTTTAAGGCACCAAGTAACACTTCAAAATTCTCTATATGTAAGCATGCTTCATCTTGTTTTGTTTTTATCCTGACAGCTAGGAAAGATGGTGTGAAGGAAAAATCCAGGGGCAGATTTCCTCTTCAAATTCTAAAGTTCGAGTCCTGTGAAATGTAAACAAAATATAGATGAGGTGGTGTCATTTGGAATGGCAGGGGTCAGAGGAAACGCTGGCAGGATTCCAAGATACATCAAAAGGAAATCACAGTAAGAGCCACAGAAACAAAACAAAAAGTACCTCAGGTATGCAGATATGCTAACACTGGCCAAAGGAGGGGTTAAGAAACACCTTTATTTGTTAAATAATTTTGAAAATTGTAAATATGTAATGTAAAGTGGTGAACTGCTTAGAAAAACATAAGCTGCAATATTTGATAATTTCCACAGGCAGAACAATAATACATCTTATGTAAGAAAACATCTTTTTTGTGCTAGGCATGGTGGCCAGGTTCCCTCTGCACCACAGCCTCTGCACCCCACCATGGAGAGATTCTTCATAAAGTTCCCAGTATGTGAGTTATGTCAGGGTCAGCCTTACAGGAAATGACCAAGAAGTCTGAACTCTCTTATCAACTGGTGTCTGAATGTTAAGTTAAACAAATATATCTCTACCAACCTGTGTACAGATGTGAAAGAGGGATTTCCTCAAGGACTCAGAAAACAGCCTGGCATGTACATACCACACAGGGCTCGGAGCTCTATGCCACTCTACATAGACTGGAATGTAGAGCTCTCCAATTATTGAAAGGAAGCTCCATACTCAATGCCACGGAGATGAGGTTGCATACACACAGAACGAGCCCTGCGCTGGACTTCTTGTTCACTCTGAGTGACCACAACACAAAACTCACTGTTATATTTTCAATTGAAGGGCAGATGAATGAAGTCTACACAGACATCAGTTGCATGACTGTAGAAGATACTGTTAACGAGATCCCTAACATGGGATCCAGAAGAAGGTAGAGCTTAATGTCCTAGGAGGTGTTGAACACAACCTATGTTCAGAATGATGAGCTTTGCCTCATACAGAGAGAGGGGGGGGGGATAGGGGGAGAGTAGGTCACTGCAGCTGTTGTCAAGTGCCAACCTTCCACTATGTTTCTTTTGTTTTTCTTTTGGGACAGGGTCTCTTACTGGCATAGAACTTGCTAAGTATACTAAGATGTGTCCAGCCAGCAGGTCCCCGTGTATCCCCTGTCTCCGCCTTTCCACTCTTGGGATTATGTGCATGTGTCACCATGCCCAGCATTTTGTTTTTACAAGAGTTCAAGTGGATAGAATTCAGACTTCTTTAATAGGCAACGTTATCACTCTAGCCTTTACCTCAGGCTAGAGTCAGATGGAGATGTCAGAAGAGCAAGCAGACCCATCTCAAAGCTCAGTGGTAAGAGATGAACCTGTGTATGCAACAAGGACCTGGAGACTTAGGGAGGGTGTTAGGATTTAGCAGCAGAATGCCTTGGCAGGTCTGGGCCAAGACATGCTGTCAAGAGACCAGACTGTTATGATTAAAAAAATAAGATGCCAGGCAACAGATATTATAGAGAGAGGTATATTATATGAGCGTGGGTGAGCAAGGAAGTGAGAGGGGTACCCCAGAGAGATAGGGAGAGAGAGACAGCAAGAGAGGAAGAGGAGAATAAGAGAGGAACAAGAGAGGAGATGGGTAAGATAATGGAGGAGGGGGAGCAAGAGGGAGAAGTAGGTGGCTTTGTCCTTTTATATACTCTTGTGCAGGGGCTTGCCCAGTGGCAGGTAGGTAATGACATCACAGGTTGCTAGGCAGACTGTGGCAGAATCCTAACACATACTACACAACCAGTCTCACACAAAAGATTAGGGGATGGGGAGTTAAGGACAACTCAGAGTGAGGACAAGAAAGACACAGAGAGAGAGAGAGAGAGAGAGAGAGAGAGAGAGAGAGAGAGAGAGAGAGAGAGGAAGAGAGAGACAGACAGAGAGACAGAGAGAAGAGAGAGAGAGAGAGAGACAGATAGAGATAGGCAGACAGAGAGACCGAGAGACAAAGAGTGACAAGCAGACAGAGAGACAGACAGAGATAGACAGACTGTGAGACAGAGAGGAAAAAGGAGATTGATCTGGGATGGCAGGGATCTTTCAAATGGTTGGTGACTAGAATAACATGGATTCTGGTGCTGAGTCCCTGGGGGCAGGCTCGGGGAGCACCTGATTCCTAACAGAGGGCATCTATAGCATGGGGGTGGGCCGAGGTGGGTGATCCACTTAGACCCTTCTCAAACCAAGAGATACCTTAGACACTCACTGAGAAGAAAGCAGCCACAGCGACAGAATGAGTGGTGACAGAAAGGTGTGGAGGCATGGCTGTGGGGAGTCCAGGACTCAGAGGCTGCGATCAATAACTGATGGCAAGCCTGTGGACATCAGGAAGCAGGCCCAGTGAGTGGACTGAATAGAATGTAGAGGCATGGGTCACTGAACAGGAAAAGTGCAAGGAGCTGCAGGCAACACCACAGTGCCTTTCTTAAATTATAGCACAAGGCAAAACAGAGTACCTACCTGGGAGAAACTCAAAGAGGAAAGTGTGTGTGTGTGTATGTGTGTGTGTATGTGTGTGTGTGTGTGTGTGTGTGTGTGTGTGTGTGTGTGTGTGTGTGTGTGTATACAGCACAAAATTCCTGTGGGAATCAATTCTCTTCTTCTAGTATGTGTGTTCTGCAGATTGAGCTTAATTCATCAAGCTCGGAAGTAGCCACTGTGTAACATGTATGCTAAGCTAATCGGTTTGACAGGCCTCTCACCAGCCCAAAAAGGTTTGCGGATGTGATGTTCTAGCTTACAATCCTTACTCTATGCCCCACCAGAAACACAGGAATTGTAACTTCCTGTTAACCATTTAGTGGAGGATATTTTTGCAGGTGAGTTTACATGTATAGATCTGTACTTTGCAGCTGAATCAGATGGAATCAGATTTTGACAAACTAGATAGCATATTCATATCTTCTCCTCCATTATGATGGACTGAATGTCTGTGTCCCTTCCTGACACATGTGTTGGAATCTTTACCTCCAATTAGATGGTGTTAGGATGTGGGACCCCTGGGAAATAATCAGGTCACATGGTAGATGACTCATGAAGGAGATCAGTGCCTTTACAAATGACCACTCCCATCCTGTTGATGACATAAGAGGATGCAATAAATCAGCCATCTGCAAACCTACAAGAGGGTTTTCACCTGAATCCAACATGAAAGGACTGTGATCTTGGACTTCCCTAGCTCCAGAACTATAAGAAAGAAACTTCTGTTGTTTATAAGCCATCCTGTCTCTGGTACTTTGTTATAGCAGTCCAAGGTAAGACAACAGATAATATTAAAATCTTTATTATGGTCTGTGGCTGCAAACAACCATGTGGGTCTAGGTTACTGTTTCTCCAATATCGTCTGTGGACCATCTGCAGCAGTTACCTGCATAGCAAGAATGGGAAATTCTTGACTCCCTTCCCAGACAGAAGGAAGCAGAATCTATCCAGGTGGGTCCAGAAGTCTACATTGCTAACCAGACTCCCTGCTGGTTTTGCATATTAAGCTTTGGTAATTTTATGTATAGCTGAGAACTATTAGCATACCAGGAAACTGATGTTCAGATTGTAAACTGCTATTGACATATGGATGTCAATTCTGTTTATGAATTCTTTACCTTAAATATAAAAATTACTAATTGCTATCTTCTCCAAAGACCACCTCTATTAACAGAGTGGATTGCTAGTTGGGTAGGGTACCAACCCTACATAATAAGGTCTGTGTAGCACCAGGAGACTTGTGTAGGATTCTACTTTAAAAATCATCTTTTCTTAATGGTCAGTGGGATGAGGTAAAGAATATTCAGGGCAGCTTGGGGTGAGTGGAATCAGCAAGGGTAAAATGGGAAGGAACTCTTGAAGAGTCAGTAGCTGTTTGGGTAAAAAAAAGAAAAGGCTAAATTTGTGGCATTCTAGATGGTTTTATAACAACTTGACATAAGCTAGAGTTATCTGAACAGAGGGACTCTCAACTGAGAAAATGCCTCCATAAGATTCAGGTGTAGAGCATTTTTAAAATTAGTGGTTGATGGGGGAGGACCCAGCCTGTTGCACGTGGTGCCATTTCAGGCCTGGTGGTCCTGGGTTCTCTAAGAAAGCAGGCTGTGCAAGCCAGTAAGCAGCGCCCCTCCATGGCCTCTGCATTAGCTCCTGCCTCCAGGTTCCTGCCCTGCATGAGTTCTTGTGCTGACTTCTTTTGATGATAAAGAGTAATATGGAAGTATAATCCCATTAAGCCCTTTCCTCCCCAAGTTGCTTTGGTCACAGTGTTTCATCACGGCAATAATAACCCTAATAAAAGCAGGTGGGTATAGCTACATAATCTGAACCAAGGAGAAGGTAGTGATAATTACCTGGCTGCTCTATTCTCCAGAGAAATAGATTTTAAGAAATTGTCTAATACAAACCCTAAAATGACATGTAATTTTATTTCCCTGGGCAAATGTTTCCTGGAAAGGAAAAATTCAGTTTGTTCAGAAAGTCAAAAAATACAGTCATGTTCAACAGCAGAGTAGCCAGGCTATCCAGCAGTGGGGCTGTAGTGCTTAAGTTCAGGGTTCCTTGTGCTTTATTAACTCCTGTGGTCGTGTGTCCATGTCAGTAGATAGTGATGTGTAGTGGAATTTTGATGATGAAAGTAGACTTTAACTCAGGCATTTAGAGATTATTTTCCCAACGGAGTTTAGGCAGAAAGACATGTAGGAGACAGAGGGCACCTCTGTGCGACTCTTCACTCTACTATGTCTGTGGTTACAGAGTAAAGGAAGCCACTACGTTGTGTGTTCAGTGTCCAAGTGCTGAAGACTGATTTTTGAGATGTGCTGCTAGTGAAAGACTTACTGCGTCATGTCACTAATACAGATTCAATTTTCTATGCTGACATATTCTTTTGAATAACAATGTCACCTGAATCCCGTATACCTTGCATGTCATAATCTATGAATGTGGATAGACAATCACTGACAATAAATTACTAAGGGAAATAACAATAAGTAGCCAGCTAGATTCACAGTGGGTCTTGTGAGTGGAGTTAATAATATTTATTTCTGACTGTTTTCATTAATACATGCACTAGTATTGATGAGATGTTAATTCTAAAAGGTCTGGTTTATACTGCCCATGCCTATATTTTCTTTCTTTCTTTCTTTCTTTCTTTCTTTCTCTCTCTCTCTCTCTCTCTCTCTCTCTCTCTCTCTCTCTCTCTCTCTCTTTTGGTTTTTTGAGACAGCATTTCTCTATGTCACCTTGGCTACTATGGGCCAGGCTAGCTCTGAACTCAGAGATCCACCTGTCTCTGCCTCCCTGAGTGCTGAGATTACAGGCATGCACCACCTCGCCTAGCTCATGCCAAGATTTCTTATAGAGCAAAAACAGAGTAGGAAATCAGAGGAGATGAGAAGAAACAGATTTGTCTGGACCTTACTCCACCAACAGGAGAGGAGACAGAAATGCTGGGAATCAGAGAACTACCACTGAGCCCAGTTTTGGTTGCAAAACATGGCACAGCCAGAGCCAAAGACTTGCTCCTTGCATGCTAACTTGCTCTTCCTCTATCACAGAAGACAGTCCTTCTAGTGGCAGCAGGCTCAGGGAGAGGCACAAGTGGTTGCTTTCAGCTTCCTTCTACTAGGGAAGAGTAGGTGCTTCCTACTGGCAACTGAGATCTCATAGTGCTTGTTTGTCCAAGACTCAGCTAATTAAGTATACCATTGTTGGGCAGGATCAAGTTTACAAGTGGCACAGTCAGGGCAAACAGAGCAGAGCCCTGTATGTCCATGTCTCTCTAGCATGTTGTAGCCCTCCTGTCTTCTTATTCATGAGGTCTGTGGTAGGCTGACCTGGTTTCCCTCAGGACCATACCCATGAATATACAGGTGAGTAGAAATATTTGGAAGCTATCCTGACACCCAGTAACAGATGATCAACCTGGGGAGACGAGTCAACACTATCACCAGAGTTGAGCCTCTTTAAACCAAGAGCTCCTGGGACGCCAGCATTCTGGTCAGTTAACACAGGTCTTTATAACACAGAATGAAGTTCATGACTTCATTTTCACTGTGCCTACAGAGAAGACAAGTATCCTCACAGATCAGGAGTGGTATTCTGTCTCTGCACTTGACTGTACATGGAATCCATTTTGCTGTTTCATCAGAGTTGCCTTCAGTGGCCATGGGTGGCACTTCTGTGGTAGTCCTATAAGAGAGGCCTTGGAATCCCCCTGGAGGACAGGCATTCACACTTCCCAGACTTTCCTGAGTGAGGAGCTTCCTGTGCATGTAGTTTCTACTTCTCCCCAGCAGCAAATAATGAGATTCTGCCCAAGTCTGGCTGAACTTGTCGCACCAGGATGATTGGAATGAAATTAGGAAACAGCATGTGTTTTTAGAACAAAAATATAAACAAATAAAGGTCAAACTTGCATGTTCAAATCCTTTTTTCCACAAAGCAACTAAATATGCTGATGAAGATCTCACTCACCCCCACTGAGCTGGACACACACTTAAGAGAAAAGCAATGACATTGCCAGAGAGGCTCATGATGATTACATAACTTGCTTTGAAGCTTCAGGCAGTGTGCAGAGTCTACAGATACTCAGTCCTTTCCCTTCTATATAAGTGAAGCAAGCACATTCTGAGGATACATCCCTGCATATTTATCCTCCCCACTCATAATTCCCGCAGCAGTCTTGTCTGGTCAGTGTGCACCTTGATTATATGAACTGGGTTGACTGGGGCACAGGATGTTCACAGACTTACACAAGCTTCACTACGGATGTGTCTGTGAGGATCCCTCTAGGCGAGATTAAGGTTTGGGATGATGGAATGCGAAAAGCAGATGGCTATCCTCTACTCAGAGCAGAGAGGCTGAGTACAAAGGACTCCTCCCACCTCAAGGCCTGAGTTGGAACACTGGTCTTTCTATGCTGTCTTAGTTACTATTCTATTCTTACGAAAGGCATCATGACCAAAGCCACCCCTATAAAAGAAAGCATGCATTTGGAAGTTTGCTTACAGTTTTAGAGGGTTGGTCTGTGATCGTTATGGTGGGAAATAGGGAGGCGTGGTACTGGATTTAGTAGCTAAGAGCTTTACATTCTGATCTGCAAACAGATAGTAGGGATAAGAGGGGACAATGGGCCTGGCATGGGCTTTGGAAACCTCAAAGCCTAACCCCCAGTGACATTCTTCTTTCAACAAGGCCATGCCTCCTAATCCTTCTAATCCTTCTCAAATGGTTCCACCAACTAGGGACCAAGCATTGAAATTAAAATATAGAAGCCATTAAATATATTCAAACCACCTTTGAACTAAGTTGAAAACTCACCTCTTAAAACTGCCAGCTTGCCTGAGTCTCCAGCTCATCATGGCACAGGCCAGTTTGCTATAAACTCTGTGTGTGTGTGTGTGTGTGTGTGTGTGTGTGTGTGTGTGTGTGTGTGTGTGTCCATCTATCCATCTGTATATTATATGACTCTGTCCATCATCCATCCATCCATCCATCCACTTACCTACTTACTCTTCCTCTGCCTTCTATTGATTCTGCTTTTCTTGAGAGACTTGGATAATGCAGTGGATATTAATCTTCCCATTTCAAAGATCCCTGGAAAGGCTTTATCAATCTCAGAAGTCACTTAACTAAGAGCGACAGGCATTTGCTGTGTTTCTTTTTCCCTGCAGCTGTCCAGGCCACCAAAGCCACAGCTCCCCTGCCATACAGCATCTCCCCAGCGCTCTCTGTGGATCAGTCTCTACCTAGCTATCTGCAGATCAGTACAAATGCCGGGTCCCCTGAAGTCAATGTCTATAGGGAGACAGTTCACCTCTTCTCAGGTTTCTCCTTTGGAAACGCATGTTGCCCCTGGTCAAGAATGATTCATTTACCTCTCATATATCTGCATTTTCCATGAAATCAGCCTTTACTATAAACCCTCCAATACCTCTGAGCACAACAGGAAGGACCCTGTCCTCACCCAGAGGAGTCCCAGGCCTGACTAGGTGCAGGATGCTAACATTTTGCAGGGTTGACAACATAATTCATTATCCAAAACAAGTCTCTGGAATGTGAAGAGGCTCAACAGACATTAGCATTAGGACATCAGGTGTGCACGGCATTCTCCCAGAACACGGGAAATATGAACACGCCTGTATTCTTAAATCTTCTTATTTCACACCGAGTCGTTATAGCCACAACCGGAAGCTGCGGAAGCAGAGGGGTCGCATGCTTTGATAACTGTTCCTCTTGTTTTCTTCTTTTCCACCACAAAAATGGTGCACTAAGTTTTATGTTATTGGATTAATGGATATAATTTCAGTAAAAATTTGTATTTATGACAATAGAAATACATCCTTGGCTCTTCAGATTTCCCTCCTTCAGGTTTAAGAACTTTGTTGTTAAATAATAGTAAGTCAAGAAGGGAGTGTCTAAAAAGATTAACCCATTCAAGAAAAGAGGCAGAATCATGCACTGAAGACTTCCATGAAGATGTAGCCTTGACCCTGACTATAGAGCCCTTCAAAAGACTTTAGGAACACTTTGTCTCAGGAAGGGTGGCAACAATAGATTTGCAAGCCACTTTGATGAGAATTTTGTCAGTCTTATTGAAGTTTCCAACAGTGAATACTCCAATTTTTTTACACAGGAGCAAATAAAAACTTAGTGATTTTATGAAAATGATACAAGAAACAAAAATGTATTCCAGGATAGAGAAGACAAGGAGAAAAACCCTTTAAGAACACATGCAGTATTAATAATGATAAGAATACCTTACTGTAGGTCAGTGTGCCTCACTTGTTCCATGGACTACATGCATATGGCTTCCTCCAGGCCAAGATTAGCTATGTACAGTAACTGACCTGAAATCTCATAACAATACACAAACCATTATGAGTAGCCATGCGAGTTCTTTTAATTGCTGTGTGTGTGTGTGTGTGTGTGTGTGTGTGTGTGTGTGTGTGTGTGTGTGTGTGTTCGTGTGCATGCCATAGCACATGAGTGAAGGTCAGAAGACAGTTCTCTCCATGTTGATCTCCGAGACTGAACTCAAGTCATGGACCTTGGCAACTGATCCATATCATTGGCCCATGAACAGCCATTTTTAACACAGGAAAAGTATACCAGAGCCCACTTTTAAATTCTTGGTTTGTATGGACCAACTTTTTATTAATTCTTTGAGAATTTTATAGAATGAATTTTAATGCATTTAATGCATTATATCTTCCCTAACTCCTTCCAGATTCATTCCTATTCACTCAAACTTTGACCTTTAAAAAATACACATTGGTACTGCCTTTATACTCCTAGGTGTGAGGCTCCCACTGGAGCAGAGCCAACCTTCCAGAGCCATTCCCTTAAAGACAACTTACTCTTTCTCTACCAGAAGCCACAGATGATCCTTGTCTCCTCAGGGGTGGGGTCTCATGAGCCCCTTCCCGCTCCATGTTAGAATGTTGACAGGCTTAATTTTATACAGCTCTTAAGCAAATAACCACAGCCACTGTGAGTTCATGAGTACATCACGAGCCGACTTTCCTATTAACCACCTCAAATCTCCATCCCAGCTAAAAACTTTCTTCCATGCAGTTCTAATCTAGTTTTCTGTTCTCATCCTGCCTCCTGGCCTGCCTCTCGGCAACTGTGAACAGTCATATTATTCATGGAGCCTAGCTTTAGAATGGCTAAAGTATTTGAATTTCTTCTGGTAGATGCCAACTCTTCCTGCTTAAAGGACCTGGAGCCTAGTCCCTTTCAGTCAGCTGGGACAGCTACAGAGGGCATACTGCTGAAGGGGGAATGCTGACCAAACCTCACAGGAGCAGGGGTAGGAGTGCATTGGGAGCTGTTTGACCAAAGGGCAGTATTAAGAAGGCTTCAGTGAACCTCATGTTAAAGCACGCTTCTACAATTTGACTGCACAGCTGTTAGCATGATGATTTACATGTGTCAACACTAAACAAATTGTATACTTAAAAATCAATTAATTTTATTGCTTGTTAATTATGCTTTACTTAGAGAATACTTAAATCCCCTCCTCTTTGGTTCCTAACACCCTCTGAGCATCTAAAAGCAAACATCTGTCTCCCTCAAGGCTCCTGCAGGAAGCAGAGGACATTGCCAGATCAGATAACCCTCATGGATTTAATAAACTTTGTTGATTAAGAAACAGACTAGATGCAGGTAATTATAGGAACAGTCCCCAAGAATTGAAAACATTAAATGATATTTGTAACTCTTGCTGCTTTCATGTTGTAGGTCAGCAGTCCAAGGGCACCTCCAGATGGGCTGTGGCTTAGGGGAGCCAAGGAGTGCAGCTTGTCCCTGGACCTGGCAAAGACACTGGAGAGAAAGGAGAATGAACTATTAACTTTACCCTCTTTTCTCCCCCCAGAATCAAACAGTTGTTTCACAATACCCACATTCAACATAAAGCCTTATGAGTGAGGGCCTTGGAGTGTGATGACTAGAGGCAGGAGGCAGCACAGGGATCTAGAAGGCAAACAGAAGGTATCTAGCATGGCCATCTGCTCACCACTCTTGTTTTTTGGTGTTATAGAGCACTGGTAGTTTTCTACCTCTCTACTCTTATCCAATTCTGCATTTGATGAACCAGGGAAATTACTCTTCCTGGAAGATGGGGATTAAGTGGGTGCATGAGTGAGTACATGATTGAATAAGTGAGTGTGTATGTGGGCGAGTAAGTTAGTGAGTGAGTGAGCAGGTGGGTAGGTGGATGGGAGATTGTGTGAGCAATGTATGACTTGTGAATGAGTGAGTGTGTGAATGAGCTAGTGAGTGACAGTCACTATTTAGAAAGACAAAATCAAATACCAAATAAATAGATAAATGATAGATTAGATAGGCAGATAGATGATAGATAGATAGATAGATAGATAGATAGATAGACAGATAAATGACATTTATATATAGAGATAGATGAATAGAGGGAAGAATAAATTGATATGTATATGGTTGATATATAATAGATAAATAGATAGATGAAAAATGAAGAAAGGGTACCATGACCCAGCCACTAAAGACTGTAATAATTCTATGTAACAGCCAGGACATGGCCACAGCAGATGTCTCAGCTCCAACTATGACTTAAATTCCACCATTTCTCTTCTGTTGCTGTGGTTGCCTTCTGCTCAGTTGCTAAGCGTCTGCTAGCCGCTTCCATCTATACCTTTCTCCACATGGCAGTCAGTGGAATCCTTCTGGAAAGCCACTCATATGACTTCTGTCCTCAAACCTTCTCGCCTTTCTATTACTTTTAGACACAAAAAAATCCTTTTTGTGTGGGTGGTGGCACCACAGGACCATCCTTGCCCATCACAGGTAGGTACTCCCTCATCTCAGGCTCAACCTTCCTCGTTGCAATTTTTCCTCTACCCTCTGGGCTATTTGAGGAACATTCCTGGCTTCTGCTTGTTTGTTCCAACATCAAGGCAAATATGGCTCTTACCCACCTTTTCCAGGCTTTCTCCACCGTCATAGGGACTAGTATCCTGGAGAGTTATTTGTTAAATTATGAGAGAGAGAGAGAGAGAGAGAGAGAGAGAGAGAGAGAGAGAGAGAGGAGAAGAGAGGAAGAGAGGGAGAGAGAGACTCCTTTCTCCAGGAAAAACAGGAAAATACTTAGACATCTTATACACAAAGTTGTGGGTTTCAGAGAGCCCTTGAAGCCACCTCAAGTGTGATGGTCAATCCTATGACCTTGACACACCTAGAACATTGGTTCTCAACCTGTGCATCGTGACCCCATGGGGGCGGGGTGTCAAATGACCCTTTTACAGAGTCACCTAAGACTCAGTTATTTCATTATGGTTCATTCATTTGTTTGCTTGTTTTCATACAAGGTTTCTTTATGTAGCTCTAGTTATGTGGACTTGCTTTGTAGACCAAGCTGGCCTGGAACCCACAGAGATCCTCCTGCCTCTGCCTCCTGAGTGCTGAGATTAAAAGTGTGTGCCACCACACCCGGCTACATTATGATTCATAACAGCATCAAAATTACATAACATAGTAATGAAAATACTGTTATGGGTGGGGGGGTCATCACAACAAGAGGAAGTGTGTCAAAAGGTCACAGCATTGGGAAGGTTGAGGGCCACTGGGTCGGAATGACTGTGGACATGCCTATGAGGAAATTTCTACGTGTGTCAATTGAGTGCAAAGACACACCCTACATGTGGGCAGCACCATTCCATGAGCTGAGATCACAGACTAAATAAAAAGGAGAAGATGAACTGAGACCCAGCATGCATCTCTCTCTGCTCCTGACTGCTGACTAAGTAGTGACCAGTTGCCTCATGCTCTTGCAGCTTACATCACAGTGGACTAGCACCCTTAAACTGTGAACCCAAGCCAACCCGTTAGTCCTTAAGTTGCTCAAGTCAGAGTCGGGTATTTTTGTCATAGCATCAAACAACATAAGTAATACTTCATTAATTCCCATTAGTTATTACAGTAAAACCTTATTTAAAATCATAAAGATACACACACGTCTCTTTGTATGCATTTCTCACTTTACAATAAAAGTGAACATGAATGGGAAAAACCTGACACACCTTATAACATCCATTGAGAAATATGTGATTCAATAGCAATCTCCTGACGAGGTCATGATTCTCAGCATAAATCCAGCTTGGTTCCAGAGAAACTTTCTTTAGAGTGGGTCTCTCGAGCTGAGTGAATACTGAAAGCCATAGGGAAAGCTATTACCTGAGGCTAATAGAGTTTGCAAGAAGCAGGCACTGCCGCTAATATCCCCTTTCTGGCCACAGAGATAAGAGCCCTTTCTGGGCAGAGCTTTGTTAGAAGTGAAATTTCTCACCCCTGCCACAGATAAGCTGTCCCTGGCTGCTGGAAGCGATCCTGAGCTTCTCGCCTTAACAAGTTATGAATAGAGCCCCACATGTCACTGACTCAGGGAGCTTAGTGTCATTTCTTTCCTGACTCTTGGTTTCCTGTTTCTGAATCTGCCCTGGGTCGCAATGCTAAGGTAGTGATGATTCTCAATTGACCTCCCTGTGCCACACTGTGTGCTGGTTATTTATCTTATGCTTAGTGGGTAGCTATCAGGCAGGGTCCTCTCTCTGTACTCTCACAAGAGGAGCCATGCCAGTGTCTGCATCACACAGAGGTCTGCATAATGCATGCTTCAGGCTGGACACGTGAACTATGGGGGACATCGGGACAGGAAATAGCAGTTATGATGACAGCATGAATGCTGCAGAGCACAGCTTACCTAATGATATAATCAAAACCAGGCGTGTCTCCACAGGGACCCCCAAGCCCACCATGCTGCCTGAGAATCACATCCCTGCTGCCCATCATCACCACAGCAAGCCCAGCAGAACAGATTGCCCTTTCTTTTTGTTCCTGCAAAACATTCTGTCCTGCCCTGTGTTCAAGGGCCTGGTGCTTGTCTCTTCCCTCATCTCATCTCCTTCAGAGGCCTCTATGCCTCACCTCACAGTGAATATCCAACCTGGCATCCTGCTTCCCAGGGTACAAGGGAGCAGACACAGCATGAACTCATGCGTGGAGATCACAACCCAATGCACTACAGGTTCCGCCATCTTTTTCAGTAGTGAGTTTTAGTAAGCCAACATCAGTACTACATCCTTGTCAGTCATGCTGTATTTTGCTTTTATTTTTACCAACCTTAGCATTAGTTGGAGACACTCAACATCAGAGAATATTTTCATTTTTTTTTTTACCCACAGGGCCCACCTCCTCAGGCCAGAAGTATATGGATAATACTTAGTCCTAAGACAGGATGTCCTCAGTCTATGAAGTAGACTGATTTTGGTGAGGAACCAAATCTTAAAACTTGGTTTCCTTCTCCAATCTGTCATTGGTTGTTATGATCTAGGTAATTATTTCCAACAATTAAGAGTCACACTCAGCAACCCTAAAAGTCTTCCACTGTCTGCATGGAACCTTCCAGGTCTGAGAACTAAGGAGAGGAGGAGTCTCTTCCAGTTCTGCTCCTCTCTGTCCCACACTGTCTTCATCTCGCATTGTGCTGATGCTGGATCCTTCGGGGTCTACATAAGAAGCCGAGTAAGCAGTAGAGCCACCCAGACTCACCTCAGCTGCTGGCTTCCACTCTTTTTTCTGGCCACTCTGGATGGGGCCAAGAAATTGCCCTATAAGAAGAAACTGCATCCGAGAGATGACTCAGAAGGACTTGGGGTGTTCATACCAGAGAAAACCCAGTACACTTGGGCATCTACAAATAGCCTAATATGACCAGAACAGAGGATTATATAATAAAAGTGAAAGATGGGACAGGGAGACCTAACAGTAAAAGACATGTCATGAAGAACCTGTGGCACGCACTAAGGGATCACTTGGTATGTGCAGCCTCCCACCCCTGGTTCCCAGTGGTCTTGTTCCCATGTGCCGTGTTACCCACCCAGGCTCCCACTATAAATGTTTCTCCCTCTTCTAAACTCTGGAAATGTTTCATCAGCAGGGCTGGTGCTATCAAGGCTCCTGCTTTGTCCTTAGCCTGCTAAAAAGTTCCATCAGTAGCCAATGACATGTCCCCAGTGTCCTTTGATAGATGAGCTTTGATTATGTGAGTCACACCAATAGACAGAGAGCAGGGTGACTATGCCTTATGCAATTTGAATATTTGTGATTTCTCCCTCCATAAAACAGCCTAGTTTATCCAGGAAGAGAGCAACCTCATACCCAGCATCTGGGAGAGAAGGACAAAAGAGGAAGGTGGACAAGGTAGGTAGGGGTGGAGTGGGGGAGAGGCATGAAGGAGAGGTAGAGTAGGAGAGAGGACAAAGAAGAGAGGCGGAGTGGAGGAGAGGGGCAACAGAGAGAGATGGAGAAGGCAGGTAGAAAGTGGCAGCCACAACTTTCTTCTGGAATTAAACAATAAAATGTCGTAGAAACTGCAATGCCCAAAAGAATGGGAAAGTCTTGCTGCTGCTTTTTACTAAGTCAAAGAGATTACTCAAAAGATACAATTGGAAAAAAACATAGATGTTATTAAGGAGACACACAGATTATTAGAATTCACATTTAAGTATTTAAGTGTTGACTTCTTTGGAGGCTGGGGGAATGGTTTGGCAGGTAAACCGCTTGCCCTACAGACATGAGGGCCTGAAGTCAGGTTTGGTGTCATGTACTTATCCTCGTGCTGGGAAACCAGAGATAAAGGGTGACTGGGGTAATGTGCCAGCCTCAACACTCAGCAAGTTCCAAGCCAATGGAAGACACTGTCAAGATATAGAAACATCTTTGGAACAACATCCAAAGTTGACTGCTGGACTTATGGACAGATGTATGTACATGCATGCCTATATATACATGTGTAGCTACTTGTGCTCACATGTGTGTGCACACACATGAACATACCCTCCCCCCCACACAATATTGAACATTTCCATTCAAAATTTTGTGTGTATCTTAGTGAGCATATCCTGGTGTTACCTAATGTTCTGTTTTGTGAAATTAATTAGAGCCATCCATTTTATTTACATTACTGTTTTGCTAAGACAACTCCTGAGAGTTATGTATTTCATGTTTCATTTTCTAATTTGTTAATGGTGTGTATGTCTTAAGTGTCTTTTGTCCTCTTTATAAAATTGGCATTGTTTTCTTAGTTATTTGAGCTAAATGTTTTATTATCATTGTGCCTTAATAATAAAAAACAAGATTATGAGCTTGTAAACTACACATTTCTCAAGTGTTTCTGAATAATGTCCTCAATGCTGTTTTTACACAGTGAACGATGTTTTGAATTCCCTATTTGATCCAGAAGTTGCGTAAGGAGCATTTCCATATTTTATAATTTCAGATGATAAAGACATCACTTCGTCCTTTTGTCATTGCTATTTTAATTTACTCTCATCTGAATTATTCCTGTCTATTCATCTCTTAGCTGACAAGAATATTATTTTAATTCCCAGCATAATGTCTAAGTGATTTCTTTGTGAGCACTTTTTGACGTCTACCATGTTAACCGTTCTTCCCGCTCCTGGCTTTCTGAAGGTGCACACAAAATCACCACAAATTTAGCAAATTAAAACAAGAACCATCAATCATCTCATAGTGGGTCAGAGGTCTGGCATATAACTCAACCAAGGCCTCTGCGTGGTCCCGCTAGCCACAATCTGGAGGAGCTGAGTACCATCTGAGGCCCACCATGCTCACCAAGACTACTAGGTGTTAAATGAATGAGTCACCCATTGGGATTGTTTGCTAAGGCAGGAGAAAACTCTAGGAAGCACCCCAACCACTTTACCTCCCTGTTGATTAATTAAAAACAACTGATTGAGAACTTTAACCATTTCTTCAAAATACCTTCCGCTTTGCTATCCACACGACCTAATCTGAGGAGTGACAGCAGCCTATCCTGGCACTCCAGCTGAGGGGTTTGCCAACTTTCCCCATTTCCACTGCAACAGGTCTTTGCCTTTTCGCTGGTGCCAATTTGAAGTACATTTCTAGATCCTTCTAAAGGTATAGACTTCATACATCTTCCTAGACACTGATGAAGAGGCCGAAGCCCGCCTTCTGCAGCCTAGGCTGACAAACACATCTTCTCCCAGGCTTCCAGATCATCACCAGCCTTACTGATCTCATGTGCATCATGGAGGAGAATGTAGGCTTCACCTTACTCTTTCCTCATCACCTCTGACAGCTGATGTCTGCCCACAGACCAATGCTGCTGCCAGCTTCATAATTTGGTGGCATGTCGGTAAGGTGTATGTGGTCACACCTGTCACTTACTATGTTTGCACAGAGCTTGGAATATGACTATGTGGTAAGACCCTTGCCCTAACCTGGAAACCACATGAAACACAAAGAAACAACAACCAAGTAGAAGCACAGGGCCAACCCCTGGATGATGATGCTTCAAGAGGTCTCTGTAGTTCTATTTCGTGTTCCATTGGTCCCCCGCATTAAGTCTATAGGTGTAAAGGTGACATAATAACCTTGGAAATGAGCTGACTATCCAAATGGCTCCATGGGGCCCAACCCTGTACACTGAGGCTAAGGAGTCATTGTTAGTGTTCAAGCCCAGAGCAGTCCCTACCCATGAAAACTGTGTTCATATAGAGTGACAGGAGCATATGTAGAAAATATTAGACATTTTAATCACTCCGAGCACAAAATAATTTTAACAACAACTTTTTTTCTGTATCCAGATATTTTATTTAAATAGTTGTTTTAAATACACATGAATTGATATTCTAAATATGCAGCATGGAATGAAAGATGGGTTAACAGTCATGTATTGTTCATAAGAATACACTTCATTTCTAAGAATAGCAAAGACTCAAAGTGACTGTGTTATAATGTTCCATAAAGAGAATCCAAAGGTAAGGGCAAGTAGCTGTATATATAAGCAGATAGGACAATAAAAGCAATATGGAGCTAAAAGTAGTCATTATATAATGACTAAACTATTGTTAGTGATAATATCAGTCTGTATAGCAGGTTAGCAATAATGAATGGGTGCACCTAATATCAAAATAGTTTACCATGCCAAACAAATTTGGTCAGCGGAAAATATAATATATCATGCCAAAACTGTAGAATAAAGTATCACCTTCTCAATAAATGTAGATATAACCTCTGATAATATTCAGCATCCTTTACTAAATGAAAATAACAACAAACATTATTTTTATACTCTAAAATAAGCATATTCCTTTGTACAGTTGTCAGATATATTGGGCCAGAAGACCAAAGAAGCTGCTCCAACATTATAGAGAGTTTTGGGTGACTGTTCGGGTAGCAAACTGTCTCTGTCATCTTCTCATCTGGAAAGCTACTAACCTGCACTCCCAGCATACTCAGGTAATCAAGTTTATTCCTTCCCAAGTCTCTGATGGAGTTGAAGACCAGGTAGATTAGTTTTACAATGGAGCTTAGTTGTTTAGGGGTTAAGAAGTTTTTAGGTCTAGATAGATGTTTTAAGTTGATAATGACAAGATGTTATGGAGGTTGATCTACATTCAGAATTTTAGAAGCACCAAGATAGGAAAGATGTTTTCTTCAAGGCTGTCAAATACAAATAGCCAAAACACTAAGAATGTAACATTTATATAATTCCTGATTGTGTCATGGCTCTTCTTGCTATAGGTAGTTTATTGTATACACGTGTAATAATATAAATGTATATGTAAAAATAACTTTTGACTTTTCTCCCGAGTAATGGCAGATTTGGTCAATCATATTGAACTACTCATAAAAAATATATGAAACAGTTTAAAATAATGGGATTTTTTTGTTCTTTTTAAAAAGCCAGTTAAAGACATTGGAAACTTATAAGAAAGTTTAAAAATAAAATACCTATCAGATCAAGATTATTAACAAAGAGAAACAAGAGATTATATTCAAGATTGAGAGCCATTTTCCTTTGGAAATTTGGTTAAAATTGACAAAAGTGGCTAAAAGGGTCAAGGGTGAGATGGTGTCACTGACCAGCTCAGAGAACCAGTGTAACCAGACTGGGTAACAGAGGGGACAGAACCTCTCACCAGCACAGATGTGTGGTGGGATCAGGCTGAGTATCAGTGTCCATGAGCTTTCATGGACAAGGTCCTCACTCCCTTGGCAGAATGCCAGTGAGTGGTCCCAAGAGTAAGGAAGTACACATAAGTCCTCTATGTAGGAAGAGAATGGTCTATTAGTCCAAAATAATTTATACAAACAATATCCCAAATCAGCAGAAAAGGACGGACCAAGCATAGAACGCCGAAACATCCAGATATTAGAGCAATCAGACACATATTTCAAAATGATTAGAATCATCATGTTTGAGAATGCTAAAGCAAATAAACACACACAAAAAAGACTGAGGGTGCTGGGAGGAAACTAAAATACCATGACAGTGACATGGCCAATTTTTAATAAAAGAAACAAATAGAAAATATTCAAATTAAAAATATTATTACCAAAATTACAAACTCAATGAGTATGATTAGCAGCTGATTAGTCACACAGAAGAGAGAATTAGTCAACATAAAAAAGAAGAAACAAATTAAGCAAAATAAAATTTGGATGAGTCCAGGATGTAGGAATCCCCAGAGACAAAAGAGAGAATATAACCAAAATCAATATTTGGAAACATAATTGAAGATATTTTTTTTAAAAAACTGACAAAAGATATTAAGCAAGATTCAAGGATCTCTGAGAACTCAAGCAGAGTGCATACAAAGCGCTTGTGTCCACTGTGGTCTAACCTCCAGCAAAAGCAGAGGGAAGAAAGCCAAGAAAAATGTTCCAATGAGAGGTGAAAAGATGACTTAGGAAACTTAAATGTTCGACTGACAACTCCAGAAAAGAAGCAAAAACAAGAATCAATGGACTAACATCCTTAAATACTTTTTTTAAAAGGGGAGGGCTTCCAGTCTGAAGATTTCTATTGTACAAAACCACTCCTCCACAATGAAGGGGAAATGAAGAAACAGCTAGGGAAACTATGCTGATCACAGCAACCGTGGGCAATGAAAACACTGAGATCACCTTCCACATAAAGCCATCCCAAATGCACGCTTAAGTCTTCAGAGAGGCATAAAAAGAAGCAGATTAGAACTATATAGATTAGTCTTTCTGTACAGATAAAAATGTCCAAACAATTAAAGGAACACACTTTTGGAAGAGAAAAAACTAGAAGAACACCTCAGTTAGTTTTATGTAAGGTCACCATAACCTGACTTCCAAAACAAGGACTGAGTGAGAAAATAATAGGTTTGTGTGCTGTTTAATATTGATACAAAATTCCTAAATAATCAACGGGAAAATTCAGGTGATATTTAAAATTGATACTGTAGTGCCACCAAGTCATCTTTATTCAGAATGCAAGGTTGCTTTAATACAGATGTATTAATTAATACATAGTGATGGTTTATCATTAACTGGTTGGTCTACATCAATACTAAAGTTCTGTTTTGAAAAAAAAAAGTCTCTTACAAGAGCAAGAAAAGGTATTTTTGACAACACACAACTATCAAAAGACACTTGTCCATTGTACAGGGAAGGAATACAGATCGGTGAAAGACAGTGACATAGAAAATGGTGCTGGGGAGAATGGAGAGCACAGCGGCCCCACCTGCTCCCCTCAGTCCTGCACAGATGTCCACTGATGGTGAGTTACAAACACGTACTTTTTCAAAATCAGAACTTTCCTATCCTCCTAATCTTTTTTCCAGACCCTTCTAGTCCATCTGGCCTTTTAGCATTCTCCATAGGAAGCCCTTCTTCCTCCAGCTGTTTCCCCCTTTCCAGACTGTTAATGTGAGACCCTGGAAGACGACTTTCGCTAACCAGCTAGGCTCTATCCCCCAACACTGCCAAATCCAGCCTTCTCATCATTTGAGATCTGGGACATACACATTGCTCATCTATGTTTACACTTGGGGAGTTCCAAGGGTAGCCCTAGGGTTTCTTCCTCCCTCATCCAGGAGAACACTTTTGCCTTGGTAACATGAAGTTTTGAGAAGTCCTCCATGAATATCTTCTTATCTCAGAGTCTTACCACAGACTTTAAAGGTCTAGTATGCTCCCAAGTAAGTTGTGGGTGGTATTTGTCATCTATGGCAAGAATCCAAGACTTCTGCCTTAGCCTTCTTGACAGAATGGCTGGGGTGACCACTGGGAAAGCCACTCGTTGCAAAGGGAAATCATGGAAAGTTACTTGCTATGCCACACGTTTTCCCAAAAATAGGACTTTCTGTGCTAGTTAGGGTTTTGTCACCTAATAGAAGCCAGAGCATCTGGGAAAAGGAAATCTCAGCTGAGAAAGTGTCTCCATCCTGATTAATGATTATTAGACATGCGATTAGATTCTATCTGGTGGGCCAGGTCTAACCTAACTCCAAGGCTGGTGGCTCTGTGGAGCTGAGCCACCTTTGCTCCGCAGCATACCTCCATCTGTGTTTAGCTCCCAGATCGGATTCCACTCAACTAGTGTCCTGGTGGCTTACCGTTTAGTTCACGGATTGAACAGAACCTCTGATCCAGACTTATTGGATATTTTCTTGACAATAATGACTAGCATCCCAAGAATTGCATATCAACTGCCTTTGTTCAAGTTAAAAGGAACTTTGAAATGTCCCTTACCACCTCCATGGTAGAGATGTAGTCCTCCCAGCTCTGTTCCCAGAGGCCTTCCACATATGGGGAGGGGAGTGGTATCTTATTCATCCTTTGTTTTCTCTCCCATAGTTGCACACCATCCTGTAGCACGTGGCATGAAGAAAGGACCCCAAGTTTCTTGCTGCGGCAGCTCTTTACCTATCTACTACACACAATAACTGCCTTTCTACTTGGCATTCTCGCCTCTTTGCTTGCTGAAATCACACATTCTCAGGTGACTTTAGTATCCCAGAGAGAGGGTCACTTGTGTCGTATTCAAGGCAAATAAGCTCCACATTCGCTCTGTAATGAAGTTGTCAGTCATCAGTTACACAATGGCCTTTGGCTCCCTCCTTCTCCAACAATTTACAGTTAGTAGGTTCTTAATAAATACTCCGAGTCCCATTCAAGACAAATAAACCACATGGTAATGAGCTTCTCAAATAACAGGAGTCCTTGATTTCACCTGACCTTGATGCAACTCACAATACGAACTCCAAGCCACAATCGGTGTCTGCTGCTGCTGCAGGCTAATGCCTAGAAACAGTTCACCATCCAAGGGAAGGGTCCCTACCTGGGCATGTTTGGGTGGGTGTGAGCCCATATGTGTATCTCAACCTTGTTAACCTGCGACTGGGGTGGGAGAAAAATGAGTTTTGTGCATGCAGTTCAGTCTATTGCTTCAAACATGCCGAATGATAATTAGCTTTGATTTTTACATCTATTCATAATGATAGCGGAGGGCAAGGCACAACAGGAAGGGGGCTGCGAGCTTTCCACTTAGCAATTAATTCTATTATTAAATGCTAAGAAAAAAATAAGTGCCTGCCAGCTGTAGCTTTATTGTGTTTTCCCAGAAATAATAATGAGAAGGCTCTGAAAGTATATGATTTCTTTTTCTTTTTCGTTTTCTCCCCCACCCTGGAGAAGAAGACAGTTCATGGCTAGCTGCTCCTGTGTGAAAATGGAAGGACTCTTTTTAGGGAAATTGACTTGAACAGGGTGTTGAAAGGAAGGAAGTGGGGCTGGCCATGCAGCTTAGATGGCAGAGTGCCTTCCTGGATGCATGAAGCCCTGGGTTTGATTTCTAGTGCCACAGAACAGGTCACGATGCGCAATAGCCCTTGTCTGTAATCACAGAGGTGGAGGAGCCTCAAAGAGAAGTTCAATACTTCTAAACTACAACATAGAAAACTCTAGGGAAGACACATGAACTGCATCTTGCAAGGAAAGAAAGGGGCAGCGGCCTGATAGCACTAGTGTCTGGATTTGGGCAGAGATGTTAATCATCAAGTAAGCCAATAGTCACTGGGTGTCTTCCTCTAGTACCTCCCCTGGCCATCAGCAAGTTCTTCATGAATAGGAAATGAGCCTGACCCAGCCTGGGTTTTGTCCTCTGTAATTCCCACCAACACATGATGCAGATGGTTCATGAGGCTTCTCAGTCTATCCCACAGGGCAACAGGCTGTGTCCTTCTCCTGCTCAGAGGTGAGTACTAGTGTCATCAATACTTGTGTCCCAAGTCAGAATTGGCCACCCATCCTCAGTAAGGCAATTACAAGAACAAAATTAAAAATGAAAACTAGAAAAGATTTTATTCAATGTGGTCATGTGGAGTAGAGGGGTAAAGATACCCAGTGAAACCCCTAACTCTTTAGGGTTTGAACTGAGATTAAAGTTTAAATAGAGGAGCAGGGATGTGCACACCCAAGTGGTCCCTGTCAAGCTGTGCTTTCACTTACCAATGACTCTTCATTGCCTGGGCTTCAGTCTCATCCTATAAGGTGGTTTGACAGATTGATAGAACTGTGTGAAATCTCTTTCTTGGACACAAGCTCCCCATGTGGCTGGTGCTTTTCCCTTCTCCCAGCATGAGATTCCTGGGGGAAATTCCCATTTCTTTGAGGTCCATCATTTCAACAGCCTGATAGGGTGGGAGGCACAAGTGTCTCTTTCAGATCAGAGAGCATGAGCAAGTACCCAGAGATTTTTATGAACATTGCTTCTGTTTGTCTGGCATAAAAAGAAAATATCAGCATATTGACTCCAGGGTTGGGCTTAAGGCTAATTCAAACTACACTTCTCACATCCATCAGCGGTGTGACCTTGAGATTGTCCCAGCATCACCCAAATCTCAGTTCTCCAAATATGGAGACTAGGTGCAGCAATGCCTATCTCATGGAGATATTAAGGAAATTAAATATTACATAGAACACTGTCTTCTTCACTCTAAGCTGTTTATTCTTTTGAGATCTTGTGCTGCTGTCACATTTTTGAAACCAGGCTTGTGATGAACCAACCTGAACTTCTTTATGCTTCTTCATCCTTGTTTGGGAGACTGGCTCCATGGATGACACTCAAAAGCCATCATCAGGGCAGAACCTTGGGCAGCCACACAAGTCTCCCATCCAATAGAATTTCTTTCTCCAGTTGGCTGGATTCAGTGCCAATCAGGACAGCTTATACAGGGATCCAGAGTATCTGCATGGAGAGATTGCTCTGCAGACACATGGAGCTAGGTTTGGAATTTCCAGAATGTATGCAAAATTCTTGGAATGGTTACATCCCCCTGTGACCTCAATACTGTGCGGGGAACATGGAGACAAGCAGGTGTCTGGGACTTGCTGGACATGAGCCTATCTGAAAACATAAGCTCTGGGTTCAGGAGGAGACCCCTTCTCAAAGGAATAAGGCAGAGAGTGATGGAATACCTCACAGCCTCTCAGACGTCAATATGGACACCCAACACACACATGGGCATGGCACATGTATACACACGTGCTATCACTTCTCTCGGGGTCCAGTAAAACCCATGCTCCTCCAATCATCCCCCCACCCCTTGATCCTGCTATAATTGTCAACATATCTGTTCAACAGAATGTGTCCTTCTAAGCTAGAGTTGAAGTCCCCAACTTCTGTTCTGGCACTAGGAAAAGCATTTTACATTTTGTTCTTAACTCAAGTTGTATGACTTTGTGGGCGAGATGGGGTTACCCTGCATGCTGTCATGACTTCACTGTCCCCTTGGCCTCTGCTCTGAACAATGCAGACTAGGTGCCACCCTGTCAGCTCCATCTGAAACTGTGACACACCTGGGGCCAGCCCTAGGCAGACCACAGGAGCCTCTCCCCAGGGTGTGGAAATCAACTGGTTTGTCATAATGGTGCTCTATAAATGACTGCTGCTGCCCAAGTCTCTCTCTCTCTAATGCCACTCAGCGGAAGCAACTGAACCTTCAAAAGTCAATTTGTTGATGCTCTTCCCCTGTGCTGAATCTGTCAGCATCATATCGAGCCACTCCCCACAAGGTCCCATGCTTTTCTTCAAACAGTCCCCAGATGTTCACAGCTATGTCTCTTTACAAAAACGCAGCCAGATGTGGTGGAAATCACATACTTGAAAACTGTACTTTGGAGGCAGAAGCAGAAAAATCAACTTAGGTATGGGCCAGCCTGGTCTACATAGGAAGTTGTAGGCCAGCCAAGTTGACATATTAAGACTCAGCTCCCTACAATCAAATCAACAAATGCTTTCTGTGCTTGGATTATCTATGCTAGAGATCCTCAAAGAGAGATCTATTGACCAGTGAAATACAGTCAGAAGCCTTTCGTCAGAGGAAAGGCACAGTTGTCCAGATGGAAGTCTTTCTCTTCAGTCTGGATGATGGTTCCCTGTGGATGAAGGCAGCTCATGGTGCTTAGGGAAAAGTCTGAGGCTCAGGACAGTGGGGCAGGGCAACTGTGATGCAGGCCTCTGAACTAAGTTGGCTTTTTTGGATTCTTATGTCCTGAGAAAATATACCTCACTGTGTGCATGACCCAGTGGCACTTGGGTTTTCAGTCACTTACAGCGATGAGCTCACCCAGCAGGCCCAGGATGGTGCACCTTCCTCTCAACAGGCATGTTGTCACTCATTCACCAGACAGTCACCAAGTACTTGACAATCTTGGAGCAGTGAGCAAGCGCAAGCCAGACCTCCAGGGAGGGTCACTACTCACCCTGTGAAGAAATGCATAACACAGAGTGTATACTGCTCTTCCAGATGACCCAAGTTCCATCCCCAGCACTCATACCAGGAAACACACTCCTGTTCCAGTCCAATGCCCCTCTGGAGGGGCAAATGCCATGGTGACAAGGCTTGGCCATTAGACAAGGCTTGGCCATTGGTCACTGATTCCTCGACAAGAACACTTGCTGTGGAGTCGGGAGAGACCGAACCAGATTGGAACCAACTGTGATGAAAATGAAAGGCTGTGCATAAAGCAGCAAGAATGCATAGCTTTCTTAGAGAACTGTGCCTCAGGAAGAAATGGCTACTAAGGAGGTGCTCAGAGAGATGTGGAGTTCAAATTCTTTTCTTCATAAAAGAAATTATTCAAACTGTCACCTACTGAAGAGAATGATCAATGGACTAGGAAACGGTGATGATAAAGTAGAGAGGGGTGTGGTTTCTGGAGCAAAGTCAGAATTAGTAGAATCAGAAGAAATTTAATAAACAGGATAAGAAGCTACTCAGTCCTTATGTTAAGTGTTATATAAATAAGTGTGTGGCTGCATAGACCCCCGGATGAATGCATGAGTGCATGAACGGGTGTACGAATGCCTGGATGTGTGCATTGGTGCGTAGATAGATGCACAGATGCATGAATGTATGGGTACCTGTCTGACTGCTTGGATGATGCCTGGATGCCTGGATGCATGCCTGACTGGATGTCTCTATGAACAGATGACTCCATGAAGAAATGACTTGGGGAATGCATGCATATATGGATGCTTGCATGAATGCTCAATAGATACAATGCAACTGAACAGATACATATATGAATGTATGCATAAACAAATTTTCTAATTACATTTCCATTACATTTTCTAACTCTCAAAAAAAAAGTGTTATAATTTGTCTCAGTGAACCAAATGGCTTCTTATAAAATGGCAAGTTATCAATTTCTCATGAGAACTTAGGGAAAAAAAGAATCTTCTTCAAGGGTTTCTAAAATGGGATGTGCTATGCTTCCCAAGGTGTCCACTTCATCTCTCCTGACAGGAACTAGAAAAATATAGGTGAGAAAAAGTGATGAAAATGGAATTGTAAATACAATAAAAAATGAGCCAAGATTCCAGGGCTGTGTGCTAGTGTTGTTGTTGTTCTGAATAGGTATTGTACAATCAGACGCAATGCCTACCCATCTTCCAACTACAGCTTTGAAAAGAAGTTATAGTGAGAAATCGATCAAATTAGCATTTTATGATAATTTCCAAAAAGGAGAAAAAAATTGTGTTATGTGGTTTTGAGGAATAAATTTAAAAGTTGTTTGTTGAGTTTTAAGATTGGTATCTCAGAATAACTCCAAGTTCGTGGCTAAGTTGGGAGATAAAATCTTCCCTCCATCAACTCTATAGCAGGAGGAAGCTGAAGGGAACCGTCCTAAACTGTTAATGGGTTTTAGAGAAATAAAATCAAACTAAAGTCAAGAAGATGATCTTGAACCAACAGGTTGAGAACAGGAGAGTCTGTCCTAGAGTTCAGCATGGGGTTGGGCCCCAACTATATTACTCGCTCACTAACGCATCTTCCATTACTCTTCAGTCTACAGGTTATTGGCTTGCAAACGAGGGTGAGTACTATCATCTATGAAACACGAATAAAGCACCTGGGTGACACTTGTCAGAAACTGCTTCCTTGACGCTTTAAAAAGTCAATCTCTCTCCTACCCCAGCGCCCCCCCCCCCACCAGCATTCTTTCTTCTTGTTCAGATTCTAATTTTAACAATAGAAGTTTAAAGATAATGCTGTTGTAACTGCTTGACTTCTGGAAGCATTCCATCCTCGGGATTGACAATTTACTGATGTTTGTACTGATGTTTTGCACCGCGATCACAAAAGTCACGCAATTGCCACCACGTGTTCAAGAAAAAGCTCATTGGTGTTGACCAACCCCAGCTTCCAAGCCTTCCCCTTCTCATGGTTTCACCCCACATCTGGGCAACCTGTTGAGAACTTCCACAGTTCAGCACTTGCTTAGAGCTTTGCAGGGTGTGGCAGCACCTGTCTGCAGGTGCCTCTTCCCACAGTTAAGACCCAACCCACCTCTGCTTTTCACTTTCATTCTCACCCAGGCCACTGGGGGAAATGTCTTTGCCTGAGGCAGAACATGTTCCCATGTGTCCTCTAATGCTCTTGTGTAATTTGGGGGGATATCTGTAAAATGTCTGATGAGGGCTGCCCATGAGACAGTGAGAAGGGTGCTCAACAAACCCTGACACAGAAATTCAAATATCTAAATGTTCAAGAGGGACCTGTTAGGCAAGATGACAAGCCACTGAGTTCAAATTTTTTTAACTATAATGATTTTCTTTTAGTACATTAAAAAAAAAAAAAAAGAAAATATCAATTATTTCCCCCTTTTTGCAAACCTACAAGTTTATGGTTAGGGTGGTAAATATTCCATTTAAGCAAAAAAAAAAGTATGAATGGGCAATTTAGAGTTAAAACAGATGAAAGATCTGAAAAGTCTCTGCATCGGCCACTGGGAAAAAAAACTCACCTTGCCTGTGCAAACTGCAGCAGCTTCCTGAGCACCATGGTAGTTTGCTTCTCGGTTAACCTGTAAAGGTGGCGTGGTTTTCAAGGCACTGCTGAGGTCTTCATCTCCTGAGGTCACTTATTTGACACAACCCACAGGAAGTTAAAAGCAACTTTACTACTATTATACATTTATCATGCACATAAAAATACAAATCAGAACTCATATGTTCGGGGAAAGAAAACCCAGTTCTGTGAGGACAGAAGCATGATCACCATGGAATTGCCAAATTACGTTTTCTGGTGTTAACAAATTAAATATGCATTCGTTGCGTTATCCTTCCACGAGGAGTGCACGTACACTGCTTCCTCTGACGTCAGCACTCCATTTCTCCCGCACAGTGGGAGTCACGTTTCTGTTGCCCTAACGGACACTGTGTTGGGAGGGAGAACGGTTTATTTGGCTTACGTTTCCAGGTGACAACCCACCACTGGAACTTCAGGTGAAAACAACGGACACTTACTGGCTGGCTCTCATTGGCTTTCTCAGCTTGCTGCCTAGGGCTGGTGCTGCCCACAGTGGGCTGGACCCTTCTTCATAAGTTATCAGTCAAGACACCCTACAGACATGGCCAATGTGATGGTTATGTGTCAAGTTGACAATAAAAACTACTTTTACTGTTGTAGTGGATGCCAGGAGGTGCACATCTGTGCAGTTAAGGGATGACATTCCTAAAGAGCTGTGCTGTCACCAGCGCACATGCCTCTCCAGTGTTAGCCCTACACGCAATTTCTCCTATCTCAAGTCCTACAGCTCCTGAAAGTCCCTTGTCAATCCCTTGTTCACCTTGCTGCTAGCAGCTACCAGGCAGTGTCATGGCCCCACTGCCTAGGAGCTCATGGTGTAGGGAAGAGGGAACTCACTATACCAGCAAGAGGATTGAGCTATGCTGTAAACATGTATATACTGTGTGTGTGTGTGTGTGTGTGTGTGTGTGTGTGTGTGTGTGTGTGTGAATGTATATTTTGTTTCTACCAATAGCTCCCCTGGATCTTTGAACTTGGCTACAAGAGGCTGTGATATAGGAAGTAGCAGGGAGGTGACAGCTGTTTGTCCACTCAAGGAAGAAATGGAGATGAATGACCTTTGGATTTACCTTGAGGGTGCTGGGCTATGGCCAGCTGGATTCAAGGTGCCCTGGCTATTGTCCTTGCGGCTTCTGTGCATCCTAAGCCAACACAGGTGCAGCTCCACCAGGAAGTACAGGAGCAGATCTGAACACTTGTCACTGAGATTGAAAAGTGATGACAGACGCAGGTGTAAGGTTGTCCCCAGGATTTCTAATGTCTCCTTCTGCATCCTTGTTTGTTCCCAATAGTCTAATTTCTTCCCTCTCTCACCTTGTTCACTTTCGTCTCTCCTTCTCAAGTGCCAACTGTGACACTATGTGAGGAAGTAGACCAGCAGCTCCCATGACCACCTGAGGGGGAAAGCAAGTCCTCACCCCTAGGTACATCCACATATCACCTACATCTAGCATGACACGGCCTACGAAACCTGGCATAGCTCATAGTGACTCTGCTTCCCTTATTAAAGTGTAAATGACCAGGAATTGATGACAAGCCAGGGGAATTCCACACAGGTGGAACACAGAGGGGGAGGTAAGAGGTAAGACACTGGGTCATATCTACAAAGTCGCAATTTACACGTGTGCTCTGTGTGACCCTAAAACATATCCATGAAAATATGGCAAGCTTGCTGTGGATGTGTTTGTGGTAGGCCTAACTGAAAAGCAAATTAAAGTGTTTAAATGCAAAGAGAATGCAAAGGTACCCTACCATAAGGCCGCCAGAGCCACATTTAGCTCAATGTTCCTTTTGTCTAGAATACCTGTGTACTGATACTTTCCACGTTCAAACTTCCCTGGCCTTCAAGGATGAGCAAGTGCTTCTTCTTTCAAGGACCCCACCCAGCCTTTGAGCTGGCCCATTGGGTTAATATGCTTCAGCAAGCTTGATGATCTGAGTTGATGATTCCCAGGACTTTAATGATGGAAGCAAAAAGAGACCCCTGCAGGCTGTCCTCTGACCTCCACATGCATACTATGACACTCCTCTCTGCACCCCTCAAATAAAATAAACAAATAAACCAAACATCATCAAAATAGATACTATAACACTTGTCCAAAGAGAATGTCCTCTACCTTCCCACAAGAATGCAGGCAGCCAGGAAAAGCCTAGTTCCCCACCCCCAGCCTTCCAAAACCCCTTGAGTACTTTGTAAAGAGAAACTCGTTCACGCTCCACCCATTTGCTTAGCAGAGCACACGTTTATCTCAGCACCCTGTGAAGCTTGGAAGATATATTGGGGAACAGGCAAGAGAAACCTTGCTCCCAGGAAGTCCCCAAAGCCTGTGGTGGCAGTAGCTGAAAACACCTATGATATTCACCCACAATTGAAATGACAGTACATGCTTTGCCCTTTATGACTCAGGATTGCAATCAGACCACTTAACACGCGGGGTGATGACATATGCCGAGGTCAACACTCTAGCTGTTCAGAGGTGCACAGGTGTCCACTGCACCAGCTCTCCCCACCCAGGGTGGTCTGCTAAAAAGTACGGAAGGCACCACATTCTAAAAGAGCATAACGGATGGCCTCTGAAATACTCTCTCTATTCCTTCCCTGAGGATTGAAAATTGTTTCATATGCTCTTTCTGGCCAAACACCTGTCAAATTCCTATTTTTACTTGATTTTAATTAGGAGCAAGAACTAATGCCCTTTTAATTAATTGCAGATCGTCTCTCCCCATCCCTCTGTTGTTTCCTTCTCCTCCAGATTACTCCAGAACAGGCCTGCTGTAGGGCAGCAGAGTCTATTAGTTTGAGACCAGGGGGATAATGAACACAAAACTTTGCAAACACACTTAAATATTCAAGTATATTTGCATGTGCTTAATTAGTAATAATTTTAATTTAGGGAGAGCTGGCTATCTTGAACAGTGCACAGTTTGTGCAGCAAATGCTCAGCATCTCTTTTTAAAAAACCAGCTTTCCTCTCCAGCATGCAATATTTAAACAAAGAGGACGTGTGGCCTCCCTTTGCACATACGTTTTCTTGCAAGCAGGAGTGAATCTGTCGAGTGCTGCAGGCACATAGGGTCCTGCAACTAAGCTGTGGGCACAGGATGTGCTACGTGAGGTCCCGTCATTCAGGATATATGTGGTGTCTGATACTGATTGGCAGCGTGATGGATTAAAAAATGCCTATATCCCTTATGAGGCCAAGACTTTGGGTGTGTCTTTGATCTCATTCTCAGTAACAATGAACTAAGTGGGGAAGACCCACCATACATGCAGGCAGACCCATCCCATGGCCCCGAGTCTAGGACTGAATAAAAAGTGTAGGAGAAAGCTCTGAACACCCACATTTCCCCTCCTCTGTTTTCTGTTCTACTTGAGGCCTCCCATACCCCCCACTCTATGCACCCTGTGTTCCTCCTAGAATCCATGAGCTAAAATCAGCCTTTCCGGTCCGAGTGGCTCCTTGTCAGGTAGCTATCTGGTTACAGTGAAAAGGAAGCTAACACATGTGTATAAGCCAACATTGCCACCCAGTTACCTAATCCTGTCCCCATCACTGATCACACATTAGCTGTCGATCTTTAATTCTTCTGCCCTCTAATCAACTGTAAAATGTTTGCCTCCCTTCTAGACTTCAGATGTTCAGTCTTTATAATTCAAACCCAACATGTTTTCAGCTTGTCTTCATACGGCCTTTAAGTGACCCTACTGCTCTTGGGACAGGACCATGCCTCCCAAGTGCACGATGATTCGTCACTGACCTCTTTTCCAGCTCTTGGCCTGTCTGCTGGACAAAGTCACCTCACTCCTGTCCCTCAGTTCCTAGCGAACTTACTCTCAATAGGATATTGATCTATGGCCCAAGTTCCCTGTAGGGCGAGACATCTATTCCCCTGGTCTCTGAGAGAGGAAAGAGATAGCATCTCCTCTTTTTCTATATATTTTATTAATTTATTCATATCACATCTCAATTGTTATCCCATCCCTTGTATCCTCCCATTCCTCCCTCCCTCCCGCTTTCCCCCTAATCCCCTCCCCTATGTCTGTGACTGAGGGGGACCTCCTCCCCCTGTATATGCCCTTAGGGTATCAAGTCTCTTCTTGGTAGCCTGCTATCCTTCCTCTGAGTGCCACCAGGCCTCCCCATCCAGGGGACATGGTCAAATATGGAGCACCAGAGTTCATGGAAAGTCACTCCCTACTCTCCACTCAACTGTGGAAAATGTCCTGTCCATAGGCTAGATCTGGGTAGGGCTTCAAAGTTTACTGCATATATTGTCCTTGGCTGGTGCCATAGTTTGAGCAGGACCACTGGGCCCAGATCCGCCCGTCATAATGTTCTTATAGGTTTCTAGAACCCTCTGGATCCTTCTATTTCCCCATTCTTCCATGCTTCTCTCACCTAAAGTCCCAATAGGATGTCCTCCCCTCTGACTAACAGCTCTTCTTTAAACCTACCCTCAGTAACAGGAAGAGGCCTGCTGCTGTTCTGGTAAGCTTTGCATAGTCACTAAACAAACCTCTAAGATACTCAATTTAAAAGAGGAAAGGTGGAGGCTGGAAAGAAGGCTCAGCCAACAAGGCATATGCTATATAAATACAAAGGCCCAGGTTCAATCCCCAGTGCCTGGGCATTGTGGCCGACCTCTGTAAGTCCAGCACCAGGGAGGCAGAAACTGAAGAATCACACATGTTCACTGGCCAAATCCACGTGTTCCAAGTCTGTTGGGAGGCCTTGTCTTAAAAATCAGGTGAGGAAACAAACGATTGAAGAAACAAGTGAATGAATTCCAATGTCACTCTCTGGATCCTGTGCATCCATGAGTAAATATCTATCTGTCAGTCTCTCTTCCTTTCCTAGGTCACTTCCTCGGGGCGGGCTCATTTTCTTCTCTGTATTGTTTGTGCACAAGCCAGTACTTACCATAGAGCAACTGCTCAACAAACATGGGTCACATGACTGATGAGTAAGTCAGCTTCCTTGAAAACAGGTTCAAGCTGTTGGAAGCTGGAAGGCACAGTGTAGGTAACAGCGAAGAACCTGCTGCCTCCAGACAAGACAAGAATTGGCTTCAGTACCAGCTTTGAGGGATACCTAAATGCAAGTAAGAAAAGAGTCGGGGCAGTCAGGCTCAACCTGAACTCAGTGAGATGAAGATCATCTTGTCTTTTGAAAAGCCAGAATGGGGAAAGGGGAGTTGGTTTCTATCTGAAGCAATTGATTCAGTTGTTGATATTAGTGATGTCAAATGTTATGCTCCATTTTACATAGGGTGTGGACTAACTGAATTGGAAAGGAGGCTGAGTGACAAAGACTGCAGGAAGGCTTCAGAGTGGGTAGGTCTGTCAGACATGTGACAAAGTCTGGCCCAGGCATTGAAAGGTATGGAATTATAGCAGAGATTACCTCAGAGAAATGTTGGGCTAAGTCCTACACTAAAGACTGGTGGGTTTTGAGCCGAATAACTTGGCTTATATAAGATTGGATAAAGAGCCAAGGTAAAGAGGGACAGCAGGAGCAGGGCAGTTAGTGTGGGACATTTATTGCCTATGCAGTGCTGGGGGACAAGGAGAGCTGGCACAGAAGGAGGTGCTGGATGATTGAAGAACTAGAAGCCTTGCCAAGACGCAAAGCTTTGCTAATGGGAGGAGCCAGCACCCATGAGGCATAAACAGCTGTAGATGTTCTACTGTGGCTAGGGTAAGCTGAGGCATTTGCCAGCCTGGAACTTGACCATGGGCCACACCAAGCTCTTTAGGAATCTTGTGCCCCTTAAGTACTTTAGGAGATTCTCAAGAATATTATGCATATAATAAATTTAAGAAGTGTGAATCGCTGGAGTGGAGAATGAGAAAGGGTGTGTGAGGTATTAAAGAACAGCCACGGCGGTTCAAAGAACAGCCTTTGATGAAGGTGAGAGGAAGTCATTAGGGGAAGCATGCAGGCTGTCAGAACAGCACACAATTGATTTCAAAGACCATTGTATTAAGTATCAATGAAACAGACTTTAGGCTTCTGTTTAAGACTAGTGTTTGGTCTTCCTAATGTGGCAGAGTAATTACTTTAGTAAGACAATGAGACTTCTAGGAGAGGGTAAATCATCTGACAATGCCCTCCTCCAGTACAGAGTTTGAAAACACTCGTGCCAGACAGAATACAAATGTGTTGGCAGCTTATTATTCCTTATTCCCTAACAGTCCTGACTTCAGACAAAAGGAAGAGGAGCATGTTGTCAGCACTGTGGGCAAACACCACACGAGGTGCTACAAATCCCTGTTTCCACAAAAGTCACACATCTTTCCCTTCCCTGCAAGTCTACAAAGGCCAAACAATAATGATAAACTTGATGAAACTGGCTACTGACCATGGTGGTCACCGGGAAAGTGTGGTTTGGAACGCATAGCCTAATGTCAAAACAAGCAAGTTCTTGCTCTCTATTTCTCTGGGAGTGTGTTAGCCATTGCTACATAGGGCTGGGGAACAGTAAGGTCTGTGCTTTTAAAGAAAAGATTGTGTGTGTGTGTGTGTGTGTGTGTGTGTGTGTGTGTGTGTGTGTGTGTGCATGTGCGCGCAGGGGCAGGGGAGTGGGTGCCTTTTTGTCTGTCTGACTGATTGTCTTTCTATCACAAGTATGTGAATACCCAAAGAAGCCAGAAAAGGGTATTAAACTCAATGGAGCTTGTGAGTTACAAGCAGTAGGGTGTCACTCAACATGGGTGCTGGGCTCCAAACTCAAGAAGAGGAGTGAGCCATCTCTCTAATCCTGCCATCCTTCTTGAAAGAGAAACATCTATATAGCTCAGCCTGTAGAAAGGCCCCAATTGGGAAGAGTTGGGAGGCTACAGTGGTATTTCTGAGCACACACCCTGGCCCCCTCCCCCCCGCTCCGTGAGCCACAGTCTCTAAGCAGTTTAATTTCTGTCAGTCTCTTGCATGAATAAAGCAGCACATACAGTCCACAGGCTGCAGTCTCTCCAGGAAATAGATTTAGAGCACAAGGGAAACAGCACGAGACCCCCATCTGCCCTGAGCATTAGGGTAGAAGAAAGGCTGCCTTTGGAAGGTACTTGAAAGGTACCTGATATTGTTATGTCTATACCTGAGTTCCTTGGCAACAGGTCTCCAAGATGGAAGCAAGAACTAAAGCAACACTTCAGAGCCCAGAGAGCCAGGTTTGCATCAGAGCTGAGACAGAAAGGTCTTTCTGGGAAGTGAGGAACTAGCAGGGGCAACAAGTCAATTCTTAATGCTCGTTTCATAGCTTGTGTCAGGGGAAAATGCCTCCCAGCAGAACAGAGTTGCTGTGGAGACTTTCTACTGTCGGCAAAAGTTGCACATCACAGAGACACCTGCGCACCAATGCCTATGGCAGCTTTGTGATAAGAGCTAAGTTTAGGGCCAACATAGGTGTCCAGCAACAGGGAATGGGTAAGGAAACTCTCTCTCTCTCTCTCTCTCTCTCTCTCTCTCTCTCTCTCTCTCTCTCTCTCTCTCTCTCTCTCTCACACACACACACACACACACACATACACACACACACGTGCACGCACATATGTGAGCACTCACGTATATGTAATTTTTTTTCAACCATAGAGAATAAAGTTAGGTCATTTATAAGAAAATGGAGGCAACTGAAAAATTCCATATTTAATAAATTAGTCTAGTATGGGAGAAAAAACAAACATTGTAAAATTTCCCTCCTTTGTGTTCTTAAATTTTATATAGTCACTTAAAGTCATATATGTACTTAGCAAATGAAAGTAGAAATGAAATTATCTAAGGAAACAAAGGAGACTAATGGTGGAGAGGGGCAAGAAAAGGAGGAGGAGGGAACAAGGCCAGGGGTATGTTCAACATGCAACATGTTTTTACATAAATACAACAATAATTTCATTATATTTTATACATAATTTTTACATAATAACTTTCCATAATATTTTCTTACATAAAAATAATTTTAAAATAATATCCAGGTAAAGAATGTGCCTACTGCCTTTGCTTGTTCAGCCTCACTCAGCTTTCTCAGGTCGTGCGAGGTGCTCGCCTGCTGGTTGGTGCGACAGAAGCACGCAGGGCCAAACTGCACAGTGCTGTCCAGAGTGCAGCTTGGGATGAGACCTCAGGGATATGGAGAAACAGCCAACAACCGTGCAGTTGAGCAGCTTCTGCGGTTTCTCTGAGCACACATTCCTGGTTGTGAAGAAAACAATGGCAATCATGCTATGTTGGTCACTTTTAATCAGTGTTGTTTGTTTGAAAAAAACCCTGAAATAGTTTAGCTATGATAGTCTCTGGCAGGCAGTGGACACGTGGCTCTCTAAACTATTTGGTTAATTAAAAACCTTGTCTTTATTTCCTTTGGATAGCTTGGGTCATCAAGAGGAGAGACATTGGGCCACTCCAGTTACATCCTCCACTTACAGTGGCATCTCGTTGTTCCCGCTCGTGTGAGCTCATATACACCATGTATGCCAACCTATCTTTGGGGACGTGGATGATCAAAATCAGAAACAGAGTCACACATGCACGAAGGCAAAGTAAGCTTAGGAAACAAGATGGTTGACTCTGGGCCACACACTAATTAAGTCATAAAATACAGAGGAGGCCGTGAAGCTCACCGAAGCTAACCCAGTTCAAAGGCAGCCCCCCCCCCAATGGTCAGAGCACCACAGCTTTCCTTAGTTCCCGGATAATGAGATATCACTGAGGCCAGTAGCTCAGAGCATCAGGGAGCCCTGAGCACCCCTGTCAGGTCGGAAAGGTGTGAGCTCAGAGGTCATGTGGATTTTGATTCCAGTGGTTTATTTATTTGCTTGGTTTTTTTTTCATCGCTGCTAATAAAATGTATAAAACAAAATAAGTGTATTTTGTTTGTAAAACTGGGATTTTATCCCTTTTTTTCCTTCATTTTGAGCATCTCAACAAATTAAGTCATGTTTTATTCAGCAACTTTCAAAAATTTTAGGCTACATGAGCTGAGACTCCTCTGTCAGTTTCCTGACTCACCTAGTTACTCATCAGCCCCTCTAGTCTGCTAAACAGCACCCCCACATCTGTTCTAGAAACACCATACTACTGGAAAAGAAGGGTGCCAAGTGTGCTTTCTATAATTCCTGAATGCAAAGTGTTCACAAGCCAGGCTCGTTGTTACCACATAGACTGATGGCTGTTCAGGATGTAGACTGACAGCCTACTTGTTATCAGCAATATGATACATATCAATTCTTTTGGGGCCTATTATGGAAGAACACAGAGGGTTCAGAAACCCCACAAGAAGACCATCAAGACCAGTGGATCTGGTCCTAGGGGGACCTGCACATACTGTTGCACCAACCAAGGATAAGGTATGCAGAGAATCTAGTGCCCCTGTTCAGATGTAGCTGATGGACAGCTAATTCCCCACAGTTGGGGGGAACAGGGACTGCTTTTCACATGAACTCTGGTGCCCCCAGTTTGATCACCTCCCTTTGGTGGGGAGACCATGCAGGCACACAGAGGAAAGGGACACAGGCTTTTCAGATGAGACCTGATAGGCTGTGGACAGTGGGGGAGGGAGTCCCCCTCATCAGAGGTCTAGGGAAGAAAAGGGAGGGTGGGAGTGGGAAGATACAAACAAGGGAATAAGAATAGGAATGTGATATGAGTTAACAACAACAACAGCAACAACAACAACAACAACAACAATAATAATAATAATAATAAAGAGTTGGAGCAAAGCCAAGTGTGGTGGCACATTGCTGTAATCCCAGTACTCAGGGAGTCAGAGGAAGGCTGATCTCTGTGAGTTCGAGGACAGCCTGGTTGAAACACCAAAAACCAACCAACCAACCCAAAACAACAAATAAGCAAAATAGAGTTGGGGGCAATGAGCATCAGCTAGAGACTACAGCAGTACCATGTTTGCCTGGTATAATGCAGTAACATTCTGTTTATCGTCACATGACAGTTCGTGTGTTGTGTGGCTCTTCTCCACCTTTAGCCTTGGCATCCAAAAAACTTAGGATGCGAGTGCTCAAGGACAGAAGAGGGCCTGCAGAAAGTGAAGTCCTGGGACTAATAGACATCACTTTCTCTTAAGTTCTGTTAGCTGCACATCACAGACCGCAATAGAACTGTACAGAAGTGGGACTGATCATGTTCCTGAGATCCTAGAAGAAGGCACATGCAGATGGTCCATCATCATTGCCAAGATCACTGGCTACTACACATCAACCCTTTCCCCTCTTCAGTTTCACCTCTACCGCACAGCACTTATATTTTCTTGGGCAGTTCCTGGCTCTTTTCATCAGCTATTGGTTCAAAATTCTGATTTCATTACAGTTGTGGAGAAACCTGCTTTATTTATTTATTTATTTATTTATTTATTTATTATCTATCCCATAGTGCTATCCTACCATCTCCATTCTTCATTGCTAGAATTTATTAAGAGCCAAGGATATTACAGACCAGCTTGCCTACCCCCCTGCGGCTTAGAATTGGCTTCAGATGACATTGACCTGGTAGAGAGATTTGAACAGAACCAAATTGCTGTGAACTTTAACTTCTCCCAGGGTTGACAACAATGAAAATGACAAAGTAAAGGCATTTGAAAATTCCTTTTTGCAGGAAGAAAAACAAGACCTGTCAGAATCTGCTTTTTCAGAGCTCTGGCAGTTAACCAGAAGCTAGGAGCAATCTAACCAACATTAATCAAGAGATGTGAAGAGTTTCCATAGTAAGAACAAGCCATGTGGCATCTTACCTGCCCAGGCTTGCTTTCTTCCTCCCCCAGAGCCGGAGCCTGGAATGCCACTTCACAGCCACAGTAAAAATAAACCCCTATGAGAGAGAGAGAGAGAGAGAGGAGTTTGAATGAGTGTAATCAGAACCCCGTGACTTAGCATGCATCCTTTAGAACCACATGACCTTACCGTTCATCCATCAGAACCCCATGACCTTACCCTTCACCTTTCAGAACATCATGGCCCTGCTATTCATCTTTTAGAACCCCATAACTTTACCATTCATCCTTCAGAACCCCATGACCTTCCTATTCATCCTTCGGAACATCATGACCTTACCATTCATCCTTTAGAACCTCATGACCTGAACATGCATCCTTCAGAACCCTATGACAAGCATTTATTTTTCAGAACCCCATGATCTAGTCATTCATCCTCTACAACTCCCTGACGTGGTCTTCCATATCCTGAACTTTATAACCTGAGCATTCAAGGACTCTCAGTTAGGTCCATAGTTCATTTTACCTTAGAGACCAGAATCAAACTCAGTGAACTAAAAAGTAACTTATCCAGCCAGAGAACTTTGTGTAATACATGCTCTCTACACCCCGCCTCTCCTTCCCTCCCTCCCTCCCTTTCCTTCCCCCCGCCTCTCTGTATGCATGCACCACATACACATGTGTGCCTGAGTGCATGCATGCCTGTGTGTGTGTGTGTGTGTGTGTGTGTGTGTGTGTGTGTGTGTGTATTTGCAGGTTCTTGTAAGCAATGTGTACGCAAGTCAGAGGACAATCATGGGTGGAAGGCAAAGCTTTATTTTGCTGTCTATCGTTGTACTATAATATCATGACCAAAATCAACATCATAAAATGTAATAGCAAGAATTTTAAGGCATTTAATTCTATCCACCATTGACAAGTCAAGAAAGAAAGCTACAAAATAATCCAAAGTATCAAAGGATGTTAGTTTTGTTTCTTTATCCATATAATTTCCAATAAACTGCTTCTCTGATTTGGCCAAAATACATAATTTAAGTGAACACTGGACTGAAGTATCTCATCTTTTAAAGAAATTAAAAGTAAGTACAAGTCCTAGCCACAAGTCCTAGCTGTCTGTCCCCTATGGGCTATGAAGAGCTCTTTCTCTTACTATATAATGAAATTTTAAATGAAGTGTTAAAACTCCAATCACAGATGAGAAGGGAAACATGAAGGGTCCTTTGATATATATTTGTATATGTACATATACACATATGTGCACATATATGTGTGTATATATATATATATATATGAATAATACGACTAAAAACTCAATACATTATAAAATAGGGGAATATTGGGTGTTAATAATTATAGAAATGCATATTAAAATTGTCTTATTATACAGAGTAAATTTGCAAGAGCAAAATTGATAAGACAGTCTCAAGGGCACTGTCCTGTCAGATAGAGTGCCTGCTAAGAAATCAGGCCTCCCAGATGACCATTCTGTCCCCGTGGCCAGGAGTTTCCATCACTTGAACTCTTATAAAGGAAACTCAAACTGAAAACAAAAGTATATTAGAACTCACTCACTAGTGTTACCTAAAATAGGACAAATTTTTCCTATCAACAATTGATTATTACAAATGAGAAACACCATAGTTTAACTGCTATAATCAATTATGTATGTGTGGGAAAGTGCAGTTGAGAGTAGGTGATCAGGAGCCCAGTAGAAGGTGCCAGATTTCCTGGCGCTAAAACTTCAGGTGGGTATAAATTACCTTGATGTAGGTGCTGGGAATCAAATAGCAGCTCCGTGATTTTAAATTTTAAAACAATAACAAACCACAAAATAGCATTTTTTTCCTATGAGTTCAATCACATAGAAGTCTTTTTTAGATGGACCAAGAGAAGGCTAAAATAAGGAAAAAATATATGTTGCATGTATAGGGTGAACTAAGAAATATTTAGCCCTTGAGAGCATTGTCTAACAATGCCATGTCTTTTCAGTATATAAACAAATATATTCAACTGTAGACAAAATCACAGAATTTACTTGGCACCGAGCAAGGAGTTTAAAAGGCTGAGAGATGAAGGGTGAAAAAAGTTGGAATCAGGCATCAAACTTCAAAGCATAACATAGATGGCTTCATGGTTGAAGAACAGGAGTCTCCAGAACTAGCTAGAAGCTCACCTGGTGGCTTTTACAGGCGTTGAGCCAGAATCCTGTATGTTCATCAGAGCCACACAATATTTAAAAAGCCCAATAGTATGTTTCCATCGACTACTTAACGCATCTATTGCTCAGCCGCTGCAAAATACATGTGGCTTTAAATACGCAGAGTTTAGAAATGAGTTAAGAAGATGCCAAAAGTATCTGAAGGTTTCTTGTGAGATCTGGATGAGGCGATTTGCATACTAGAGCCTGAACCAAACCACAGGAAGCTATCTCCACCTCACTCGCTCTTCCTTCCTTTTGCTCCAGCCCATCCATCCTTCTTCTCTCACCCCCGCGGGCCCCCTCCCAGCAAACTCTAAGCCACGTGACTGTTTTCAACATCTGCTTCCTTTCTTCTCTTTCATAGAAAGCACGCATGAATAATCAGACCGCTGCTGTTAATTGTAAAAATCATTAGTAAACTTCCAGGTGCTGTTTACTATATATGCATTGTAATTTTCTATCCTAAAACCAGCAACTCCCCCCCACCCCCCGCATCATTGTCTGCCCTGGGCATGAGCACTCTGCAGCTTGGAGGCTGTCAAAGGCAGTTGCAGCCCTACTTACAGGGACTGAAAGGGGTCGATCCACACCTGCAGTGTGTGAGGCAGTAATTCCTAATATTAACCAGACCTCATGAGGAGCGGGCCCTTTTGCCAGCCTCCTCATGATCCGACACTTAGAATCCGCGTGAACTCTTTGAAATAAGCTAAGATTGCCTGGCCCCTCCCTGAGCTCATTCTTCTGTCTGTCACCATGCTGCCCTATTGTCCACGGGCTCCGGAATGAGAAAGCCAACCCAGACGCCATGCCAGTCTACTGCCTAAGCCAGAGGGGCCTGCATGTTTTACACCTCAGTGGCACAGGCAACAGGAAAACCCTAGAAAGCCACAAATGAAAGGCAAGGATGGGTTCTGGAGCCGCACCTGAGAAAGATCAGAGCTCAGAGGAAGTAACTCGCCCGAAGCTACACAAACGCTGCCTAATGCTTTGGTTACACAAAACACATCACAGCTTCCATCTGTTTCCTTGAAGGCACCTGTGGTTTTCCTCAAGAAATTCAAGATAGAAGGAAACAACACTTGCATTTACATTTCCCAGGTACTGCAGGCATCCCCCTGCACCTGCTGCCTTCACAGGAGCTTCCACAATGGCCTCCTTAGCTCTAACTGTCAACTTGACACATCCCGAGTCATCTGGGACAAAAGCATCCACTAGACAGACCAGTGGTCACATCTGCGGCACATGGTCTTTCCTGTTAAACAGTGTAGGAGGGCCCAGCATACTGTGGGGACAACTGGTCCTGAGCTATATAAGAAAGCTAAGTATGAGCCAGTGTGCAAGGCAGCAAGCCATATTGCTCCGTGGATTCTGCTTCAAGTTTCTGACTGAGCCCTTACCCTGACTTCCCTCAGTGGGACTGTGGTATGAAGGTGTAGGCAAAGTGAGCCCTTTCTTCTCTCAGTCGCTTTCAGTTATGGTGTTTCAACACCATAAAACTCAAGTTGGTGCCTACTGTGTTTTTGTGGGAGAAGCACTTGACAACCTTCTGGGTCCTGTGCCTAACAAGACTACTCTTTGGCCTAGAATGTGCAGAACTTTCTGAGTTTACCCCATAGTCATTTCTTACTGCCATCCATCACCCTTTCACACACCTATGGCAAGGCTTCTCAAACGCCTCTAGAGACAGCTTTGAATATACAAGCGAATGAATTAAAATCTACTGAAATTGGTTATATCACCTATAGCTTTCATAGAAGTTAGAGCTAAGAAGCTCAACCCCAAAATCAGTGTTGCAAGGCAACAGTGTATCACTTACTTGTTTGTTGCTGTGATAACACACCACGATTACAGCAATTCATAGGGTTCCAGAGGTTTCAGTCTAGAATGGTGGGGTCAGAAGGAAGGAGGCAGAAGAAGGCATGGTGGCTGGAGCGACTGAATGAGGACTCCCATCTTATGTCACAAGCACTAAGCATAGACAGCAACTGGGACTGACTTGAGGCCTTTCATCTCAAAGCCTACCTCCCATCAGGAAAGCCACACCCCCTAAACCTTCGCAGACGGCAGCACCATCTGGGGACCAAGCCTTCAAATGTACAAGAATGGGTGGCAGTTGCCACTCAAACCACAAGTGGAGGGTGCAGGTGGATCCCGGGAGGAAGACTGTGAACGGAGTAAGGGGGTGATTTTTTTTCAGTGATTTCCATAAAACTCAAAGCTACCATCTGCTTCAGGGTAGCAGTGACACTTGACAGTGTCCTCTGCTACAGTTAGCGTGAGACAAGTCCTCACGGGTTCACTGGTTTCAACACTTCCCAGCTGGAGACAGTGTTTGGGAAAAGTTATGGAACCAAAAGAAGGTGGAGCCCTTTGTCATGGTGCTTTATCACAACCAGGAAAAGAAACTAATGCAGCTCAGTGGCCTTTGGCACCCTAGGTCTTCTGAAGAGTTTGTCTAGGGGCTGGCACAATGACTTAAGCAGCCAACAAAAGTGCCTGTCTCCAAACCTGATGACTGGATCCAAATCCACTTACTGGAAGGAGAGAACTGACTTCCTGTTAAGCTGTTCTCTAATCTCCACATGTGCACAGTGGCATGCACACATCATGTATATGCATACACACAATAAATGATGTAGTGATAAAATACATTTAGTTAGACCTTACATGTGGTATGCATGCATGCATATACATGATTTTATGAGTAAGTGTACAATGGTGTGTGTAGATATTCATTCATATGTGTCCACATGTGTATTGAGGTCCAAGGTTGATAGTAGGGGTCTTTTTCAATGACTTCCAGCTCATTCTTTGAGCCAGGGTCTCTCACTTGAACTCATAGGTCACTGATAGGTTACTCTAGGTAGTCAGCTTGCTCTGGGCAACTATTGTTTCTACCTTCTAAACAGGAATTATAAGCAAGCCAATAGGCATTTTACATGCGTTCTACGGACCTGAACTCTAGTTATGTATTTATGTGCTAACTGATTAAACTTGTAAGGTTTAATTTCTTGTGTTAAAGTCTTCCTATGAGAAAACAGTCATTTTTTTAACACTAAAAAATGCAAGTCCATTGACTATCCTTAGAGTGTGAGGGTCAATCTTGATTCCTAAATATAGCTATACATACAATTCAAATTTAAAAAGACTATAAAGTTAGATGTAAAAAGTAAAACAAGACAAGATTAAAGTAAAAATGTGAACAAAAGTGCCAGGATAGCTAAAACAATCCTGTAAAAGAAAACAATTTCTGGAGGTATTACCATCCCTGATTTCCAGCTATACCACAGAGCACTAGTAATAAAAACCACATGGTGCTGGCATAAAAACAGACAGATTTATCAATGGAATCAAATTAAAGACCCAGAAATAAACCCACACACCTATGGATACTTGAATTTTGACAAAGAAGCCAAAACTATACAATGGAAAAAAGAAAGCATCTTCAATAAATGGTGCTGGTCTAACTAGATGCCTGCTAATAGAAGAATGCAAATAGATCCATATTTATCACTTTGCACAAAACTCAAGTCCAAATGTATCAAAGACCTCAACATAAAACCAGGCACACTAAATCTGATAGAAGAAAAAGTGGGGAAGAGTCTTGAGCTCACTGGCACTGGAGACAACTTCCTGAACAGACCACCAACAGCTCAGGCTCTAAGATCCACAATTAATAAATGGGACCTCATGAAACTGAAAAGCTTCTGTAAGACAAAGGACACTATCAAGACAAGAAAATGGCAGCTTACATATTGAGAAAAGATCTTCACCATCCCTACATCTGACAGAGGGCTGATATCCAAAATATATAAAGGACTCAAGAAATTATATACCAACAAACCAATTAAAAATGGGGTACAGAACTAAACAGAATTCCTAACAGATGGTTCTCTAAAGGCCAAGAAGCACTGAAAGAAAGGTATAATATCTTTAGTCATCATAGAAATGCAAAGCAAAATGACCCTGAGTTTCTGTCCAGTCAGAATAGCTAAGATCAAAAACTGAAGTGATAGCTCATGCTGTCAAATATGTGGAGCAAGGGGAACATTCTTTCATTGCTGATAGGAGTTCAAACTTGTCCAACCACTTTGGAAATCAATCTGGCATTTTCTCAGAAAATTGGTCTACCTCAAGACCCAGCTATACCTCTCCTGAGCATACAGCCAAAGGGTGCTCCACCATACCACAAAAAACACTTGGTCAACTATGTTCATAGCAGCCTTATTCTTAATAACCAGAAACTGGAAACAACCTCGATGTCCAGCAACCAAAGAATGGATGAAGAAAATGTGGTACACTAATACAATGGAATACTACTCAGCTATTAAAAACAAAGGCATCATGCAATTTACAAGGCAAATGGAGGGAACTAGAAAATATCATCCTGAGCGAGATAACCCTGACCCAGAAAGACACATATGGTATGTGCTCATAAGTGAATATTAGCTATAAAGTACAGAATAACAATGCTACAATTCACAGACCCAAAGAAGCTAAGTAACAAAGAGGGCCCGAGGGAGAATGCTTGAATCTCACTGAGAAGAAATGAAATAGACATTAGGGGAACAGGGTGGGAGATGGGGCAAGGGAGGAACAGGAGGGATTATGTGTGGGGAGGACAGAGGGAGAGAGAACTGCAATCAATGAGGGGGCGACATCTCTGAGGCCATCTGGAAAATTTAAACAAGAGAACCTCTCAGGAATCAATGAGGGTGACTCTACCTGAGACTCCTAGGGGATATGGAACCTGAAACAGCTTCCACCTGTAACCAGGAAAGACCTTCAATCGAGGGCCAGGGACACCAACTCACCCAACAAACCTTCAACCCACAATTTTCCCTGCCTACAAGATGTACAGGAATAAAGATGGAACAGAAGTTGAGGAAATGGTCAACCAATAACTTGCCCAACTTAAAACTCATGCCATGAGAGTGAGTCCATTCCTGGTGCTATTAATGATATACTTGTATACTTGCAGACAGGAGTCTAGCATAATTGTCTTCTGAGAGGTTTTACCCAGTAGCTGATGGGAAGAGATGCACAAACAGCCAAACATTAGGCAGAGAGGGAGAATGGATTGAAGGAGCCAGAGAGGTCAAGGACACCACAAGAAAACCTACAGAATCAACTAACCTGGGCCTACAGAAACTCAACCATTAACTAAAGAGCAGGCTTGGGCTGGTACACATATGTAACAGAAGCTCAGCTTGGTCTTCACATGGGACCCCTAATAACAGGAGCAGGAGCAATCTCTGACTCTGTTGCCAGTCTTTGGATCCCTTTTCTCTAACTGGGCTGCCTTGTCTATCCTCAATAAGAGTAGACATGCCTAGTCCTACTCCAATTTGATATGCCAAGGCTGGTTGCTATCCATGGGAGGCATCCCTATCTCAGAGGAGAAAGGGAGCAGGAGGTGGGGGAAGGAAAGTGAAGAGGGAGGAACTTGGAGGAAAGGAAGGAGGGAAAGCTGTGACTAGGATGTAAAGTAAATAAACAAAAAATTAAGTAAACATGTGTAAAAACATGCTCATAACATCGGAGTAGGCATACTTGAAAAGAGATATTTGCTAACCATAACAGACAAAATAGTTAACAAGGTGATTAAAGTTAAGATCCTATAATATTTATAACAATGTTATCAGTTAATTTTTTGTTGCTGTGATAAAGCAGTATGACCAAAAGCAACTCAAAGAAGGAAGGTCTAATTTGGCTTTTGGTTGCAGAGGGCTAGAGTCAGTGATGACATGGGAGGCATGGAAGTGAGAGCAGGAAGTTAAGAGGTCACATCTCAACTATGTACATAGGAAAAAGAGAGCAAACTGGAAGTGGTAGGAAAATATAAAAGCTCAAAGTCCACACCCAATGACATACCTCCAGGGTAACTGCACTATTTAAAGGTACAATAACCTCCCCAAACTTTGCCAATTGGTGACCAAAAGTTCAGATACTGTAGCCTATGGGGAACATTTCCCATTCAAACCACTAACCATTAAAGAAAAGTAGAAAGCAAACAATGTTGGGGTACATTGTGTGAAGGTGTGTCTCTGTTGATTGCTAAACCAGCAGAGAGCTAAGTACTAGCGGGATCTTGGTATTGTTATTTTTATGACCCATCACTCTTATATTTTGCAAATATTCATCTTTCCTCACTTGCCTATTGGTTGTAATACAGAACTCATGGACAATATCTAGGCAGGAAGTAAAAGCAGAATGAGAGAGAGAGAGAGAGAGAGAGAGAGAGAGAGAGAGAGAGAGAGAGAGAGAGAGAGAGATCTGGGAGAAGAAAAAGATTCTGAGAGATGGCCACTAGACATGGAAGTGAATGGATGGAACAAAGTGGAACAGAGAGGTAGACCTAGCCATATGTACCGATTAGTCAAGTTGAGGTAGATAGCTACGTAGAAGATGGACCTAGTTAAATGGCCTAAGCTGGAGTGTAGGGAGCCTTGTGAAAGAGCCAGAGAAGGCTAGAAGAACCCGGAGGTGGGAGGGAAGAACTCCTCAAGAAGACCAATAGTCAAATAACCTGGGCCCAGAGGGCCTTTCAGAGACTGAAGCACCAAACAAGGACCTAAGCTTCCTATACTTATGTAACCAATTGGCAACTTAGTCATCATGTGGGTCCCTTAGTAAGGGGAGCATGGGCTGTCTCTCACGTGGACTCTGTTGCCTGCTTTTCGATCATGGGCAGGGCTGTCTTGCCTGGCTTCAGTGGAAGAGGATGCTCTCAGTCCGGATGCAACTTAATGTCCTGGGGGTAGGCTGGTAAGGGGGGGGCTCCCTTTTTCTGAGAAGTGGGGGAAATAGGGAGAAGAGGGAGGGAGAGTGGGATGGGGAGGGTAGGAGAGAGGGGGCTATTATCAGGATGTAAAGTGAAAAAGCAACAACAACAACACAAAAAAATTATTTAAAAGCCTCTGTGTTATTGTTTATACCACTAGTGGATCTGAAAGTCCTGCCATATCTGATGTACCAACATGGGGCACAGAATCCAGATTTAGGCACAAAATCTAAGCTTAGGCACTAGATTCAGGCGTTAGGCCAAGATTTCTGAACATGGAAGCTGAACAAGACTATGCAGGCATGGACACAATGGTTTCCTAGTGACCAGATGCTGTTCTGAGGCTACTAGCTGCTTTGTGAGCAGAGCAGCTGAGGTACAGCTAGAGCTAGGTGGCAGAAACCACAGAGAGGCCGAGAATCTGCTGTAGCTAAGACAATGCCTGCAGGTGAGCAGGGCCTATGAGAGCCAGGTGGGGGCCGGGGCCATGCTGCAGTCTCTCAGGAAGGCTGCAGCAAGTACTTATTGGTGCTCAGAAAAGTGACCCTTTCCAAGCCAGGTGGCCATGTGAGCTGGTGGGCAACAGCAACATCTGGAAGGCAAGGTCGGCAGGACTGTCTGTTGGACTGCAAGCCTGGGAAATGGTAGATACGACTGGATGGAGCCAATGTCTGAAAAGATGAGTGGTGATGTGCTGAAAGCAGAGGCCCATAGCTCATCGTGGCTGAACACTGAGCTGGTAATGTAGCAGGCGGTTCCCAAGTGACAGAGTTTAGAGAAAACCTAGGTACAGAAATACATATAAAAGAAACAGGTGGAATTGTTTTGTATTTGTGCACAGACACTGAAGAAAGAAAACAAACTGAGTATAAACAGTCATAGAAAGAAATACTGCATTTAAATAAGTGAAGTCTCTGAAGGAAAAAGAGAGAAATAGAAATAGGTAAAAATGTTCTGGAAATGTTCTGTATATATGCATAGATGATGAAAAGAAAGAAACTGAGTACAGACAGTCATAAAAAGAAATATTAAGCTTAAATAATAAAGTGAAGTCTCCAAAAGAAGGAGAGAGTTAGCGAAATTAAAAGGGGGAGTATTTTGTATGTTTACTGGCACAATTAGGGAAAGGTGACATCCAAATTCATTGTGAGGGAGGGAAGCTGCAAGGTCACATCCACGCCATGCCGCCCTTTGGGTCTCCTTTTCAAAACACTTCACCGCTCGGGCTCGGCTGCTGCCCGTCCATCCCCAACCAACCTCTCTTCTCAGACTAAATACAGTGTTAGACCAAATTAAAGCACCAGTAGAATGAAAAAAAAAAAAAAAAAAAAAAAAAAAGGAAAACACTATGACAGGGCATTTGGGCTCCATATAGTTTTGTTTTGATGGTCAGCATAGAACTAATTACAATTTGTTCAATAATGACCTCATTTTTCTGAGTCTTCTCTGAGAAAGACCAGAATAAGCAGACTTAAAGGAGAAGAGAATTGGGAGGTGGAATGCTAAGTTACAAGCAGTAGAAATAGAGGAAGGAAAAAGGCTTTTCCTGAGAGCAGGGGTGGGGTGGGGCAGGCGCAGGGGGAAGAACTGATGGCAGCCGGAACTCGGAGCTCTCTGGCTTTGAGACGATCTTTCTGCTAAGGACCTGCCAGCACAGAGTGGCAACAACTGAATTCTGAGGAATGATGAACCATAGGAGTGGCTTTGCCGCTGCAACATGAGATAACACAGATGGCCCAAAACGTAGAAATTTCTTGTTTCTTTGCTTGATTTTTGTCTGAATGTTTTGTTGTTCTTCTTGTTGTTGTTGTTTTGTTTGTTTGTTTTCTAACAGCAAGAATAACTCAATATTAAAGTTCCTTTCATGGGAAATGTTTTTGTTTTCCTCTAATAGTGAGAATAACTCATTATATTAACTGGCTACAGTCTATAATTGGAATATACAAAATTATTCTTTTTGTTCTCTATATACTCAAGCTCCACTGCCTGCCAGAAGTAACCCTAAAGGTAACCAAAGAAATAAAATTTGGCAGATGGTGTCTTTCATTTTACAGAGTTTGGAAAATTAAAATGTGTACATCATATAACTGATATCTATTCAGGATTCCAATGGGCTTCTTCCTTGAGTTCTGAAAAGACTGACTCTGTAATTACGCATTTATTAGAAATGATAGCTATCTTAGGGATACCTTTACAGATTAAAACTGACAAATCTTCAGCACATATACCCAGTGAAATGCAATAATTCTTTAAATATTATAGCATAAAATATGTCACAGGTGTACCTTACACTACAGGTGAAGCAATTGTGGAAAGATTTAATTGCACTTTAAAGGAAAGTCTTATAAAACAAAAGAGATATATAAGGACTCCCAGAGATAGATTAAATAATGATCTATTAAGTTCAATTTTTAAGATGTCAATGAAGGGGCTGGAGAGATGTCTCAGTGGTTAAGAGCACTGTCTGCTCTTCCAGAGGTTCTGAGTTCAATTCCCAGCAACCACATGGTGGCTCACAACCACCTATGTGATCTGATGCCCTCTTCTGGCCTGCAGGTATACATGCAGGCAAGTCACTGTAAACATAAACGTAATCTTAAAACTTTCTTAAAAAAAAAAATTAAAAAAAAAAAAGTCAATGAGACAGGAAGCACACCTGCTGAAAAATACTGGATTTTACAAAGGACTACAGGAATTAAATCAGTCTATATACTTTAAGGATATATTAACCTCAGAATGGAAATCAGGAAATATGTTGTGTTGGGAGAACAGGATGTGTTCTTTTTTCATTGAGGAATGAGAAGCTGTGTAATTAAGATTAGATTTGACCAGCGAAGACCTCCTGAAAATCTTGGCTGCTGTCATGGAAAAAGAGACCCAGAAAAACAACAGATGACACACATGCAGGCATTCTTACATGGGAATACATCAGGAGACTAGCTGAGACATGGATGCCCCTGCAATAGCATGGTTGGAGGTTTATATTATTATTTGATTATTTAGTCCATTTAACTCTGAAAAAGATGTTGAGCACAGAAGAGTCTTCACCTGGCATTTGCTTCAAATGTGTGGCAAAACTGGCCACTGAGCTATAAATACTGCCCTTGTCTGCTGACAGCATGCTAGAAACAAGCAGGACACTGGGAAGTTGATTGCCCCAATTTGCTGAGATAAATAGGACAATTCTTCAAAATTCCTGCTTCATAGAAAAGTCTGTGCCTGGCAGCTAAAGATAGATGCTTCACTGACACAGAGGAACCTTGGATGACTGACCAGGTAGCCATTAGTTTCTGTCATTTCTATAGATTTGGAAGCTGTTTGCTCTGTACTTCCTGTTTACTCAGGTAGAATTTATCCTTCTCAAGTCACTGAAGATATTGAAGACTAGATAGTTATGGTCATACAATTTTCCTTATTCTCAGATTCAGGAAAAAGAAGTCACAAAAGAGATGTTAAGTTTATAAAGAATATAGATAGTGGAGTACTTTCTCCAAGGTTGCCAAATACAGATGAACTGGACATTGTGAATGTCATCCTTACCTGATAGTTCCCATAATTGTTCTTAATGTATATAGTTCATCAATGTTAGAAGAAAAAAAAGCCATTTATTGGAGTAAAAGGGGAAAATGGTAGGGTACATTATATGAAGGTGTATCTTTGTATAATCAGTTGTTTATTGCTAAGCCAGCAGAGAGCTAAGTACTAGCTGGACCTTGGTACTGTTATTTCTATGGCACATCACCGGTCTTATATTTTGTAAATATTCATCCTTCCTTACTTCCCTATTGGTTGTAATAAAGACCTGACAGTCAGTATCTGTGCAGGAAGTGGAGGGCAGAACTTACTAGAGTGAGGGATGCTGGGAGAAGAAAAGAGGAACGAGAGATTCTCCAGCGCACACGAATGTGAACAGACAGAACAGAGAGGTGGAGCTAGCCACATCGTGGGACACAGTGCCAGGATTACTCAGGTTAAGCTAAGTATCTGGCTGGGAGGTTGCCCTAGCCAAAAGGCCTAAGCTTTAAAAATAGTAAAAAGCCCCTATGTCATTATTTATACCTTACCACTACTGGCAGGTCGAAAAGTCCTACTATAACACACAATAGGAAATCAGGGTTTTTTTTTTTGACATGTGTTTGAGTAAATAAATGTTGAGTGCATAAATAACTTTTACAAATCATACAAAATAAGGCAGAAGTCCTCAAAGAGGAGAACATTTTGAGTAGGTATCTCAAAAATAATAAGTAGTCAAAAACATGTCAAAATTGCCCTATTTCATTAACCATAAGACAAATGCAGTTACAAGCTGTCATAAGAAAAATTATGTAATTTTAAAAGTAGACAAAACCAAGAGCTACACTCGGTGCATCTGCAGCTCAGAGGCTTCCATGAGAGTAAATCTCAGCAACCATTTTCAGGGTTAGTTGGAAAATGTTGTAAAATTGGCATTTTCTGCTAAAAATAAGCACATACATCATATAGTCTAATTATTATCTCTAAACACTTATATAATGTATATACCAATAGAAATATACACATTTCACAAAACTAATTTTATACTTTTATTTATTTGTTATGTGTAAAGGTATTTTGCTTGCATGTATGTCCCTGTGCCCTATATGTATGTCTGAAGCTTGTAAAGGTCAGAAGATAACATTAGGTTTCCTAAAATTGCAGTTACAGACAGTAGTGAGCCATGAAGTGGGTGCTGGGAATTGAACTCAGGTCCTGTAGAAGAACAGTAAGTATGCTTAACTGCTGAGCCAGCTTTCTAGCCGCAATACTTTTTTCTTATTTAGAACTGTATATTACAAAATCTATTCGGACTTGGAACACTTAGGAGTGGCTCCAGTTTTTCAGACTGCAGAATAGTTCATGGATTGTAAGTTTAGGGGCCAGAATCACAAAAGTTGAGTTATGACAATGAGAAGTGAGAAGTATCAAGGAAACAGGGTCTTTATAAGACTGACTTTGCACTGAGCTGGTGGTTGGCGATAATAGTTCCCACTTCCCAGGGAGAAATAGAACATGTCAGTCTATAAAGGGTACGTCTCCAGCTCTCACCAGAGTTAGAAGTGAGTAGCAGAACCTGTGGGATTCTGTAAACCCAAACTTCCCACTTCACAGTTGGCTTCATAAAGAACCACTTTATTTTCCATAAATCACACGAAGTTTGAAAATGCTGACCCACCACATGCTGGCCCACCACAGCACTGACAGTGTCAGTCACTGCATCCAAGTTGAGAATTCTGCCTTTACCAGAACAAAACCTCACAAGTCTACACCACTGAGGATGGACCATCAACCATTTTTTCTGTGGTTATTGTAACAGTTCTCATCAAACTATGAAGCCCAATAGAAACAAGATAAACAGATCTGAACCAGCTCCTCGAGTCTTTTTTTTTCTTCTTCTTCTTCTTCTTCTTAAGAACAGACAAACATGACTGTCTTTTCAGGGCTGGCAGCTACCTGTATATCACCTTGTACGTAGGTGTCTTCCCTCCTGAGCACCCTGCTAAATCACAAGCTATGGATCTCTGAAGCCACAAGAAACATCATTCTCTCAATGAAAGCAAAAGGTCCCATTCATACTCCCTGTGAGAGCTGTAGAAAGGAGTTCAGGGAATGTGTGTTGTAAACATCCATCCCAAGTAGCACATGGGGTTCAAGACAATGAAGATGCCTTTCTTGGCCCGGGCCTCCCCTGTCCATCAGAAGAAAAGTCTGGCCGCACAAAGGAGGCTGGACCTTAGGGAGTGATCAAATGAAGTGCTCTGCTAACCCTCTTAGCAGCAGCTGAGTATCTATCCCCATCCTGTTTCCTGCTCCGGCTCTTCATCAAGCTCTATTACCTCAGCTCCAGCTCCAGCTCCTGCACCAAGCACCATAAGGCCTGTGGACACTCAGCCCTGCTCCTGTTCCTACAGAGAGACCCATTACTCCCTCCCTCCCTCCCTTCCTTCCTTCTCCTGCTGTGGAAGTGCAAGAGAACCTTAAGCTTTTTACATAAAGTCCTTCCCCTAGGCCTTTAGTCTTCTGCTTCTCCCTTCACTGTGTCTCTCTAGCAGTTTGTGAAAATCTGTGTCTCCAGTTCCCAAACATGCTCACTTCATCATGCATCGGCCTTGAAGCCTCATCACTCTCCCAACTGGCTCCTCCTAAATCAGTTTCCTGACCCTTAGTCTCATCCATGCTGACCCAAGCACAAGTTTTCAGGATACCTTTACTAGCTCTGATGTCCCTGTGGTAGCAAGGCAAGCTTGCATTCTTCACTGTGCCCCAGCTACATCCATATAGATGTATATAGGTGCCTTTATTTCCTTTCTGATTAATTCTTTCTGCCAAAATGACACAGGACATGATGCTGTCTTTTCACCATCTCTTTTTCTCCGGGATTCAGAGTCTCATTGCTGCCCAAGCTCTCCTTCAACCTGTCAGCTGGACCTCTTTCCCTGCAGGGCTTGGAAGCTTCCTTTGTCTGAATGTTCACAAACACTCTCAACTTCCCCTCAGCCAGGTCACTATGATAACCCAAACTTTTATTTATTTCTCTTAGACCTACTATACATTTTATATGCAGCTACTTGCTGGATATTTTTCTGTGAGTATCCAGACCCCATGGATCAATGTAAACCATACCTTATGAGGAGAAAAGATTGATATCCAAGGCGCATTTGTAACCCCTATGATGAGCTTGATGCAAGTGGCGGAGAAATCTTAAGCAGCTGGGGTGATAGCTCTTGCTGCTAATGGAACATGATACAAGTTAATTTGTATTGCACTTGTAGAAGACCCAGGTTCAGTTCCCAGCACCCACATGGCAGCTCACAACCATCTCTAACTCCAGTTACAGGGAGTCAAACAACATCTTCTGGCCTTTGTGAGCACCAGGCATGAGCTACACAGACATACATGCTGGAAAATTACTCAAGCACATAAAATTTTAAAAGCAAATATAAGAAAAATACTTGTTAAATTAGTGATCAAGTAGGTGGTTGGATGGATCAATGAAAAAATGGCCTAGTAGTCAAGGGAACGTAGAAATATCCAGATAATTTCTTTTCCAGGGCCAGAGCCTCCATTGCTGTGACTTTGTCCAGCTTATGTAGGAGAGGGTTTCGTGCCATGCTACCTACTTGTACAGAGGACTAAACTACCAAAAGTCTAAGACAGTCACTTGGCATACATATATTTTCTGAGAATTTTATTATTTGCTTTTCCTCTACTTTTAATGAATCCTCTGGCTTTAAAAAGCCCCATTTTTTTAATAAGATATTATGGAAGAGACCAGGGCTGCTCGAAAAGACCATCTCAACCTAATCCCAGTTGCTGGTGGGTCCCCAGCCTGGACTGTTCTCACAAGCGTTTCCTCCTTAACAACCCACTGAACAGTTGCTGTGTGCCATTAGACAGCCGCTCTGGGTGACAAAGAAGAACTTGCTGTATAATGTAGTTTTTAAAGAGATTATTTAAGGCAGGATTTCTGTTTATGGTCTCAGGATAAACTATAATCACCTTTGTTTACCTCATATTCCTTTCTTAATTAACTGACAAACTATTAGCATACATTTTTTTATCCCGGGAGTATTAATTATACATAATTTATATCATAAGCATTTATTTCGTATCAGTGAGATGAATAAAACATTTACCTGCTTATAGCTACTTGAGGTTAACATTTTTATACAAAAGCCTCACCTGAGACTTCCAATCAAATTATCAGATTTTTAATTTTCTGTTCCATAATGATACTGTACCAGTCATCGTAGTGTTTTATTCCACTCTTGGTTAAACAATCATTTAGCAGGATGCCGTGCTGGCGGCATTAATTAACCAATGAGACATGCTTTGCTGCACAATGAGATGTAAAAACTAGAACTGTGAAATTTGGTGCTGAGAGCTCACTTCTTCCCCAGGATTTGAATGATAACTGCAGCATATGTGAAGATATCAAGACCTCTGGGCTTTCGTATTCACAGCTTCCAAGTCTAGAAGGAATGCTAGAGGTCAAAGGGCACATCCTTTTTCTCACAATAAAGGTGAGGACTCTTAGGCCCTGAGAAAGAAAACATCTGACATCATCCACCCCGCGAGTAGGTAAAGGCCAGTGCTTGAGACACTGTGCAAACACACTGGGTCCACGATGTTCCCTCCATCACAATGATGAGTTTCCTTAGAACATGGTAGAGGCTGAGTGTTCTTTCCCCAAATGACTGGGAATAATGAGTTTCATATTTTAGAACTTTACAGTTTTGGAATAGAAGTTGAGCACCCAAAATTTGAAGCCCAAATGCTCCAAACTCTGTAGGTGTGTGTGTGTGTGTGTGTGTGTGTGTGTGTGTGTGTGTGTGTGTGTGTGTGTGTGTCTGTATGTGTCTGTGTCTATGTGTATCTCGGTGTATGTGTGTGTCTGTGTGTCTATGTATGTGTCTGTGTGTGGCTGTGTACATCTGTGTGTGTGTGTGTCTATGTGTGTGTGTCTATGTGTTTATGTGTCTCTGTGTGTGTCTGTATATGTGTGTATGTGTGTATCAGTGTGTGTGTATGTGTGTATCAGTGTGTGTGTGTATGTGTATTTGTCTGTATCTCTGTGTATATCTGTGTATTTCTGTGTGTGTGTTTGTATGTGTCTGTATATGTGTGTGTGTTTGTGTTTATGTGTGTGTGTTTGTGTATGTGTATCCCTGCATGTGTATGTGTATAGTGTACCTGTTTGTGTGTGTGTGTGTGTGTGTGTGTGTGTGTGTGTATCTGGGTGTGTGTTTGTATCTGTCTGTCTGTGTGTGTTGCTCAGAGCCTTATACTTACTTGGCTCATGTTTTGTCATTGAGCTTTGCCCCAGCACTTGCTCTGAAATCCACATGGATCTTTGCTTTGCAAACTACAATCTTTAAATAATGGGAGCTCAGCTGTTGAAATTCAAGTTTTAATTCATAGGAGATCTCAATACACACTTAGTGCTTTAAAGGAGATAAACCAGACTGTAGTAGAAAAGCCCCAGGCAGCTCTGGATGGGCTGGTTTGGGTATTATGAAAAGAACTATTTAATACTCTGAAACAATTCTTACATTAATAGTAGAGTTTTAGCAATGTTGAGCCCTGATTCCAGGCTCAAAGTTTGAATTTCAGGCTATAACTACCCTGATCATCCCGCCCCTTCCTGCCCCTCCCCCTCAATGCTTATGTCTTACTGTGGTAGGGCAAGCACTTGATCTCACTAACTCAGGTCTCTTTCAGTCTCAGAATATTTCTTTCCCACCAACGATGGTCCACAGAAGCTGGTAGCAAAGTTAACTATAATACAAACAGACCATCTATGGGAAAATATTTTGTTACTTAGAGTGAAAAGCAGATAGTATTTGAGCAGGGGAGAATTGGAATTGTTTGGCTGTGATGGGTTTAGTTAAGAGAAGGGAACAGAGAAGAAAGACCAGACAGAGGCCATCAAGGACTCCTGTATAATAAAGTCTCTGCTGGGTATTTCTACCAGCTAAAGTTGCCCAGGTCTTTTACTAACCTCAAGAAACAGCACAGTTGTTCCCACTTAGAGATGAGAAGGCCTGAATTTGCAAAGTTTGGTTCATTTGTCAGTGTTATTTCTATAGTGAGATACAGTGCTTTGGTTTTCACCAAAAGCCCTGTCTGTTAAATCCAGGCTGCTTCCTCACTAGTGATGAGAGAGAGTTGGGTGAAGTGCTTCTTCCCCTATTGGCTACTGACTTCTCTATTTTGGAAGTTCAAATGCTGTTTATTGGGGTTTGTTTTGTTTTGTTTTTTACTTATTTTCTACCAACTTGCCTGGAAAGAAAGAAGTATACGTCTCTTGAAGAAATCTTTTTGGATCACTAACAAGCCAACATGAAGAGAAAACATTATAAATATTGGGAACTAATGACAGAAGCATCTTTGGTTAATTCCTCTCATAGTGTGGAAATAGTAACAAAGGTAGGGAAAAATGCCATAATACAAAATATGAGGCACTCCAAAGAAGTAGTATATGAAGCTTCCCAACTTAACTGAGTCACCAAAAACTAACCTCCAAGACAGGCAAACTCTTCCCTCCCCAAGACACTGCCCCTCCCACACCCAGCTACCAGAGGGTGCTTTGGAGAGATTGCTATCCTGTGTGCAGGTTGACATGCTGGAGTTCTCCAAGGTCCTTCCTGCCGCCTTCTCTTTTTATTCCACGTTGTCCTCATACAATCTCGCACTTGTGCCCATGACTTCACATTTCATAGGAACTCCTATCTCCTCAGCTTTCATCCCCAACCAATAGCAACTCGTAGAACTGTTCTGAGTCTAGACTTGATAAGAAGCCACAAACCACCAAACCCATGACATCTCCTCTGCGATATTAGCTCAGGGAAATGACATTTTCTACTCACTTGCTCAAGACAAAGGCAGTCTCCTCTCCATGGACAGTGCACTGCTGTCAATCCTGAATGCACTCAAGTGTTTCTACTCCTACTGCTAATCCTCAAGATCTTGGCTGCTTCCAGCACTTCATGGGCCTCTGCAGCTGCCTACGTGATTACCAATAGCCATGCAATAGAGTCAATAATGAGCCTGTCTTGAAATCTCATCCACCAATTGTTAAACATAAAATAAACAGTGAAACACAACAGAACTGATATGGAGAGATTTATTTGGGGAGAAAGGAAATGGAGAGGAGTTGGGACCTGAATGAACCATGAGGAGAGTGAGAGATAGACAGACAGACAGACAGACAGACAGACAGACACACACACACACACACACACACACACACACACACACACACACACACGGGGGGGGGGGGGGGCACCCATAGAGAAAGTGCAAGTGTAAGAGAGGTAAATTAAGAGACAAAGTAAAAGAGAGACAAGGTGGCAGGTCAGCCCTTTTATAGTCTGGCACCTATCTGGCAGCAGATGATGTCAGAGGTTGCTAAGCAACCTAAAGGCAGGCTGCTTATATGCCAACACCAATGATATTAGTTTGTCCATTACTTTTAAATTTAGCCTCAGACAAATTCTTAGCACAGGTCAGAAAGCAGTCACATTCTTTGTCAAAATATCACAAGAATGGTATCTAGCACAGTTGTTAATATTGTTCACCTTGGAAATTTCTTAAGCTACACTTCTACAGTCTACTTTCTTTTTAAAGTAGTACTGTCTTTCAAACCCCTACTAGGGGTGCCTATTGAGCTCTTCTTACAGTATTCAGACATCTTCCTAGTCCAAACTTCCAAAGTCTTCCATATTGCTCCCCAAACCCACATGGTCAGGTTTGCCATAGCAATAGCCCTCTTTCTGGTCTTCTGTATTAGTTACTTTCCTATAGCTGTAACCAACACCATGACTACACCAATGAAGTAAGTGTTTAATTGGCCTTAAAATTCAAGATGGTTAGAGTCCATGATAGCAGAGGTAGGGCATTGTGGTAGAGACATCTGAGAGATCACATCTTTTCCCACAAGCCAAACATCCCCCAACCTGGGACCAAATATTTAAAATGCTTGAGACTTATGGAGGATATCACATTCAAAGCGTCACAGAAGTCATAAGTGCTGAAAGTGGTGAACCAATAAGATGGGGTTGCCAAAGTTCCATTGGAGCTCATACTATTATTGCTGTGCAGTGCAGAATATGAAGTCTCAGCATTTAAGGTTTACCCTGCTGGGTTTGGATCCTGCTTTGGTCTGATCTTTCCTTACCATCCTCTTGCCCCTACCATTTGGGATGAGAATGGGATGTTTACTCTCTGTCATTGTACATTATTGGTATGAAACTTTCACTTGTAATTTTACACAGTTCATGGTTAAGAGTTCTACATAATCTCCAAAAGAAGACTGCATGTTTGGTTAGCTTGAGAACTATTAAGACTATGGGACTTTAGAGGTTGAACTTCATGCATTTTCCTTTATGTGACTGATGGCTGTGAGCTTATGGGGACTGAGGTAGGGTGTGCTATAGATTGAATCTGACATGTTCCCCATAAGCCTTGTGTGTTGAACACTCCTTTCCAAGTTACTACTGTTGTTGGGGAGGCTGGCTGCCTTTAGAGAGTGGAAACATCTGATGAAGTAAATCCCTTGGGGTAGAACTTTGATCCTTGATCCTAGCTATTCTCTACTTCCTGGTTTGTTGTAGTTTCAGAGTCTCAGCCGCACACTCCCACCACTATAAATCCTGCCACGTCTTCCCTGCCATGCTGGGAGCCCATGTCATACTATGAGCTTTGTTACAGTGAGGCAAAAAGAACTGACACAGAGAGTAGCCCTCTGGGCAAGGGGTGAGCCTGGAGTGAACTGGTCTCCAGTTCCATAGAAAAAAACAGCTGTGTTTTTGCTCCTCCTCCCCCTACCTCAGCCCCGTGACAGCATCTTTGGTGCTCACTGCAAAGATTACTCCATAGAACGTGGCCCTGACATCGTGATTTACATAGGGCCACCACGTCCTGCTCCACCCACTCCCACAGGATGGCTAATGGAACTCATTAGATTTACACTTCTTTAATGTACAAATCCAGGTTCTTATTGAGTTTGTTTTGATGCATGTTCTCATTTGCCCCACACGTCTCTAGGCTTCTTCCTTTGAGAGACCTAAGCAGTCTCTGAGAACTGACCCATGAGCTCTGTGGGGACATGTAAGCTGTGTCACTGCTATAGTTGTTACCATTGCTTCTCTGGTGCCTTGCTCCATGCCTTGTATATCTTTTATATCCTCAATAAACACTAATTCAGTAAGAGACATCACACTAGAGATTTCCTTAAGAACACACTAAGGAGTATAATATGTTGACTCTCTAAGAGCCATACCAAGCACACTAGCATTAAGAATAACATAAGGTCCTCCAGTTTGGAAAATACTTTTCTCTTCCCACAAACTCCTATTCTCTCGACAAATAGTCAACTTCCATATTCCCCTTGAACTATACACTGAAAGGATCTTCAGCCAGTATTAAAAAGCAACCTCCAAGCTCACTTCTAAATGGGAAATGAAAAGAACTAAAGGAAAGTGCAAATGATCAACCTGGCCAGATGGCTGCTCAATGCTTAGATTGGCCTTAGAGCCCCATGGACCAGCATTTCACCCTAAAGCAAGTTTCATTATGTCACTTTGGCCTCTTGAAGGCCATTAGCACCATATTATAATTAGCACTAGCCATCTAACATGTGTTCTTATGAGCAAGGCACATCCACCTGAAGAGATAAAGGTATATTAATGAAATCATAGTCAGAATTTGGCTTAAGAGAAAGTCATGAGAAGTGATTTATAATTGACTTTAATCTGACCTCATGTGCACTTCTACACACTTTAGGGCCTGCTCATTGAGAGAATCAAACCGAAGCTATGGCCCTTTACACTACAGAAGCTAAAAGAATTCTCACAGAACAGCGTAACAAACCTCTACACTCTATGCTGTTTTCCCCACAACTATGATTCTACTGTCCAATTAAAGCTGGAAGAGGGTTTGAAGCCAAAATTGTCAGTTGCACCAAGAACCTCCTTATGGTAAACATTTGAGAACAAAGTATCGTCTGTTGCTAAGGCTGAATGGGGAGAAGACGAAGCAGCGTTTCTGGAAGTACAAGGAAAACAACTTAGAAGAACATACAGATTTTAGAAGCAAACTGCCTATGTCCCTGTGTCTGCTCAACATGGCTAAGCTCATGCTGGTGCCCTTTCCACACAACCATAGCACTCGCTTGTAAGAATTTTATGGAAAACAGGTGAGTCCATGACTATCACACACGGGGGGAAGGCCAGGGTGCACTTGCTCAGCCTTGAGCATCAGCTTTACCATGAATGCAATGACTGGTCCCTTGAGACCCCGAGTGGGAACACTGCAGTTCTTCCATGCCACACACGCTCCACGGACCCCTGATTGCATCCTCTACAGTGGTTCTCAGCCTTCTTAATGCTGCGGCTCACTAACACAGTTCCTCACATTTTGGTGACCCCCGACCATAAAATTATTTCATTGTTACATCACAACTGTAACTTTGCTACTGTTATGAATTATAATGTAAATATCTGCGATGCTAACCCTACGAAAGTCATCCAACCCCCACCCCCGGCAAAGGGGTCACAACCCACATGTTGAGAACCACTGCTCTGCAGCCTCTGCTTCCATTTTAATGTTTTTTCTACAGCCATCCATGGAGCCATCGGATTGGTAGATATAGATGCCTTTGAAATACACATCTAGGTTAAGTACATAAATGTTCCATGTTATGACAGTTAATATTGTCAAGTGAATAGCACCCAGGACCTCCCAGGAGACAAACCTCTGAGCACATCTATGAGAAAAGTTGCTAGAGTTGGTTAGTTGAGGCTGGAAAGCCCATCCGCCATTCCATGGGCTGGGGTCCTTGACTGGATACAAAGGAGAAACTGAGCTGCATTAGCACTGATTCCTGGCTGTAAATGTAACATGACCAGCCACCTTACACTCCTCCCTCCATGCCTCCCCACACCATGGTGTTCGAAATTGAAATCGAAATCTCCTTTAACTGTCAGCCAAAATAAACCCTTCCATCCTGAAGTTGCCTTCGTTGGGTATTTTGTTCTGGCAACTGGACAGGTCATTGATACATAGGGCATCTCAGAAAATACATCATGCAGATTTGCCCTATGAATTTGCATCACCACACCCCTTTGAACTTCACCGGAAGTCTCAGATATGACCTTGGCCAACGATCAAAATACTTCTTGGTGTCTCTGTGTGTTTGAACTGACTCCTGACCTTCTATATTCAGGACCTAGGGGCTTGCCATCACTTCAAGTCCTTCTTTCCTTCTTTCCTTCCTGCAGTGTGAGCAGGAACCACAGCCAGCCACAGCCCAGCCCAGCTCTCAATTCAGCAGGGGCCTCATGCACTGACCTGCTGTTTAATTGTGCCATGTGGTCCTTAAAAGTCCTCCCCCCCCCTTCTTTTCTTTTGAACAGTCAAGACGAAATTGGCTTCTGGTCAGTAACTTGTTTTCTTCCTCCCTCCCTTGAGGTAGAGTCGCCAAAAAGGATTTTTGTTTTGTTCCATTTCGCCTGCAAAGCTATGGGTAGCCAAATATGACTGCAAATTATCTACATTGTTTTTATAAAGAGAAATATATTTATTTTCCTAGTACTTGGAAACATCGCTTGCCGGGGGCCAGGGAACTGATGTCGTTCGCTGATTCCTGTCCCACTCTAACCCTAATTGGAGAGAGCTGAACACAGCAGAGGATGTTTGTGGCTAAATTGGTCTACTATGAAAATAGTTCACAAAGCAAGTGGAAAGCTATATATAAAAATGATATTTACTTCTCATTTTAAATGAAGCTCAAGACAAAAGGCATATAGGTAAACACAGCTGCAACACTTTAGGCATGTAATCAAATGCAAAAAAAATAATATTGGAAAACTATGTTAATTATTGTAATTAAATTGTGAACAGTATTGATAGAAAAATGTCTTTAAAACATATGAAATCAAAAATGGAGCTTATGGCATTATCAGAGTTTGATGTGTTGTGCACAAGCTACCTGAGCGCCTGTATCTTTTAACTGTTTCCCTCTACTGTCCAGCAAGGAAGCAGAGGAAGGGACAGGCCGAGAGGAACCTATGGATACAACATCTGTCAGTCCGTGCATTGGTCCCCATCTGAAGGTATGGGAAAATACATGTTCTTGACCCAACTCTTAAAAGTTTGGGGGGACCAATAAGAGGATGGTAGATGTCACAGTGTGAGGAGAAAATGTTTTCATGGATACCGGAGCCCTGAGCCTCTTCTTTTTGTCTGTTTCTGCCTTCTGGCCCGGGGTGTGGTGAGACGTCTCCTCCATCACGGAATCCGGCGGCAGTCACGGTGGTGCTCTGCTCACCTGCCTCAGGCCTGAAGTGATGGAAACGACTCTGGACTGAAGGCCCTGAAGCTAAGATTTGAAGTAAACCTTTCTTCCCTCAAACCGTTCCTGTCAGATATGTGTCATAGCACGGAAACACTGACTCACACAACAGACCTTGAAGCGAGAGTTCTCTATATGAATCACAACCTGGTCACCTAGGCCAGTGTGAGCCGAGTCCTCATGATCCTTCACGTGCCAAGAACCAAGGAGCTTGAGAGTGTTAAGTCCGAGAGAATTGTGCCATGGGACCTGCGTTTCTCCGGCATCGCGGCATCATTTGATGAGTGAGAACTTCTCGTCCTCCTTGTTTCTAAGTGCTTGGGTGTCTGAAGAAGGATTGAGAAAACTTCTCCGTTACAAATCTGGCCATGTTCCCAGAGTCTAGTAGAATGCCTGGGGCTGCCTTTTACTTGGTGGTCTCCCTGGTGTCCCCGTGTTCAAACACTTTCGTTCCAGGAGAGGCTTTTATAGCAGCACTAACAGACCCTGCTTCTGCTTGTCTGTGAGCCACCAAGACGATTCCTGGTTCCTCTCTCCTTATTTTCTATCACCCAGGAAGAAAGGCAGCTTCCCATTTCCTGGCACCTTGACTCCCAGCAGCGTGGGGGGTGGGGCTGCTATAGAGTTGCCCCCCCCCCCCGCCCCCCATCTGCTGCCTGTGAAGGTGTCTGGAAGAGGCTGGAGCTGGCGCTGGCGTGCCCACTCCTGCAAGCCTAGGGCTCCCTGTCATGTCTTTTTTCGGTTTTTTTCCTTTTTTCGGTTTTCACTGTAGTCTTATCTCTCACTCAATGAGCAATTTTTTTTCACTCACTGGATCATTCACTAGAGTTTCAGAAATGTCTTTTTCTCATTTCTGGAAAGAGAAATTGATGAGCGTGTTCATTCCCCAGAGCTGAGTTTATCACTGAATCATTGGCTCTCCGATTTACTCATTTCCGTGTGTATGTCTGGTGGAGAACACCACGTGCCTCAGCTTCACTTCATTTTTTCATCTGCACCACCAGGGTTTTTTTTTTAGAGGAATATGGACACTTTTTTTCAATAATACTAAGCTGGAAACAAGTGAATACAAATTGCTACCATCTGAAAATGCCTAGTCCTTTGTAGGACATCTTTCCACAACTGTTCTGTAGGTCTTGATGGAAACATCTCTCCTTCTGCAGCTCTGTCTTTCCTGTGATCGCAAAACTCCTCTTGAATGAAGGCTTTCTTTACTAAATCTAAATTCAGTGTCATTGGCTCCATGGCGTTTTGCCTTATCCCAGCCCCCTGTACCTGGAAGCCAGGCTATTACAAACAGGTGGTGCCCACATGGGGACCTATATATAACTCCACAGCAAGGCAGAAAACTACAGATCCTATGAAAGGAGCCTAAGCTTCTATGACATCGTCACTCAACACCAAAGGCTGGTCAGAGCAAGGGAGGAACTCAGAAGCACAAAAGAAACTGTGAGGTGGTCCCTTAACACCTCAGATTTTGACAATAAAAGTAACACTTTCCTCACAATGACAAAATATGGGTGAAAGCCTCCTAAGAAAGACACATCTTGGCTCACAGTATCAGGTGGTAGAGTCCACCAAGGAATAGATGACTTGGCCCTGGGGGCAGCTCTGTCCAGGGTTTAAGGAGATAGTCACATGTCTTGTCCCACACCTTGAAACTGAGAAACCTGCTCTGAAAGCACCAGAAGTGGGTATGAGCCTCAAGGCCCAGCCCAGACTTCCATGGGCTAGACAAGCATAGCCTCAAAGGTTCCACAATCTCCCACAACAGCAGCTACCAGCAGCCAGTGGCTACATGCTCAGAGGCATGAAATGTTTCACATTTTAATTGTAACACATTGGTTAAGTAAGAAACTTCCAGAGAAAAGCTGATTCATTAATTTAACATTTCTCTCTAATACGTTGAAAAATACTATCATTATCAGATAATGAATATATTCATACTGAAAGAAAAAAGTGAAACACAGGCACTGTCAAGAGTATGATTTTAGAATCACTAATTGGGACTTTTGCACATCAAAGTATGATGTCAGAGCCACTGCTAAAGGCGGATGGCTGAAGGTTATTGTTTTAGGAAAAAGCTTTTAAAATACAGTGGTTAAAAGTATTCAAGTGTCCATTCAATCGCATTTTAATAAACAGCTTTCAAACACATTAAAGCATGCATGTAATGAAAACCTGTTGATTTGGTTTTAAAAAATGAAATAATGATCATTCAGACCTGAGTTATTGCCATATGCAGGGTACCTCAGAGTCGGCTCAAGACACCCAAGACCAAGTTCTCAGCACAAAGGAGACTTCCTGGCCGCAGAAGGACAGAGGAAAAGGAAAGGGGACAAAGGCAGGAGATAGAAGAAGAGGGAGAAAGGAGAGGAAACAAGGGAAAGAGGACAAGGGAGAGTGGCAAGAGGGAGGGGAGGAGGTTTTTGTGCCAGAGGACAAAGGACCGTCTCTGAGAGAAGACAGATGTGGTCCATAGGCAAATGGCAGTTTATAAAGGTACAATGGGAAACCCTGTGTTAGGAGGAGGTGTTTAATTTTAGTTGGGCATGTTAATTAGGTGAACCAAAAGGGGCTTTTGATTTCTGAACTTCAATACTTTAGTACCTGGATCTTGGTAGTCGACCTCAAGAGGAGGAATTGGCCAAATAAGGAAACAGACCTTAATGGCTAACTTTAGGAATGTCATCTAACAGTTTTTAGCAAGGCAAAGAAAATGCCAGAGAAGGGCGAGGTCTGCCAGAGCCATGTTTGCCATGCTAGGGCTGGCTAGAGTCCCTTTGCCACAAGAACAGTTTCTTTTGTTAGGTTAATTAAGCATATCTCTATGAAATGAATGGCAAGAGAAAGAAAATATAGATAGACCTGAGGAATATAGATGCTTTTCCTTTTAGCATTTCTTTCTTCCTCTTCTTCCTCCCCTCCCTCTTATTTATAATTTGATTAAAAATTTTAATTAACTGACTTTGTCTTATCCCCAAGTCCCAGCTGTGTGGTAAGATTTGATTAGATATTAAAATAATTAAAATGTGTCAATGAAAAACTTCAGAAAGTGATGGGAGCTAGTGGGTCCCTAGTGGGTCCGGACCTTCTACTTCTCGGCTACCCCCTTTTTTTCTAGTTGTTTTATTTAGTGAATCACTAATGATACATGGTTTTTATTATCATGCTCTGAAAGGTAGCTGTAGCAAAGATAAGAACCAAATGCTTGTGAATCAGCCAGCCAGTGACCAGGAGAATTTTAAATAAATTCTAACTCATACACACCTCCCTCACATATCTTTGGCCATCAAACTTACTTTGCACTGAACTTGGTCAGAATAACATGTCCTGTTCTTCTGGGGCAGGTAGAAAAAAAATAAGCCAGTTAACAGGCCTTGTATAGTTGTATGGAGCATAGAGGTCTTTGTGTTCACAGATGTCACTAGGAGAAATTAAAATGTTAGGCACCACAAGGCTATTCCTTCAAGGGAAGGAATGCAAACCAGTTTTCTATCCAAAAGGCTGGGGTGGGTGCTTTCTGGCCTGGCCAAAGACTTCCTGCACTGACCACTCCTCCAGATCTATATTCTCTCTCTCTCTCTCTCTCTCTCTCTCTCTCTCTCTCTCTCTCTCTCTCTCTCTCTCTCTCCTCTCTCTTTTAGTTTTTCAAGACAAAGTCTCTCTGTGTTAGCTTTGGCTGTCCTGGACTCGCTTAGACCAGGCTAGCCTTGAACTCACAGAGATCCACTTGCCTCTGCCTTCCAAGTGCTGGGATTAAAGGCGTGTGCCACCATCCCCGGATCAGATCCATTCTCATAAATTGGTCTCAATAAATCTATAGGATCTACCTATATGAACTTTACAAAGAATTTCAATGTAGTCTGTTTGATTTGTATTTGATGTACTTGGTTATTCAAATAGACTTAGGTATGCTTTATTGTGCATATGGGATTGAGTTAATCACCACAAGAATTATTTTCACTACATTGTGCCAGTACTTAAATATGTCTAAAGCCAAACAATTTGGATCAGAGACTGTCAAAGTTTGAAGCAACCCTGGATACTGAATTGTGTTGCACCAAACTACGTTTTTGGCCCCCTCAGTTTATCTATCACTCTGCTGCCAGTGAAGGTCACAGAGACATCTACCACCATCACTACCACCCTCCTCACCTGGCAAAGAGTCAACAACTCAACTGATGCTCAATAAAAGAAAAACACTGAGAATACCATGGTGGATTCTTGCTAACCTCACACAAATACTTTGTTCACAACCTATGATTTGACTCTTTTTAATATATTTTATTAATTTATTCATATTACATCTCAATTGTTATGCCATCCCTTGTATCCTCCTATTCCTCCCTCCCTCCTGCTTTCCCCTTACTCCCCTTCCCTATGACTGTGACTGAGGGGGACCTCCTCCCCCTGTATATGCTCATAGGGTATCAAGTCTCTTCTTGGTAGCCTGCTATCCTTCCTGAGTGCCACCAGGCCTCCCCATCCAGGGGATGTAGTCAAATACGGGGCACCAGAGTTCATGTGAAAGTCAGACCCCATTCTTGACTCAACTGTGGAGAATGTCCTGTCCATTGGCTAGATCTGAGTTAACAGCTCCTGGTTTTACAGTGCATCCTCATGCAATTCCTCTGCCCTTCTCTTCTACCCTAGCTGTTGTAGCAGTCACATCTAACCTGAACCATTCTTGGTCCATTGAAAACAAAGTTCAAAAGGCTTTTAGAAAAATGCATAAACAAAGAAAAATGTGCCCTTAATCGAATCGTGGTTGCTTGTTGCCTCTGCTTGATGGTAAGGAATAGCAAGGCACATGGGTTTTAGACAATCTCTGTGGTGGTAGAGGGATGTTTTATATGTTTATTATGAAAAGTAACACTTTTCTTGGCACTTAAAGTTATGTTTTTAATTTTGGAAACACAAAATGCTTCTGGTCAGTAAAACTACAGTCAAAGGCAATTTAGCCTGAGCGGTAGAGATTGGCATACAGTAAGGGAGCTTATTGGGAAGTCCTAGGGCCATTTTCTTATCCTTTCCATTTGAACGTCTACAGGACTCTCTTCTGCTCAGCTCTGAGTATAGCCTGGCTCACTAGTTTATGCTCCACTTTTGTACTGAGTGAACAACTGTACACTGCTCAAAGAGCTCCAGAAGGCAACACTCTTTGCTTAATAAAGGACTACACAGCATACAATTTTGCATTTGCATGTTGCTACCTTGGGGTTCACCTAGACACAAATTAAAAATGGGTTCTAATAGCTACCATGAGGAAAATGGTACCATGAAAAGGTGGGTGTCTGCACATCTCAGTGCCACTTTACTGACAATCACTGACAAGTTTAGACTGTGGACAGAGTTTTAATAGATGACTCTGCAAAGTGCTGCAAGCCTGGGGAAGTGGCACAAATGCTGGGGAGCAGTAAAGCACTCGCTGCACAGTCATAAAGAGTTTATTCACCTAAGCCCACATGAGTATTATGTAATCTTGTTGCTTGGAAGACAGACAAGAGGATCCTTAGGGATTTCTGGCCCCAATGAATCTAGTGGAAACAGCATGCTCCAGGTTCAGTGAGAGTCATTGTCTCAATAAATAAGGTAGGCATATTTTTCATTTCAGCACTTGGGAGGCAAAGGCAGGCAGATCTCTGTGATATCCAAGCCAGCCCAATATACATAGAAAGCTTCAGCCAGCCAGAGCTTCAGAGTGAGGTCCTGTCTCAAAGATAGCTAGAAAGATGAAAAAAAAAAAAAAGAAAAGAAAGAAAAGAAAAGCATGTAGATAAAGAAAAATGACCAAAAAAAGATGATAGACGATAGATACATAGATGTTAGATAGATAGGTAGATACATACATACATACATACATACATACATACATACATACATGATAGATACATAGATAGATGCTAGATAGATAGATAGATACATACATACATACACACACACAGACCTCTGGCCTCCACAAGCACACAAACTCATAAACGTACATATATACACATACAAACACACACCACTACCACCACACCACACCAAAAAGAAGTTTGCAAACAGATGCCAAATTAAACTTTCTATCTGCCACAAAGAATGTGAGTTTCTCCTTCACCTTGGAGGAAGGTCACACTTGTAACAGTGAAACAGTCTTATTACAGAGCAGAACTGGCTCAGCTGAGCTCTGCGGAAGGCTGGCTTCTTTGTTTTATGTTGCCATCACAGAATACCTGAGCTTGAGAGACAGTCTAAGGAGCCCACATCTGTCCAGGGCCAGGCTACGGTATCATCCCACAGGAGAAAAGAGAAAGGCCAAAAAGAGGGTGAGAAAAGCCAGGAGATGGCTGAATTCCTTTGCAGGACTCCCTGGGAGAATAAGTAACTTCACGACCATAGGAAACCACCACCATCCCCCTCAAGTTGCAATCACCTGGATATGGTTTCCACCCATCAACACTACTGTATTGTTAATTAGATTCCTTCCATAAGAACTTTGGGGGAGCACATTTAGACCACAGCTCTTGCCCCGATGGTCATGGTGGTCTTTGAGATGTGAGAGTGTGAAAACTGCAGAGTTTGAGCTGTGCTGTGGTCACAGAATGAGGCTGGCTCCCTAGAGCACAGACTGGCAGCCTGACTGGCAGCTGTGGTGCAGGCTGTCACCAACTGGCTGCCTGTCAGGAGTCTGGAGCTGCGAGTGCCTTTCTGATTTTTCAGAATCCCAGGTGCTGGAGTAAGACTGCAGACTAGCTTCTTTTTGGATGCACCCGCCAGGGCTAGGCTGTGAGAGGTCCTTTAACAGGATGGGAATGTGCCTACCTCAGTGACGGCAAGAACTTGGTGCAGCAGTGTAGGACCTGGGCCAAAAAACAATCTAGCCTTCCTTGAGAAGGAAAACGAAGTTCTTTTTATTACTGTTTATGTCTCCTTTTGGCCTTGCATCAGCTAGATCGCCCCATTTGTGGTGTATAAGGGACAGATGTCAGTTCTAACTGCCATGCAAGTGACTGAAGCCCCACTTCCATAGCCAAAAAAACCTCTCTGTGCCAGTATTTAAAAGTTATTGATTGAAAGTTGTATCTGGGACATTTACAAATTCCTAATATGGGACAGACATATTTAGATAAAAGACATGCCATGCATTTGAAGATGCATTTAAACCTAACAATAAAAGCTCAGGTATAGTCGGGTTTTCTCAATATATTCCTGGTTCCAACTTGAACAATAACAAGGACAGTTGCCTAAATATCTGATTAGGTCTTTGAATTAATGAATGTGACAGACACAGCTCTCTGTCCATATCTACAATCATTTCAGAGCATGTTCATTAGCTGTCGTGTCTCAGCTTTTTTGGAACAGAATGTTCTCACACGTCAGGTTTTACCCGCAGTACTGTGTTTGAGTGGAAATTTTCCAACGTGAAAATTTCTGAGATGACACTCTCCCAGCTCCTATGTGCATAAAAGCAATGGCTCTCTGGGATGTCTGGAGCTTTCTTTGCATAGTCTACATATCCAACACTTTGGGAGTTCAAAGATTTTTATTTCATCCCCCAACATCCAAATATGGGACAAGAGAGAGAGAGAGCATTTGGTTCACCACAGCTTGTGTTTCTTCAATCTATTTGTAATTTAATTGCTTAGTTAATGACCTCCCTTTCTGCCTTAGCTCTCATGCCTGCTAAGCCTTTTTACACACATCCGTGGTTCTCTGCATGGATAAAAGAAGAAGAAACACTGACATCTGCTCGGAATTTGTTTTTCTTTAATTTTCATTTATACCCTCTTGTTCTATCATCTGTGTTGGGCTCAAAATAGGAAGCCATGTTGACATTTTCCAACCCATTTACATTTTATGTTCTTTAATTAAAATCCCCCTCGTAACTAGATAGACTTCTAACCTGGTGGGTAGATGCTGTGAGGTTACATTGGCATGAGGACAATTTGTAGCCCCACCTTCTTTTACAAGGAGAATAAACAAGATTTGAAGTGATAGTATTCCTGTGTTGTCCAAAATCAAAGGAGATTTGCACACTGTATTTTCCTTTAAGTCAAGACTGAAGGGAAGTTGACTGAAGCTAAGTCTGAAATGGCAATGCATAGCCAGCCAGTGTGCTGGCTCCTGGGGGTAGACAGCAGCCTATCCACATTTTTATCCACCATCTCAGCTCATGTTCACAGACGTGGAAGCTGATAGAGCATCTGGACCATGCATAAATGGCATTAATAACACACATATATTATAAACACACAATAAACTACTTATCACATTTTCCTATGAGATGGAGGGGCAATGCAGGCGCAAGTGGGAAGGAAGCACAAAATTGACTTGGGTGAAATTTGGATTATGGTAGAACCAATGTGTCAAGACTAAATTTCTTAGAAGCAAGGTAGCAATCATATTCTCTTTAATAATTGCTTGTCCGTTCTGTCCCTCAATATATAGAAGAGTGTCTTGTAAATAATTGGCGTTTGGTCTTTTGTGTTACTTTTAGATATCATTGTATTGTAAAATGATAAAGAAAAGCTCTAGCTCTAGAGTATCTCAGAAAAAAATTTTCTATTTCAAAAAATAAAAAGTACATGCTGCAGATACTTTCATTCAAATACATATTACATATTGAACATATTTCCCCTATCTCCCCTGCTTTCCAAATGTCCCCTGTTAGTCTTCTAAAGAAACAAATTCAGAATTTATTCAAGTATGCTAGAAATTAGATCCTAGTAGAAAAAACAAGCTGGATACCAGCCCTAAGGAAGAATGCATTGTAGTGTAAAGACCCACACCAAAAAAAAAAAAAAAAGCAACCCCAACAAATTCATATTCACAAATCATAATAAACTCAATGAGGGAAGCATCTGAGCATCATGAGGGACTCCCTACAGAGGACAAGGTCCAGGCTAGCTAATCCAGGAAGTGTAAACTAAGCCTGTGACACTAAGGGTAAGGCCTGAAGTCCTGAGGTGTACTGGGGGAGGTGAGGGGTGGGGACTGACAGATAGCTGGTGCCTGCCATCATGCCTTCCCTTGCAGATAGGGGATGCTGAGGAGAATGGCAGTTCCTGGGGACACCTAGAGTTTCCCAACAGGAGAAACCCTGATGGATCTACAAGTAGAAGAGAGAAAGAAGCTCCACATTTATCTTAAATCAGCAGCCAGTTCCCAGAGCAGATGTGGGGCTCCCTGAGGCTTCTCACAGGCAGCAGGGACACTCCTGCAGGCTGCTCTTTTAGACACTGGAGATTCCTAGGGAGCCTCTGTGAACAGTTCTGTGTTCTGTGTTCTCCATCTGGCCCTGGTCTCAGGATCTAGTATCTGCCAGCAGTTATCCTTTGATCTTTTCCCAGAGTTCCTCAATGCCACATTAAATCCTCTTTTTTCAGACTACTAACTGTAACTGTCTCCCACCTAAACCCAGGGTATGTGCTATAGGATGGTCTGCAGGAAGCCTAGCCTAGACATGATCAATGCCATTAAAATGGAAAAGCACATTACCTAAGGAAAGGAGCCTGAGGACTCCTTTATTAGAGCATATCTCTGCTCAGACTAGACATGGGGAGTTTTGTGCACCCCGGCTCTTTTCCTACTCTTTCCACAAGCTTGTTTTCTTGGTATACTGTCAAGACCGAGCATGTCTGAGAAGTTTGAATTCAGCTTGCAGTCACAAATCTGATCTCTCTGAAGTGGCTGAAAAGCCAAAAGTATGAACACGGCACTGCTCTTTTTTTTTTTTTTTTTTTTAACCAGGTAGGCCGTGGCAGGGCTTAGAATGGCTTCCAGAGTCCCTGGGAAGAACACAGCGTCAAGGGAAAGGATGCATGGGTGGTGATTCCCAAAGCCATTGCACAACAGGGTGTTGATTACTTAGAAATCACAAATTAACTTTCCATTAAAATACATATAATTATACGATTTAATGTGGGGAAATAATATCCTGCAGATATTTCCAGTCTGCTAATCCTAAGCAACACGAATGATTTGCTTAAATGTAAGAGGGAGAAGCCAGCCCTCTCCTGGATTCACTAGGGCTGTAAACCAGAAGCACTGTATTTGGCTTTTGCTGACTGTAAATCGAATCCTTTTTCAACTTGATTGAGAGTTCAAAGGCAGTCAGACTGAGGAGTTTGAGAGAGAACAAGCAATGGCTCAGTCCCTGCTGGGGACTCAGGCTGTGTTCCACCAGGAGTGCAGTGAGTCACGTCTCTGAGGTTTGTTCTCAAAAGTGGAAGTCATGAGCTAGTTTTTCTGCTTTTATCATTAGCATATAATTTACACATCATAGAGTTCGTGCTTTCAGCATCAGGCATAGATAGCACTATATGGGTGGACGATGGCTCCAGAATATTCTAACCATGTCTCACCTCCAACAAGGAAACTCTCAGAGACTTACGAAAGCAGAAGCTCGAAGCCTTCTTTTAAAGAGAACCTGGGGGCTGAAGTGTAGGCATAAGGTTATTGTGTAATTCAAGTGCTGATTTCCGCACACCCCTCCCCCACATCTGGTTGCAATCCTTGTTCTGAGAATCTCCAATCTCAGTGTTGTGTAAACACAGCTCCCCAATAGTCCCCTAATATGCCAATAAAACAACTTACAGCCAATCACTGAGCAGGGGAGACAATAGGGCTGGACTTCCTGTCAGCCAAGAGAGGAGGAGAAAAAGAGGAAGCAGGGGATTCAGGCATGAGATTGAGCCACTGGAGAGGTCCAGAAACATCAAGAAAGAGGAGCTGGAGCAAGAAAGCTACCAAAAGTAAGTATCGCTGCAAAGCATGCTGGGAAGAAGCCAAATTAGCTTAGAGGGTTACGATTAGAGTAATAACTGCTCAGTTCTTGTATTATGAAGCTTATTTTTTTTTTCGAGACAGGGTTTTTCTGTGTATCCTTGGCTGTCCTAGACTCTCTTTCTAAACCAGGCTGCCTCAAACTCGTAGAGATCCGCCTGCCTATGCCTCCCGAGTGCTGGGATTAAAGGCATGCGCCACCATGCCCAGCTCAAAGCTTATTAAAATAATATAATGGAGTCTTAATTGTTTGTGTGATAGTGGGTTAAAAGAGAAACAAATGCAGTTTTATAAAAACAACATTAACACTGGAGCTCAGCCACACAATACCTGCCTAGCATGCATGAAGGCATGGGTTTAATCCATAGCAATGTGTGAACCAAGTGTGGTGGTGCTTGCACGTAAACTAAAGATGGACGTGAGGATCAGAAATTTGAGATCAATTTGGCCACATATTAAGCCTGAGGTCACTTGGCCACAACTAAGTCTGAGGTCACCATGATATGTGTGAGAGCAGGTCAAAATGAAAAAGAAACAGAGGTTTTGGGGGTGGGGAGAAGGGATGAGAGGAAGGAGAGAGATGAGGTCAGTGAGAAGCTTGCTCACCCTACCATCCAGCTGTCCTGGCAATCTTCCAATGAATGTAGCACACTGACAGCATTCCTAATTCAAGGAGGTACATCAGAAGGCAAGATGAGCCTGACACCTGACCTTGACTCAATCACTTGTTATGGGGTCCACTTAAATCCAACATAACTCAAACACCAGGTCAATGCAAATGACAACATTTTTTTCGCTCAAAGCCACTACTGATAGATCAGGGCCACAGAGCAGACTCAGGAGCTAAACAGTGACCCTGAGACAGAATAGAACAGAATATTTAAGCTTGCAAAACACAAACATTTGTGCCAAAGTTAGTGTTACATTTCACCACCAGTCAGCATAGGAGTTGGTCTGTGGGTCTGGGAATATGAACTTGTTTGACCCTGCCAGCAAGATGGAGAAGTTGTCCTTGAGATGGCTGGACTCAGACAACTGTCTTTTTACAAGTTGTCCCTGAAATGGCTGGATTCAGACAACTGTCTCCTTATGATAGAAACTTTTCATCTATTGGGAAGTTCCTAGTTCCCCTAGAGCCTGGGACCTTGAACTTAGTTTCCCCCTATGATTAAATGGAGTCTGAAAAGAAAATGGCAGTGCATAGAACAAGTTTCTTTTGCTTAGTCCCAATACAGTAATACTTGAGACTGGTCCCAAAGGTTTCCAATTGACATTTTGGACAAACAAGATGGAGGCAACTGTGCCCATAATAAAGTGTAAATACAAGAAACTCAGAATCAGGCCTTTTAGGCTGAGAAAGCACTATGCAAGTGGGACACTCCAACCCCACCACCATCCCTAGTTCAAAGACTATGCAAAACTACTCCAAGGACAGGATGAGGAACTGTAATTTACATTCCCAGGTAAAGAAGGTCCAGTTGCATCATTTGCTCATGGAGAGGAGAGAAGGAAAATTCCTACCCTGGAGGCAGGCAGCATGAAGAATGGAGCTGGGAGCCAGTGAACACCTCTGGTCTAAGCTGCCATAGCCTAGTTCTATTTACCCCGACTACCTAAGGCTAGAGGGTGCCTGGGTGTCAGGCCATCAGGCTCTACCTCCTCTGCCACTTGGTTTTCTTGGCCGAAATTACCTCCTCTCTCTGAACTGCTTGTCCTTTCAAAGTGCTTACTGTGTTGCTGCAGAAGTACACACATTTTTTTTTTGGCCAAAGTGATGGAATTTGCAGCCAAATGCAAAAGAATATGTGCAATTAATGAAAAGACGGCGATGGACTATAATTTACAGATGATTTGGCAGGAGCAGAACGAGTGAGACATGGCCCGTTGTGTTCCCAGGCCTGGTTCCCGTGAAATCTTCTTTTATGCAAATAAAATATCAGAGAAAGGAAAACGAATGGCTAGGAGTGTGGGAGTATTTCACGGTGCCTTTTTACTCCTGGGGACAAATATCCGTTGGTCACAGTGAGATCTTTGCTATCTCTCTGCATAACCCTGAAAGACTGAGAGTTATACAGACTCCCGGATAGGCAGACAGATAGGGAGCAGGGGCACGGCGAGGTAGTAAAGGCAGTGCATTTCTAAGATGGCCGGCTTCTTTCTCAACCTCCTGACTTGTGACAAAAATCTTGCCACCATTTGTTTCCCACCAGCAGGCCCCCTGTCGATGGACTTGCTCAACAAGTTCAAGGCCTGTTCAAGACCTGCCATGCAATAGTTGCAGACTAACCAAGCATGCTGTCTTTGAACTGGCCAACCCTAGAGTCAGGGAGAAAGACTCTCAGGCACTTTAAAACCCCAGATTGAGTTTCTGGGCTTCCCAGCCCCCACCCCCAGCTTTACCGGGCGAGGGTGGGGGGCCGTCATTTTCTCTGTGTACCTGCTGCATGTGTGGGTTTCCTCACCCCCAACAAATGTCTTTCTTTAACTGCTGGTTCTGTCTGTGCTGCTTGAGGCCTCTCTGCTGCTACTTGTTGCACTTTGGATTTTTTCTGCCTTTTAATTCTTTAACTGGCAGAGCAAACAAATCTGATTGAGACCCCTGGGCTGTATTATTTTCGGACACCTAGACTGTATCTCCCCCAAATGAGACTATGCTGAACCATTTCCTCTGTGATGGCTCTGCCATCGGCGCAATTGCTGCTGTCATTAAAAAGACTCACACAAGTCTTCAGAGATACTACATGCACTGAACAAGTAACCTGATGTCAGAGCCAACTTTCAAGGGATCTCCAGCTTGGAATCACATGACACCTACTGCTCTTAACAGGAAAGAAGAGTTCAATGTCCTCCAGGGCCTTTGATGATGATCTTTCTTACAGCAAATCAAATCGGAGACCTGGGCTTCTGTGCTCTGGGCATAAGGATTGAGCTAGTGAGAAAAAGAAGGGCAGTTCTCTCCTGAAGGGGAAGACGGAGTGCAGGTTTTTTCCGGTTAGGAAAAGCCCCAGCTTTGCTGTACTCTGCTTATAGCTGGGCAGTTTTGTGTAGCAATCTAGTTTATCTAAACTTCAAACCACTGGCCCATTAAATGAGCCCGGGAGGTGGCTGTCAAATCTCACTTTGGAGAGTTGAATGACGCAAGATGCCTAGCACCAGGTTGATGCTGGGGTTTCACTCCAAGCTGTTGGGACATCATAAAACTTAAAACAACAACAACAACAACAGATGAGTAAGGCATCTTTAAAGTCTATAGATTTCTGGATCTTGCGCCTTTCAGGGATGAACCTAATCTGTTCAAAACAGCTGAGGAAATCTGACATGACTCTAAACATAAGATCTAAGAACTGTGACCAGTGCAGGGCACTCTGGGAATCTAACAGCAGGAAGTGTTCGTCCCCAGCTTCAGCATTGCCAACTCTTGCCATCCTTCCTTATGGTACGACTCTAAATGCCCAACTGAAATAGAAAAACAAAACCTCCCAGCAAGGATGTGGCTTGGGGCTCCTCCACAAACACCCCATCCTCACTAGCACAGTGGAGAGAGCCTAAGGGTGGCCAACAGGGCTGCAGAGTGGGAGGCGCAGCATCCATCCTCATCCTTATGCCAGTCCATCTTTCCATAAAGGAAGGAAGAGATGAATAAGACACATAACTTACCAATCTAATGTATTCAGACAGAGGATGCAGACATGCAGTATGCATATGGGCCATAGCTATTTTAATAAATACTTTGTGAAACTTAGAAACAGCCTTCTTATGCCTCTACATTGATGAACATATTGTAAACGATTCCTTGATTCAAAGGAATAATTTTTAACTTATAAATATTTTCCAGGCTCTTCTCTGTTTGTTTTCTTTCTTTAATTCTTCTTTCTTCCTTTCTTTCTTCCTTTCTTTCTCTTTCCTTCCTTCCTTCCTTAATTTCTTTCTTTCTTTCTTTTTCCTAACGGAGCCCTAATCTGGCATCTCTGGGTACTGGCTTTGCATATGACCTACCCTATATTCAACACCAGCTTAATGGTCAGAGTGGGAGATCAGGCTAAGGGGCGGCAAGGAAAGCACGGTTTATTTCAAGGCTAAAAATATCCTCTCAAATTCTAGGATATTGGTTGACTCCTCCTCGAGACTGTTAGAATTGGGAGTTTCAGAAGTTCAGAGACTATTTTGGTCGGAAGCCTGAAGTTCTTCGAAATAACAGCTAGCAGCTGCTGCTCGCGTTCCCGCTCCAGCTATAAATACAGGGCACTTGTAGAAACGATTGAGTCAGCCACGGAGGGTGCGAGCACTTTTCTTTCCAGCTTTCCCCATTGTGTCTTTCTTTATAAAGCAGAGGTGGACACAAAGTGGTCCTGGAAATCATGTTTGATTTCCCTACTGGGCAGCGTGCTTACTGGCTCCGAGATCCATCATTCACATGGTCCATCTGGGTTGCTGACACACCAAGAGCTTGGAAGCCTGAGTTTCCACAAATCTAACCCTTGCCTGACTGTTTTCAGCCAGCTCTGTGGAATCAACCTATAGACCTCTGTGACTGTTTCCTAACAAGAGAGGAGGAGGCAGGGGATCCCACTCCATGGGGTTGTGTGAGAATCCACACAGCCAAACTCAAATGAGCATGTGCCATGCTGTGTGACACCTAATGGGCAGACTAAACCACTGTCATATTTGTCTCTACACCTTTCTTAGTTATCATGGTGTCTTCTCACATGGCTGTGGTTAGACCAGAACACATGTATAGGATGCCATGGCACACAGACTTTCCTTATCATCATAAACATTCATTGTGCTCTCTTCGGACCTTTCATTCAGCCAGCAGCCCATTGTTGAATAGAACTGGTCACCTAGGCTTCCATACTGCCCTTTGAGCTTGATAAGACCATGCAGAAATGGCAGCCCATTGAGGTCAAAGTATACTGTCTGTGGCAGTTTGAATGAGAATGCCCCCATACTCTCAGGCATTTGAACACAAGGTCCCAAGGTGATGGTAGTGTTTAAGGGTGTGTGGCCTTGCGGGATGGAGTGCATTCCTGGAAGCAGGCTTTGAGAATTTAACGACTCCATCACTTCTCCTTGGTCCTCTCTGCTTCATGCTTGCAGTTGAGATTGTGAGCCCTCATAAACTGCTTTACCTCAAGTGTTTTGTTACAGCAATAGAAAAGCAACTAATGTACAATCATGCTTCTGGAAGTGGTATAAAAGAGAAGTTTTGCTTGAAAGACAAGGGAGGCTCATAGGAACACAGACCATGAGCCAGACCATCAGATCTAAAGCAGGATCTGACCACTTACTAGGCCTCAAAGAAGCTGCATAATGTTTTATGACTCAGTTTCCCATCTGTAAAAGGATACAAGGACCTATTCCACAGGGTTGTTAAGAGAATTAGGCAAACAAGCATTTTTGAGAGTGACAAACAAACTAGACACTAGCTAGTACAGATTGCTCCCTTATCCTAAATGCTTGAAACTACAAGTACTTCAGATTTATTTTTATTTTTATTTTAGATTTTGGAATATTTGCATATACATAATGAGACATCTTGGGAATAGGATTCAAGTCTAAACACAAATTTTATTTATGTCTCACACACTTTGTACACATAGCCTGAAGGTAATTTGTACAATATTTTTAATGCACCTGCATGCTCACTACAACCCATCACGTGAGATCAAGTGAGGAGTTTTCCATTTGTGGCATGTCAGTGCTCAAATGCTTTCAGATTTTGAATTTTTTGTTTTTGAAGGAGGGATGCTCAATCTGTGGTTTGTTTGTTGTTTATTTTATTTAATTTTAGAGAAAACTATGGAGACAAAAATGTTTTCTTCTTACAAAGTTGATGCAAAACTCTTTTGCACCAGGATTATTGTTAGGAAAGCATTATAATGATGCAGGATAATTCAGTTAGAAAGAACTCAGAAGGAGAAGGCAAAGCATCTCCCTCAAGGCTTGCTTATTGCCATGGAGACATAGCAAGCCTCCTGCATCCTTCCCAGTGGCACTGGGGAGGCATGGGTCTAGGTGATGGCAATGATGAGGATGTCATCTCACACTGTCACCTTGGGCAGCGTCTTCAGGACCTCTGTCACTCCCCCTGCCCTCCTCTGCTCATACCAGAAGCCAACCAGACACGGAGGAGGGGGAGAGGAGATAAGAGAGGAACAAGGAAAACAGAGAGAGGAGAAGTCAGATGGAGACTAAAACACCAATAGCAGGTGCACATGTATACATGTCCGTGAGAATATTTGCATTGTGAATACATCAATTACATATAGATGGATCTGGTAACACAACTTCATAGATATACACAGACACACATATTTTTAACTCTCTTTGAATCCAGCAGCTCCCTCTGCTCTGCGCCCAGTATTTCTGAGGTTCAACTTGGAAGGAAGGATCAAGAAACTGGAGTGAAGCCAAAGGCCATGCTCTCATTCCAAATAGAAGTGGAGGGTATGTGAGATTTCCCATCCTGATCTGGAAGCTATGGCAACAAGCTGACTTGCTGTCCTTGCGTGGCCCAGAAGCTACACATGGAAGACATATGCTGAAGTGCATCACAGCAGAATCACCATCCCTTCCATCATATTGCAAACAGCATTGATGGAACATCAGGAAGCTCATAGAGCTGTCAGCTTCACGTCACAGTGAGGCCCAAACTTCCCTTTAATGTCTCTTCTGGAGCCTTTCCTGACAGCCTCCTCCTGAGCCACCAGTGGTATAGAGTCCCAGCAGTTGCCAAACGGGACACTTCTGGACTGGCTGCTCACCCTCAGGAGGGGACATCTGGAGAGCAGCCTTTGATCTGTCATCCACTGCACATCTGGTTACCTATAAGGGGTTCAGAGCCCCGAGCTTGTGTGTGTTGCAGCCTGGCTCTTGTGCCCAGTGGGGCTTTGGCAACTTCAGGCAGTGAGGGAGGTTGTTTACTGCAATAGCATCTGTTCTGGGCAGCTATGGTCCATTCCTCTCGGAGCCGCACGCCTGTCTGCAGCCAATCTGGAAGGATGAGCTAATCTGCAATCGTTCCTGTAATCTGACAGGTGCAGGTCTCTTGGTAGGTCAGCTACTGTGGCTTGGGACCAAAGAATTCCACAAGGAAAGAGTTGCCTTTCTGGAGCTTGCCATCAGGCCCTGGGATGAAATGGAAACATTTACATTATTTATGAATTCCACCCAATCAGACATTTGCACAGTAGGCATTCCTTGCTCCCAGGGGTGTATGTTTAGGGACACTATGTGCCATATGGAGGCAATGGTTTGACTATGGCCTCCAAATATCCATTCCAGGACAAGCCCTCAGGTTACCATAACCTTTTCCTCTTTCATTATTAAAATATGTGAACAAGTTTGGTCATATGCGAAGGACAAAGAGATGGAAGGAAGGAGGAAGGCCTTTCCTTGGCTGGGGCTATGCAATCATGAGCATTGAGCCTTGGGTGTGTGTTTTGCTGTGTGTAGGTAAAATGTGGAGTGGTGGTTACATTCATACACATTCAAAGGGCGCATGATGCCCAGTGTACTGTTAGTACCGGTCAGCTCTGGTGAGAGAAGGAACTGACGGTTGACAGAGGACATCACTATTGGTCCATGTCTGGTCTGGGTCATTTGTCTTCAAGATAGAGCATGTATTTAAAACAGTGCTCAACAGATGATGTCATGGACTCATTATAAACGTGATTATATGTTTAACTTTGATAATGACTTTGGGCATCTCTCTGGAACTTTCGCCCTTCCTCATCTACATGTAGTTGCAGTGAAAGGGAGCATCTTCCAGATAGAGTCATGTCTGGCCTGATCCCAGGCCCGCTACTCTGCTGGAGGCTGTGTGGGCCCGAAGTCTCACCTTCTTTCTCTATAACACAAATAACCAAACGTGCATCCCAGTTTTCACATCCTGCAGCTCTGTGCCAAGGAGTATCGTGCATTCCTATAAGGCACCACAGTCCCTCAGTGTCCCCGTGGAAGCAGGTACCAGGTCTTCTATCAGCTCCTAGCCCACGCACAGCATCTTCTCTGCTCCAACTTTAAAAGTCTACTTCCCATTTTTGGAGGAGGAGCAGGAGGAAGAGGAGGGAAGTAAAAGGAAGAGCAGAGAGGAGGGAGAAGAAAAGGAGGAGGATAAAGAAGAAGGGGAGGAGAAAAAAAGTAAGAGAGAGAAGAAGAGAGAAAAAGCAGGAGAAGCTGGAGGAGGGGGGTGAGGTGGGAAAGAGAAAGGAGGAGACAGCAGCAGCAGCAGTAACAGCCAGAGCAGGAAGTGGGTGGGGGAGGGCAGCATAAGGTGGCTCAGCAGGTGAAGAAATTTGCTGCCATAGCTAACAACCTGAATTTGACCCCCAGGCCCCATATGGTGGAAATAGAGAACTGACAATCACAAGTTGTCCTCTGACTGCCACATGAGTGTGTGCATGTACAAACACATACACACACACACACACACACACACACACACACACACACACACGCACACACACAAGCATACTCAATTATGATTTTGATTTTTAAAAATACTTTAAGAAAAAGAGGAAGAAGGAGGAGGAGGAGAGAGGATGGAGAGGAGGGAGGGGAGGAGGAGAGGATGGTCAAATACCCATTGAACATAAAGCATGAGCCTCATCTGCTCTAATAGCTTTTCTAGCTTAGATTACTTTACTCTGGCCTGCCTACCTTACCATGTGCAATGACTCCGGCTGTTTTTATTTTACAAAATGAGACAGCTCTGTTCAAAGTTTTGCCATGAACAGAGCCCGAGAGAATACCCACAGACTTCTGGCCTCACTGCTCATGTACTTGCTCTACCATTTTACCTGCCAGTACGCACTCTCCTTGTCTTCAAGGTAGATTTACTGAAGTGTGGTCTGCAGAGGGAGGTGGAGCATGTGCAGACCGAGTGAGAGCTGCAGCTCACCATGTAGAGTTTCTTCAAGGATTGTGTACGGTCAAGTCTGTTCTTGAAACCTGTGGCTCAGTGTTCACAGAGGACAAAAGCTGGTGGAACAAGAGCTCCATGGGGAAAAAAATCAACACTGTCACTCATGCACATTTGGCATTTGTGATTTCTCTCGGAGCAGAGAAAGTTCACCAGAACAAAGCCAGTCTGTCATAAAGCCTGCTAATTCAGAATGGGTAGGGCATTAGTCATTAAGCACTGGTAAATGACCAGTTTTCGATCACAGCTGTCTTGGGGCCATATCTGAATGCAGGACACGGATTTCCAGGCACACAGTGACAAAATCTGCAGCTTCTGGGGATAATATCCACCCTGCTGTCTGACCTTCTTAGTGACCAATTTGGACAGAGATCATTGGCAACTTCCGTTTCCTACCTGGACAGCTCAGGGAGCAACTACCATTTGATTTCAAGGACTACCTTTCTCAACACATGTAAACTTGGGCTGGTACCCACCACAACGTAAAAGCAGAGTAGCATTTGTACACACTGCCTCCCATGCCAGGTATGAAATGATGGGAGAATATCAGGGCCATGTGTGAGAATGGGGACAACAAAATGGAAGTAAGGCTTTCCTTCCCACTGTATATGATTTCATTCCTTTCCTAGAGAAAGCATTCCTTTTCTTTTTGTCTTTATGTGTATATTCATGCTTGTGTGTGCCATGTGCCACAGTGCATGTTTGCTAGTCAGAGGACAACCTTTGATGTCAACCTTTGCTTCCCATCTTGTTTGACACATGGTGTTTTGTTTGTCACTGTGTTTACTAGGATAACTGGCCCCGAAACTTCTTGGAGTTCTCTCTTCAAGCTAATGCTGATAAATCTGAAATGAAGACCCTCAGGGTCTGTTTGTAATGTATGTGCTCAGGATCCTCCGAATCAAAAATACTCAGATATAGCTATGGGTATACATGTAAATATATAGGCAATTGGTCACTTTAGCATAAAGATCTCGGGGAAGTGTTTGGGAGATTAGATGCTGGTTTCAGAAAGTGAAGGTCTTAAGAAACGAAATCAGAGGAGATAACAGGAGCTTTACATGGATAATTATGTGAACAATTCTGTGATCAAAATCTGTAGTTGCATTTGAAAGCCTGGGCAGGGAGGGCCAGGTGCAGGCCACACAAGATAGACTCTGTCTAAAGATTACACACGGGGGAAACCAGAATGGCAGGTGTTTGTGGAGAAATGAAAATAAGATTTGAGAATCAGATTAAATCCACAATACAGAAGTGGAGAGGCAGCCACATTGTCGTCCCTTCCAGGTAGACAACACAGCTCTGAGAACTGTGGCTGTGTGCAGGGACACTTTGCAAGCTCAGTGCCAACAGAAGCATGAGCAATGTGTCCTAGTGGCTTTAGACCAGCCTGAAAGTAGGCCATGGCTGTACCAAACATCCCCATGAGGTGTGGGAACTCCAGGTCACCAGACTTCTCCAACAGGGGCTCCCTCAGAGGAAAATCCCCATTGTCTTCTTGTTGATTCTTGATTCAAAAATGATCCTGGGCCTAGCTGAGCCTGGAAATTAATATTCACTACTTTGCAACTGGAGATTTCCATACCCACCTCAAGTTAGGGACTTCCAAACCATCCCTTGTCCTGAGGCTGGACGGCAAGTTACTGTTCTCTGGGCCAACACTGTGATGCTTCACGTGGCTAAGAAAGGCAGAACAGTCTTGCCCCAGAAGTGGTCACTACACAAATGTTAATCTGGGCTGCTGGGATGGGGATGAGGGTCTATTTCTGTGTAGGAAGAGTGATACCAAGCTCCACTGTCCTTTCAATGGGAAATTCTCTTTGGGATTGGCTCACTAACTGGCTTACTGGTCTCTCTTTACACCCCATGGAGATTTACTTTGAAAGGAGTCTTGTCTATGCTCTCTCCCAGGGAACCTTGGCCTGATCCACTGTAGACTGTCATATAATGCTTGGAACACCATACTGGAATGGGATGAAAGACTAGGCTTTTAGATCTATTTTGCCCAATGATTCTTGGATTCCTATGGCTTGAGTTTTTGTCCTACCTTTCTCCTCTCCATGTATCAGTATCTTCATTCCACACATCAGTGATTGCTCTCATAGACGAAATCATGGAGCCGATTTTCAAGGCTGGATCTCATGACCTATGTACTTAGTTATCATATGGCAAGGAGCAAGAGGTCCAATTGAGTGCCACAGGGGAGAAATGATAGAGATGGCTGTCACTAATCAAGCTAAAAAAAAAAAAAGAGTAGGCACTGTTGGGGGTGTCCAGAGGGCAGCTGACCCTGTGCTGGACTCCAGGGCTGATATAAGAATAAGAATACTTGAGGTCAATGGCATGGTTGACTATGTAAAGGCACTTGCTGCCAAACCAAAAGACCTGAGTTCAATCCCTGAGACCCAGAGGGAGAAACCAATGCCTGCAAGTTTTCCTCTGACCTCCATACACATGTACACACATATACATGCTCACACAAAATAAATAAATTTCATAAAAAAGAATAAACAGCAAGATTGTCTACATTAGAACATGATTCTTCTAGGCTCTGACCAATGGTACCCGGATCAGGAAGTGACTTCCGAACACAGTAGACCCCACCCCCGGGGAAACTTTCCTAACACGGTACAGCGTTCACTTTTAAATCTCTTCCTGTACAGTATCTAACTGATGGTTAAAATGTGTATAAATGCTCTGAACTCTCAGTCCTATCCTCCACTTAGCTTTTGAGTTTGTGAAATTGAATTATTTCCCCTAGAATTGAAAGAAAAGAAAGGTAGATACTAATCTAAAAACCAAACCAAACCAAAACTAAAAATGAACAACCAAAACTCTCTTACAGTGCCTCTGTGGCAAAGCCCATCACTGAAAGTTCCAGGTGACATCCCAGCAAAGCTAGACACAAGCTTCCCTGATTCTAGCCTCATTCCAAAAGGAACCTGACTTTCCAAAAAAGATCGCCTGTCCTCAACTTCCAGAGCCTGCCATTCTTTTCAGTAGCAGAGGAAAGAGGACTCAATACATGCATCCATGACTGTGTGTCCATACCTTTATGGAATGAGTTTTATATACACAGCTAATCCAGGGACCATCCTGGGGCAAAAGTGGGATAAAAAGATCTGCTTATATTCACTTTCTTTTAAAGTTCCGTAGTCTGGATACATTATTGATGCTGATTTCCTTGATGTTTTGGCTCCTGATGTTGAGCTTGAATCTTGAAACTTGAAACTGATGTTTGATTTTTGTCTTTATGAATTCCTGAGAACTCTGCTAGGGGTAACATGAAAAGAAGCAACAGCCATATCACACGTCACTGCATCCCACATTGTCACAGCCCGCTGTGTCAGACACACAAATCAGGCTTGTATCTTTCCACAATATTTATTCAATGGCAAGTTCACAAGCTACATCAACTTCTCGAGTTTAACTCTCCTAATACTCCTGATGTCGTTGTGGCCACTGCTATCGCAGTTCTTTGATTGTAGTCTTAATTATTAGTGTTAACTCTCAGATCACACCTTACCCATTTCACAGTGAGGGACATTGGTTTACAGGATGACCAAGGAAAGGTTAGGAAAGCTACAGGGTTCAAAGAGGCCTTGATAAAACTGAGAATAGAGAGCTGACACAGGGACTGTGCAGGTGCTTAGATAAGATGCTAGCAAAACAAACGCAGGTGCAGAGCTGGCTCAAGACTCAGCTGGCTCGGGGTGATTCTAGAGTGAAATTCAAAGAGACTTTATCAAGGAGGGAGATCACAATGTGTTAAAGACCTAAACACAGATCTGGGAACTCATGGCTCTATCCCATATGTCCATCCTGAGTGGGTTCATGACAGGTTGGTGGGTGCTCCCACATTCCACTGTTGGCTGCTTCTCTTTTTATATGTCCCATGGGAGAGGTTGCGTCATCCACTGGTTTAGCATGTTTGGTGAGAGTTCACAGGCCTGGTTTTTTTCCTCCTGTAGTCTTTTGATGCACCCATATGTTCCTGTGTTAAGCTCATAGGTGTTGGTAATGTTTTGTATGTATAAGTTATTTATCAGTCTGTATATAATGGCTTATTCTGGGCAAACAGTGGCTGCTTACTTTCAAATATAATACTCAGAATCATTCCATCTTAATATTTTCACTCAAAATAGAACAAACTGTTGTGTCTCCTAAGGCAAGACCCAAAAACTACTCTTCCATATAATAGATTGTAACTGTGCAGGACAGTCTAAGCCTTGTATATATTATACTAACTTAAATTTTATGCTTATTTTCCTGTGTTATAAGGATATATATTTGTGGAAGTCAAGGAACATTCTAATCTCTGTGATTTCCAGGGGAGGTTTGAGGAGTTGGTATGACCAAAGCTCAGACTTCAATGAAACCTTTGGGATGTCACTGGATAGGGCTTCATTGTTCAGCCACTCAGATGGCCATTTTCACACCTGTGGAATGGGTCACAACCACTTCCCACCCTTTGTGAGGATAGAGACAATGAATTCAGATACCAGAACTAGCAAGCAATGTAGAAAGCCATCCCCTTCCTTTCTATCTTTTCTCGGTCTCCCCAAAACATTAACCCACAGCATCATCCCCATGAGACCCGGGAAGTAATTGTTACTGCACTTGCTGGGCAGTTTCATTTCTCACTTGGATTGTCTGAAGATTTAGCAAATCCTCCTGAACGTTTTGACCCAAAGGCCTTCTGGTAAATGTGTTATGAAGCCACAGCTAGCCCAGCGTCTGGGGGACTTCCTGAGTCAGTTAGAGGGAATGGCCCTGCAAGAGCTGTCAAAAGCTAGATCTGGGCCCAACAGATCTTTCCCACTTCTATGGAGGATGTCTGTCCTTCTCACACATATAACCCTTGTCAATCAGGATCTGGTTTCTGCAGCAAGACAGAGCGAGGAGTCACCCCACAGGGACAGCCACATGTCCTTCCCCATGTTTCAGAAACTCACAGACCTTCTGTTCATCCTGCCCTAATGATTACTTGGCAAATGCATGCTCCTTCCCATCATGCAACTCACCTGCCTGGATCCAAGTACCATCCCAAATATGTTAAGACCTGGCTCCAAAGTCACTTCTTTAGACCTCATTTCTCACTTAGTTAATTTTATCATTGCTACTCCCCACAGTAACTTTAGGAAGGGTTTCTTTTTTGGCTTATGACTTGGGGGTACAGTCTGTCATGGTGGTAAAATCAAGCCTGCAGGAGCGTGAGGCAGTTGGTCACATTTTGCATCCACAGACGGGAAGCAAAGAGATGAAGTTTGGCAGTTAATCTCTTTCACCTTTTTATTTAGTCCAGGATGACAGCCCAGCAGCTGGTGCTGCCCACACTTATGTGTGCCGTGTAATAGTCTCCTCTGAGATCAAAACATTTCCATCCTGCAGGGGAGCTCTAAGCAGGCAGGTGAACAACAAAAATAGCTCAGGAACTACCTGAAACTGACCAGGTTCACTAGGCCCTTCCCTGCCAGACTAAGGAGAGCCCAGCTGCCAAGAAAATTCTTAAGACAAGTTGAGCTGCCTGCAAGGGGTTTAGAACAACCGAAGCACCTGGAAAGCACACCCTCCAACCTGTAGGCTGTGCAGTGTGCTCTAGGTTTCCCAGCTGTCACTCAGGCTGAGGTGGGCCTTAGTGATGCAGTTGCCTTTGAGTCATTTTTGCTCCTGTAAGTAACCCCTCACCCATATTCTTGTAAGTAACCCCAATAAAACTCACTGGTTCACCAAGTTGGACTATGCTGGTGTTCATATTCTGGTCTTTCATGGGTTCTCTATCTGAGGTGAGAAGATGAGTGTGTTTTGTCTCCCCAAGAAGAGTTTTGTCACACAACAGTTGTCTTTCCTCCTCATCCAAATGTAGAAATGTCTTCACAGCTGTGCCCAGGAGTTTCTTGCCAGAAAGAGAGTCTAGATTTGGTGAGCTGACATGTTAACCATCAGAGTTATTCAGTGGCCATTTTCATACCCCCGACAACAGACATCGACTCCGCCTCTCCTACACTTTGGCTATTCTCAGACCCAAGCCCCACATCTTCTCTACCTTGATGAGCTCTAGGCAGCCAAACGTGTGTGCCTTGGCCCTGTGGCCCTGTGGGCATTGCAAGGCAGTTTAAGACAATTTTAACATTTGATGCTGTGGCACTGAGACAAGTATATCTTAGATCTTAAAAACAAACTTTTCAGTTTTTAGAAAAATTAATTTCCTGGTAATGTATACCATAAGCATAGTAACAGATGTCCCATGGGTACATTAACATGCATACTCATTAACTATATCTAAATTTAATTATCTTTATTTTGCATTCAAATCCAATAGCTCATTCCTGTACCATCGCTGGCCCTTCCTGAGGTCCAGCCTCCAGTTCAGACAAAGCAAGGGACTGGAGGCCAAGGATGAGATGTGGACATCTGTTTAATGTATAGTTTCATGATTTCTTCTATGAATGATATACATTTTTTAAATTTAATGTGTATGAGTGTTTGACCTGCAAGTATGTCTGTGCACTATGTGCATGTCCAGTACCTACAAATCTCAGAAGTGCTCATTGGGTCCCCTGGAAATGGAGTTGTGAGCCCCCATGCGGATGCTGAGAACTGAGCCCAGATCCTCTACAAGAATAGCAAGTGCACTTAACAATCGAGCCATCTTGATGGGTGTGGTGGCACATATCTTTAATCCTATCACTCAGGAGGCAGAGACAGGTGGATCTCTGTGGGTTTGAGGCCAACCTAGTCTACAAAACAAGTCCATGACAGCCAGGGCTGTGTTACACAGAGAAATCCTGCCTCAACCAAAAAACAAACAAACAAATGAAACATTTGAACCACCTCTCCAGCCACTCTCAGTGATAATTTAAAAGTGATGCTGAGCTTAAGTAATGAAATGGATGTCAGTTTTAAAGTGTTTTCAGAATAAAAATAGCCTCATCCACACAGATAAAATGTTTGGAAGATTTTTGTTAATACTTTTTTTTTTTAGAATTTCATATGTGATTACCATATTTACATCATTTCTATCTCTCCTCCCCATATAATTCCTTCTGTCTCAATCTCTTCCACTCCTTCTCAAATTCTTGACCTCTTATTCTTTTTAATCATTGTTTTACACACACACATACATTCACATACACTCATACACGTACACACTCATTCACTCATGTACACACTCAGACACACACACACACACACACACACACACACACACATACACACACACACACGCTTGTGGGATGGGATGTTAGGGGTGATCATGTGGGCTTGGATAACTCATCAGGAAGCTCATGCCTGGAGAAGACTTATTCTCCTCTCATATTCATCAAGGGGTGGGATCTTGTGGGTTCCTCCCCCCATTCTATTCTTATATAACAAAGAAAATGGCTATCTGATAATGACCACCATTTCTTACACTCTCCCTGATGGTGTACTTATTCTGTGAGTCACTGATATCTTAATGATCTCAGTGACTATAAAGTGAGCATGCGCATTGCAGTTAAGGCATGTAGTGGATGTTGCCACTGGGAAATAGTGGCTTTTTCACAGTAACTGAGCTAGTAGAACATTAGTATATTTTATTACCATTAATAAAACAAAGTGTGTAGTGAGGACTACATACTCTGTACAACAAACACCTTTCATTATAAGGACCCCTGGATCAACTGCCAGCCCTATCCTGAAAAGATGACTCTGATGTGTCTTCACAGAGGAAAAAATAGAATTCAAGGCAGATTGAGATACTTGCCTCAAATCCCACCAGTAAGTCATGGAGAGATTGGAGCGCAGCTGTGTCTTCCCTCTGTCTTTCTGCCATGCTAGCTAGACTTCCTGATCAAACCCATGAACTGGAACCAGGCAGAGAAGGTTTCTGTAGTGAATGGAAGCTGGCACATACCTTGCACTGTCTCCAGACTCTTCCTGAAAAAGAACACAAATGCTCTGGCTTCTCCCACGAGCTGCTGGAGTAAGATGGAAGATTGGACATTGCCTCCGTCCTTCTTATAAGCCGACCTGTCTGTGAGGGTCCATGTGCAACTGACTAGAGCATCAGAGAACCCATGAGTATGGCAAGAAAGCAGTTTTATATACACCTACTTCAGATTTTATATATATATATATATATATATATATATATATATAGAGAGAGAGAGAGAGAGAGAGAGAGAGAGAGAGGAGAGAGAGAGAGAGAGAGAGAGAGAGAGAGAGAGGGGGGGGGGGGGGAGAGGAGACCATCCACCAACCACTGCTCCCTGCATGGCTGAAACAATCAGAAGCAAGAAGACTGAAACACATGGGAAGACTTGGGAGGATGTAATTGGTCCCCAGAACTTGTTTGGCAATGGAATCTCCTTCTGTATTCTTCTCCTTGGTAAGTTTTCCACATCTGCCATTTAAATAGAACAGTGCAAATGGTACCATCATTTTTGAGAATGTAAAAGAAGATGGAGAAACAGTTGTCTTCCTGGTCCAACTGCTTGGGTGAGAAATCTGATTCCTGTGTTGAGGAATCAGATGTGCTACTCCATTAACAATAGTCAGAACACCAACCACAGGAGCCATGGGGACCCCAATGATATATTATAAAATATTATTAGAGGACACATTTTACAGTAGATGGAGTTTCATAATTGTTTTTTTTTCTGGATCTGCCTAAGATGTGAAAAAGGCAGGACTGGGATTTCTTCTGTAGCCTTCTGTAGCTTGAACAGGAAGACACTGCCTCGAGGAGCACAAGAAACATGGCTGGCCATTAACAAATGGCACAGCTACATTATATACCCTTGTTGGAGCATAGCTTGCCAGTGGATGGGGTTGTCATGTTGTATGGGATTTGTGGGTAGCACCATCCGAGACTTAGGACTGAGTCTCGGACTGAAAGGTACAAAGAGAAAACCAACAGAGCAATAACATTCAGCTCTTTTCTGAGTGAAGGTGCTACACACCCAGCCCCCTAACCCCCTTCCAGGAGCCACAAGAAAAAATGATAATACAGGGAGCTTCCTTTACTTCACCCCTTTCTTCTGGAGTCTGGTCACCACCTGGACCGTTCTGCCACATGTGTGCAGAGAAAGTTGTACATTTTTCTTGGGAAGCTTGGAAGTTATTGAATCCTTAGGAAAAATCCCCCAATGTTTAGAGGCTAGGGGGAGACACTGAACCCTATTCAGGGAATTGTATAGAAACTTTAAGAGAAATTTTCAGACCTCAGATCTTCTTAATTTCGAGTGAGCTTATCTATTTTTCAAAGGGTTAATAAAACAAAACTCATGCAAGTAGAAAGCAAGCACCAAAGCTCAGCTCAGCTGTTACTGAGGAGGTCACAGGGATGTCCACGGGAATCTGAGGATCCGAGTGTTTATAGACAACTTATCCAAGAGGTGTTAGGAGTAAAATACTGTGTAAGATGAGTAACATTAAAATTCTAGAGGGACTCACAATGGAATCTTTGGGTGTCATTTTTTTTCCTGAGGAGTGGAATTTATCTACATTTTTACTAGCTGATGATCTACAAGCTAGCCTCTGCCGATGAAGCTGTAGAACACACCGGGCTGTCACCAGTCAGTCAGCCAAGGGTGTTAACACGGCCCTGCATGGAAAGCCACTCACCTCAGTCATGTTCTGGTTTAATTGGGTTGCTGTGACAGTACTCTAACCAAGAGCAGCTTCCGGGAGGGAATGATTTATTTCATCGCATTACTTCCAGGGCTTGGACCATCATTGAGGGAAGTCAGGGCAGGAACCCGAAGGCAGTCCTGCTTGCTTTTTTTCCATGAAGTACTTCCTCTAGACAGATAATTCTCTCCCAGGCAAGGAAGTACAGCAGAAACAAACCAGAGAGGAGTGCTGCTTGCTGGCTCCTCACTCAGGGTTTCTACGGTTGTGATGAAACACCATGACCAAAAAGCAAGTTGAGGTGGAAACGGTTTATTTTGCTTATACTTTCACACCTTCGTTCATCATTACAGAAAGTCAGGGCAGAAACCTGGAGGCAGGAGCCGATGCAGAGGCCATGGCAGAGTTTACTGGCTTGCTTCTCATGGCTTGCAGCCTCCATCCCACATGAATCGTTCATTAAGAAAATGCCTTATAGCTGGATCTTATAGAAGCATTTTTTTCAGTCAAGATTTGCTCCTCTCCAGTGCCTCTAGCTGTGTCGAGTTGAACTAGGCATCACACTCCCGATTAGCCAGCCTCCTTACACAGCCCAAGGCTACTGCCTAGGGAGCAGGACCATCCACGGTGGGCTGGGTCTTTCTACATCAGTTAACAGTCAAGACAAGCTCACAGTCATGCTCACAGGCCTATTTGGGAGGGAGCAATCACTCTTTTGAAACTCCCTTCTCAGGTGACTCAAAGCTGAGTCAATTAAATACTTAAAGGTAAATATGGAATCCATATTCAACATTTTTTAATACTATAAAGCTTTCCAAGATCTCCTTTTTGAGATTCTCAGACCAAAGTATATGAGCAAAATCTACATATGACAGATAACAGATCTTACTGATTACACACACACACACACACACACACACACACACGAGAGAGAGAGAGAGAGAGAGAGAGAGAGAGAGAGAGAGAGAGAGAGAACTTAAAAGATGTGAAAATGCACATCTTATAGAATGACTCTCCTGAGTAAGCTTAGATAATATTTGGCCAAGTTATGAAATCTGTCAGTGGGTTGGTGGTATATGTGTAAAGGGCTATTTCTTCCCCTTCCAACCCCGTTGAAAACAGATTCCCTCAGGAAAGCATCATTTTGTTGACCCCCTAGTGAATGCAGGGTTTGTTGTACTGATATTCCTTTAGTCTGTGATTAATACACTGAGCTACACGTGTAAAGGAAAGCATCCCATTCATCTCATGCTTCTTGAAATTGCTCAAAGGGATTGGGTCCTCTTTCACTGAAGAGAGAGAAAAAAAAGTTCGGTTCTAAAACAATTTCCTAACTATTCTTTATTATCTTTCTCTTCTGAAGAAAAGTGTTCCCTCCGAGTCAGGAACCATCGGAGCACTAACTTTAGGAATTACGTTTAGCCTACTCTCCCATGCTGGCCCAGTGAGGAGCCTGGTGAGGGTTACATGTAATAGTAGAACACAAGAATTCTTATTTCCAGTTTGTTTATATGGTGGATTATATTGATGGATTTCCATACATTAAACCATCCCTGCATGCCTGGAATGAAGCCTACCTGGTCATGGTGAATGATATCTTTGATGTGTTCTTGTATTCATTCTGCAAGTATTTTATTGAGTATTTTTGCATCAATGTTCATAAGAGAAATTGGTCTGAAATTCTCTTTCTTTGTTGAGTCTTTGTGAAGTTTAGGTATCAATGTGACTAGGCCTCATAGAATGAATTTGTTAGTGTTCCATCCATTTCTATCTTTTGGAGTAGCTTGAAGAGTATTGGCATTAGCACATCTTTGAAGGTCTGGTAGAATTCTGCACTGAAACCATCTGGCCCTGGGCTTTTTATGTGTGGTATTAGGTGGCCAAAAGCAGGACATGTACCTTCCAGCACCCGGCTCTAGTGACACTGCCGCATCTGTGTCTGTCCAGGGTATACCGTCTTCCTGGCCTGAATCCTACCCGCACCAGAACTGAAAGATGCTCAGTCCTCTCCTCCCTCTCATCTCATTTACTGGATGGACAATTAATATGAGTGATTTGATATTAATTGAGTCTATGAGTCTATGAGCAACCCCGTGAGCAGTCAGACTCACTAGGCATTTCATGTTCTGGTCAGGCTCTCTAGATGCGGCAATCTACAGCCTCTGTGCTCCATGTTCCGATCAGGATCACTAGACTCGGCAATCTACAGCCTCTGCGCTCCATGTTCCGGTCAGGATCACTAGACTCAGCAATCTACAGCCTCTGCACTCCATGCTGTTCTGGGAATGGAAACAGCAGAGCCTACCAGCCAAATATCTTTAGAGCCAGAAGGTTCATATCACAAAGAGATTTCCAAGTCCCGTTTGCATTTGGACTGAAGCACATTAACAAACTAGATTTTGAGGTCTGACTCAAGAATTTTGATGATCTACTACAGCTTGTTATAAAGAGCCTTTTAGCCTTTACTATAATTTAGGGCAAGAACCCCTGAATTGTAGCTTTAAGTCCAAAATCACTGTGCAGAGGAAATGCCCTTCAATCATTTCAGAAAATGTCTTGATTGCTGGAAATACCATCTTACTCATTCCATGTGTTTCTGCATCTCAGTTTGCTTGGCGCCATAAGCCTACCTAATTATACCACAGGGCATCTGTAGATGTATTTCTAACATGGGAAAAAATGTCAATAAATCTAACCAGTCGGCTGGAGATGCCATCACAGCTTCAGGATTTTTTTCCAATCTTAAAAACAAGTTAATAATATTTAAAATGGTTAAATGACCCCTTTCCTGTTTCCAAGCAGAGTCAGAACTTTATTTGTACATAATACTCAGGTCCTGTGAAATCATGCCTGCCCTAGCCTGACATCTTGAAGCCCTTCACTCGAATGGAAACTGATACCTTTAAGGTCATAAAAAGCTCTTCCAGGAGAGAACAACACCAGCATACCCATGATCACTAATGACATCCTTCCAGAAGGTAAGGCATTGGTCAAGGCGGGCATCGGAAGTGTGGGGCAGGGGAGTGCCTCGGTCAGGCTTACAAGAGCCTTCTGATGACTGTTTTATACATTTCTCACATACTTTTGGCTTTGTGGAAACACATCCCTCCTCTTTACATGCACATCTGTTTCCCATGTTAGAACATAAACAGATCCAAAGAGTATGCAGCAGCCCATGTCTGTTTTTCTATGCCTAGGAGACTTGAATGTACTGCTGTCAAATGGACCAATAGAGCAAAAGAGTGTATCCTCTCCTGTGGTAAAAAAATGCCCACACTGTGCTTCCTAAGAATATACAAGTAAGGATGTATAAAATGGCCTTTTCCTTGCTGTGAGGACCTCTGGGTAATGATAACATGTTGTCACATCTAGCCAGGAACAAAGACACAGAAGGGAAGTCAGTAGAAGAATAGTGCTGGAACTGAGTTCTTTAGTTTCTATTCTCTCTCGCATACCCAATGCATGCACAGGTGCACACACACACACACACACACACACACACACACACACACACACACACACACACACCAGCTGTATGTGGAATGCTGTGAACAGATGGCTGAGGAGGGGCATGGGTAGCTTAGACCAAGAGGATTCTGAGAGACTGTGGGGTCTCACAGAAACTCTTCAGAGTGGGTGAGTATTGTGTGACTTGTCACTGCAGACAGGAGACTGATGATAGACTCAAGAAATAACTCCACCCAACTCTATCTTAGTGAAACAAGGAGTTTGTGAGGGTTACCTATCAATGTGTAGGTAAGGGGTTACTAACAGAAACATGGCTGATTCAAAGGCAGCTAAATGACCAAAAAGCTTACTCCTGCATGGAGAATAAATAAATATGAAAACTCTATCACTGGAGATCCCTGTGCAATTTGCCTATAATTTGGTTGATCTGGCCCAGAGGCAGAAGATGGGGGGGGGGGGTTGAATCCACATTCTGTGGAAATTGTTACAGCTTTAATAACCTTGAAGAGGAGCACTGTGCATCTTGTATTTTCAGGAGCCTCCTGAGCCTTGCATTTTGTGTTTGCTTTAGGATTCTCATGACCTTCCCTCTTCCCTTCAGGAGAGAAGCTTTTCAATGGGAGGAAATAGCCTCTGGCTGGATAGGGACAACTCTTGGACTGAAGACCTTCTAAAAGGTAGGCTAAGTAGAGATATCTGAATGGCTAAGTAGAGAATGATGCTCTTCAATTAACAGGTTAGATGGAGCTTGGCCTGGACTTGAAAGGGCTGTGGATGGAGATATATGGATGGAAGGGATGACGGGAGGATAGGGAAGATACTTATATAGTACCGTGAGAGAATTCTAGGTGGAGATGCTTGGATTCTGGGAAAACCCTGCAAATAATCCAGACATTCATTGCCAAGATGTTGTGCTGCTGTAGGATGTGTCTTGTTCTTTTCTGGTCACACATCTCCTTTGAAGAGAAGGTGACTAGGGGTCAAAGGAACCATGTGTACACATCTGGGCTACTTCTGAGAGCACAAGGCAGGGTCTCTTTTGAGTATGCATGTTTGTGTGTGTGTGTGTTTGAATGGGGCAGGTAATGTGCGTTTATGTATGTGTGTACTTATATATGCGTATGTGTGTGTAGGGTGCATTTTAGTATGCGTGTATGTGTGTTCATAATTGTATTTGTGTGGTGTATATCCATATATGTATCTATGTACATGTATACAGAGGCCAGAGGAGGATTTGGGGTATCCTTCTCTATCACTCTCTGCAACATTCCATTGAAGCAGGCTTTCTCACGGAACCTAGAGCTACCTGGCAGCCATCATTCCTTCTGTTTCCAGGCCCCACAGCACTGGGGTTATAGGTGTATGGGGCTATAGTCAGCTTTTACATGGTGCTGGGGATTTGGACTCAGATCCTCATGCTTGTACAGCAAGTTTTCTTACCTAGTGTGACAACTCTCCAGCCAAAAAGAGAGGAATGCTTAAGGATGTTAAATTCTGGCAGCCAAGAGGAGGTCACTTCCTGTTTCTACTTTGTGAGTTTGACCACGGTCTAGTAGTCGCTCACTGGGGTATTCCTTTGTAAGTGTTTTTCTCATATAGTACTGTAATTTTTGGAACCCAAGAAGGGTTGTAGAGATACTATGGACAAAGAGAAGTGTTGGCCTTTGTCTAGAGGGTAGCGGAGTGGTGGTCTTCCTGCGTCTGTCTGTTTATTGTATGATGCTCATAAAATGTCTGTGCACCTAAGCCAGGTAAGGCACTGGGGGCTGGATGTCCTGCTGACTTTGGATGTGACAGGTTGCAGACTTAGAATCTCTGTAATAGTCTTTCCAACTCTCCAGCATCTTGTGATTATTCCAGAAAGGAAACATGATTAAAATCAGAGCAAACACAGCTCAGAATCCCACTTGCTGTCTACTTCTCAAATGACTGAGGAGGGAGGAGAGCCTCTTGATGGCACGTGCCTCTCTCATGCCTTAATGATGACAATGTGACCATGATTATGTTGATAAAACACACCAAGGAGCCAGTTTTGTGTATAGAATAAAATATCCTTCATGGCAATTCTCTCTCCCAGTGTGGATTAATTTGAACTTTGATGTGCTACACAAATTCCTTATCTGTGGAATAGGCCCATGCCTGAGAGCCTAGGAGCTAGATTGAACTAGTTTCTAGCTATCTGCCAGTCTCTGCCAAACTCAAGAACACAGCCTCAATGTCTCCAACAGTAAAACAAGACCTCGGCCATTCTCGGCATCCCTGTGCCTGCTTTTGTGATTTCAATGACTCATGTTTGGCTGTGACTTAAAATCCAAAGCACTGAGGTTGGAGAGATGCTCCGTGGTAAAGAGCACCTATGGCTCCTCCAGGAGATCCACGTTTGATACCCATCACCCACATCATATACAACCTCCTATAATCCCAGCTCCAGGGGCATCTGATTCCTGACTTTTGTAGGTACCTGAACTTCTGTGCATAACACACACACACACACACACACACACACACACACACAGAGAGAGAGAGAGAGAGAGAGAGAGAGAGAGAGAGAGAGAGAATAAAAACAATAAAGATAAATATTAAAACAATAGAGGGCACAGAGGAATTAAGATAATTGAGAAGAGAGATAACTATAGTTATATGATCTCCATTATATTATACAGTAATAATTGCTCTATTTCATTAGTTACATTGTTGTCTGTCTCATCCTGTGCCACTTAATTAACTAAATTATATCATAGGTATAAAGGGATGGAGTAAACAGTACACATGAGGTTCAGCCCTATCTGAAGGTTTAGACATCTAATGAGTGTTAATATGTCTCTCAGAAGTGAAGGGACAGTCTTAACACTGCACCACAGGGCTCCACTCACCCCAGTGCTGAGACTCAGGAAAGCTCAAGGACATTTGGGGCTTATTCTTCCACAAAATGATTCCGACCCCTGTAACTGCCCCTGTTCTTGATATGTAGGAAGTAAAGGCAAGGTGAACAGCCATTGCTTTTGCCTTTAAGAACTTTGGTGACTACTGGGGACACAAAGTTAATAGCACAAAAAGGTATAATTAAGACAGGATAACCATATTACAATCTACAGACCTAAAGAAGTTAAGTAACAAGGAGGACTCTAGGGAGGATGTCTAATGCTCATTCAGAAAGGCACATAGAAGAGACACTGGAAGCTATTGAAGAGAGGGAGCAGGGCAGGAGCCTACTGTAGACATCCTCCGAAAGACTCCACCCAGCAAGGGATCAAAGCAGAGGCTGAGTCTCACAGCCAAACGTTTGGCAGAGCACTGGGTGTCCTATGGAAGAATGGGGGAACAAAAGGACCCAAAAGGGATAGGAGCTCTACAAGAACACCGACAGAGCCAACAAATCTGGGCCCAGTGGGGCTGGCAGAGACCAATGCACCCAACAAGGACCAAGCATCAAGAGGACCTAGGCCCCTGCTCAGATGTAGCCAATAGGCAGCCCAGTCTCCATAGGAGTCCCCTAGTAAGGTGTACAGGAGCTGTCCTTGTCATGGACTTTGTTGCCTGCTCTTTGATTACTTCCCCCCTGGCAGGGTGCCTTACCAGGTCACAGAGGAAGAGGATGGTAGGCTGGGGTCAGTTGATAGGGGAGAAGAACTTCTCCTCTCTGAGGAATAGGGGAGGGGCATAGGGAGGAAGATGGATGGAGGGTGTGGCTGGGAAGAGAAGAGGGAGGGGGCTATGATTGGGATGTAAAGTGAATGAACACTTAAAAATAAATTTAAAATTTAAAAAGAACTTACATATATGCTTTTCCCAAGTGAAATTTTTTAAAAAGATGGAATTCAATTTAAAAAACCTTTCTTTGTGTGTGTAAGGAGTTGTAAAGTCTCTTCTGAAGAGTTCTGTTTGATATAACAACCAAAGTAAAGGAATAAAATTGATGTATGCCAAAATTAAACACCACAAAGCCAAATAACCCAATTGAGAAATGGGTCTCACAACTAAACAGAGAATTCTCAACAAAGGAATATTGAATGGCTGAAAAACACTTAAAGAAATGCTCAACCTCCTTAGTCATCAGGGAAATGCAAATCAAAACAACTCTGAGATTCCATCTTACACCCATTAGAATGGCTAAGATCAAAACTTCAAGCGATACCACATGCTGGCGAGGATGTGGAGAGAGGAACACTCCTTCATTGCTGGTGAGAATGCAAACTAGTACAGCCACTTTGGAAATCTACCTGGCGCTATATCAGAAAACTGGGAATAGGGCTTCCTCAAGACCCAGCTATTCCACTCCTTGGAATATACCCAGAAGATGCTCCAGCACACAACAAGAACATTTGCTCAACCATGTTCATAGCAGCCTTATTCATAATAGCCAGATCATGGAAACAACCTAAGTGTCCCTCAGTAGAAAAATGGATGAAGAAACTGTGGTACATTTACACTATGGAATACTACTCTGCTATTAAAAACAAGAATTTCCTGAAATTTGTGGACAAATGGATTGAACTAGATATGATCATAATGAGTGAGTTAACCCAGAAGCAGAAAGAGTCAAATGGTATATACTCACTTATATCTAGACACTAGCCCAAGGGATATGTCCCATGAAAGTCTTTACTTACCAGGAAAGTGGGACAGAGGGGAGGACATCCTATTGGGACTCTAAGTGAGAGAAGCATGGGAGAATGGGGAAATAGAAGGATCCAGAGGGTCCTAGAAACCTACAAGAAGAACATTATGATAGGCAGATCTGGGCCCAGAGGTCCTGCTCAAACTATGACACCAGCCAAGGACAATATGTGCATAAACTTCAAACCCCTACCCAGATCTAGCCAATGGACAAGACATTGTCCACTGTTGAGTGGAGAGTGGGGTCTGACTTTCGTACAAACTCTAGTGCCCCATTTTTGACCACATCTCCTGGATGGGGAGACCTGGTGGCACTCAGAGGAAAGATAGCAGGTTACCAAGAAGAGACTTGATACCCTATGATCACATACAGGGGGAGGGGAATAAGGGGAAAATGGGAGGGAGGGAGGAGTGGGAGGATGCAAGGGATGGGATAACAATTTAGATGTAATATGAATAAATTAATAAAATATATTTTAAAAATTGATGTATGCCAATAGAATAGGATGTATAAAAGTCCTGGGGCAAGAGGCTACAGGATAGCTGGTGCTCAGTGAATAAGTTTGACTGTACAAGTGTGTGCATGCATTGCATATGTGTGGGGTGGGGGTAGTGACTGCAATAAGCCTGACACTATCTGAATCATAGCTGTGAACATGACTCAGGTTTCTTTTCCTGTCTCAGAGACATCAGAGAACAGGCTAACTCTCTGCTAATGGCTCTGCAGACCATAGCCCCTGCAGAAACCCCTCAACCAGCCTATCATGCACACAGGATATGCCAATTCATGGATGCTTCTCAATGGATGGAGCAATAGATCAATGGATTGATGGATCAATGAGTAGATGGGTGGGTGAATGGATGGGTGGGTAGAAGGATGGATGAGTTCTGGGAAAACAGAAGTTGGAATTTTACTGAATTTTCACATCTCAAGAAATATTATTTCAATGTTTTGATCTTTTTCAACTATCAGAAGTTATAGGAATACTATTTAGCTCAGAGGCTATCTTTTCTAATTATGCCAATGAGCTAAACACATAGCTAGGGGAAATGATGGTAGAGAAGTCTCAATACTAATCTCTAATGGATCATCATCACCTGAGCTCTGCTCTAGCCAAGAGATTATTCCATTAAGGAAAGAATTAACCCTGGCTGACTGAGATATTGGACTGGCATATGGAATTGTTAAAAATTTGAAGGCTTATTTTCAAAAGTGACTCCAGCCAACCTATGTCCAGCAATAAATGAACAGCAATAAATGAAAAAAATGGCCTCTGCTATTGCCCACTAGACTAATTATCCATGCCCAAATTCTGTCAAGCATCTGATATTCTTTAGTGAAGCGTATCAAGTGGTATATAGAACACGGGATGAACTTATATGCTGTTTTTGTTAAGAAAAAGCCAACTTTAAGCAAGAATAGTAAAGATGATCTCTAGATGACATGGAAGACTGAACCCTCCTTGTTATTAAAAATAGAGGGAGGAAGCTATCTTGTGTTGGGGTTTATGCAAATTGTTCTCTGATTCAGTCATTGTGTCTATTGTTCTAGGCTAATAACTGGTCTTTAAAAATTATAAATTAAACTGCTTCACTTTCACTTCTTAGAGTCTCTAGTATTCTTACTATGAAGTGATGGATGGATGGATGGATGGATGGATGGATGGATGGGTGGATGGGTACATGAGTGGATGGATGTCTACATGAGTAAGTGGGTGGGTGGATGGATGGTTGGATGGGTAGATGGATGCATGAGTAGGTGAGTGGAGAGTAGATAATTAAATGGATGGATGCATACATGTGTAAATGAATGTGTGTTGGTGTGTTGGGATAGATGATATACAGATCGATGGAAACATGTGTAAATGGATGTGTGTGGAGCTAGATGAATATACAGATGGATGGATGGGTAAATGGATGGATTTACAGATGAATGAGTGAATGGGCAGTTTCAGGACAGGGGCTTCCTCTGAGTACTGGGATATTATTATGTGTTGACCTAGGAATGGATGTTCTTGTGCTTGCTTATGTGTAGTTCTTCCAGATGCTCAAGTGCAAAGTTGCAAATTGCACAGCTAATTGGGAACACTTGGGGACTTGAGAAAGCAGAGACTAGCCTGGGTGTCATTATGTAGCTTGGTGACATTGAAGAAGGTACAAAAGCAAAACTGTTGGATGGGCTGAGAGAGAGAGAGAGAGAGAGAGAGAGAGAGAGAGAGAGAGAGAGAGAGAGAGAGAGAGAGAGAGAGAGACAGAGACAAAGAGAGTCCAGCAAGCCAGCATATACAAGAGTTACAATTTTATACTTCCAGTGAGAATCTTGTCATGGGTAAATAAGCCTAGCAGTTCCAGCAAAAAGAAAAGAAAACAAACCATTGCTCTTGACGTCTCATTTCTCCCCAGCAAGTGGCAAATAAGAGACTCGACACATAAAAGCAGTTATCAAAGGGCAATATATTACGTCTTCACCATCTGGGATCCAGGAGATGGGGTGACAGATTCCTGTGGGATATTTTAAAAAGAAGGAATCCATCATTTGTGAGCTAGGTTCAGAGGCTCCTTGTCTACCCAGGATCTGGAGGCAGAGCCTCAAGAAAGCCCTGAAGAAAGGGCTGAGGTTTTCCACTAACCAGAGCCACCAGTAAGCGCCTCTCTAAGATATGCTAATTACCCCCTAACATTTGTAAACAAGAGGTTTCCTTGCACACTACAACTTAGCAGACTTCCATAGTTCTTACCACCAGCCCTCCCAGAATGTCTGGTTTCTAAGGGAACCTCAAGGCAAAGGATACTGTTCTCCTTGGAGGGCTGGAGAGATGGCTAAGGAATCAAGAGCACTGGCTGCTTTTCTAGAGGTCATGAGTTCAATTACAAGCAACCACATCATGTCTCACTGTTCTCCCTACAGACCCCGCTCTAGATTCTACCAGTATTGATCAATTGGGATTTTTGGATACCCCAAAATCGAGTGGGAGAGGCAATCTCCCACTCTCTAGCCCAGTTAAGGAGACACTCTTAACTTTCCATGGTGGCTTATTCCACTGTGGTTGACTTCAGGCTAAGGACTCCCAGGACGAAGAGGATAGCTCTGTCATTTATTTACCATCTTTATTCTGTACTGACATGACCCAATCAAATCATGCTTCAACCACAAAAGAATGGCCTGATCATTTTTTAAAAGAAAAAATTTAAAGTAAGTTAATGTTGTGGAATAGAGTTGGTTTCAGTTCAAGAAATTTCTACCCCCAAGGAAGTGTTTTTCTTGGTTGATTGATTTGCTTTGGGAATGAAAGAAAACATCCAGGAAAAGCCAGCACCTAAGACCCACTATCTTCGACCAAAGATGTTATTGACATCCAAAATTAGGAAGTACTCATTAAATATTAAAAGGTATTATCTAATTGCACACTCATTGGCTTATTATGTGCCAGCCACCAGGTTACATATAAAATTCAAACTTTAATCCTAATGTTCACAGATGTAGTAGCTGAGACTCCAAGAAATTTGGTGACTTCTAAAGTATCATCACACAAGAACCAAAAGCCAGTTTTTAAAAATCACTACTTCGAAACCTGTAGCCTTTAAAGACTCCACTGAAAAGTCTTTACAACTCTTAATGAATCAGTAAAGTTGCAAGACAAAGAGTCAACACACTGAAATCAAATGTACTTCTCTACATTAATCATAAATTATGAGAGGCAAGAAATTAAGAAAGCAATCCACTTATAAAATATGTAGGAATAAACATAGCCAAGGAGTTGAAAGATATGTTTACTAGAAATTTTAACACTGGGCAAAGAGCCTAAGAAGAGTAGAGAGTGGAAAGGTGGTCCGTGTTCATAGATCTGAAGAGGAAACATCATGACAATATGCATATTATCCACAGTGATCTACAGACTCAACAGCTATCTGAATCCGAGTGACAGCCAGGAACGTGGCCAATGTCCATATGTCCTACTACTTGAGAGGCTTCAGAGGAGGAAAAACACGTTTGAGAGTCCAGCCTAGGCTGCCTAAGAAGTTTGAGTCCAGCATCTACTACATAATTAAACAGAAAAGAAAAATAGTTATTTTTTTTAATATAGGCCTGGGGAGATGGCTCAGTTGGGAAAGTGCTTGATATACAAACATAAGGACCTGATGTGAAGCCTCAAAACCCACTAAAAATTCTGAGCACGTAAGCATATGTCTGTGATCACAGTTCTTGGGAGCTAGAGATGGAGGTCCTTGGGACTTGTTAGCCAGATGATCCAGCCCAATGGTTCTCAACCTTCCTAATGCTGTGACCCCTTCATACAGCTCCTCATTTGTGGTGACCTCAACCATAAAATTAATTTCTTTGCTACTTCATAATTGTAATTTTGCTACTGTTATGAGTTATAATGTTAGTACCCGTGTTTTCTGACGATCTTAGGCAAACCCTGTAACAGAGTGGTTTGACCCCCGACACACAAAAGGGTTGCAATCCACGGGTTGAAAAACACTGATCTAGCCTAACCAGTGAGTTTTAGGTTTAGTGAGAGACTCTGACTCAAAAGATAAGTAGGAAAGTGACTGAGGTAGAAACATGGCCTGCACAAGAACATGCACACACATGTCTTTGGATCCCTCACACACTACATGAATAAGCACAGTTCAGTGACAGTTTCCACAGAAATAGGAAAATGTTCTGAAGTTCACAGAAGTTAACAGATAAAAGAGACAGATAAAAAAGAAGCCAAATAGCTGAAAGAGCCTTGAGAAAGAGAAAAGAAAACAAACAAAAAACCAAGGGTAAAAGGCATACTCCTAGTTTCAGAGCATGCCATATATCTATGGCAATCCAAAAAGTGTGGTGCTGAAACACAGAACAGACTAGAAAGTTCAAAATGAAACCCACGTGCACGAGGCCTACTAAGTATGACAAGGACACCAATGAGTAGAAAGTATGATATTTATGTTCAATAAGTATGACTGGGGAAGCTGGGTAGTCTCATGCAGAATAGACCTGGATCTTTATTCTGAAAGAGGTGCAGAGGTCTACTCAATGTGGATCCAACATTTAAATGTGAATTCAAAAACTATAAAATCCCTATTTTCCTATTGTGCCTCATTGTAGTTTGCATCTGGAATGTCCTCCATGTGTTAAGAGCTTTCCCTTGCCATTTAGTACTATTGGGAGGAAGTAGAGCCCAGAGGAGGTGGGGCCTGTCAGGAGACTTTAGGCCATTAAGGGTTTCTTAGTATTTTTATGGCTGTGATAAAACTTACCAAGTGCAGCTTGGGATGGAAAGGGTTTACTCATCATATAATTTATAGTCCATCATCTGGGGTTACCAGGTCAGGAATTTAAACAGGGCAGGAACCTGGAGGAAGGAGCTGATGCAGAGTCCATGGAGGGGTGCTGCTTACTGACTTCCTCCTCATGCCTTGCTTAGTCTGCTTTCTTATAGAATCCAGGAGCACCATCCCAGGGATGGCTACACTCACAATGAGCTGGGCCCTCGCACATTGATAGTCAATCAAGAAAATGCATCCCAAGTGGGAGCATTCTCTCAATTGTGGTTCCTTCTTCTGAAACAACTCTGGCTTGTGCGACATTGACATGAGAACTAAGTGACACAGGGCTGTGTTCTTAAAGGGGCATGTGGGATGTGGCTTTTTTTGTGTGTTCTTACTCCTTTGGCTAGGCAATGAACAATTGGCTCCACGCCACCATTCTGCTGTGATGCACTGCCTCAGTCAGCATATGCCCAATGCTATGGACTGATTGGTCCAGTAAGTTCACCCTCTCAGGGATTTGATGTAGTAAAGAAAAGCTGGTCAACATGTGCTTCAGTGAGCCTGAAAAAAAAAAGAATGATTTTTCACTTAATTCTTTCATTTTTTTCCCTTTTGCACACAGGTGTTAACACACATTTTTAAAAAAATCTATGCCCTACCCAATAAATATCTCTAAGGCAGTTCCAGAAACATTTGAAAGTCATCAAATTTGTTCTCAGGAGGATAGTTCTTTCCTAGTAAGGTTCTATCAACACCATTGCCTACCTTCAATGCTTTCCAGTTCATGTAGCATTTTAATGAGCCCTCAGTCTTCTATATAAGAAATTCATTTCATAATCAATTTACATTGATTACCTTAAGGGAATGACCTTAATTTTGAATCAACATTGCTACTGTACAGAGGTGTGTTCAAGCTTCATTTCCGTTGCTAAGATACAACATCCTGACAGAAAGAAACTTAGGGGAAATAGTTACTGGCTTATAGTCCCAGGTTACCACCCATTATTGCACAGAAATCAAGACTGGAACTTAAAACATCACACCAAGTCAAGAACAGAGAGAGTAAACACAAAGACCCTTGGCTGCTCAGTTGCTTTCAGTTAGCTTTCTCTTCTCTTATATGCATTAGGATCCAGCCTAGGGAATGGTATCACCCACAATAGGCTGAGTCTTCCTACATCAATTAACTATCACTCCTAGACATACTCACAGGCCAATGAGACCTAAATAATTCTTAGTAACATAATATTCTTTTTCCAAGTCTGTCTGGGTTGTCAGGCTGACAGTGGATCCTGAACAGCAGAAGTGGTAAGGACACTGTGTGAGTAAGACAAGGGGAGAAAGGACGGTGGGTCTAGACTCAAGCATGTCCACTTCCTACACCTCTTGAAGCTTGCCATAGTCAGTCTCATGTGTCCTCTAATTCCATGTTCATTCCAGAGGCTGTATAAAAATAAATTTCTACCACTATGATAAAATAGTTTGTGAAGAGACCCAAGTCCCAAGGCTCTATCTACTAGGCTCATCTCCTGAAAGGCCAAGTCTTTCCAAATAGGACTTTGAGGGACACTGCCTATGTTTAAACTACTGTAATCACTAGAACAGGACTCACTGTAAAGCGTGTTAGTCACCTTCAGCTCTCCCTTTTCCTACATCCCAACTTCCATGAGATGCCAGCCCCATCAATCATCCTTCCTTACGAGGAGCCCACTTCCCTCCATGGCAATACTCAAACCAGAGCTCGTAGTCACATTTTGATTCATTCACAGCTGTGCTCCGTCTCTACCCAGGCTCTCCTGGAAGCATGTCTGAAAACACCCGGTGGCTGTTTATTGTCCCTACAATGTACCTGGCCTCAGGAAGAGCATTCTCTGGTCTTTCTCTCTGTCCCTTAGTCCGCTGACAACTTTGTCTCTCACCACAGCCTTGTCCTAAGCTTTAGTTCAGAATTTAGCAATAAACTGGCAACTCCTGTCTCTCCTCTTTCTCCCTCCCTTTCCTTCTCTCTTGCTTTTCTTCCTTCTTTCTTCCTCCTTCCTGCTTCCCCACTTCCTTCCCCTTCCCTTTATGCCCCCTCTCCTGTCTCAGTTCCTTCTCTCCCCTTCTCTTCTTCCCATTTTCTTCATTCTCCCTTCTTCCCCCTTTCCTCCCTTCATCTCACCTTCCCTTTCTTATTTCCTCCAACCCTCCTGCCCCGCCTTCCATTCCATCTTTCCACTCTTCCCTGTCTTCCTCACTCTGCCCTTTCTTCCTTCTTTACTCCTCCATTTGTCTCTTTCTTCCTCAGTTTCTTCTCTTGCCTCCTTCCTCCCTTCCTCTTTTCCCTTCTTCCTTTCCCTTTTCCCTTCTCCTTTCTTTTCACAACTCTTTTATTCCCATCCTCATTCTGCTTTCCATCCCTCCTTCCACTTCTTCTCTTTATCCTTCCTTCCCTTCTTTCTTTGTAAAAAATGTGGATTTCATCCTTCTTCCTCCATCCTGGACCAGTCACTTTTTCTGTTAACCTGGCACCTGCAGTCTCTCCAGGAAGCCTTTTTAGGACAAGCCACGAACCTGTGCTTCTGTTGTCACAGGCATCACACATCTGGTGTCATGTCTTCCCCGATGATCCACAAGCTTCATAAGACAAGGCTCTGTGTCACTCCATGTTGTGATCCTACGACCTAAAACAGTAGCAAGTATACAATGTGTCAAGTAAATGTCTCCTGTGTGGATGAGTGACATGGAAATGTATACTATATATTATATAATAATGTCAACACCAATGTGATCTGTCACCTAAGATGAATGAAGAATGCTAGCAACCTTTAGCTACATTTGTCAGAACATGAACTCAAGAAGTTTTCCTCAGACTCCTCATGTGACAGTCCTGTAAATGTGGTTTAGACACCCCTAGAGTCTCAGGTACCCTAATGTTCTAAACAGGACCAATAATACACCCATCTACTGGTCAAGGAATGGAGGCGACCTAGGGAGTGTGTGTTAAAAATCTTCAAATAATGCATAGTTCTCAATTAGTGAAAGAGAGAGGGATGGAGGAAGGAATGGGCTGGCGACAAGAATGGCCAACAGTTTCTTAGCACTTAGCTCACAGGCCAAGGTACTTACTGTTCAAGGTCCCCTGGATTCCTCCAACCAACACAAGCAAATGAGCTGCCTCCCAGGTCCCACCAGTGCAGAGGAAGGAAACTGATAAGAAGGATTATGTTTCCATCTAACACCACTCATGTGTGCCTACCACACCATGCCAACTGGAAGCCCACAAAGTCAAGAAGCAGGCTCCCTGCATGCCTCCATGTTGAACAGTAGGGATGGCCATTACAGGAGTGGGGCACTAGTGCCTTAATGTCCCTGGGGCTACGATAACAAACTAACATAGACCAGGAGGCTCAAGACAATAAGCGATTGATTCTGTCACCATTTGGAGACCAGGAACCTGGGATCCAAAGTGTCAGGGTGAGCTTCTCCCTCATTTCTCTGAGGAGAGTCTGCTCCCTTGTAGTGGCATCACTCAAACATCTGTCTCTGTCTTCGAGTCATTCTCTCTCTCTCTCCCCTCTCTCCCTTCCTTCTTCCCTCCCCCCTTCCTCTCTCCTTCTGCCTCTCCTTTTATATCTTAGATATCAGTCATTAAGTAGGATACACCTTAATCCAGTAAGACTTTTTCTTAACTGATATCATCTTTGGTTTCTACTCCTAATAAGGTCACTACTTGAATTGAATTGAGTTATTAGCTCCCAAAATAACCAGACTGGTACTATATGAAGACATGGGGCCTAAAGACGTTCTTGAGATTATTGGAGGATATGAGGCTGGGGACCTGATACCCTATGGCTGTTCCTATTCTAAGAAAAAGAGACACTTAGGGTCCTTCTCTCTGTTCTATAAGGATGTGCAGCCTTCTGCAGCTTGAGAAGAGAGTTCTTAGCACACTCCATGGGCATGGCACCTGTCAATCTTCCATCTCCAGACAGTGAAATACACTCTGCATTCCAGAACTCCAGCCTGTGCTATGTTGTTACTGCAGCTAATATTGACTGATACAATCACATTTAGAGATGCTATTGGGGACTCCTAATCCCAGTGGAGGCAATGAGGACCATTAGCTGTTCTTTATATACTCCATCTAGGAATCCAGAGAAGATAATTATTTACAAAGATTATTGACATTTAAAACAGAAGTCTCATCTATCTAAAATATAACTTCTCAAGGACGCCTTGTTCCTCAGTAGTGTGAAGGAAATAGTAAGTTCCACCACAATGTGCACAGTGGCTGTTCTTATCACCATAGCTGGGCACACGGGTGGGGTAAGCGTTGGTTTAGAGGCTTCCCCTGTGTATTTGCAGCTGTGCTGGTTGGGAAATTTTATTTTTGTTGCAGTCTGGTACTGCTGCCTCTGCACATGTGGTCATTATCCCATTCTCATATGGACATATGGCACAGAAAGTTTAGAAAATACTGACCAATTTGTCTAAATACCAACTCATGGCCCGACTCACCACAGTGCCCGTTGTGTGGGGAGCAAGCAGCTGTACAATCTTATCAACACTGGTCTGAGGGAGAGTTGTGAGTTAAGAGCAAATCCCAAGCCCACATTCACCTTGGCACATTTGCAAGCAGCAGGCTGGTGAGGGAATTTGCAGTGGGAAAGGACAGAAGCTGGGAAGAGGGACTTCCTATAATTCTGACCTGACGATAAATTCAAAACATGTATCCCACTTATCTATGCTGGATAATACAAAGAGAAATGTGTTTCCTGTTCCCAGCTAATTCCTACAGTGCATACTTTCCAGGCATAGGATTCAGAAAATCATGGAGCTAACACTTTCCTGCAAGAGGAAAACAATGACCATGTCTTAAACTCTACCTCACATCTACTTGAAGGAAGCAGACCTGGCCAATGTCTCTCTCTCTCTCTCTCTCTCTCTCTCTCTCTCCCTAGAAATAGAGTCAGGAAATATTGGTCAATTTAATACATAAGTAATTTCCATTGCAAAGTCCATACAAAGGCGTTAGAACAACTCAGAAGGATGGCCTATAGTTAGGCGCTCAAGGATTCTCTCAGGGACCATTAATTGAGCACTGGCTGTATGCAAAGAAAGTGTGCTCACTGTTTCTAAAGAAGTTTGGGTGCAGGTGATACTCCTTCCATTTGTCTGCAGAACTGTCTTGGCTCTGGGGACTCTGATATGCAAATGTCCTTTCTCCTGCCATCCCAAAGTCTGCTTATCAGATCTTATTCTAATTGGAACCAACAAGAGCCGCAGCAAGCTAATTATGTTCCATCTCTGCCTCAGAAATACCTGATAGTGTTTCAAAAGCAAAACACCAGAGTTGAGGTGGTGGCGGCCAAACCATATGGCCCATATTACTTGCTTGTGTTGGGAGTATCACCTCAGCAATCGGTTTGTAGAAATTGATCGCAGTTTCTGTGGACTGCACTAAAATCTGAGGGTCACACAAAGTCGGGATGTTTTCTATTTTGTTGCTAAGGGAAACTGAAGTAATTATAAGTAGTTTGTCATCTGAGCTATGTCTCTTCCAAAGCTTCTTTGTGGTTTTATGACTTTATTCAGCTTTAGATCCTGAATAGAAAAACGTGATACAGATGACACACTCATGTGTACAGAGAGCTGTCTCCCAAGCGCACGAGACTTTGAAGGTAAGAATTCTTTCACACGAAGTTTTCTCTAGCCACAGATGCAAACACCGTTAGCTAGTGCATGTGCACTGTTAGCTAGTCTGGCATCTGGTGAGAAGGCACACATCATCTCAATTCCTGCTTGGATTAAGTTTCTCTTGACTAAAACAGCAAAATTGAAAAGATCTACTCCATTTTACTTTAATTTTGCTCTTCATTTTTGTATTGGAGACAGAGTCTCATATGACTCAGGTGAATCTCCGATCCTCCTGCCTCCACAGTCTGGGAATTATAACTATACATTATCACACCCCATAGATACAGTGCTGGGAACTGATCCAAGGGCTTTCTGTATGGGAAGCAAGCACACTACAGCCCTCCATTTCTTCAAATCTCTTGGGGGAACAAGTTGCATTTCTTAGATCTTTCAGAATGAGGTGACATAATCAGTTAGTAAATTAAGATAATGCAGTCACACTAAGGTCAGAATTGTACCATTAATTGAAATAACCATTTGTGGGAACACTGCAGGGTTCATTTACTCAAATTAAGATGACCATGACATCACTAAGGGATATAACATCATGAGACCTTAGTTGTGTGTTCACTTGACCTTGACCAAAATGTCCTGATGCAGCATATGACTATAATTTCTCCATAACCAACTAATTTCTTAGTAAGTATAGACTTCTCTTATTTGTGTATTTCCTCTACCCAACAATCCTTGTGTTCTCACAAGTGAACAGCTCTTCATATTTTTAGTCCTTTGTGGCATAGGTTATCGTGTTTCCCTCGGGCATCATCTGAAAAGGCCAGCTCAGCCACTGAGTCATGATGACCATGTCTCTTCTTCTTTAAGTCTTACTTACAGAGCTGAATAGTCTTGTCTCCACTGCTTCTGGGAGCTCCTCCTTACTCTGGTGACCTTATAGCCCTGCCTCTAGTTTCTTACTTCTGCTGGAGAGGGCGAGACCTTCATCCTTTCCCTGACATCCCTTTCCTTCACCGTTCTCACTCCGTTAGTCCTTAGATTTCTTTCTACCTCTCTGGAGTTTCTCTCCCTTGATCTGAGTCATACAAAATCCTGATTCATTCAAACCAACCAAGAACCACCTACTTTAAAGTTTAAATGTCACCTAAATTTGGAGTTACAGTCACCCCACTCCTAGCCTGTTACCTATGCTACCTATGAGACCTGGCAGGATCTCCATAACCTGATCCGAGGCCTACATTCTCTCACTAAATCCAAGTCTACCCTCACGAGCAATAAAGTGTAGTTCGTCAATGGCCTTGCCTTCTTCTAGGATGCTCAGCTTCCTGATACCCACATCTCTTGCTTGCTTTGTCCATCATGTCTTCTTCTGTTCTTGTGGTTTCTCTGTGTGGAACATCTGAGCTGCCCTTTCTCCTTCCACTGACCTGGGGAAGGTAAGGGATCTGTCTTCTTTGTACACACAACCTCATTAGCAGCTTTCCACACCATCTTCCTCAATAACTACTCAAAACATATCCCCAAAGCTAAAAATACATCAGTCTCTCAAGATGCTGTTTTCATGTAGATCCTAGAGTTTGACAGATTTATGAGGTCACATAGAAAATAATGAAGATACAATCATGAGCTTTCGGTGCCACATTGTAAAATTGAGCCATGGAAACAAAGAAATGTGGCCACAGCATGATGTTCCTGATGATGTGTCCCCTGTGATGTGCAATCCACACCTTGAGAAGGGTTGTTTTGGGACAAGCTGTCTGTCTATTGCACACATACTAATCAAGCAGTTATGAGTGATGCAGCGTTCCAGGAGCCAAGCATGCAGACAAATGCTCTCTTCAAAGGTGTAACTCATGGATGCATTGTATTGCTTCACTCAAGGCAGTGGAATACCAGTGTGGCTACTGGAAAATGGCTAAAGTGCTCCGCTGGACCAAGAATTGGTACATAAATAAGTATTAAAATGGTCTGAGGGGATGACTTCAGTAGATAAGATATTTGATGCACAAGCATGAAAAAAATATGAGGATTTTAGTCCAGATCACCAGCACCCACATAAATGTCATGTGTTTGTGTGGGAGGGAGGTGGTTTGGCCTGTTTGGTATCATCAGCACTTGCAAGACAGAAAGGAGATCTCTACAAGCTGGCTAGCCGGGCAGCCCTAAGACATGAACTCTGGGTTCACATGAACAATCCTGACTCAGTCCTGTGAGCCAGGATTGGCTGGTTGTACAGGTGAATTACAACATCAGAAGCCACAAAAGGAAATAAAAACTACTCAGTTCTTTTCAGATCTGCTAACCTCCTGAGACAACACTCCACAAGGTGTCTCTGTGGTGTGAGGACACTCAGACGACACGGCAACTGTATTTTCATCTGCTTATGTCCTATTTAGGTTAATTTTATATCAAAACCAGATTACTCAGTTCTAGGCTTTGGCTTCTTCCCATGTCCCTGAAAATTGCATTTAATAAATTGTAGCCCTTTAGTGTCCCTCTGCTGCCCGTTTAGTTGCTGTAGCTGCATGAACATGGTGCTCATTGGATATTTATTATATTCTCCACACCAGCTGCTCCGGACCTAATCTAGGGTAACAAGCTCACACATTCACATGCTGTTAACTGGGAGGTGATGGTCTGGCTTTGCCCCTTGACTGTCTTTTCACTTTGGGGGTGCTCCTTTCCTGTTTAAATGTTGCAGTATCTCTCTGTGTGAGGGGTCTGGTGGGAGGCAAGGAAATCAGGCTCTCTGGTTCAAATCTTAACTGGTCCTTGCTGGGTTTGTGACTTGAACCCATCCAATTGCTTGCCTCATGAACATTTGAACATGAGTGTGTGTGTGTGTGTGTGTGTGTGTGTGTGTGTGTGTGTGTGTGTGTGTGTGTGTGTGTGTATGTTCATGGGAGTGACAGGTAGGTCAAAAAACAACTTGTGGGAGTTAGTTGACCTTTTCTCTTGTTGAGACAGGGTCTCTGTCCTGTGTCCACAAACCTCCTGTCTCCATGGAACAATTCAGGCTGCAGTTCAGCAACAGCCTAATGAAAATGGTGTGTAGAGTAAGCGTAGTGGAAGGAGACACAGCTCCTCTTCTTGCTGAGGCTTCCTTTTCAGTGTCCAGTGTGTTCACCAATCCTGGGATTATTTTCATTTAGTATTTGTTATGGAATTTATTCCAACAGCCCCTCTTATATTCCTAGAGTTGGTGCTGATGACTTGACTATTAATACTAATCACTTTGGGGCAGCACCCTAGAGCTATCTCACGACCCTACTCCCCCACAGACCTAGAAGTAGACTGAAATCAGAACATTCCAGTGGCTTAAGGTTCTGTTCCAAGAATCAGAAACAAAAACAAAGTAGTACTTTTTAAGAATATATAAAGTACTGTACTATCTCAGGCCTTAGAACTGTGCCCTTTCAGTGTTGATGTGACATGTGCAGAGACATAAAGCCCAAAGCAGGCTGGGCTCAGGACATTGTTAGCTTAGCCAGACTCTTCACTGAGGACTGGCTCTGTTGTGGATTCAAATCAGAAATGCTCCCCCACAGGCTCCGGCTTTGAATATCTCTACCATATCTGGTAGTGTTAATCTAGCAGGTTGTGGGAACATCAGAATGCAGGGCCTAGAGAGCAGAAGGAAGCAGGTCAGTAGTGGCGGCCAGTGAAGGTTCCAGTCTCACTCTGGCTCCTGTCAGTTTCTCTGCTTCCTGGTCAGATACTATGTAACAGTCTCTAGAGCAAACCTGCGCAAGCTGTGAGCACTACAAATCCTGCGGTGTGTCGGAACAGACTGAAACTCTGAAGGAGCAAAGCAACTCTTTCCCCACTTGGGTTGCTTCTATCCGGCTTTGTGATCACAACGATGGGAAAGATATACACGGGGCGCGGGGAAGTTGCAGAGAAATGGGCTGTTGTCTTGACTGAAGGCCAGCCATGTGACTCTTAGACATGGTTTCAGGAAGACTGTGGAAGAGCTCTGAAGATCCAAGCTAGAGAATCTCTAAGTACAGTTCAATGGGTGCTTTGGGCTCGAGGGATGTGAGTGGGGGAAATTTCAAGATGGCGTAGTGTTCAGACTGCAGCATGACTGTTGTTGGCTCTGTTTAAACGGATGTACAGTGAGAAAAGGAGGCAGAAAGTTGAGCTCAGTATTATAAAGAGGAAGGCAGTCGGGGCTGGAAAGAGCTGTGATGGAAAGAGCAGGCGAGAAGGCCTCAAATGTTAAGGGGAGTAACACTACTAAAAGGAAGTTGCAGGGCTTGCAGCAGAATAAGCAGGGAGTCTGCACCATTTCAGGACCCGAGGGGGACTCTACCCATGCAGGAGTCCCAGGGTAAAACTACAAATGCATTTCAAATACTTTCCTTTCCAAAGAGCCACCGGGGTGCCTTGTAAAACCTTGCAAAAAATATTGTCCCAGGATTAAGCAGAGAGTCACTGCAGCCATAGTCCAAAGGTTTGACTGGTGTTTAAGCTGGTAGCTGAACCTTGCCTAATCTACATGATGCTGGGTTACAAGCGTACGGAATGTAGGAGTTATGGAGGCTTGCACCCAGATTATGAAGGACAGGCTATGAGACCAGGCAATCTGTGGCTGAGTGACAGCCCCAGAAAGGAGTGCTTGCAGGGCATAAGAGGGCAGGGCCCAAGTGGCAGCAGAGATCCTACACCTTGAATGTTGAATCTGAAACAGCTCCACACACTCATATTTTGAATGATGGTACTGTAGCATGCGGCACTGTTTCGGAAGCCGGGGAACCTTTAAGGGAGTGTGGCCTACTTAGGTGCAGCTCATTTGGGTCTTAGCCTTGGAGGTTATAGCTTGCTGTGGTTCCTGCCGCTTTCTCGGCTTACTGGTTTGCCACAATGTGAGGAGCTTCTGCCATATGCTTCTGCTGCCGTGAACACTCATATCATTTGTTATGGGCCAGATGTAGGCAGATTTTGCCCTGGCCATGCATTTTAATGCTTCCTTCCTGGATGTACAGGGACAGTGGCTAGAGAGAGATTTGCAATATCATCGATCCAATGACAGCTCTGTAGCCATGGTTACTCTGACTCCAAAAAGAAGAAGACAGAACACAGAAGGTGAGGGTCCTGGACACGGCAACCCTGCTTGTACATGGGTTCAACCTTCTAACTCTGACATACAGTGACATATAGTCCCAGCAGCAGCATTTTAAGAGTGTCACAGTTCCCCCCCTGGGGCAACGTTTTGATGATAAAGGGGATATTTGGGGTCCCATCTTGTGGTTCTAAGTTTCATTAATAAAAAATATAAGAATGGACTTGAATGGAAACTTGAGGACAATTTTCTTAGACTTGAAGAGAAACCCTTACCCACCCAGGGCAGGCAAGCTGTAGATCTCAGCAACTACCCAAAGGAGAATGGAAACCAAAGGAAAAGGACCCGGCATGGAGGTCAGACACACAGTAGGGAAGGAAGTGTTAGAAAAGGAAAGAAACCCAAAGTGTTGGGGAGGGGACGCCTAAAGTATTAAGGAAACCACGCTCATAAAAGAGAAAGAAGAAAGGGGGGAGTCAGAAAAATTCAGAAAAGTAGGCAGTCTTAAGAAACTGGTAATCTGCTGTGATGGGGTGGGGATTCTAGGGGGAAGTGTAGTATCTCATTAAAGGCCTAACGAGGCTGCCTTTCTCTTCAGCATGATTTAAAGTGAGCCCGCCTTCTCAGAGGTGGTCCTTTGGCCAGGTAACTAACGAAATTAGTAGGCCTCCACCCAGGCAAGACAATTCATTCTCATGACCAGAAGACCTTTTCCTTTAATAGGTTTTTATTGTGACATTTTCCTTTAATGGGTTTTTATTGTCACTGTAACACTCCCATTTCTTTCCTATCAGGAATTTCTTATTTTCACTTCCTCTTGAAACATGAAGTGTTGTGTGCAGTTGAATAGCTACAGCAGCCTTTCATCTTACCTGCAGTTCAAGCACACAGGAAGGGGAATCTTCACTTTCTTTGGATGTAGTTGGTTGGGATGTGAGACACTTTCTTGGGCTTTTCAAGTCCTCCCTGGAAGATGTACAGCTAGGGATCCCTGGCCTGTGCATCCCACTCGTGGCAGACCTCTAGCTCCTTCTGGCCAACACATATTTTTTAACACATAGCTATTGAGTTGCTGACCATCTGTCTGTTTTGAGCCCTGCAAACATCTACCTCATCAGATCTTTCATCTGGCTGGGTTTCCGAGCATTTGGAAATTTAAAAGCCAGAGGAGGTCTTTTATTCTCTTCCAGCTTTACCAAACTCCAACGGTGTGTCTGCCACAGATGGACCTCCCCCAAGTAATGCATGGTCTACAACACAAAGCTGCTGTCCCGAAAGAGCCCCTGTCCCCTGGATTTGTTTCCTGGTACCTCATCCTAAGCATATTTCACAAATGAGAATTTTTGCTGTCTCCTACGCTATCAGCAAATGTTCAGACATTATGGGATAACACTAACGTCTTTCTCAGAGTATACAAGAGGCTCCAGTGGTCACCAAGGAGGGGTCATCACAGTTCCTTATGGGCCGTGTCTAATCGTACACAGAAGGTGATAGGAACTGTGGCTGTATCCATAACAGTGTAAGTCACTGCGAACTGGGATCTGGGGAGAATTCTTTGAAAAGAAAGGATACATATAAACATGTGTAGCCATGCCTGCACAAGCAGCTACTCATCAATAATCAACGTGAATTTCCTGCCAATGCTCCCCTCTCTAGGCAATATGTGATTTGGTGGCTTGGCCATGCGTCCACATTGAGGATGAGCCACAGGCAGCACAGCACTACCCATGGCTGCCTCTACTCACATTCAGAGGCAGCTGTCACAAGCTGGCTCGCTTGCCCTAGAGGCAGTAAAGGAACATGAGTCAATTAATGCATTATTTGTGTTTGTGTTTGTTATAGGTGTAGCGGGGCCCTAGTGGTGTGTTTATTGGTGTATACAGGCATATGTACCTGCATGCATGCATACGGATGCCAATCAGGGTGTCAGAAGTCTCCTATTTCTCTCGGCCTTACTGTTTTGTGACAGAGTATCTTGCTGAATGAGAAACATCATTTCAGCTCAGCTGGAGGGATATAGAGCTCTCAGAATCTACCTATCTCTACCTCCTGATGCTGGGGTTACAGGTACCTGCAGCTATGCCCAACTGGGAGCTCAGTTGCTTATGGTTGCAAATTAAACACTATTACCCACTGAACCATGTCCCGAGCCCTCTGTTATATATGTGTATCGACACCTGAGGACATGAGTTCATGTGACAGGATAGTCTTATGTCACTAAAGTAACAATGTCTCTGGACCTGAAACGATTTTATGCAAATTCATCCAAAGACCAAAGTAAAGATAAATCCAATCAAATAAGAGTAGAATTTAGGCCAGGTCTGGTAGCATACTCCTGTAATCCCAACACTCTGGGAGGCAGAGGCAGGCAGATCTCTGTGAGTCTGAGGCTAGCCTGGTCTACAGAGTGAGTCCAGTACAGCCAAGGCTACACAGAGAAACCCTGTATAGAAAAACAAAAAAATGAAAAAAGAAAAAAAGAGTAGAATTTAGAATGGAGAAGGGAAGGAGACATGAAGAATCCCTCCAAACTTATAATTATAATCTTTCCTTTAGAGACCAGCACACAGATGCAGGAAGATCAGACCCTAGGACAGAAAGTTATGTTTTCAAACTGAAATGTCCCTCACTGGGTCACTTTTTGATTGATTGATTGATTGATTCCCAGTAGGATACAATCTTAGGACGATGATGGAACCTGCGGAGGTGAGGCCTGGCTGGCTAAGGTAGAGGTAGAGCCTTTGAAGAGGAGTGCCCAGCCCAGATGTGGTTTGGGTCCAGCTCTCTGAATCCTGGTCTATAACCAAGTGAATCATCTCCTCCCTGCAGCTCTGTCCCCAGGGATGAGCTGAGCCCTTCCACTAGGCTGCCCCATGATGCTGTAAATCCCACAAGTGTAGGCCAAGAGAAGTAACTCGTCCCCTGCGCTACATCGGCCAGACACTGCTCATAGCACGAGCTACCGATGCCCAGCCTGCCCAGAATACAAAGTGAGTGCCCAGGAAACAGAGAGTATTTGTTTCTATCAGCCTAAAGCCTGTCTAAGACCAGTTCGTACCCCAAAAGTCACGGAGCTCTTTCTGCCAAAACAGTAACAGAAAAAAAAAATTTACAAAGAAACAAGTATTGGATTCATCAGTTGAACTGCTTGAGATAAAACTTGAGTTTCCACTTTTGACTTTTTAAAGATTTGTTATTTTATTAGTTTGTGTGTTTGTGTGTGTGTGTGTGTGTATGTGTGTGTGTGTGTGTGTGTGTGTGTGTGTGCACATGTGTGTGTGCCCAAAGAGAACAGCAGGGACACTGGATCTACCAGACCTGAAGTTACATACTTTGAGAGCAGCCTATGTGGGTCCTCAGAGAGGGCAATGAGCTTACTTAACTTCTGAGCCAGCTCTCCAGTCACCTCTATTTTTAATTAAATTTTTTTCATAAGCTTTAAAGAATAAATTAGATTGTCATTTGTATGGAATTTCATGAGATATTATATGTATGAAGCAACCCAAATTAATTTTTGTTACCTCTACATATTACACCATTCATGCTTTTAAAAATCCACTAGGCACATTCTCAATCTGTGTATGGTTTCAGACTTTTCTAACTGGAACATAGCTGATCACATCCTCTAGCTGGGCAGTGGTTTATGCGTGAGAAGGTCAATGGTGAGACTCGCCAGGTCCAGTGTTCTGATGAGTGTCACCAGGTCAGTGGGTGTGGAGTTGATGGTCATTTCACTGGTGCCAAGAACAGAGATTCCTAGACAGTACACTTACCATTAAACGAGGTTCCCAGGGTACACATGAGTGCAGGATGCTACCCTCCAATAAATGTTTCTGAGGCTGAGGGACCCCCTTCAGGAGGAACCCTAAAGCTTAGGATCAATTGGATAATTTTACCAAATAGAATCACCTCTCTCTAAGCTAACAGCAGAGCTAAATACATGTGTGGAAAGCACAGAATGGGCTATGGCTGCTATTGACAGTGGTGGTATTTTCAACACAAACCCATTGAATCTGTGAGAGATGAATAATATTTCTTTTGTTTTGGTTTGGTTTTGGTTTTTTGAGACAAGGTTTCTCTGTGTAGCCTTGGCTGTCCTGGACTCACTTTGTAGACCAGGCTGGCCTCGAACTCACAGCGATCCACCTGCCTCTGCCTCCCAACTACTGGGATTAAAGGCATGCACCACTATGCCAGGCTGAGCTAAATAATATTTCTACAGAAAAAAAGATGTAAACAATTGCCTACCTCTCGAAGCTTTTGCTAAATCACTAGAATCTAGTTCAGTTATGTTCTTAAATTGAATCTTTCAGAGGTTCATTTTTGAAGTCATAATGATAGGAATCCTGTCAGCAAAACCATCAAGGTGGAATCCGCAGCTGAAGTCAATAGCCATGTCAGTCTGCTCAGAGGACCAGCAGGAATACAATACAGAAAGAGAAGACAGAAGCCTGAAGATGCTCCTTCTACACCTCACTCCATCAGTGAGGGTGTGGCCTCCTGATTGGACCCTCTACTTAAATAATGGGCCTGGTAAACTCTTATCTAAGCCCCAAAGTGCTGACCTCTGGGGCTGGCTGCTGGGAAGTTTGGGTTTTTTTGCTCCTTTCAAGAAAACCCATCATAGGGTCAGGCAGGCTGCAGAAGAGCAGACCCTGCTGCCAGCATTCCCGCTGCTGGTGACAATGAAGATGTTCCCACTGTGTGTGCCAAACCCGCTCCTCACAGATTCAGCCTGGTGTGAGCCAGCATCTCCACAGACTCCTGGCTCCTGTCCATTAGTCTCAGGAGGAACCCAGCTACTGGGGAGAACAGCTTATGACTCAAAATCAGGTCCTGTTGCTAACGCAGCAAGACTTCCCTCCAAAGACAAAGTGTAATCAGACGATGTTGGAACTTTTCCTTCTCAGTAGAGACAAGATTTTCCATATGATCGCAGACCCTAAGTGGGGTCAATGCTATGACCCAAGGCACACGTATCCCCCCCTCCCTGCAAATAGCTGCTAGCACCATACTTAGGCCTCCTGGTATATACACACATGTACTCACGCACTCTTTATCTTATGTGTATGTGTGTATACATATGTATATATACATTCATATATATGCATGTGCACCTGACTATACATGTACAGTATACTCATCAATGTGCACAGATGCTCACATCATATATACACTCATGCATGCATGTGTTTGTATACACATTCTCTCATGCACACACATCCATACATGTACAGACATACTCAGGACTGCACATACTCACGCCTTTATTCCTGCACACCTACAAATCATTCTTGAAGCTGTAACAACGATAGGAGCAAATATACACATCTAAGTTTGATCGATGCCAGCTATTAATTCTGGGCAGGTTGAAACTTGAGCAAGCCCCTCAAGAGGTCAATCTTTTGCATCAAGCAATGCACCTCACACAACAGAAAACCGAGGGAGCCAGGAAAAGAACCCTTCTGTTTATTTCACCTCATTTTTTTAAACTTACATGAAATAGAGGAAAGGTAAGTGCTCATAAGCGTCTATCTAAAGTAGATGGTGATCAGCACAGAGACCCACAAGGAGAAAAGGTCCAGAAAATAAGAGACTGCAGAAAGCTCAGGCCCAAAGGGAACACATCCTGCATCTCTTCTCCCAGGGTTCAGGGATCATTGCAGAAAAGTGAATGGGAAGAGTGGAAGAGCCCAAGGCGGTCGGCGACTTCAAGGAAACAGTGGCTTCCCGACGCAGCAGGGCAGCTCATGTATGAACTCCAGGCAGTTGCGGCAGTATGTACGAGAGCTGCATGAAAGCCAAGCAAGACCAAATTCCAGCATGGAGAGCAGATGTACACACAACCTGCCCCCAGCTGTGGAGTGACTGGCAATTGTTAGCTGCAGGGAGAGGGAGGGACTGCTTTCTCTAAGAGGGTACGCTGACCACACTCCAATGGGAGGTCACACATGCAGGAATATGTGGGCAGGACAGATTCATCCTGTTGGAGGGGAAAAAAGACACCAAGTTGGGTGGGGAGTGACAGCGAGGGATAGACCTGGGGAGCACTGGTTGCAGGGAGAAGCAGGGATGAATATAGTCAACAAGTCGTACAAAACTCCCAAAGAATTCATTTAAAATGAAGAATGGACCCTAAACGAAAGATAGGCGCTCAGCTTGAGCACCAGAGATTTTCACTAAAATGAGATGTATTTTACCAAAATAGAATCTCAGACTGGTGGATTTCTACTGAAAACATTCTACTTAAAAAAAAACAAATACAAAAAAACAAGATTAATTGTAAAGCTGAACTGACTGAAAGACAGTGGCCCCTAAACAATAGATACCCTTCCATACATCCATGGACTTTGATGTCATTACAACCAAAGTGGGAAGTTAGCATGAAGTGTTCCATCCCTGGATCAGGAGAGTCAATGAAAGGAAACCCAGAGCAAGCAGAAATCACAATTTTGTCAGTCCCTGTGAAAGGCTTTGAGTGTCTCTTTGTGGCACACAATAAGATTCATGAGGCTAGCTGCGGTTTTCCATGCTGGCATTTATATACCAACTATTACCATGACCAAGATTTTAAAGTATAGGAGACATCTGTAAGTTGGGCCTTGGCCCACTGGTGACAAGCATTAGAAGATATGGGGTTGGTTTTCAGTTTGGGGTTTGCTTGTCTAGGTGGATGAATCACTCTGGGATGATTTACATCATGACATGGCAGCTGCTGGGGAGCTTTGGGACTGATCACTGTAGCTTACAAACGTCAGTGTTCTCCCAAGGAATTGGGCTGCTCAATAGCTGTGCCGATCTATGAATTTCATGCTTTCTTCCATGCCCATTGCTGCTTCGGGCAGCTCTGTTCCCAGCAGTAACCCTACCACTGACCAAGCCTAGGTCTGATACTTCCATGAACAAGATCACATTTGCTCCTCAACCACCATCCTTCAAAGCAGAAGTCAAGTATAGTCCCAGGGAAGAGCCAGCTTACCTCTCATGTTGCCGTGGAATCATACAGGAAGTGCTTCTTTGTTTGTCTGGAATATTAAACAGAAGAGGAGAAGGTCATGGAATGAAAAAAGGATGTTAAAATTCAAGGTGATATGAGGAAGAATTTCTGTGCCATGAGAAAGGATTTACAATGACTGTCATGGGCTGAATATTTGCACACACTCCACATTCATACATTGAAGCCCTAACTTCCATCGTGACAGTATTTGGAAATGGGGCTCTTGAGTGTTATGTAGATGAGGTCTTGGGCTTAGATGGGTTTGGAGTTCTTATAAGAACGACGATCTAAGGGGACACTGGTGACATAACTCATTTAGTAACACACTTGGCAGGTAAGCCTAACGGTGCAAATTATATTCCTAGGACCCATGCAAGAGAGCAGTGTGGGAGCCCATGCTTGTGACATCAGGCTGGGAGGCACTAGGTGGTCCCTAGGGCTCGCTGCTTAGTCCGCCTATGCAGAGCAGTGGATTCTATGTAAAACTGAGAGACTCTGACATGAACTCTGGTGCCCAGTATTTGACCGCTTCCCCTTGGTGGGGATGCCTGGTGGCACTCAGAGGAAAGGGAAGCAGGCTAACAGGATGAGACCTGATAGGCTGTGATCAAATGGTGGGAGGTCCCCTTCTGTCACAGACCTAGGGGAGCAGAATAGGATGAAAGAGGGAGGGAGTGGGGAATGGGAAGATACAAGCGAGGGAATAACAATTTAGATGTAATCTGAATAAATTATTTAAATTTAAGAAAAAATTTTTTAAAACTTTAGAGACTTTATGTCAAAACCTAAAACTATGTCCTGAGGAATAGCTGGGACGTAAAGTTGATCTCTGGCCTTCACATACATGCACACACATTTACACACATCCCTCAAACATGCACACATTTACACCAATATATACACATAGACAAAATAATTAAATGCAGGAAGAACAGAGCCAGCCCACAGTTGGCTCTCCCTCTACTTTGTTCAGACATACTAAGAAGGCAAGCTCCTGCAAACCTGGAGGACAGCCCTCGTCAGAAACTGAATGCCTTAGCCCCAGCCTCCAGCACTGACACAAACAACCCTCCGGCATTCAGACCACAGCCCACTGGTGCTTTATCACTGCAGCCAGAGAGGCCTGAACACAGTGCACAGATTTTGAATATAATAAGTAATATAATATGATTTTACCAACTCATATATATAGTTCTGATTTTCAAATGGTAACCCATACTTTGGAACATCTATTTATTTCTATGACTCGAGTCATCATTGAAATCTTCTAGAAAAGAGCCATGGAGTAAATACTTCAGGCTTGGTAAGAGATAAACAGATTCCATCTGTCTCGGCTGTAGGATAGGGTCTGCAGACTCCAGATGACATCAGAGACTTTCCTATAAAGAAATGTGATTTCTCAAAGATTTGCTTTTGTTTTTTGGATTAATATATAACTATTTTTTTACAGGAAATTTAATTAGGTGTCATTTTAATACAAGTATGGTTAATTTGGTGCATGTGTAAATTACTTTTTTTGTCACAGTCTGTTATGTTAGTCTCATGCAGAAAACACTCTAAAAAATGATTCTTTGTCACTTAAAAAAAAAAATAAAGCCTACACACATATCTAGGCTGTCTCAAAAAACTAAGCATTTTAAGGGACACGAGAAATAGCGCTAGCCCAAGGGTGTGGTTGCTTTTCTCTGTTACTTTCTTTCTGAAAATAGGTATTGATGGTAAACCATCTTGGCAAACTTCTCTTCTCTCGTGGAAAGTGCCCATTACTCTACCCTAGCCTGGCCTGGCTCAGTTTAGCCAAGCAAGCCCCTCCCACTCTCAGGGGCTTTCACAGAGGTCTGCCTTGCGCTTTGTCTGGGAACCAGTATCACTTAGCTGTACGTGTATGTGCAAGAGAGAACCAACATCTCCCCCATTTCTTCATAATGGCTTCGAACCTCAGAGACTAGTCAGGCCACACAGCTGCCCGCGCCGCCACTGTGGACGCAAATCACAGGTTTCCAAGCCTGTGTTCTTCCCACCACGTGAACTCTTCCTCTCCAGTGCTCAGCCCATTCGTCAAACTTCATCTCTCCAACTGGCCGCTGCCCATCCCATCAGCCGTGAGCTAGCGCCCTGGCCTAAGGGCTTTTCCTTTTAGTGGGTACCCCTCTTCCTGTGGCCTGCAATAAAGAGCCCTGAGTGCAAAGGGCTCCTGAAGAAGTAGGAAAGGTTCATCACGGGGTCACCCAGAGCCAAGTCAGAGGCAGGGTATGGCAGGGACAGGAGAGGCAGGAGGGGATCCTGGATAGACAGATGAAACATAGCAGCCAGCAGCTATGTCAACAGACTGGGGCAGAAGGTGATGGAGCCCCAGGGCCAGTGAGGCCCTAGGAAGCAAGCAGGCGGGCCCACAGAGCCGCCAAGTCTAGACTACAGATGCGCTCACAGCCAAGTCAGCTCTAGTGGGAAATATTCCTACCAGATGACAAGGGTGTAGCTACACATTGATCACAAAGGTCAGAAATAAGATTAGAGCCAATGCCGGGAATTGTTGCTGCTCCTCAGGGAAGACCCATGCTTATTCCTGGAAGAACGTGTGTGTGTGTGTGTGTGTGTGTGTGTGTGTGTGTGTGTGTGTATGTGTGTGTGTGTGTGTGTGCATATGAGTATATGAATGTATGTATATGGTGTGTGCATATGCATGTGTGAATATATTATATGAGTGTCTGTGTATGTGTGTATATATGGATGCATATATATATATGTGATGTGTGTGTGCACATGAACATATGAATGCATGGATATGTGTGTGTCTGTGTATGTGCATATATATGAATGTATGTATATGTATGTGGTGTGTGTGTGTGTAAGAACAAAAACAAGGCACTTCTCCAAGTTATTATTATGATAATAAGTTATATGTGTTCTTACATTTTTCTCGCTATGCTTTACACAGTTCCAAGAAAATTGTCCTATTTCATTTAATCAGACACTTAGAATGACCTGATTGTGGGTATTTTGAGAGAAGACAGGCCATTTTCCTTCTGACTTTTAACCTCTAGAGAGACTGAGGGTTGAGGAAAAGACAAACCCCTGAGTGTTGTTTGTTAGCCTCCCTCTACTGTCACAAAGCACGTGGGAAGATGAACCTAAAGGAAGAACACTTTGCTTGGGCTCCCGCTGTCACAAGCTTCAGCCCAGGCTCGTGAGCTCTGCTGCTTCTGGAGGAAAAACAGGTCATGACCATGACCAGCACTGTGGGTGGGGCAAAGCTGCTTACCTCACAGGAAGAGTGACAGTTGAGAAAGACCTGGAGGAAGGAGACAGGAGGAGGGAGGAGAAGAGATAAACAGAGGGTGGGTACTGTGTGCCTTTTCCTGGGAGACATGAAAAAAAAAAACGGCTATTCACTCAAAATAGGCGATCCATCATCAACGAACCAAAAAAGCGATTTCACCAGAGTCCGACATGGCAAACCAACGTGTTTATTAGGTTTACTTGAAGGAGGAGGGGCAGTGCTACTCACTCAGCAGCAATGTCTCAAGTGCAGCAGCATCACTGAGATGTCCATCGGAGCATGGGTGACAACTCCCAACATTTGTGTCCCGGGACCTCACTGCATGGCTTGTGGGTGGCTAACCTGGTCCAGGAATCTCCACTTTCTAGCAGCCCTTATTGCTTATATAACCTTGGTGGGGGGGGGGGGCGGAGGGGAGTCTGATGAATTTGGATTTTGGATATTTTATAAAACTTATGAGCTGTTCACTTCCTGAGGCTGAAGGAGCCTCTTTCTAGGATGCAAATGTTTGGCTTCAGAGGAGGATTGCTAGGCAACAAAAGAAAGGGAGGCGAGAGGAAGAGAGGAAGAAAGAGAAGCAGGGAGAAAGATAAAAACCCCTGTAGTCTCCTCCCCAAAGACTGACTCCTCCACCAGGTCCCACTTCCTAAGCTTCTGTCTTTCCCCAGTAGCGCATCACCTTATCAACACATCACAGACTAATCTAGTGATAAGGTCAGGGCCTTTGGGACCCAATCACTTCACCCAAACTCTCCTCAGAGCATTTGTTTACTCGGGGCCAAGCCTTCAACATGCAAGTCTTTAGAGGTATGTTTCAAATCCAAACTACAGTGGTTTTGTTGTTGAGGATGGTTGTGTGTGTACACTCACATCTGTGTGCAAGGGTGAGTGCGCAAATGCGTGCTGGGTGTAGATGCACTTGTGGAAGCCAAAGGAAGTTGCTGGGTTGTCTTCTCAATCTCTATCTTATTTTCTGAGACAGAGTCTCTCACCGAACCTGAAACGTGAGGCTTTGACTAGACCGACAAGCCAAGCCAAGCTAATGAACTCGTGGTGTCTGTCTGTCTGTCTGTCTGTCTCTCAAGGCCATGGTCACAAGAACAAACAGCCGTGCTCAGCTTTTACACATATGCTAAGGATTTGAACTTAGGCCCTCTTTCTTTGACAAGTGTGCTTACCCGCTGAGCAACCTCTTTTGACCCAACAGCAGGTTTTTTTTTTTAAAAAAAAGGTTTTTTAGAATGCAAGACCATGAATTATCCATTTGTTTCAAGAGTTTTGCAGTTTTTAGGAAATCAGCATAGACCTGAATAACAAAGACCTAAAGATAGGTCTGTCCTTCTGCTTCCCCAACCCAAATGTTTATCACTGTCTCCCACGCCAGCCCTCCCAAGAGTCATCAGCTGGATCACCTTGGTTACAGCTAGTCTCAGTGATGTCACAGGCTGATTTCAAAAACTCTTTTCCTGTCTCCCTCAAGCAACCGTAGGGAAAGAACACAGGGTTTCAGTAATGCCAGAGTTGTAATATCTCCTTGCTTAAAATATATCGACACCTGGTAGGAGGTAAGCTTTGCCTTCCTTGTGAAATTACAGCCTTCCATATGTCAGAGGCAGCAGCCGATGCAAGAGAAGGCTGGGGCTTTTATGAACTCCCTCTTCTGTCGCCAGGCTCCCAGGAGGCTCTGCAGTAACATTCCAGCTACTTTTCACTGTGTTCTTCCTTTATTTCTTAAGAGAATAAGGTTTGATTAGGAGGAACAACAGACCCAGAGCTAGAGTCTGGATCGCACCTCTTTGGTTCAGGAGGATGGCCACGAAGGGCAATTATTACTCAACAGTCATGAAGGAGTGAGCAGCCGCTTGGCTCATTGTAGCCCCAGCAATTCTCACAGCATCCGTAGCAGTTCTGAGAGAGTTGTGGAATAAACCGTTTCTATAGAAATGAAGTTTGTGGTCTGACTGGGAGAGAGGATTTGATCCCCATCCCAGTGGCTTCCAAGTAGGAATGAAGCAAGTCCTAGAAAAGGCCTTAGGGTGAATTGGTCATGTGGTCGGTCGTGACTACACAATCATCTGGCTAAAACAGCCAGCATTCGGTTTCATTTCTTAAACTTAACCAATCTCGTGCAATTTGATGAGTCTGTACTTAAGTATAAAGTCTCAGCTTTCATTCACTCTCAGATCAAACTCAAAATTTACCCTTCCCGCTCGCCTAGATAAGATACTTACAATGCAGGCTGGGGAGATGGTTCAGCCAGCCAAGTGCCTGCTTTTAAAGAACAAGGACTGGATTTGCATTCTTGGTGCTCATGTAAAAACTGGGCATGCTGTCTATATCTGTCACCTTCATGCAGGAGAAACAGAAACCAGTGAGGCGCCGGAGCTGAGTTGGCAACTACTTTAGCCAGTTGGCTGGGGAGGTGGGTCAGTACCTAGAAAAGCCTGCTCCACAAGCCTGATGGTCTGAGACGGTATCTGCAGGACCCACACCAAGGCCAGACACTGTACTTGTCTAACCCCCAGAAGCCCCCGGGCCAGCTATCCAGGAACACACGATGGTGAAGAGACCTTATTTAAACGAGGGGGTAAGATGAGAAACAATTTTCAAAGACTGATTCTTATCTCCTCACACATGCTGTGGTATGTGCATGCACATCTGCACACACACACACACACACACACACACACACACACACACATGAGGTGAAGGTGTGATAAGACATTCAATATTGACTGCGAGTCTTCCCACATATGCATAGACACGTAAACAAGCATACAACCATACGCTATGTATCACATATAGAGGACTGTATATGCAACCAAATGTACTTCAAGAGCAGTCATGAAGACTAAGGCACTCTCCATACATGACTCTCTAACAGCTCTCCCTGAGACATCACAGTGCCCATGAAGTAAGCTGTCACTATCCTTTAAATGTGCTTCTGAGAACAATGGATATAGTATTTGAAACCTAGATTTTTTTTCCCCCAGAATACCTACAACATATGGTCTCCAAAATTAGAGATGAAACATCCAATAAGCAATATGTTTCTAGGGGGAAAAATCATCACTTAGAAACAGGAAACTAAAGAGAAGATGTTTTGTTTTATTTTGTTTTGTTGTAACACTAGTCAAATTCAGTCCTCGAAGTTACCCTCTTAAGGGCAACTCGGAATCTCTTTAATAAGAGAGCCTTCTTTGAGATATAAGATGCTTCTGTCTGACTGTTTCACCATTGCTCTGTATACTATCTCCTCCCACGAGTTGCCAGCACTCCCATTCAGAATGACCCCAACCTTCCCACCATCCTTGAAAACACCCGTTCTGGTCTTGCTGATGAGGGCTTTCTTTCCCATCTCTTTTTTTTTTTTTTTTTTTTTTTTTGAATCACAGCCCTCCAGCCCCCTGCTCCCAGCCCTCCCTCCACGGTGTAGGAACTTCCCACAGAGACAATGAGATCACTTCCTGCTGACTCAGCATGCCTCTGGCTGAGTCAGGACTTGCTGGGCCACCAGGAAGGCTGTAATTAAGAGAGATTGTTGGAGTTAATACAACGCCTCAGAAATGTCATATAAGACCCCAGGAGTTGGGGAGACCAATTGCTGCACTGCATCATTCTCATACCGCCCCCCATGGTCCCAGTGAATATTCTCCTGGCTTGGTTTCTTCTTCCCATCAGCCTTTCTTGCTGGTCACCAGCCATGATGGATGGATGGTCCAGGCCTCTTGGAAGAGAGCTCACACAGCTTAAGGCTCCATCCCTGGGTTACAGAAGTTGCTTGGGCTTAAAAGGGAGAAAGAGCTCCACCCTTAGCTGCCAGTGGCTTTTCTCTTTTCTCTGATGCTGTAGAGATGGCCATTTATACCAATGATTTCCATTTATAAAGAATAGAGATTGACACGGCTTGTAATGCTGGAAAGTACAAGAGGTCAAATCCCCGGCCTCCCGTCACCATCTGGTGAAGACTTCCTTGATGCATTGTAGAAAGGGAAGAACATTACATAGTGGTGCCTCAACTTGGCCCAAATGCAACACAGAGGACTTCATCACTTTTTAGGTTTTTATGGCTTAGCTTCATCTCACAATTTGTTATACATGAATGGTTTATGTTCATTATTCCATCCCCTCACCCTCTCCATCTCCCTCTTTATGCCAAGATCAAAAGTTAAGTGAAATGAGCAAATGCCTTTAGAAATCTTTACCCATCAAAATTAACACAAACATTACTGTTTAGTTGATATCCAGAGCTCATATTCTTCTGATATATATCGCAGGCCCACAGAGCTTTCAATGGTCATTTCACAAAGCCTCAACCCAAGCCTTCAAAGATAAGAAGAGAACTAAGCTTCTTTGCTTACTCCTGTAATACCAGGAGGAAGGCTGGGGCAGGAAAGTGGCAATTTAGAGGCCAGCCTGGGTTATAAAGTGTCTTAAAATCAAAGAAAAGAATAGGCAAAATAAAATCATGAAAATACTGTTTGTAGCTAAGAATGTGGAGGATCCTTGCTACAGTTAAGTCTGCAAAAATCATGAAATTATAGAACAACTTGATGCTTCTGTGGAAATATAACCATCCTAAAATGTAATATTCTATGTTCCGTTTGTTGTATGTCAACTACACAATACATAGAGATATGTGGATCTAATCTATATCACAGACAATATGGATTTATATCTGAATCCAAGGTAAACTTAATGTTAGACATTTGATAGGCATAATTGACCACTATAACAGACAACACTAGAAAACTTCTCTATATTCTCAATGAATAGTGGGGAAATTAGATTAAGATTCCAAACTCAGTCCTGAAGGGAAATCAAACAACAGAGCATTGGAAGGGAACTTCCTTCATTGAGCAATGACTATGAACAATAACCTTGCATAAACTCTAATCCCTCAGGCCACACTATGAACTCCTTTTCTCTCGGCTGCCAGAAGACATACCTGGCTGTCTTTGTTCACTTTTCACCCAACCCTGGTGTTTTGGCATGGGGGGAGGGGGAGGTTATGTAGGAAGATCACATTAGTTCCTGTTTTATTCCCAACATTGAGATCAAGCCCAGCTCTGTTCAAATCTAAGCAAAGAAGGTAAAATAAAAACAGCCCACACCCTCAATTCAGATCCCACAGACCCAGCCTGCTGCCACTGTTTCCCACCCAGCATCTGCTCCCCACTGCCACACCCCCACGCCCACCTCATGTGGATATCACCTGCTCAGGTGCAGGCCACGCCAGTCAGAAAAAACAGGTAAGAGGTCTGCTTGCCCTCTGAGCCCTCCCACATATCGGTTTGGATCTAAAAAGACCCAACCCACTGCCATCCCTTCCTGCCCTCTAACAGGACAAAATGGCACAGACAGAACAGGAAAGGGTTTTTATAAATTCCATATCTGACAGAGAGCTAATCTTCAAAATATATAAAGAATTTAAGAAACTAGACAGAAACAAATCAAATTATCCAATTTTAAAATGGAGCACAGATCTAAACAGAGAATTCTCATCAGAACAATCTCAAATGGCCAAGAAACACTTAAATGTTAAACATCCTTAGCCATCAGGGAAATGCAAATCAAAACTACTTTGAGATTCCATCTTATACCTGTCAGAATGGCTAAGATTAAAAACACAAGTGACAGCTCATGCTGGTGAGGATGTGGAGCAAGGTGAACACTCCTCCACTGTTAATGGGGGTGCTAACTTGTACAGCCAATCTACCTCAAGACAATCAATCTGCCTCAAGATCCAGCTTTGCCACTCCTGGGCATATACCCAAAGGATGCTCCATCCTACCATGAGGAAACTTACTCAACTATGTTCATAGAAACTTTATTCATAATAGCCAGAAACTGGAAACAACCTAGCTATCCCTCTACCAAAGAATGGATAAAGAAGACGTGGCACAATTGCACAATGATGTATTACTCAGCCAGTACAAACAATGACAACATCATGAAATTCACAGGCAAATGGATGGAACTAAAAAAAATTATCCTGAGTGAAGTAACCCAGACCAAGAAAAATGAACATGGTATGTACTTACTTAAGAGTGGATATTAGCTATAAAGGATAATCATGCTACAATCCACAGACCCAGAGAGGTAATGTAACAAGGAGGGCTCAAGAGAGGACACATGGACCTCCCTAGGAAGAAGAAATAGAATAGATTTTGAGGGTGGACTGGGGAAAGGTAGAAATGGGAACAGGAGGGATCAAGTGTCGGGGTATAGAGAGAAAGAGTACTGGAAGGGAAGACAAGTTGGGGGTCATTTCAGGGGTGCAATAGGAACTCCCTGGAATCTACAAAGGTAATCCCAGTGAGGGATTGGAGGGATCCCAGTAATGGAGGATATGGAGCCTGAACTGGCCATCTTCTGTTAACCAGGCAAGGCTTCCAATGGTAGGACTGGAACACCAACCCAGTCACAAAATCTGTGACCTACAATTTGTCCTGCCTGCAACATGTACTGGGCTAAAGGTGGCACAGAACTTGTGGGAGTGGCCAACTAATGACTGGTCCAGCTTGAGACTCATGTCATGAGAGGGAGCCCACATCTGAATCTCCCAGGAGGGCCAGGAACCAGAGGCTGGATAGCCCAGAGACATAGGATAGAACCAGACATGACTAGCAACAACAATAACAAACAAACAAACAAAAAACCAGTGAAGTGTCTCCTAATGCTATTCTGCTATTCTGCTATACTCATGTGTGGAGTATAGCATTGTCATCTGATAGGCTGATAGAGGCAGTTGCAGAAACCCATAGCCAGACATTAGGTGGAGCTTGGGAAATCCTGAAGAAGAAGGGGAAGAACATGGCCCACAAAATCAACTAACCAGGGCTCATAGGGCCTCACAGAAACTGAAGTGACCATCAGGGCATCTACATGGGTCTGACCTAAGTCTTCTGCATATATGTTACAGTGTGTAGCCTGGTGTGCTTGGGGGACTCCTGGCAGTGGGTGTGGGAGCGGCCACTGATTTTCACCTTCTTTTGGAACACTTCTCCTCCTACTGTGTTGTCTCCTCCAGCCTTCATACGCAATGATATGCCTAGTCTTACTGTAACGTGTCATGCCACATTTGCCTCCTGTGTTCTGGAGAAGCCCGCTCTTTCCTGAAGGGAAACAGAGAAGGAGTGCATCTTGGGGGAGAGGAGAGGTGGCAGGGAGGGACTAGGGGGAGGGAAGGGAGGGGGAACTGTGGTCGAGGTGTAATATATGACAAAAGAGTAAATAAATCGGTAAAAATTTTAAAAAGGAAATGTAAAATGATAAGTGTTTCCCCCCTTACGGATGTGTTTGTAAACACTGCCCATCAAGCCAGCAAGACCTATAAACACGAGGCTCCTTTAAAGGGAGTGGAAGGGGGTGGAATTGTGGCTTTCCTGTGGGCCTGGGTCTCAAGCATGCTCAGCATTGGCTCAACACTAGCATGGCTTTGCCCATGATCTCACGACATAGATGACAGTAAACTGAGTCCCCGCGTAAGCATCTGGGGGCTCTTGTTGGAGTGGGCAGGACTTTTGTTTTGAGTCCCATACGTCTGAACTTTAAGCCTAGATCCTAGTTATTTGTTAAGGGATTATATTAGTTACTTTTCCTGTTGCTGTGACCAAATGCCAGACAAGAAGCCATTTAAAGGAGAAAAGGTGTATTTTGTCTTACAGTTTTAGGGAGATACACTCAATCATGAAGGAACATGTAGCTACAAATGGCTCTACGATGGCAGGAGTGTGTAGTTGGGAATCTCTACCCACTCCTATGTTTGTGGGACAGGAAGGCAGTCCGTGGACAGGAAATGAGGCTGCCATAAACCCCTGTATTGGCTAATTTTCTGTTGCTGCGATGAAACTCCAATGACCAAGGTCTTCCTTATAGAAGAGAAGACTTATTTGGGGTTTACAGTTCCAGAGAATTAGTCCACAGTTGTGGAGGTGGGAAGGCGGCAGGCAACAGACACAGAAGCCAGAGCTAGAGGCCGGGAGCTGGGAGCTCATGCCCCAAATACGTACAGGAAGCGAAGAGAGCAAGCAAGAGATGACACTAGTCTTTGGACTCTCAAAGCCTGCTCCCAGTGACACACTTCTGCCGGCAACCCATGCCTCCTAACTCTTCCCAAACAGGACCAGCTGGGCACCAAGTATTCAAATCCCAGGGACTAGGAGGGGTGTCTGTCATTCAAGCCATCAGAAGCCCTAATACTCATCCTCATCCTACCCTGTGAAGGCACACTTCCTTTCGCAAGGCTCTACCTCTTAGAGATCCACAAATTTGCAAAATAGCACCATCACTGGAGGACCCAGTGTTCAAATACCTGAGCCTGTAATGGACAGTTCACATTTGAACCACAGCAAGGAAGCTGGCTAAGCTGGCCAATTCCTCTGAGGCTTGCTCTTTTGGAATCAAGCTGATAAGGCCTGTCACAAGCACATGTTATATATTAAATCAGACAAATGTCTTTTCATAGTCATAGAACAGCTATTGTGATTAGTGGACCGCACTAATATTATATAAAATCCTGGACTGTATGTGCTTGCTGCTTGTTGATGGAGGGTGAGCTGACAGGCACCACAGTCTGCACTGCTGCTCAGAGAGATTGGCTCAGAAGCCATTGCCACTGAGGAGAAATGGCAGGCACCCATGGTGGGTGGGTGGGAAGCTTCCAGATCTGGAAGGCACCTAAGAGAGAAGAAACACAGCGATTGCCCCCACCCATCCAATCCACTGCAGAGTCCCGGTGAGAGTTCTTCCCGAGGGCTGTGCATGCCTGACCTCTTCACTGTTCTCTGCTCAAAGCAGCATCCTAGGAATTCCTTGTTGTGTTTGGGGACTAGGAATGTATGATAGACGACGACAGGAAGTGAACTTGGGTCCCTTTCAGTTAGATCTTTCAAGAACCCTGCTGAAAGCATCGGCATGAAACCAGGCAAACATCAAACTGGATGCACGTTCCACCGAAGCCACACACTGGTTGAACTCTCAAAGGAGCAGCGCAGCACTGTGCGCATGCCCTGCCCAGTGATGTGGCTTAGCAATCCCACCCAGTCAAAGGCAGCCACTGGCCAGCTGGAGCTGTGCCCAGGCAGCCTGCTACTAATGATAATTTGCAATGGAAAAAACTTTCAAATGTCTCAGCATTTTTCCTTTCTCTGTATTTATTTTTTAAATCATTCTGAGGGGAAGAAGTTGGAGAAAGGATGGCAGTCACTGAGCTTCCCTTTTGTAAGAGGGAAGATTAAAGGAGCCAATACCAAATTCCCAGTGGTTGTGTTTCGGAGGCTATGGAACCACTCTGCACATTGAGTCTGTAAAGGAGAATGTTAAAAGGACTAGGAAGTCTGCAGAGAAAATGACTGGTGTCTTAAGAAATGACACATTCTAGAAACACAGTTAAGTGAGGTTAGGAAAGAAGACACCAAAAGGTGACAAATGTATCCCATATTTAAGCATTGACACAGGTCAGTAACTGAGGTGCTTAACTGCCACATAGCAGCTCTTTTCCATATGTATGTGTGTGTGTGTGTGTGTGTGTGTGTGTGTGTGTGTGTGTGTGTGTGAGAGAGAGAGAGAGAGAGAGAGAGAGAGAGAGAGAGAGAGAGAGAGAGAGAGGAAGCTAGAAGAAGTGGGTTATAAGAAGGTGAAAGATCTTCAGGGAGATGCTAACAGGAAAGACTGAAATATAAGTGATAAGAAATTGGAAGACATCAATGGAAAGAATGAGGGGAATCCGATATAGGAGGGGTAGGGACACAAGAAAGGGCAGTGGGGGGAGGGGAACCCCTGAGAATTAAGCATGATGACACATATGTATGAAACTGCCATAATAAAGCCCACATGAAAACTTAATAGGAAAGAAAGGAAGGAAGGGAAAAAGAACAAAGAAAAGAACAGTCGAAAGTTAGAACAGGTAGAGGAGAGATGGTCTGGGATCAGCAGAAGGAATTTAAACTTGAAGACATAAAAAACTGTTAGTACAAGATCTCCCTGCCCCTCCTCGCCTCAACTCTAAAGTGTGCTCTGAGAGTAAAAGCTAATGTGGCCGCTCTAGGAGTGGCTGGCTATCGCTTCCGGTCTGCTCTCCAGTCCACCCTGCAAGCAGGGACCTCACTCTCAGCCCATGACCCAGGGACTCTCAGAAGAAGACATAGATCTGGGCTCTGTGGCATTGGGGTGGGTCCTTGATGTATGGCTCTAAGGTCAACCCAGGAGGGGTCAGGCAGGAGTGTGACTCTTCTATCCATGACTGGCCACCCAGGAATGGCCTGAAGATCTCACTCTTGAGACAAGGGTTTTAGGGACATGTGACATCAACAAACATCCCACATTTCTGCATAGAATGCCAAGTGTGCACTTTCAGCACACAGTTCTTGCAACCCTGTCTCTGGCCCATGAATGATCATTTTTCAGTAGTTATAAGGCATTCCAGCTGAATTCGAGTCAGTAGAAATCAAAGTTGCCTCGGGCATCATTGCTGTTCCCTTCAGGGCATGGCTTGGATCACTGTCCCCAGAGTCTCCCCACTATGTGGAAGGTCAGTAGTTAGTAAAATGTGTTGTTGTGTGTCTGACTGCGCGCACACACATACACACACACACACACACACAGAGACATAGATACACATACACACACACATAGACACATACACACACACACACACACACACACACACACACACACACACCACTTTTGCTTTTATTACCACTGGCCTTTAACCATTCATCACCTGGAGTCCCAGTTGCTTTCATGACTGAAGTCAAAGCTTCACTGCAATTTCAACAGCCCTGGGTTTCAGGGTCTCACTCCCCGAACTGAACTGCTCTTTGAGAACATTCTCACCTGTGGCTTTTGGGACACAGTGTTGTTTCTCTTTGCTGATTGGAGGAATATTTGCCTGGTGAAAGGGAACACTGCTCTTCATGCAGTACCCACTCGCACTTGCCAAGAGTTTCACAGAGTAGAGACTTTTCCAAGGGGGTGGGGAGGGGAGGCAGTGAGGGGAGGGGTACAGTGGCATTTATATCCTAACACAGGCCCAGGGGCTCCCTGTTTAAATCTCTATTTAAAGGAGAAGTTTGTTCCTTAATCTTAATGGACCCAACTGTTTTGCAATGGTGCCATGACCTTCTTAGATTCATTTTACGGCTGGATTAGTGAATTATAATCATTCGAAAGAGCAGATTTACCCGATTTCTTCAGCTTTCCCCTTGTGCACTCACATGGACATGCTCCTTTCACTCCATGTCAGTAACCCAAATGTCTTCAAACAGCATGTCAGCTTCTGGAGTGGGGGCTGCAGAGATCAAGCCAGAAGCAGCTCTCAGAACCAAAAACCCATTTCTCCTGCTTTTGGGTTAACCTGGTGTGGCCTCTGTTCTGGTTTCTATCCTCCGCTGATTGTTTCTGGTCACATGACAGGAGAGTACCAGGAAGGAGGACTCACTAAGTCCTTCCAGAGAATTCCTTTTGTTGATGTCAGCAGCTGATTTAGGCTTGTGAGTTCTAGAAGGTAAGAGAAGTGGCTAGGGCAGAAATCTGTCCCAGAGTTGGAATGAGGACCTCTTTCCAGGCTGGCGGAACACAATAGGGACGTGGGGGCGGGGCAGGGGGAAGGGCTTCTCAAGGGAGAGACAGGTGTTCTTCACACACATGCGTGGACTCATGCAACCAATGTAGCTCTGCCACCCATAACCCTAGAGTGACACTGTAACTGTGGGCACGCGCATACAACCCCTGCAGCTTCTATGACCTGCTCTGTGAATTTATGGTAATCTGGCTAAACTCCAGGAAGTTTGTTGTCCAAGAGCTAAGTGACAGTTGGGCACCAGTCTTGTGTCATGTACCGATAGCACAGGTTTGGTGTACAACAGACATCACAGAAATTTCACAGGGCTTGATAAATGTCATCTGTCTTCCTCATGGGCTCCCTGACTGCTGCTTCCATGGCTAAGAGACAGGGGATCTGGGCTGCCGCTGGGCTGATTTCTTCCTTTCACTTGCCTTTGATTTTCCTGTGGCCTTCACACCTCTTCTTCTCTGTTCCAAGCTCCCTGGGAGTGATTTGAAAAGGAAAGTGCCTATGTCCACATATGCAGTTTATTTTCCCAGAATCCTTTTGTCCTTGTCCCCACCACTGAGACCAGCATGCCTGTGGTTGTGGGGGGGGGGGGATTGCTGGTCCTGTGGTCATCCTCATTTCTTTTCCTCCATTTTCCAGCACACCTTGGGAGGTGGCAGACCCAGAGACCACTATATTCTCCAGGAAGCAGTAGGACGTTGGATCCAGTAATTTCTCCAGGAAGAGGCATCGCTGAAGGAAACCACTGGGACAGATCTATACAGCCACAGCCTCAGAGGAACTCAGCTTACCTCCCCATATTAAAAGGTAGGTAAATCTCAGGAGGGCAGTGATGGAGAACACCTTTAATCCTAGCACTTGAGAGGCAGAGGCAAGCAGATCGCTGTGAGTTCGAGGCCAGCCTGGTCTGCAAAGTGAGTCCAGGACAGTCAAGGCTACACAGGGAAACCCTGTCTCGAAAAACAAACAACAACAACAACAAAAAGGTAGGTAAATCTCAAGCACAGCTTGGAAACTCCCTCTGCATGGCCCACATCTAATACAATGTATCTGGAGCAAAGGACACAGGGAGGGGAAGATGTTCTGACTCCACATCTCCCCTTCAGTTGCAAAGACAAGGATGAGAGGCTGCTGTGTTTCCCTGGGGCCAAAGTGGGCCATATCCATCCCTTGCGGACCTCACCCTTCACGTGATCTGCAAAACAGAAACCATAGGAGACAGAAGTGAAGGCTGCTGACTTCTCCAGGCAGCCAGTGGGGGGGAGCTGGAGCCTTGGGACACAAAGCTGTGGTTTACAATCCAGGTTTCTCTTCCCCTTAACATGACTCTGGCCCGGTGCCCTGAACACCACATTGGCCACAGCTGTTGCAAATGGATGTATCCTCTGAGGACGGTGAGCTGTTGCCCCTCACATCAAAGGCGCGCCTGCTACTCAAACTCTTCTTAAAACATGCACAGGGCTTTTTTCCTTTAGTTCTTTTCTGTTCTTTTTGCTGACTGGCATTTTAGAGTACAAGGCACGGCCATCAATCTTCTTTTTCTCTCCCCTCCCTTCCTTCCTACTTTCCAATTTTCCTTCCTTTCCTCCCTCCCTTCTTTCCTCTTCTACTTCCTTCCTTCCTTCCTTCCTTCCTTCCTTCCTTCTTTCTTTCCTTCCCTCCTCCCGGTGTGTGTACACACTCCTGTGTGGGAGTGCACATATAGGTTTAGGTATAAATACGCCGTGGAAGTCAAAGGGCAATCTCTGGTATACGTCCCCTTTTTTGTTTAAAGGGTTTTTTCCTTGCCTTGAGCTTCTCCACAGGCTGGCTGGCAGAGAATGCTAAAGTGTGTTCTGGGGATTCTCAGGGAACAGTGATTGTCAGTAAGACTTGAAGACGGATGTCGTGCTGGGCTACTGTGCTATCTACCTTGAGAATGTTCTCTGTAGCTCCATATTTTGTTGAAGTTTCTTGTCTTCTTAAGATAGGGCATGTTAGGAGCCAGACTGCAGCCCTGAGGCCTGAGCTAAGGAAGAAACAGCCAGGAGTGGAAGACCGTGTACTGCCTGGCCAGGAACACAGCCTTGAAGGAAGACCTGGCTTTTTATGAGGGGAGTGTGGGGCAGAACTGAAGTGAGACAGCAGAATCCATATGGGAAGCTCAGGGTTTGTAACCCTAACAGGTGCTTAGGGGCCCCTTTCACCACCTTATAACCTGAGAAAAGGCTGGGTTGTTAATGTATGCAGGAAAATGGTGCTGACTCCTTTTAGGAGCTTCTGGGGATGAAACTGGATGAGGTACCAAGTGCCAGGCCTTACTGACAAGTGTGAGGTGCTCATTTCGGACCCAGGGATGTCCTTGAATTCTGTCTGGGCTGGACGGAAGTGAAGCAGAGAGTGAAACCCAGTCCATGTGGAAGGGGGCAGCTCTTTCAGAAGAGCCCTCTCCTCTCCACAGGAACGTGCTCCCCCCAAGACTCTCCTGCTCCGTGCAACTGCCGATTCCAGGTTCCGTTCTTGGGGTTTCCAGATCTTCCTGAAGGCTTCAGCTGTTCCACGTCACTGATTCTGAGACTGCCTTCCTGCACACAGATGCTCAGGAGTGCAGCTGATAGCCGAATTCACAGGCAAGGGGACTACAGGGGAACTCACTCGTTTGAGCTGTTGGCCTTGTCTAGACCTGGCGAGTGGGGTACCTGAGACCCTGAGGCCGGTTCTGTGTCTCGTGGTGCTTTGGCCAGGCTGTGAGAGTAGCACTAGAGATCCAGTCACCGGTTTTTGCTTTGCCAACAGCACATTTCCAATTAAAAGCACAAGTTTGTGGGTGTGAGTCATGCAACTCGTATAAATTCTGCCTTGTGATGACTTATTTTTTTTTTTTGACACCAAATAAATTACACACAGTGAACTTGGCCTACTTTCCTTCCACTTGTTTGTGCAGCCCAGGTTAACATAAAGAGAACTGACTGAAGTGACAAGTAATTTGACTCCATAACTTAGAGCCTGCGGGCACATTATCTTAAAGAAGTGAAGAACCAAAAGATCTTTTTATGAACCAAAGGACAGTTATCACCCCCAGGGATATTTGCAGCTTGGAAAGCTAGCCTGACAATTACATTCATGAGTTAGCTTTCCCAGTGGAAAGTTCAAGGCTCCAGGTCAGCAGGGCTTCACCCCTGAACCCCTGAACGGTGCTGACCTGCTTATTGAGGCTTCTCTGAGGAGGGATAAGACAGCAAGCATTTCATAGTTAAGTCTAACCTTGAGACTAACTCTGATGGTAATAAACCGGTGTCTCACTGGCCTAATAGCTTGAAAAATACATATTATTATTGGTGGTGGTCTATGTTGTTTTCCATTTGTTCTATTCTGTTTTGTTTTGTCCTATAGCCCTGGAAAGCGAACCTGTGGTCTCATGCCCACGAGGCAGACATTTTACCACTAGTTTACACACACACACACACATACCCAGCTCCTTAAAGACAGTTTGTTTTAAAGGCAAGTCTCTCTCTTTTGTGTATGAGTATGGAGGTGGGTGTGCAAATGTAGACACGCTTGTGGAGGCCAGAGGTTAACATGAGGTATCTTCCTCAAGTTGCTTTGCACCTCATGTTTTGAGGACAGGCTCCATCACTAAACCTGCATCTCAGGTTTTTCAGCCAGACCTGCTGTCCAGCAAGCTCCAGGCATCTGCTTGCTTGTCCCTGCTTTTCTGTTAAAGACATTGAGCGCCAAACCCAATATGTAGATGCTGTGGGTCTCATGTTTCTACAGCAGATCCTTTACTGAGACTACGCTATCTCTCCAGCCCCACATCCCTTTTTTAAAAGTCATTTTACGAGCCCGCTGTGCCTGTGATATGCTCCTGCGGCCACAGCCTTGTGCCAACTACAATGGACTGTTTTCAGTACTTAGGGCAAAGGCCATTGATTTGAGATCACACAATGACAGACTTCAAGTGACCAGCCCTTCTGCACTTAAAGATTCAAACCAACAAACAAAGGAGACCTTTCTGAGGGAGGATGGGAGGTTGTTTTAGGAAGAGCTACAGCTCTGTGGGGGGCGGTGAGACTCCTGATGATCAATCAGCCCAGCACTCCTCAGCTCCCACTGTCTCCTTGCTGTTCTGAGGAGCTCCTCGGAAGACACCATCCAGCAGATGGTCCTGGCCCAGGGTCTCATCTCAGGCTGCAGTCCAAGCTGACCCTCTCAGAGTTTGCGTGCTGGCTAGTAGCCCACGTGAAGCTCAAGCAAAAACAAACAAACAAAAATAAAATAAAAATAAAACAAAACAAAACCAATGAAATTAATTAATTTCAATTCTGTTGAGTTCTGCAAAATGTTGCCTTGAGATATGTGTAAGGTTATATATGTAAAAATAACTACTAGCCACTTCATACAAGTCCAGTCATACGTGCAAACATGACCATCTTTTAATTGCCTGTAAGGGCTTAAGATATTCACAGCGAACTCTGCCTGCATGAGCCCTTGCCCTCAGTCCCCAGCCTCCTGCATTCTCAGAAAGCAATTAAAACCTACATCGCCCACTCTCTTTCTTAAGCTGACTCATCCATCACTTTACCTAAGGACCGAACTGTGTCCTCTGAAAAAAACTGTGCTAAAGTCCAACTTCCGGTGTGATGATGGTGTTTCAGTGTGGTGCCCATGAAGATTGTGAGGTTCAGATGAGGTCCTGAGGTCTTTTTTATTGTATCATTGTCCTTACAGGGGACACCGGGCTGTTTCGCCATCAGCTTGCTTTAACAGGCTGCCCAGACATATGGCAGAACATCATTCTGGGTGGATCACTGGTCTTTCCTGGCTTTTGGGGTTTGGACTAAAGTGTTGGCTGTTCTTCTTCTTCTTCTTCTTCTTCTTCTTCTTCTTCTTCTTCTTCTTCTTCTTCTTCTTCTTCTTCTTCTTCTTCTTCTTCTTCTTCTTCTTTTTAAGATTTATTTATTTATTATATATACAGTGTTCTGCCTGCATGTACACCTGCATGCCAGAAGAGGGCATCAGATCACATCATAGATGGTTGTGAGCCACTATGTGGTTGCTGGGAATTGAACTCAGGACCTTTGGAAGAGCAGCCAATGCTATTAACCTCTGAGCCATCTCTCCAACCCCAATGTTAGCTGTTCTTGAGTCCTTCTGCCTGCTGATTTTCAGACTAGCACTTACTTCTCCAGTGCCTTTGTGTATTTGGGATACGGTGGCAAAAATAACAAAATGGATGGCAGAAATAAGAAACATGTGTTCTTCATAGTGCTCGAGGCTAGACACTCCGGGTCGAGGGGCTGGCAGTTTCAGTGTTTTGTGAAGACTCGTTGCTGACTTATAGGCAGCTAGCTACCTTCTGGTTGTAGCCTCGCATGGCAAAGAGAGCAAGCTCCAGCCTCTCTCTTATTACAAGAAACCCAACCCCATTATTTGGGGTTTTACCCTTATGCCCTCACCTGATCTCTGTCATATCCCAGAAACCCCACCCTTTAGTATTATCCTATTGGAGATCTGGGGTTCGACATATGTGTTTTGCTGGGGTTTTATATATTTAGACCAGTATCTTCTATCCTCCATAGAGTCTTCATCTAGGTAACTTCAGGTGCAGGATGTCTCATCCTTTATAATTGTGTGAGCTGATTCCAGTAATTATCCCTGGTTCTCTCCTAGGTCTCTTTAACTGTCAAACTGACTCACCTGAGACACCTGAAAAGGGAATCTCACCTGAGATGTTGCCTAGATCAGATTGGTCTGTGAGGCATTTCCTTGATTGCTAATCGGTGTTGGAGGGCCCCGCCCATTGTGAGCAGCCACGCCAGTCCTCAGCAGGAGCTTCTGATCTATATAAGAAAGCTGTCTGCGCAAGTGTGAAGAGGCTAGCCAGCAAGCAGAGTTCCTGCTTTGAGTTCTCTCAGCGATGGGCTGTGTGACCTAGAAGTGTAAACCAGGCAAACCCTTTTCTCCTCTAAGTCACTTTTGGCCAGAGTGCTCCATCACAGCAACAGGAGGGAAACCAGAAGTCACCCTGCCTAGGTAAGTACCTTCGCAGCTATGCTTCTCTCAGGGAGGTTTAAGTAGCGTGGTACCTTAGGACAGCAACTGGAGCAGCAGAAAACAGCTATGGGAGGGGAGGGGGCGGCTCCCTTCTGTTCCCTCTTTCCTTACAACTGAGCAAACTGAAGAAAAGTTCAGAGAGCAACCCAGCTGCCTACCTTGCGGGATCCCAGGAGAGGGATATGGTCCCCAGGGCCATGCTAGAACCATGGAAGATATCTGTGTCCTGCTGAAGACAGACAAGTGCTCAGAGCGAGGGTCACAACACTGATGGACCAGAAGCTCAGACCTTTTTCCCTTACTCCTCCAAGGAGGAAAAAAGCAACTGAGTAATTCCTGGGAGATGTCCCTTCACCTTGTATCACTCAGGAGAGGAGAGGTTCTCAGAGGATCTCCCTACTATCTGAGGCAAAACCTGACCAGAAGCTAGTGATTCCTTCAACCCTTTTATGTTTATTTTCATTACTTTCTCATTTGAAGTCCATAAAATCTTAAGGTTTTATGAGCTGATTTTGTTGTTGTTGTTGTTTTAATTTTTGGTGGTGGAGGATGTTTCTCTTTAAGAAAAAAGTTGCAGCCACAAAATGTAAGTGACTATTTACTTAAAATAAGAAAATAAACCAAGTTTCAAGGAGCAAGGAAGAAGCACGAATACCACAAACATCTCAAAGAAAAGCACAACATTTTTTGTTAATTAACTACTTGACACGTCTCTAAGATATTTTTATTCTTACATTTTTGGCTGTGTACTCAATGAAAAGTATTCCGTTGGACAATAATTTGTAAAAAAAAAATTTTTTTTTTTTAGCTACAAGAGAGGGATGAGTTCTTGTAGCATGGTTTATTAAAATTCATTTTAATTCCTCTCTGTTGGATGTGTGGACTCCACCACTAACAGATGCATGTGTCTGTGCCTCTCCAACGTGGGGATTCAGGCAAAGTGTGTTTTGTATGGATCATGTGTGTCATTGTGTTGTCTGAGCTGAGTATTCCTGCTGGCGAGAGCTCCCAGACTCAATAGGTGCCTGCACTGGCAACATTTTTATTCTGTGGTTTTACATGATAGACGGGGAAAAGGATTTTTCCAGACTAGCATTCAATCTACGCACTCCCCTTCATTTAATAAGCCAGGACCACCCAATGAGGAAAGCAACAGTGGCGGCTCATTTCAGGTGGCCAGAGCAAAGGGGGCAACAGCCACAGCTGAGATCGGAGGAGTCCTGTGGATTGCCAGAACTTTCCAAGAAGCAAAAGAAGACCTCATATTGGAGGCCACTGGCCTGGGAAGCTAGAGGCCTCTAGCTAGAAGCAGGGCACCGTTGCTCCCTTCCATTGGCCCCGAGTTAGAAGAAAAGACAAAAGTAAGAGATGGCTCCACTGATTTTAGTCAAGCCCCAGCCCTCTGGGGTTAACTACAGGAATGGTTGTTTCCAGCTGGGCTGCTCACTGGACCAGCAGGGCAGCTTTCTTGGTGTGGCTGACTAAAGGATGGCCTCCTGGGTTGTTTGAAGGGACAAGTGGGCTGGCTTTCTGGATGAGGTGCTGCAGGCTGAGGGTCAGCATTCTATTTTTAGGTCTCCTCTGTCCAGTGTCTGTTTGCATGCCCAGCAGGGGCCTGTGGGCTTTAGAAGAGCAAGTCTCAGCCCACTGTGTTGGCGTTTGCCCTAGACCCAGTGAGCCAACGGTGTCTGTGCTTCTTCACAGGCAGCTCTCTGCGGTGCCCTGTAGACAGCGGGTGTTCCATATCAGGATAGGCGTCCGTGTTTAAAATTAACCTTTAAAAACAATTAGTTATTTTTCTTCTTAAGTCAGAGGCCTCTTATAATAAACAAGGTTGGCTTCACACTAGCTATGTATCCAAGGATGGCTTTAAATGTGGGGTTCCTCTGCTTCCACTTCCTGAGGAGTGCTGGGACTACAGGTCAGGTGTGTACCGTGGTGCCTGGTTTATACCGTGCTGGGATTGAACCCAGGGCTTTGTGCATGCTGGGCAAGCACTCTACCACCTGAGCTCTATCCCCAGCCCGGGATATAATGCTTAAGTAAATATAATCAAAGCCAAGGGTCCCTATGAGCTTTAGGCCTGGATCTATAAGCTAAAACCCCAACTGTGGGGTCTTCCTCAGGCAGGAGTTCGTTGTTCATTATTCCTGAGTTCCTGGGTTAATGGCACAGGAGGCTGAAAATACTATTTCCTTAAGTTTACTCTCTGATCACAGAGGAGAATCGTGTTGTCATTTAAAAATGTAAACTGTATAAGAAAGAATTTGTTTTTACTAAGGAGCTCGAACTTGATTAGTTCTTGGCCAAGAAAAGCATGTACCACTAGCAACCAAACTCCACTAATACAGTGATTAATTTATAAAGCTAATAAACACTATCTGGAGTTAATTTTTGCCCCTGAGGAAACTTTGCCAAGAGTTAGGCTACATTTCTAGAAGATTCTCCTTGTTAGGTCTGTGTACAGAGTTTGGTGGACCCAAATCCTTTTAGCGTCAAGGAAAAGAAAAATCCGTGCACAGAGATCTGTGCCCAGGAAAACTGAAATCTGATATGGAAATAGGAAAAACTTGAGGAATTTTGCATAATCAGCCAAATGCAGTCCGTCCTTAATGAACTCCAGCACTAGCATCATTGTGAATTTCGCCTTTGAAGTGACCCCTGCTTCACTATGTTCCAGGAGCTGTGGGCACATGACTCCTAAACAAAGGTTTATGTCTGTGTTGTTATTGTATAGACTGCACCATGTTTTATACATCCTTAAGCAGAGCTTGCTTTGCCTTATATGCCTGGTGAATACGTTTATATGTTCTCTAAGTACAGAAATCCAAGAAGATAAAACTTATTGCTGGGCATGGTGGTGCATGCCCATAATCCCGGCACTCGGGGAGGCAGAGGCAGGCTGTGAGTTTGAGGCCAGCCTGGTCTACAAAGTGAATCCAGGGCAAAATAAAACAAAACTAAACCACCTTATTATTATTATTGTTATCATTATGAAGTTCTAGGAACTGAGCCCCAAACTTTACAAATACAAGGTAAGTGATCTATCACTGAGTTGTACCTCCAGCCCTTAACAGTATTTTTCTTGAATTCATTTATAACTAACCTATTTACAAAAAATTTAAAAAATAAATCAGCAAAAGAGTGATCTACATCTAGGGCAGGTTGTCTTGTTTGCTGCTTTCTGTTGTTGTTGTTGTTGTTGTTTAGATAAGATTTTGTTATGCTGCCCAAACTGGTGTCTACGTTCTGAATTCAGTAATTGTCTTGCCTTAGTTTCATGAGAGTTGGGGCTCCAGGCCCCCCACCTCCGTGGTTGATCCACGCCTTGTCCCTTCGCCAGAAAATGCCTCCATTTTCTGCCACTGTTTCTCAGTTTCCCTCTAGATGTTATCCTTAGCCGAGGTGGAGGAGCTGGTGGTGGGTGTGGAGAAGGAAGGCAGGTGGGTCTGCTGCTTGAGTTTTGCATCATTTGACTCGGCACACACCTTGCTGAGTGCTGGCTGAATCACACTCCTCATTTTCAGGGGATTTGAGGTGAAATTTATCCTCAAGCTTGGAAGAGTACTGAGTTGGACCTAAAACTTGTTCTTCCATTGCACAACTTATTGTGTACCTAAAGCACTTTTATTAGAGTAAGAAACAATAAAGATTGTTCTAGCATCCCTCCTCTCCCTTTCTTTTTCTCCTTCCTGTAGTGCTAGGTGAGCAAGGTACCACTGAGTTACACTTTCCGGCCCCACCCTTCAGATTTAAAAAAAAAAATTACCACGCTGTATGCAACTTGAGAAAGTCTAAGAATAAGATGCTTTGTAAAGCCCTACAGTGTGTGGAGTCTATAGAATTAAGAGCTCTTCCTGTTATTGTATTTTTCCCAACTTCTCTCTTCCCTCCCTTCCTTTTCATCCTTTCCTTTTCTTCCTTTCCTTTTCCTTCCTTGCTGCTCCCCCTCACCAGCCCCCACACATACACTTTTTTAAAATAAGAAGACCAGGTACTAAGTTGTTAGAGTCCTGCTTAGGGAATGTGATTTAGCATAGGATCTTAGGCAAAGTTTAGGGGGCAGGGAAGGGGTGTTTTCACTAGCAACATGGGCCACAAGGAGAGAGTTAAATAAGTAAACACATGAGAAATGCATGGAACAACACCCAGGAGCCACTCACATGGAAACTGCCATTACAGATAAAAGCCATCAAGGGTGGGGGTAGGAGCCAGGCACTGGCTGTGCTTGGGGCCCAACTCTGGGCTGTTAGGAAGGAAGACTACAGAAGAACATGGAAGCCTGAGAGAAGAAGAAACTAGGCCAGGCCTAGTGATGTTAATGGGTTTTTTCTGCCTTTATTAATAATAAAAACCAGAACAAGATCTTCTCCTTATGGCTTTACTGACTTGGAGAATACGGAAAATAGACAACTCCAATAGTATCATAGTCTGGGAAACGCCCACCTGTTAGGACTTGGAACTCTTTCTCCTTTAGGTAATGCTGTTAAAGAAGTTTTCTCTTTTTTTATAATTTATTCATATTACATCTCAATTGTTAGCCCTTCCCCTGTTTCCTACCATTCTTCCCTCTCTCCCACTTCCTCTCTTCTCCCCTCCCCTATGTCTGTGATTGAGGGAGACCTCCTCCCCCTATATATGCTCTTAGAATATCGAGTCTCTTCTTGGTAACTTGCTATCCTTCCTCTGAGTGCCGCCAGGCCTCCCTATCCAGGGGACGTGGTCAGAAAAGGGGCACCAGATTTCCTGTGAGAGTCAGATCTCACTCTCCACTCAATGGTGGAGAATATCATGTTCGTCGGCTAGGTCTTGGTAGGGGTTCAAAGTTTACTGTCTATATTCTGCTTGGCTGGTGCCTTAGTTTGAGGAGGACCCCAGGACCCAGATCTGCCTGTCATAAAGTTCTTCTGTTAAAGAAGTTTTCAATCATCAGTCATTCTTTCAATTAAGAGGGCACTTCTCTCTATGCCTCAAAATCAGACTTTGGAGAAAAGATCCACAGCTATGAATCACGCACATGTGTATATATGCACTGCGTAGCATGATGTTGCACTTGGCATTTTTGAGTATTTTTTTGTGTATATTTACAGCAAAACTTAATTCGCTATTAAAAGAAAACTCTGCTACAAAGGGGTGCAGTGTGCTACATTGGTAGGATGCAGCTGTGGTACAGGCAAGGTCAGGAAGAGCTTCGGCAAGAATGTGGCATTTGAAATGAGTTTTTTCTTTCTTTCTTTCTTTTTCTTGTTTTGTTTTGTTTTGTTTCTCTGTGTATCCATGGCTGTCCTGGAACTCTCGCTCTATAGAGCAGGCTGGTCTTGAATTCACAGAGATTTGATTACCTCTGCCTCCCGAGTGCTGGGATTAAATGTGTGTGCTACGACTGCCCCTCTTGACATGAGTTCTAAAAGAAAGGAACTAAAGGTGAGAAGTGTAGCACCTTTAAGAAATAAACTAAAGGTCCGGTGTGTTGAAATACAAAGAGAAAGAGAGGTATACAGAGAGTTCATATACTGGAGAGACATCTGACACCTTTTCCAAAAAAAAAAAAATCAATCCTTAATAAGCTACTGTATCCAATAGAAAACACCAGTGTTAAAAATAAACACATGAGTAAAAGAACAAGGACCCACTGTGCACACAGGGGACCATCACTGTGGATTGACACAGTATTAGAGATGGTAGATAGTGCTGTCAGGTGAGGAAAGTAGGCAGTATAAGGAAACTGTCATTGTTTATAGCTAGTGTCCAGGTTAGCTTTAACTGTCAACTTGACATAGTCTGGACCCCTCTCAGAAGGCAGTCTCGGTTAAGAGAGTGCCCACACCAGATTGGCCCATGGTTGTGTCTATGCTAGATTGTCTTGATTGTTAGTTGATATGGATGGACCAGGCCCACTGTGGGCTGCACAGTCCCTAGACAAGTATCCTAAACTGTTTAAGAAAACTAGCTAGCTAAGCATGAGCCTGAGAGCGAGCCAGCCAGCACTACTCCTCCACGGTTCCTGCCCCGACTTCTCTCGAAGATGTACTATGACCTGAAAGAGTAAGCCAAATAAATTCTGTCTTCCTGTAAGCTTCTTTTTGTCATGGTGTTTCCAGAAAAGCAAAACAAAAAAACAAAAACAAAAGAAATTATAAAAGTCCAAGTGATCATGGATCTAAAAAAAACAAAAACAAGAGTTAAACCATTGTTAAAAATCAATAAAGGGTATTTAGCAAGGAGTCCAGATACAAGGTAGAATCTCTCAAAACTGCTCTTAGTTCTTGAAAATTGAAAGACATAAACAATATTAGCTCTGTTGACAATAATGAAATGACTGGTTATTAATTTAACGAAGATGTAGAGTCAGTAAAATCCAGGAACATTGAATGAGCCATCACATATGCCTGTAATGGACACTTTAATCAATGTGCCTTCAAAAGCCCGTGTAAATGTTTTAAGACTCCTGTTCTTGCTGGAAAAATCAACCATGCCACATCTCCACAAAACCTAACTGGGGCCCAGGACATGGATTCCTCATATTTCCAAGAATTTATTCTGAGGACAATTACAACACTGTGGTCAGCTGTCATCTATCTCTCCTGTGAAACCTTTCCCTGTGCACGTGGTGCTGATTCTGTCCTCAGTACCATGTGCATCCTTCTAATCACCCTCACGTATCATCTTTACATCATATGGGTGTGGCTCTTTTGCTAGACTCCGGGTTCTTAAGGGCAGCTTTCATGTCTTCTTTCAAGTTTGTACACTCACTGACAACCACAAAATCTGAAATGAGTTCAAGTACTTAATAAGCAATTGTTAATGGTATCTGTAGAGAAGGCATCATTAACTCCAGATTCCATTGCCTGGACCATGGATTAACATGAATTTACAGATGTAAATTATATGTGATAAACATGGTATGCATTTTGTTTAATAAAAATGCCATGTGGAAAATGTATACACTTTGGTTTTAAGTCTGTAGCATTGTATTGTTCATGAGCTGAAAGGAACTTAGAAATGCAGTAAGAACTGGTTGTGGGTAGAGCTTGCTCCTTGCTACTTGGTGTGTCAGCTGTGAGGGGCATGGGAGATCTGTTCCTAAGGGATGCCTTGATCTGCCCACGTGACTTGAGAAGGTATCCTTCCTGGAGACTGCTAGCATGTCCAGGGGGAGCTTGGGCGTTAAGCCAGCACACTTGCAAATTCATTTCTCCCGTCAGCTTGAGCACCCCCATTTTCCATGCCAATGGAAAGACAGTGTTAGCTCTTGGCCGCATACAATGTATCAGAAGGGGACCAACTCATGGTAGGCTCTGTGTGTACGACATGGCATCCCAGTGCTAGACTGGCAACAGCTCAACCTCAGAGCCACAGTCTCTGACTTAAGGAAAACATTGAGATGCTCCAGGCATGGCAGGAGGCATTGTTTATTATATCCACAGGGCCATGAATTGTGGGAGATCCAGCAGAATAGGAACCAGGCTCTCCATGTGGGAATGTGATATTCCTAGGCATGGTTTAGGTTGCTGGGAGGTATTGCGGTCTAAGAAACACATGTGTAAGTAGCAGTGTGGAGTTAGAAGCTGAGACGCAGACCACTCCCTGCACTGTAGCGCAGCAGAGCCAAGTGCTTAACCAGAAAACAACCCTTAATGAGCAGCTTTGCAGATGCCTGGAAGAGCAGGGCAGTGACACTTTCCCACATTGTTCTGGAAGTGAAAGTGCAACCAAGAATGGGACAGAGACTGAGATTGTTGGCTAAAGCCATGGAAGAGCAAGAGGGTGCCACACCTAGGCTCCTGCTGGGTTTCTGCGTGACGTGGCTGACCAGAGCATGCTGAACCACATGTGCCTGGCTGTCTTTATACCATGGAGGATGGAAGCTGTTAAGTCCAGGCACTGAACCTAGGAAGGTACAAGTCATGCTGTACCAATGCTTTGGGCTAAAGTGAAAGACGAATGGGTAATCTGGAGTCCTGGATAAATGTTTTCATTACACACAAGTGAAATGGTGACTTCTGGTACAAAGTCTTTCCATAAAGCCCTACTGGAGAAAAACCTGTGGGTAGAAATGTTCTCTGGGATGTACTGAGTTACAGAGCTGCTCATCCCATCTCTGTTGCTCTCCCAACTTACCCTGGGCTCTGTACAGCCCAGGTGGACACAGCCTATGAGCAGAAAGTGGAGGGGCCAGAAGTGTGCATACACTTTTTTTGCAGAGGAGCCAGGCAGCTGTCCATCTCGGAAGTGCTAGGGCAGCAGCTTGGTAGTGGAGACCAGGAAGCTGAGGTCTGGAAGAGTCACAGCTCAGTTCGTGCAGGCTTCACCTCAGCTGAGGAGGTTCCTCTCGCTGCCTCTGGAGATGTAGTGGCTGACGGAGATGGTCCTTCATCTTAGCACACTCCCATGGTTCTGGGAGGTATGAAATGAACACTTTCCTCTTCCCAAATGGTTTTATTAGTTTTATAAGAATTTTCTTCTCTGTTATATCTCTAGCTCAAGGATGTACTTCAGTCTGACCTTGAACTCTTACCTCATTCTCCTCATCATTTGCCTATCTTATAAGCATTTCTTTCTCCTCCTACCATTCCTCTTCTGCCTCCTCCCCTTCCTTTTCCTTCCTCCTTTTCTCTCCCCATTTCTCTTCCTCCTTCACTGCTATTGTAGTGAGGTATTTATCTATTTATTTTTATTCTTTGATCATTTCATACATGTATATACTCAACTTTGATTTCTCTACCCATTACTCTCAGCCCCCATCTCTGCTTCTTTTTTCCTAATATGCCTCCTATTTTGATGTCCTATTTTTGACCCACAGAATTTAATTATGGTTGTTTACTTGAGCATGAAAGGGAGACTGTTTACTGGAATATGGACAACCTGTCAGTGCCTACCTCACTATAGAATGTGACATACCCTCCCCTGGACTTAGGAACTATCTCAGACTCCTCGTGAGCTCTTCCCTCATGCATAATGAAATGCCAGTGGGTTCCATCTTATGCAGGTCTTACATAGGTAACCACAGCTACAGTGAGTTCATGAGTGCAATGGTTTTGTCAAGTCCAGAAGATTCTGTCTGGCAGCACTCCTCAAATGAACAAGGTTGCATTTCTTCTGCTTCAAGGGCCACTGCTGAATTTTAAGAAACAATACATTAATTCTTTCTCTTTGGGTCTCAGATGAGTGTGCTGCCAAGTGCAATGTGGTTTCCATAGAGAGAGTTCGTGGCCTTGCCTAGGGCTGGGCTGAATTCTCCTAAGTAGATGCATGTCTCTTGAAAGTATGCACTAGTCACGCATGAAACATCTTCCTATGGGTGAAGCCTTCAGTTTGGTCCACAGTCCTCCTCTGGCTCACACCCAGGATCCGTAAATGAAATAGCAGTGGGTCCCAGGGAGACTCTCGCCCCCAGTTGCTCTCTTTCTTGCTCTCTGCATTTCCTAAGGACATGTTTGGTGTTATACAGAAGAAAACCGATAGGCCTAAATAGAGTTCAGGGAGTAAGATTAGGGTTATGCATAGATATTAATTAGTTCCAAACTGAGACAGCTGTAGTAGGAGCACGATGGAGAATAGAAGGGGTTACCTCTCATCACTCTAGCAGAGGAAGCTGGGAGGGAGAGGCTCAGGGGGGCGACAGTGAATAGTGATGTGGAGAGAGTGCACCTGATGTGGGAAGGGGGTGGCTAGAACAGTCGGTCTTCGTTACATTAAGGCTCTATAAAAGTTCCTCTTGCTGACTTTGGTTGGGCTCTCCAGAACAACCCCAACTCTGCTGAATTATTCTTTCATAGACACTTTCTGTCTACTGGATCCCAGCTCCCATGTCTTTCCCAGCTCTTTTCTCTCATGGGCTAGACATTCCATCGTGTTGCCCTGTGTTGTGTGGTTTCTGAGATCTCATCTTCATGATCTTCTATACTGTCTGTTTTAATTTGTACTTTTAATGAAATTTATTTATTCACTTTACATCTGTATCGCAGCCCCCTTCCTCCTCTCTTCTCAGTCCCATCCTCTCACCATCTTCCTCCTTCCCCCTCTCCCCTTGTCCACAAAAAAGAGAGCCCCCCTCACCAATCCACTCCAGCACATTAAATCCATAAGGACTAAGTCCACTCTCTTCCACTGAGGCCCAGCAAAGGCAGCTAGGGGAAAGTGATCCAAAAGCAGACAGCAGAGTCCATGTCAGAGACAGCCCCTGCTCCACTCTATAGGGGACCTTCATGAAGTCCAAGCTGCCCGTCAGCTACATATGCGTAGGGGGGTGTAGGTCCAGGCAATGCATGGTCTTTGGTTGGTGCTTCAATTTCTGTGAGCTCCCCATGAATCTCGATTAGTTGACTCTGTTGATCTGGTGGAGGTGTTGTCCCCTCCAGACCCCTCTATCCTTCCACCAACTCTTCCACGAGACTGCCCGAGCTCCTCCTAATGTTTGGCTGTGGGTCCTGCATCAATCAATTGCTGGAAGGAGCCTCTCGGAATCCAGTCATGCTAGTCCCCTGTCTGCAAGCACAGCAGAGTAGCATTAATAGTTCCACGGGTTAGCTTTCTCCCATGCATGGAGTGAATCTCAAGTTGTGCCAGTCATTGTTTGGCCCTTCCCTTGATCTCAGCTCAATCTTTTTCCGTGCAAACTATGTTGCCAAGGTAAATTTTGAGTCAAAGATTTTGTGAGTGGGTCGGTGTCCTCTCACTCCACTGGAAGTCCTGCCTGGGTATAGAAATTAGTAACGCCAGTCTCTGTATCCCCCACTGCTGGGAGACATAGCTAGAGTCCCCCTCTGTCCTCCCAGGAGCCTACTCCATCCTGGGTCTCCAGCTTGTCCCAGAGATGCTGCCCATTAGTTTCCCTTCTCTCTCCAACGCTCTCAACTCCCACTCCAAGCTCTCCTTCCATCTGATCGCCACCTTTGTTCCCCTTCACACCCCCTCTGCCACCTGGTCCTCTCTTTATCCACTTCCAATGTCTATTTTATTTCCTCCTCCCTTGGACCCTCCTTGTTACTTGACTGTAGATTGTAGAATGGTTATCCTGTATTATATGACTAAAATCCACTTTTGAGTGAATACATACCACATGTGTCTTTCTGGGCCTGGGTTTCCTCACTCGGGATAATATTTTCTAGTTCCATCTATTTGTTTGCAGATTTTGAGGTTTCCTTGTTTTTTAGTAGCTGAGTAGTATTTCATTGTGTAAGTGTACCACATGTTCTTTGCCCATCCTTCTGTTGAGAGGCATCTAGGCTGTTTCCAGTTTCTGGCTATTATGAATAGAGATGCTATGAACATAGTTGAGTAAGTGTCCTTGTGGTATGGTGGGACATCTTTTGGGTGTATTCCGAGGAGTGGTATAGCTGGGTCTTGAGTTAGATCTATTCTCAATTTTCTGAGAAATCTCCAGATTGATTTCCACAGTGGCAGTACAAGCTTGCACTCCCACCAGCAACAAAAAGGTGTTCCTCTTCCTGCACATCCTCACCAGCATGTGCTGTCACTGCATTTTTGATCTTAGTCATTCTGACAGGAGTAAGATGGAATCTCAGAGTTGTTTTGATTTGCATTTTCCTGATAACCAAGGATGCTGAGCATTTCTTCAAGTGCTTCTCAGCTATTAGAGATTCCTCTGTTGAGAATTCTCTCTTTAGCTCTATACTTCATTTTTAATTGAATTATTGTTTTGTTGGTATTTAATTTCTTTAATTCTCTTATATTTTTGGTTGTGAGACTACCCTTTAATGGCCAAGCCATCTCTCCATCCCTATTTCTTGAATTCTTTATATCTTTTGGATATTAACCCTCTGTCAGATGTAGGGTTGGTGAAGATTTTTTTCCCAATCTGTAGTTGGTTGTTTTGTTGAAAGTGTCCTTTGACTTACAGAAGCTTTTCAGTTTCATGAGGTCTTGTTTATTAATTGTTGATCTTAGAACCTGAGCTGTTGGTGTTCTGTTCAGGAAGTTGTCTCTTGTGCCAATGAGCTCAAGGCTCTTTCCCATTTTTTCTTTTATTAGGTTTAGTGTATTCAGTTTTATGTTGAGGTCTTTGATCCACTTAGACTTAAGTTTTGTGCAGGGTGATAAATGTGGATCAATTTGCATACTTCTACATGAAAATACCCAGTAAGACCAGCATCATTTGTTGAAGAAGCTTTTTTTCTCCATTGTATGGTTTTGGCTTCTTTGTCAATAATTAAGTATCCATAAGTATGTGGGTTTATTTCTGGGTCTTCAATTTGATTCCATTAATCAATCTGTCTGTTTTTATGCCAACACCATGGGGGGGGGGTTATTACTATTGCTTTGTGGTACAACTTGAAATCAGGGATGATGATACCTCCAGAAGTTTTTATTATACAGAATTGTTTTTAGTTATTCTGGGTCTTTAATTTTTCCATATGAAGTTGAAGATGGCTCTTTCTAGGTCTGTACAAAATTGTATTGGAATTTTGATGGAAATTGCAATGACTATGTAGATTGATTTTGGTAAGATGACCATTTTTACTGTGTTAACCCTACTGATCCATGAGCATGGGAGATCGTTCCACCTTCTCATATCTTTTTCAATTTCTTTCTTCAGAGACTTGAAGTTTTTGTCATACATGTCTTTCACCTGCTTGGTTAGAGGTACACCAAGATAGTTTATATTTTGGGGGCTATTGTGAAAGGTATTGTACCCTAATTTCTTTATCAGCCCCTTTGTTGTTTGTATAAAGGAGAACAACTGATTTTGGGGGGTTAATTTTCTATCCAGCCACTTTGCTGAAGGTGTTTAAAAGTTTTCCAGTAGAGTTTTGGGGTCACCTACATATATCATATCATCTGTGAATAACAATATTTTGACTTCCTCCTTTCCAATTTGTACCATCTTGATCTCCTCTGGTTGTCTTATTGCACTAGCTAGAACTTCAAGTACTATGTTGAAAAGTTATGAAGAGAATGGGCAGCCTTGTCTTGTCCCTGATTTTAGTGGAATTGATTTAAGTCTCTCTCCATTTAATTTGATATTGGCTATCAGCTTGATGTATATTGCCTTCATTATGTTTAGGTTTGGGCCTTGAGGCTCTGATCTTTCCAATACTTTTATCATTGTTAGACTTTAAATTTTGTCAAAGGATCTGAGGTATTGGATTTTATCAAAGGCTTTTCATCATCTAATGAGATCATTATGTGTTTATTCTTTCAGTTTGTTTATATGGTGGATTATATTGGTGGATTTTCATATGTTGAACCATCCCTGCATCTCAAGGATGAAGCCTACTTGATCATAGTGGATGATATTTTTGATGATTTCTTGGATTTGGTTTGCAAGTATTTTATTGGATATTTTTGCATTAATATTCATGAGGGATAGTGGTCTGAAATTCTCTTTCTTAGTTAAATCTTTGTATGGTTTTTGGTATAGGTGTGACTGTGGCTTCATAGAATGAGTTTGGCAATATTCCTTCTGCTTCTATTCTGTGAAATAGTTTGAGGAGTATTGGTATTACCTCTTCTTTGAAAGCCTGGTAGAATTCTGCAATAAAACCATCTAGCCCTGGACTTTTGTTGTTGTTGTTGTTGTTGTTGTTGTTGTTGTTGTTGTTGTTGTGAGACTTTTATTGATTGCTTCTATTTCCTTAGGGTTTATAGGATATTTAGAATGTTAACCTGATCTTGAGTTAACTTTGGTAAGTGAAATCTGTCATGAAATCATGCATTGCATTTAGATTTTCCAGTTTTGTGGAGTACAAGCCTTTGAAGTATGACCTAGTGATTCTTTGGATTTTCTCACTGTCTGTTGTTATGTCCTCCTTTTGACTTCTGATTTTGTTAACTTGGCTGTTATCTTTCTGCCTTCTAGTTAGTATGGCTAAGGCTTATCTATCTTGTTTGTTTTCCCAAAGAACCAGCTTTTGGTTTTGTTGGTTTTTATATTTTTCTTTTTGTTGCTAAATTACTAATTTCTGCCCTCAGTTTGATTGTTTCCTGCTGTTTGGTGTGTTTGCTTTTTTTATTCTAGAGCTTTAAGATGTGCTATTAAGTTGCTAGTATGAGACCTCTCCAATTTATTTATGAAGGCTCTTAGTGCTATAAACTTACCTCTTAGCACTGCTTTTATTGTGTCCCAAAAGTTTGGTGTATTGTGCTTTCATTTTCATTGAATTCTAGAAAGTCATTAATATCTTTCTTAATTTCTTCCCTGACCCAGTGGTCATTAAATAGAGAGTTGTTTAGTTTCCATGAGTTTGTAGCTATTCTGTTGTTTCTGTTGTTGTTGAGGTCCAGCTTTAATCCATGGTGGTGTGATAAGATACAAAGGATTATTTAAATCTTCTTGGATATGTTGAGGCTTGTTTTGTGACCCAGTATATGGTCAGTTTTGGAGAAGGTTATGTGTGGTGCTAAGATGAATGTGTATTCTTTTGTGTTTGGGTGAAAAGCTCTGTGTATATCTGTTAGGTCCATTTGATTCATAATGTTGGTTAGTTTCCTTATTTCTATGTTTAGTTTCTGTCTCTTGACCTGTCCATTGGTGGGAGAGGAGTGTTGAAGTCTTCTGTTATTAATATGAAAGGTTGAAGTGTAATTTAAGCTTTAGTAATATTTCTTTTATGAATGTGGGTATGCTTGTATTTGGGGCATAGATGTTCAGAATTGAGAAGTCATTGTGGATTTTTCCTTTGCGTATGAAGTGTCCTTTCCTATTTCTTTTGATTACATTTGGTTGAAAGTCTATTTCATTAGATATTAGTATGGCTAATTCAGCTTGCTTCTCGGGTCCGTTTTCTTGGAAAACCTTTTTCCAGCCCTTCACTCTGAGCTAATATCTATCTTTGTTGCCAAGGTGTATTTCTTGTATGCAGCAGAATGATGAATTCTGTTTTCATATCCAATCTGTTAGTCTGCGTCTTTTTACTGAAGAATTTAGTTCATTGATGTTAAGAGAGATTAATGACCAATGATTGATTGTTAATTCCTGTAATTTTTTTTAATTCCCATAATTTTGATGATGATGGTGGTGATGGTAGAGGTGATGGTGGTGGTGGTGGTGGTGGTGTGTGTGTGTGTGTGTGTGTGTGTGTGTGTATGTGTGTGTCCCTGCTTTTGTCTTTGCTTGGGTGAAATTATTTCCTATGTTTTCTTGGGTATAGTTACCCTCCTTGGGTTAGGGTTTTCCTTCTATTATCCTCTGTAGGGCTGAGTTAGTGGAAAGATTGATTAAATTGGTGTCATCATGATTATCATATTTTCTCCATCTATTGTTATTGAAAGTTTTGCTGGATATAGTAGTCTGGGCTGACATCTGTAGTCTCTTAGCGTCTTCATGATATCTGTCAGGCCCTTCTCTGTTAAGTCTGGTATAATTCTAATATGTCTGCCTTTGTATGTTACTTGGCCCTTATCCCTTGCAGCTTTTAATATTCTTTCTTTGTTCTGTAATTTAGTGTTTTGATTATTATGTGGCAAGAGTATTTTCTTTTTTGGTCCAATCTATTTGGTGTTCTGTAAGCTTCTTGTATGTTTATAGGCATCTCTTTAGGTTAGGGAAATGTTCCATGATTTTGTTGAAGATATTTTCTGGACCTTTGAGCTGGGAATCTTTTCCTTCTATTCTATTATTCTTAGGTTTGGTGGTTTCATAGTGTCCCAAGTCTCCTGGATGTTTTGTGTTAGAAACATTTTAGAGTTAGCATTTTCTTTAACCAATATATCAGTGTATTCTGTCTTATCTTCTATGCCTGAGAGTCTCTCTCCCTTCTCTTGTATTCTGTTGTTGATGCTTATGTCTGTAGTTCCTGTAATCTTTCCTAGGTCTTCCATCTCCAGGACTACCTCAGTTTATGTTTTCTTTATTGCTTAAATTTCCATTTTCAGGTCTTGAACAGTTTTATTCATATCCTCCTGTTTGCTTGTATTTTCTGCATTTCTTTAAGAGATTTATTCATTTCCTTCACCTGCTTAATTGTATTTCCTGTATTTCTTTGAGGTGTTTATTCATTTCTTCTTTAAAGTCCTCTATTATTTTCATAAGACTAGATTTAAGGTCATTTTCTTGCTCTTCAGGTGTGTTAGGATGTCCAAGGCTTGTTGTTAGCAGGATAACTGTCTTCTGGTGGTGCCACTTTGCCTTGGGTTTTGTTGAGTGTGTTTCTAGGCTGTCCTTTACCCATCTAGTTGTCCCTGGTGCTGCCAGGCCTGACGGTCTCTGATGGCAGTAGGCCTCTGGGATTGCAGGTTGCACTAAGAAGCCCTGATGACTGCAGGCTTCTGGTGGCTGACTGTCTTCAGCAGTCCCTGAAGGCTGCCACCTCTGGGATTGCAGGTAGAGTGGCTCAGAGGACACGGGACAGGCCTCATCATTGCTGGGGTTTCCTGGAGGAACCTGACAAACAAAGGATTCGGGGATGCATCTTACCTGTTAGTCCCTGAGGGCTGCTGCTCTCCGGGAGTTCAGGCAGAACTGGGACCTGGGAAATGGCGTGTGCATGTGCACGTGCAGAGAGCATGGGGCAGGCCTCACTGCTTTTTTTTTTTTTTTTAAGTAGGGCTCCTGATGCAGATCTGGCACTCCTGCAGTGGTGTGTGCAGGTAGATATGCTGGGGCCATTGTGTTCTCTGCTATGAAAACCAATCATTGTCATTCAGTCATCTCAATCCAGGCATCGTGGTTTCTATGGCGAAAATGCCACATATAGGTCCATGTGTCCAAAACCTTAGTCTTCAGCTGGTGGCATTGCCTTTGAAAGGTTGTAGAAACTTTAGAGAAGAGAATCTGTTGGAGGAAGCGGACTGCTGTGGGTGGTAATTGATATTTATAGCCCTGTGGTACATTCTGTCATGTCTCTGCTTCCTGTTTTGCTGAGATGTGAGGAGTTCCAAGTACATAGTCTCACTAATACGGAGCTCCCTGCCATGCTGATTTCTCTGCCATGGTGGACCGTGTCCCTAAAGACTGTGAGTCAAAACAAACCTTTCTCCCGGGAGTTGCTTTTGCCAGGTTTTCTGACACAGCAATAAGAAAAGGATCTTTTTTCATATGCACTTTGTGTAGATTGGATCAAAGCAAGCTCATCACAGGGCACTGTTCCTTGTTCTCCAACTAAGGGTATGATTTGATAATTGGAAACCATATATCATTCATTTTTAATCTGGTAATCTTAGAGTTGGCTGTATTATCTCCAAATACCAGAACTTTGAATTATATTTGTAAAACTGGCAGCAGTTTAGAAAGTACTCTTCCTGATTCTGATTCCCCATTTGACACTCATACATTGAACAAGCAAGGGTTGGGGGCTTGGGCTCATTCTCTTCAGCCCCAGCATTTGAATGGGTCAAGGGATTAGGTGTTAGTGACATGAGTAGTGGGCAGTAGTCCAGGACAGGTGGCTGCCTCTGGCTAGTACAATGAATGATGATACTGCAGGTGAACACATGTGTTCAGAGGGCTGCACTGTGTTTTATTTTGAGACAGAGCCTAGGCTGACCTGGGACTTCTGACCCTTCCACCTCCACCTCCACCGTGCTGAGACTATAGTCATGCATCACTGTGGGGACCAAACACAGGGTTTTGCATGCGTTTGCAAACAGTCTACCAAGAGTCACATCCCCAGGCCTAACATGCTGCAGTGATGACCTGATGCCGGAGGAATCCTTAGGGAGCTTGTCAAAGCCCTTGACCTATGACATTTTCCCCCATGAGCTGGCTTCAGCCCAGGCCAGGGAGTATTTGTATGACTGACCAGAAGTACAAACATGACCATGGCATTGTGGCTGCGGTAGCTATGCTGTGTAGGGTGAATGGCTCTCCTGCTTGGCTACAGGCTAACCTCATGTTTGACTGCCAATACCTTTGGCCTCATTGGGCTCAGAAGCTCAAAATCAAGGGGACTGACTCAGAGTTCTTTTCACACACCCCACAGCTCTGACTTCATGCCACAGTAGACAGTGTGGGCTTGGCAGCCTGCGAGGGAAGAGTCTCCTGAAACACGTATTTACTGAATCACAACTCTTTAGACTGGTGCTCTATATTTACCAAATCTAACATGGCTGCCAAGGTTCTACTCTTCTCCCATGGCTCTGGTTCCACTCAGCTGTAACAATCACTATTTTTAATGCTGAGTGAATGTCACATTTTTCCCTCTCATTGGAGGATTCTAATTATCTGTTTGTCAGGTTTCCCTCTGAGAAAATGAATGTTCAAGATTTCTTGCAGGAGGGCTTCTTATCCTGACCCCCTTTCTATCTTGGCAGTTGTAAGAGTGTCTGGATGTCATTCTGTATCTTTTTAATACCTGGATATACATCTCTTATGACTTTTTGCAACTTTAAATTATCTATTGAAGCCTTTCCATATTTATAAAAATTATTTCTACCATTATCTAATCTGTAATAGCAAGGAAAGGTGTCTAAAAATAAAGATGCTTATTCTAAAAGCAAGCATGGTCATTGTTGAAAAGGTATTAATTCTAGAAGTATAAATTAAGCTATCATTAATTATGTCACACCAACACTGCTGATTATAACATAGTATGAACAACTCCTCTCGAGTGTGGTCATGTGCACAGCCATCACCTTGTGGATGTAAAATCCTTTTTTCAATTATTCCTCCTTTCTTCCATTATCATTAGCAGTGACCAACTCATGTCATCATTATTAACATCAGCTAAAATTTTCTGTGTGGAAAATCCATTTCATTGATTCATGTAAGCAAAACCATGAGTGCCTTCGCTAGAAAGTTTTTTCAGTTTCCATCTCTTTCTCATTTAGATTTTTTAAAAGTATCATTATACTCAGGGGACATTTGTAAGGTTCTTGATACATATTTTCAAGTTGCTTTCCAAAAGGGTTGAATCCCTTTAAACTCCTACTAGCAGTATGTGAGATTACTTATTGGTACGATGTAGCCTATGAAAACCATAGCTATGAATTCAAAGGGGGGAAAATAGGAGCCTATATTAGGAGAATGATGGAAGTGTTTTCCGAGTTGAGCAGATCTCACAACAACTGAAGGTCTTAAGCCAGGACACACATGGTGGAAAGATGCAGACAATTATGGTGCTTATGCATGATAGATAAGCAGCCATAGACTTGGTCACAAGGACTCTGCTGTTATCACCCATGTTTCGTATACCCATTTTTCTCTGCTCACTTATTTGCCCATTTTTTTCTAGTTTTCTTTCTGTTGATATAATTAAAAAGTTTTAAGCAGAAGCAACATTGGGGAGAAAGGAGTTTATTTAGCTTACAGTTTCAGGTTACAGTGCAGCTTTGAGAAAAGTCTAGGCAGATACTTTATGGCTACTCCACACAGCATTACTTCCGATCACGGAACTCACATCCAAGAGGGTACAGCTGGAGCCATGGAGGAGAGGATGCTTGCTAGTTTGTCCTCAGCTAGTTCTCTTACAGTTTAGGACCACTTGCCTAGGTATTGCTCCATCCACAAGTGGCCCAGGCCCTCCCACATCACTTAACCATCAAGGTATCACCCACAGACGTGTGCACAGGCCAGTCTGATATAGGCAATTCCTTCTGTATGGCTCTCCTCTCACATGATGCTTGGCTGTGTCAGGATGACAGCTAAAACAGTGTCACTAGGACATATGTACTTGCCATCTTTTCTCTAATCCTTTATGCCTATAGTGATCCATTTATTAAATCAGAGGGTTAAACTCTGAGGAGTCATAAACCGATGAGAGTGTTTCTTCTCTGAAAGAGGGGTATGCATAGTCTAATGGCAAAGGCAGGCACAAGGACCCCAATGGACAATGCAGGTAACAGATGCTGAATGTTAGCAAGGATTGGATTTCAGCCGACCCCTTGCTCTAGAACTCCTTTTTAAAGGAGATAATGCTTGGAATCTACATCAAGGCATGTTTGGATTTTCTTGTGGCTGATCCAAAGATGAAGGTACACTCACTGCCCTGTAACAACTGGCTCAAAAGGGCATGAGACCAAACCAAAACAACATTGAGATTCCATCTTACACCCATCAGAATGACTAAAATCAAAAATTCAAGTAACACCACATGCTGGCGAGGATGGAGAAAGAGGAACACTCCTTCATTTCTGGTAGGAATGCAAACTGGTACAACTACTTTGGAAATCTATCTGGTGTTTTCTCAGAAAAATGGGAATAGGGCTTCCTCAAGACCCAGCTAGTCCACTCCTTGAAATATACTGAGAAAATGCTCCACCACACAACAAGGACATATGCTCAACCATGTTCATAGCAGCCTTATTCATAATAGCCAGAACATGGAAACAGCCTAACTGTCTCTCAGTAGAAGAATAGGTAAAGAAACTGTGGTACATTTACACTTTGGAATACTACTCAGCTATTAAAAACAAGGAATTCCTGAAATTTGTGGACAAATGGATTGAACTAGAAATGATCATGAGTGAGTTCACTCAGAGGCAGAAGTGGTATATACTCACTTATATCTAGACACTAGCCCAAGGGGCATGTCCCATGAAAGTCTTCACTTACCAGGAAAGTCGGTCAGAGGGGAGGACATCCTATTGGGACTTTAAGTGAGAGAAGCATGGAAGAATGGGGAAATAGAAGGATCCAGAGGGTCCTAGAAACCTACAAGAAGAATATTACACCAGGTGATCTGGGCCCAGGGGTCCTGCTCAAACTATGACACCAGCCAAGGGTAATACAGGCAGTAAGCTTCGAAGCCCTACCCAGATCTGGCCAATGGACAGGACATTCTCCACTGTTGAGTGAAGAGTGGGGACTAACTTTCACACGAACTCTGGTGCCCCATTTTTAACCACGTCCCCTTGATGGGGAGGCCTGGTGGCACCACATGAACAAACACACAGAGGGAACATAACTCTTCCTGTTTGCTGCTTGATCACAATAGTCACCGGCCTTTATGCAATTGGGAAACCAGTGTTCGTCCCACTGATCAGACATGGCAGAGCTGGTGAGCAAAATGCAGGGGGCAAGTACCTGCCCTGGGTAAATAAAGAAGTTGAAGAAACTCCTCTACTTTTAAATACCACATTTAAAATGGTCTCATTTAGGATATGGTCAAGACTCCAACAAGCAGCTACACAACAATCATAAAGCATTTCAGCACAATGTATGATACTATTTTCCCAGGGTCAACCCCCCCAAACATCAAACTGGACAACCCCATTGATACCAGGGGTGCAGCTGCTTGGCTTGTGGTTCCAGAACGTAACACTAGGCTCCTTTCACAATTGCTAGAGCTGGAGAAGGATGCATGCAGATCTTGCTGGAAAAGCACTCATAATCCAGGTCAAGATGGTCGCTGTATATGCAGAGATGACTATCTGCCTCATAGTCAGGTCATTTGTCGATGAAAACTTCTCCGATGGACCCATGTTTACTGGCAAGAGAGTGGAGATTAGAAGACTCAGCTTAGCCGAGGCAGACCTCAAGAAAGCACACAGAGGAGAACTCTTTCCATGTGTCAAAGCACTCAGGCTTGATGGGCATGAGAGAATGAGTTCGGCAAATTTCCCAAATTTGTGTAAGGTTGCAAATTTGAGGAAGAGAAAACCTGATGGTACATTCAAAGACTACAAGTATACTAAAGAAAGCCTGTCCAGGTTGACAGGCTTCAAAGTAGACCTGGCAGTCAGCAAACCACCAAAGAGGATACGCGGGATTAGCAATGAAGACCAAGAAGCATTGAAGGAGGAGTTTGGTTTTAGTGATGAGGACATTTGTCCAAGCAAGGCTAGGCCTGTAAGACAATTGAATGCACAGCAGAAAGGCACCAGCAACATAGATGAACTGTTTGCACCAATCAGGACAATTTTCAGCAGTTAGGGGGGAAAAATCAGGAGATAGTGCTCTTGTGAGCAGACCTAAAGGACTGGAGGAGACATCCCCAAGAATTGTGTTAGGAGGCAACGGAGTCTTGACAAGATAGGTATTGTGATCAGAAATACATGAGACTTTTGGAAACTCCAAGATGGCCAATGTGCCTGAGCCCAAGGGGACTTGGGAGGTGACTGGAAATGAGATAGGCCTTATCTCTAGGCACCAGTGAAGGAGGACGCTGTGTGCAAGAATACGAAATTCAAGCAAGTTTTGGAAGCACCACTGGGAAGTGGTTTTCTTCTGGGAGAGTCATAGTGACTCTGCAGGCTAGAAGGGTCAGTCACCCTGCAGAGCAAGAAGGAGGGCATCTGTTTTCTTTTCTGTTGCTGTGATAACATACTCTGACAAAAGCAACTTAAGGAAAAGTTTATTTTGCTCAGTTGTAGGTTACAGTCTATAGTGACGTGGGAATCACAGCAGTAGGAGCTTGAGGGAGCAGGTTACGCCGCACCCACAGTCAAGAAGCAAGTAATGCTTGTGATTTAGCATCCTTTCTCCAGTTCATTTGGTCCAGGACTCAAGAGATGAAATAGTCCCACCCACAACTGAAATAGGTTTTCCCATATCAATTAATGTAATTGAGATAACTCCCCAGGAGTATGCCCAGAGCTTGTCTCCAAGGTAGTTCTAGATTCTGGCAAGCTTACAAGTAATACTAACTACCAGAACAGGACATGTGGGCACCCCAGAGAGGGCAGTGAGGAGGTTGGAAAGTACTCTTGGTGGGATGATAAGGGGCTGGGTTTAGCCAGCCACAGTAGTGTTGGAAAGAAACAGGTCAGTCTATGAGATGTTAAAGAGTTGGATTGGTGAGACATGGGGGCCAACTGGTAGTAAAGGGTGGTGTGGTGGGTGGTGTAGTAGTGTTCTGGCCAGGTTGATTGCTTTCATTTGATCTGCTTTCAGCCCTGAGTGTAACCTGACATCTTGGTCTTTCAACTGTACTAGCTGTAGGAAGGAGGACCAGATCTCCACAGATCAGCCAACCTACTGTTGAAACTCCACAACATGCCTTGTGCTGTTCTCAATGCGAAATAAGTGAGAGAGGTGTCTTGTGATTAGTGAACACTGTCGATGGTGTTCTCTCTGCTAGGACAGTTACAACAGATGAGTCATAGTCTATCCAGTGTTGAGTTGTGTAATCTTAGAAGAGGATGGGGATCAAAGTAACAGCTGGGGAAGAGGCAGGACCTGAGCCAGGCTGGGGAGAATGGGCATTATAAGTCCATAGTGCTGTGAGTGTACAGTGATGGTGAGGCCAACTACCAGATTTGGATGCAGACTGAGGTTCTGTGCATCTTCTCAAACAATCCGTCAAGCTAGTTTAGGGTTAGAGACTTTGAAATGGGAAATTATCATAACTAGATGGTCTAATTTGGGTACTGTGATTGCCATCAAAATGCCCTATAGCATCATTTCTTACTCCTTAAACATTTTGGTGGCATCCTTGAAGACCTTCCTGTCCCCTTGAGGTAAAGTGCAGGAACCACTTGTATTCACAGAATGTGAGGCATGATGCTAATGAGACTATATGGGCTGGGATTGCACCAGAACCCTCTGTTTCATGCTAAGGTAGACCTGGCTGTGCTGACAGATTCTTTGGTTGGGGAACTAATGATCAAGAAAAGCATCGTGTGAGTCAGGCCTGATGAGAAGGGCTGGCAATCTCAGCTGGTCAGGAGGCTGAGACAGAAGAATCATAAATTCATGACCAACTTGGGCAACTTAGTAACATTCTGCCTCAAAGTGGGTGGGGGCGGGAAGAGGGAAGATGTAACCTAGTAGTAGAGAGCCTGCCTAGGTGTGTAAGATGTTGGGTTCAATTACCCATAACTAATGAAGAGACAGAAATGCCTTTCAGTGCTGCTGTGACTGGAGTGGCCCATTGGGTCACTGTATTCACCCACTTTACCTGTGGGTAGGATGGGCGGGTTCCAGACTGAGAACGAATGGCTCCACTGTTACCTGGGACCATGTGCCTCCACATTTCTGTCTGGTTTCATTTCTTGAGTTGTCAGAAGGACTAAAGTCTTGAGAAGGAAACCTTGGATGCTAACCCTAAAGTCTTAGCAAAACAGGGTAGCCATATGCCAACACATAGTAGCATATGCAGGTATGAGGTCAGGGGACCCAGGGAAGACTGGGTGAAGTGCCTCTATGGTAAATTGAATTGTTGCTAACAAAGTTCTCAGCTTGGTGTTCTGTCTTAATATCTAATTCTAGTTCTTCTCTTTTGAGACCCTGAAGACCCTCTTTTTGGTGAATAAGACTTGTATTTTCCTTGGAAGATCTCTCACATCTCTTACTCTATGCTGAAATTTATTTATTTATTGATTGATTGATTGTCCTCACTCATAACTCTTTGCTTAAAACTCCTTTCTTATGCCCCAGTGTCCCAGACTCCAACTAGACAGGCCATCTCCCAGCAGTAAGTCAAGCTCCTATGTTGTAGGCGGTCTATATGGAGGGAATTGTGTGAAAATTCTGCCCTGTCCCTTTGAAAGACAAGCCATATGTTGTAACATGACCTAGTGGCTTACAAAGAGGTCAACATCTTACCTGGTCAGTTACCCTGCCTTATTAGAAGTATTGGCTTGAGTCCTGGCACCTGGACCTTACTCAGAAGGTTCTAGGGATGGTCTTCCCTGGTCAGTAAGCCTGTTCGTCTTGAGTTCTAAGAACCCACCCTTTAAGAGTTGGAAGAAAGAGGCAATAGGAACATTTCTACTCATTTCTAAAGCCCACATTCCTGCACGGAGAGAGCTTGGCCACAAGGTTTTGGAATGGCCTTGACGAGTGTCTGGATGCTTGTGAGGCATGGAGAATATTCCATAATTTGTTTGCTCCTGTCTACTGTACTAGGAGTGTGAAGTGTTATGAAATGCTTCCCAACTATTTTCCACAACAGAGAAAGGTCTAGTGGCAATTCTCAAGTGTGGTGCCAGTGACCAGCATTTGCTCTGAGCTTCGGCTCTTGGAAAAGAAGTGGGATCTCTCCAGTGGCTATTCTTTTAGCACTGTATGCTTTCTCACTGACCTGCTATCCAGTGGGTGGAGACATGTTGGCAGAGAGTAAGAAATGATGATCCTGGGGTCTCCTGACTTCTTGATTGACATGTAAAGTTTTATATGCCTTTCTTCCGCCCTTTGACTCACCATAAGCTGTGCATCAGCAAGGAGCAGAACACTATTTTCTGACAATTTTAGAGTCTTCTTTATGTTCTAAAGAGATTATAACTGTGGCATGCCTGGTAAGAAAAATAAAAATTAACTAAATCAGAATCAATTTCCTAGCCCCCATGAAAGATCCTTGTAAAAAAATATACTACAGATTCACTCTAAGTAGTGAGGTGATTATGTGTGTGCACACTACGTATGAGAGAAGGAGTAGGAGGAAACAGAAAGAAGAAAAATAAGGTGAGGAGGAGAATGAATGAGGATGTTGTCTGTTGTTCCATTGTCACAGTACCAAAGCCCCAGTGGGATTGGCAGTATCTGGTGGAAACGAAGGAAAAGATGAGCTTGTGGAGGGTGAGAGCCCTGGAGCATGGTAGCAGTGTGGCTTTCTGAAGACCGGTCCCCACTACCATTGCTTCCCCCACCTCTCCATCCAACTCCTACCCCTGCCAGGCAACTCACCAAGGCAGGTGCCCGTCCTTGACCTGGACCTTTGCCCTAGGATTTCAGCATTGGTTGTCTCTCCTCTTGAGCACTGTGCATTGGCTGCCATATCTGCAGCCAGATGGTATCCCCTTCATTCATAACACTAGGATAGAACTAGCATGTGGGGTTTTATGAGACCCCCCCATTCTCTCTCAGCATTCAACAACACATAACATATGCCTGCCAATGGCGGGCTTCACTGATGCAAAGCTGCACAGGACAGAGATCACCCTAACCTCCAGGGCTCCGTGTACTTGCAGCATGCTTCTACTCTAGGAGAACTCCATCACTCCTCAGTGCTCTGCATTCATACCCAGACATCTCATTTCTGATGGCATAGCTGAGGGAAACAAAGCCAGTGGTTATAGGAGATGCCTGACCCCCATCTTTCACACTCACCACAGTATTAGCTGCCATGTAGTCAGTATATAGACACAACCTAAGTGTCTGTCGGTGGATGAATGAATGAAGGAATTGTGATGTATATACACAATAGAAAAATTACCCACTTTACAAAAATGAAGGGGATTGTGCCATTTGGGACAACATGACTGAATTGGAGATTTTCCTAAGTCACAGGAAGATCTCATGCCTCACACCAAGAAGGGAGTGATGGAAAAAGTAATAGTTTAAAAAGTTAGTACAGTGGTTCTCAACCTGTGGGTGAAGACTCCTTTGAGGGTCAAACAACCTTTACACGGGGGTCACGTAAGGCCATTGGAAAACACAGATGTTTACATTACAATTCATAACAGCTACAGTCACAAAATAACAATGAAAATAATTGTATGGCTCGGGAGTTACCACAACATGAAGAATTGTATTAAAGAGTTGTAGCCTTAGGAAGGTTGAAAAGCACTGAGTTAAACACTTATTAATGGTTTGTATTTATGAATACGGTCTATCCCTGAGCATAGTCAGACATATGGCAAAGCAGAAGAGTCGTTAAAGCATACAGTTGGGTTGGAATCTACAGCATGCCCCTCCCCCCAACCTTTGGCCATGGCAAAGCCATAATAGCTCATCTGCTTTGGCCAGTCTTCCTCTCTGGAATTTCAAAGGGAGAAAACAAACCACAGTTGGAGATAGTCTCTCTAGAAAAACATGAGGGAGGGGGAAAAAAAAGAATGAAATTCTCTAGAGGTCTGTCCTTTCTGTAACACAGGGAAATAGAATGATAACAGGGGGAGGGTGTGGGGGAGAAAGAGGTGAGGTGTGGGGAGACGGAAGAGGGAAAACCCAAAGGCTAATGGCGCCGCCGTGCCTGTGAGCATAGGAGAGCTGATTGCAGTGTCTGAGGTGGTAAGGGCTGGAGGAGGGTGTTTGATACTAAAGGGCTTGCAGGGAAGAAGGAGGAAATAAACTAAGACCCGTGGTGTACTGTGCACGAGAGATGGGCATAATTTACTCTTTGGACTGTGCTTTTTAAACTACACTGTTTTTAGACTGGAATATCATAAGTGATGGTTCAATAAGAGTTGCAGATAAAAATAAAAGTGCAGGAATTTATAATGTGAGACTACAGGCGGGCGGGGGGAGGGTAGGTTAGAAAAGAAATAGGGATGAAAAAGAAAAAGAAGGAAGCCAGTTAAACAACATAAATTTCCTGAACACCTGTTCTGTTCTGGGTCTGGCTGTGATCCTGGAAAAAAAGATGACTAACAGAATCGCCCTTGCTCTCCGGCATCGCACAAATAGCAGGGAGGGAGATGTGTTTATCTAGAACTTCCAGGCATGTTACATGGGATGTGTTACCACAGGGCTTCCAAACTCCAAGGCTCATCCCATTGGCCTCACAATTCAAACAACTGAGCATGATGTCAGTGTGGGATGCCAAGGCAGACTGGCCAAATGAATCCTGCATCCATATCAGTGCAAAGTGTAGCATTAATGAAACAATCAGAAGCCTGTGAAAACCCATACATATTTATTGGTCGCTATGATGTAGATACTATACCAAATACTTAAAAAAGCATTCTCGCACATAATCTTCCCACTCACCATATGTGTTGTAAGTTGGTCACTATAACTATCCTTATTTTATAGAAGAGCCTGGGATTCAATCAGAGAAAATGATCTCCTTGTTTGTCACAGGGTCAAATGTTGAAGCGGGAGCAATCACCCAATGACTCATGCTTCAGGGATAGCAGGAGTGGGTGTGGCCAGGAGAAGGGGTGGGGTCAGGTGGTTCCAGGAGATGGCTAAGGGACTTTGGATTTTCAGGAGTCTCTGTGTGGGCTGCAGTGCAGATTAGAGATCAGAATTCCACCTGAAACTCACTGTAGAGTGTTGGTGAGAGGCAGCAGGGGCTGTCAGTACTCAGAAAAGACAAGGGCTGCACTCTGTGTGTGTGTGTGTGTGTGTGTGTGAGTGCATGTGCTTGAGCATGTGTATATATGTATGTGTGTAAATAAAGTGGTGTAAGCAAGACAAATTCACATTCTAATGTTCAATATGTACCAATTGGGAATAGATACTAATTGAGGTCTTGTGTCATAGAAGAACTGTAATTAATCCTTCTTCTATGCTTAATTTCTATCATGGTCAGATAATCCCATGCCTATCATCAAAAGGTACTGCTTAAGAGATGTAGTAGACTCGAGATAAGAATTCATTTTTTAAAATATCTTTGAGTCAGTGGGAATCAAGCCTAACAGAAAGATGGTCATAAGATAAAAACACCTTCCACAACCAATAAATACTTGATATTTGTGTGTGCGTTAATATACAAATAGAGGCTGCATTGATAGTACTGTATCCCATTAAGATGTCAGTAAGTGATAGAGGTGCCCTGGAGAGCTCCTTTAACTGATGGTAGGAAAAGCCATTCCTGTGATCACCATGGAAAACAAGCTGCCGCTTCCTTAAATACCATCTACACAGCAATTCCACTGTTTGATTTATACTCAAGGTGTATGAACCATGCGTCTTGAGCAAGAATGTCCATAAGCACTTCTCAAAAGTGGCAGAAACAAGTGGGAGAAGCCATCCACCACCTAGAAAGTGGTTGAATAGATAGATGGGGGAAAATAGGTATCTCCAAGCTATAGTTGGGTGAAACAAGCTAGAGCCATAGAAGTATGGGAAGTATTATGGTGGGGAAAAGTGAATGATATGGGTACTGTGGTTTGAATGAGAGAAGTCTCCCATGGTCTCAGGCATTTGGATACTTAGTCCCCAGCTGGTGATACAGTTTGAGGATGCCCATGACATCTCACTGTGTTAGAGGAGGTGTGCCACTGGAGACAAGCTTCAGAGGCTTAAGGGCTCCTGTCCGTTTGTGTTTTCTCTCTGCTTCTGCTTCCTAATTACAGTTCAAGATGCTGGCTCTCGGCTTCCTGGCCACCGTGCCTCTATCTGCTATCATGGACTCTTATCCCTCTGGAATTTTAAGCCTAAATAAACTCTTCCATAAGTTACCTTCACCATGGTGTTGTCGCAGCAAAAGAAAAGTAACTAATACACAGGAAGACATCAATAATATTTTTTCAATAATATCTTATAAGTAGAAAATTCTACTTAGTTATAGCCACCAGAACATCCCCATTCAAATTAAAATAATTTAAAAGATCTTCGCATACTTTTGTTAGAAGCACATACAAACACTGCTGATGTATATGAATAAGAGACTGGCCACTCCAGAGGAAGGTAGCTAGGAAGCGAAGATGATGAAGGCAGCTGACTCTCAAGATTATATGTAACCTCAAAGGCAGCTGACTGTCAAGGTTATATGTAACCACAAAGGCAGCTGACTCTTAAGATTATGTGTAACCTTGAAGGCAGTTGCTTCTCAAGTTGTATGTAACCTTTTCTTCTGAGCTAGTAGATTCCTGGGTACTTTATATATAATTAAAAATATGACTTAACTTTGACTAATGGAGAAACATCTGTGGACTGAGTAGGACCACTTTCCAATCATTTAAGCCCTTGTGTGGACAAAGAAGAAAAATCTAGTAAGCTGTATGGCCAACTGACTCCTAGGTCAAGAATTCTGATGACATTTAGTTGATTCTGAAAAATAAAAACAAAAACAAAAACAAAAACAAACCAAACAAACAAAAACACTGTTTGCTACCCGACATGAACAAGAAAGTTGGCATCTAGCACTGCTGTAACAGTGTCATGTGGGTGTCAAGTAGCTGTCCTACGTAAAGCACAGTGTTGGACAGAAAAATAGCAGGCCTCTATCATCTCAATATAATAGGCTGTTGGGTGTCTTTTGCAGAGAGAGAGAGAGAGAGAGAGAGAGAGAGAGAGAGAGAGAGAGAGAGAGATATTAATGTGTTTGGCAGATTTCTAAATTCCATAGAAACCTCACATGCCTATGGAATGGTACATTACCAATGATGTGCAACAGGTCATGTGTGCAACTAAATAAATGAGTAGATGGGGAAAAGTTACAGGAACACCTATCAATCATTTATCTATCTATTGCCTATCATCTATCTACATATTCTCTATCATCTATCTACCTGTCATGTATCTATTATCTATCTTCTATCATTTATCTACTTATCATCTATTATCTATCTTTTATCAATAGGTATATTGATAGTGATAAATATATCTATCATCTACCTACCTATCTATCCACCCATCCATCATCAAATGTCTCATATCACAAGACAGATTTGTTGATCAAAGGAAGAAATCTAGGGGGAGAGGCAGTTTAGAGAGGGCAGTGAAAGCATTTTACACTTGAAGGATTTGAGTTTCCAGGGAGACTGAAGAATTAAAGTGGCCCAGGGCCTCAACTTTATGACTGAGGTGGCAGATTGGGTCATGGAAAACACACTTTTAAACAATTGACTCACCTAGTGGAGAAAGGCAAAGTTTTCTGGAGAGTGAAAACTCTAGGTAGGATTAGAGGAAAACCATGCAGAGTATAGAGCAAGAGTTCTGTCATACAGGGAAGCCAGAAAGGGCCAGAAGGGACAGTGACAGAGCAACGTTGTCTGGAGTTAGCAAGAGAGGTGAGACACTTCCCAGTTTCAGGAAGAGAATGCATGAAGGATGTGGAACAGAAGAAGCAAACGCTGCCTGGAGAGTATTCCAAGGACTTGAGAGAGCAACCCAGGAAGGGACAGTGTGGGGAGTATGGCCAGCCATGAAGCGGGCATTTCACTGAACATGGACACTTTGGGTAACACACCTTTTAGACTCATGCATAAAAGTGAACGTGCAGAGCTCTGGAACCAGTGCTCACTTTAAGGCAGCAACAGCAGAGTTTGGAGCCAGGCACTGGCCGGGTCTTATGAAGCACAGATCCTCACATGACTGCACTCCTCCACCCACAGTGCTGGCCTGCTTACAGACCATGTCCAACCAGGATGCAGCTAATTACAGGCCTTGAGGAAGAGGATGTTAATAAAAGGGCCGTGGCAGAAGGGAAGCAGGGTGGTAGAGAAAGGAGCCTGGCCAAATTAGACTCTTGTTTCTTTTTTGACATAAAGACATAGGATTTTTTTTTTCAAAGACCTGCCTTCTCATGGGACTTCTCCCAAGCAAAGAGAGGTAACCCAGAAATGACCAAAAAAGAGTCATATCGGCTCCAAACCCAGAAGTGGAATGCCAAGCAAGGCTGCATTTCAGCAAAGCTGTTAAGCCCAAGGGCAGCCAGCAGGCCAGAGTGGGAGTGTACCCCAGGCTCACAGTGCCATGAATGCTCGTGAACATGAACCTCGAGCAGCCTACGAAGTCCTCCACACCAACAACCACAGTATGTACCAGCTGCCCAACAGGCATGGCAAGGGTTCCACTGGTGAAACACTGACATGGCAGTGTTTGTGCCTGAAGGGAAATGAGGCCACTGTTGGCATGGCCCTGATCATCATTTCTCCCCTGGTGTATACATACATCAATGTCTGTCTGTATGTCTGTCTCTCTGTCTCTCTCTGTCTCTCTCTTTCTCTCCCTCCCTCCCTTCTTCCCTTCTCCCCCTCTTCCCCATCCCCTCTCTCCCTCCCCTTCTCTGTCTCCTTGCCCTTGTCTCTGTCTCTGCCTCTGTCTCTCTCTCTCTCCCTCTGTCTGTCTTTCTGTCTTTGTCTCTTTCTCTCCCTCTCTCCCTCTTTCCCTCCCTCCCTCTCCCCTTCTTCTCTTTCCCTCCCTCCCTCCTCCTCCTCTTTCTCCTCACTCCCTCCCTTTATTACTTTTTCCTAGTTTGCTCCAAATCTCTTATTTCCCTAATCCTCCTATACCAATTCCTAACCCCATCCTCACGCCAACCAAATGGGAAGCAGTTGGACAGACACCCACCTGGCTCACACAGCAACTCAGGAAAAGTCTCAAATTTATGGAGTATTTTTGCCTTCTCCCTGTCCATGGCTTCAGTGTCCTCTTCAAAGGTGAGAAAAACAAAAGGAGTTTTGTGCTAACATTCCTGTTACCAGAACTAAAGAGTTGATTCAAATAACAGATCAGTCTGAAATGTCAACCACTTTTTCCTCCGTAGGAATTTCTCTGTTCTAGCTGTTATCTGGGATCTTGAAGACCAACTGTGGGGGCTTCTGTGTGAGTGTCCAGCCTTAGAGTCCACACCAACTGTGTCTGGGTAACCTGGCAAAATCTGCCATCCGAAGAAATTTGCCCAATCCATTCTTCTTTCTTCTACAACTTTGCAACTTGAAACCATTAAAAAGGAAAAGTAAAATTGATGTCAAACAAGTTAAAAAGATCACAACCGTTGCTGTTCCTTGACGACCGCTGGCCTGGCTATTACTTGGCTTCTAATTCACAGCCTGAGTAGAGGTCTTCTGAACATGGATGACCATCTTCAAATTTGTGCTTTTTATTGCTGCTGAAGTTGGTCATCATCACAAAGCAGCCTTTGATTGCAGCTGAACGAAGTTGATAATTATCATAAAAAGTTAAGGGAAATCACAGTGAATTAAGAAGAATAGAAAAACTCATCTAAACCCATCTCCCTGCTTTAGCTGTCTGTTTCTTCCTACTTTTAATGCTTCTGTCTATACACAGTTGATTTTACACTATGTATCTTTCACCTTGACCCTTAGCTGCATATAGCATGCATTTCTCCAAACCATTGCCAACTTTAGACAATTGCTGTATTAAGGTAGAGAGCCCATGGTGTGTATGTGGAACAAATCATTACAATGTTTCATTTGGGTAGTTCAAGAGATTCTAAAATTTATGATAACAAAAGAGAATATGATTAATATTTTTCTGGGATAAAAGTTGCTTTATTAATCCATTTTAGACTTTTCTCATATGTTTTATATATAATTGAAGTTTCATTTAGAATTTCTTTTCTTAATACTATACAGGGAAATATTTTGTTGGAGTTACCAGATGAAAGGTAATTGGTATTTAATATCTGAAACTTTTTTCATATTTCTTTGGTGTGTGTGTGTGTGTGTGTGTGTGTGTGTGTGTGTGTGTGTGTGTGTACAGGTGCCAGTTGATCTGTGTATGCTTGGCCAGGAGGATGTCCAGTGTCTTTCTCTTTCATTCTTTGCCATTGTTGTCTGGAGAGAGGGTCACTCAGCAGTTCTTTGGCTATGCAGGCTTTTATGTGAGTGCTGAGGATTTGAACTCAGGTCCTCAGATTTGCAAAGAAAGCACTCATACCCACTGAGCCATCTCCCCAGTCGCCCCTCTGTGTATTTGTCAAATCACTTTCTACAGTATTTCTAATGTACCGTGTACACTCTCAGGAGTAATTGCTTTGAGAATAAAGTGCTGCCTGGTAGTATGTGTGAACCCTGAGGCTGAAGGCAGAGTCATGCCAAACAGTGGCTCCTTTTCATTGGGACTCTGGGATCACATAACTTGTGAACAGCCAAGCTAGTCTACAAAATGACAAAGCAAACGTTACCAGCAAGTAGAAGATTCAGAGTATCACGGGCAAGGGGAGAGTTGACAGAGTTACTGAAAGGCACACGAGCCTACACCGACGTTCTTGTCAGATGGCTGGCTGCGCTGGTAGGCTTCGCTTGGAGCTTGCAGAATTCTCCTGACACCGCCATCAGTGCTTTTCATTTCCCTTTGTCTCGCAGCAACTTCTAGAATACCATCGCGTCGATTCTACTCTGTTAATTTTGATCTGTCACATTCTGTGCGTCCGTACATCCTTGCTTATATTTAGAATCTGCTCGCCTGCTCTCGTCTCCAAATTCCAGGCAGATTTCAAATGCTACTCAGCCAGAGAATGTATGTTGTAACTTTGTCATATAAAGTACATACATACACATGCACACATACACATTTTATGAACCTATCCTGAATGATATGGCCTTTGCTTGGGGGGGGGGGGAATTCTAGGAGAAGCCAGTTTATACTGCAGTGTAGCAAAGACCATATTTTCTCGTATTTAGGAACAAAGGCATGTCAGGCTTTATTGAGTACATCACTAACTATATAACTAGCGTTAAACACTCTATTTGCAACTGTTGCTGTGTGTTTTGTGTGTGATTATCACCCCTAGATCTGCATCCTATAAAAAGATATTTCTGTTTGCTTAATTATAAAGCTCTTTATGAACAGGCTCCTCTGTAAATAGCTTGGTGCGGCTGAAATAGAAATATAATTATAATGAAGGCAGATGTTTGTGAGATACTGGCTCGTGAAACTTGCTCAGAATCTACAGAGGAGCAACGTCGGGAGCGTGTGTTTACCGCGGGCCAAAGCTGGAGCAAGGCATGTTTGCCTCTGGGCTGGGTACGTTTGCCTCCAACTTTTGCTCAGTGGTCTCCATGTTGGGGACAGAATGGGGCTCGCCTGGCTCAGGACTGAGCAGACAGGACTGTTGGTTTGGAGAGAGACTGAGGGAAAAGCTGAGAAGAACAAAGCACCCTGGGTCAGGTTCAAGGGGAGGGAGCCAAGCTGTGTGCACTGTCCTACCCAGTGTACAACCCGAGCTGCTTTAGTGGGGATTTGGGACTGGTTAATCTGCTGTAATTGTGTGAAGGCCATTCAAGGGAGAGAATTTCCTTCCCCCCAATGGGATCTTCTAGAAGCCACTCACACAGGAAAGTAGGCGGAGATGACTAAAAGGCGTGTTCAAGTGACAGGTTTCTCTCCATTTGGAAAAAACACAAAACAAAACAAAACAAAAAAACAGTGTAATCACATGGGGAAAGGCAGCAATCTGTGTGAGGTGTAAACACTGAGACATTAAATGATTGTCCGGTCAAAGCATGGTTTCACAGCTAACAGTCAGTTGTTTCTTTATACATCTTTGACTCAGGTGGAATTCGTTTTGAATTCCTGTGTAAGTAAGTGGACAGGGCCGCTATAGCCACCATGCTTTTCTGCCCACACTTTTTGAGTCGCTATTGCGTGGAGTTTTTAAAATATTTTGAAAACGTTACTGCCTACCCCTGTTCTATGATTCTAAGAACCAAAGGGATTAAAAGGCAGGTTAATGTGGCTATGGGACTCTCACTGTGGATACACTCTCTATGACCACACTTTTAGGCTACTTTCTGTCATGTGCTAACATTTCAGAATTACATCAAAAGGTCCAAAGCACTAACAACTATGGTTTTTAGATGTAATAAACATGAAGTATTTGCGTGTGTGTGTATCATGAAATGTGTGTGTGTGCCTAGGGTTCTGGATCCAAGTACTAATAATTGTCCAAATAGTTACATTTTTGACTATAGGGTAATGTTAAGGATCTTACTTATTAGAGTTATAAGTTCTTCCATTGATTGATCAATTTTCCTCTCTCCCTCAAACATATGTATGTATGTATATATATATATATGCATATATATGTGTATGCACATATATACATATATCATCTATAACCACTTCATGATAAATACTACATATATATATGTATGTTCATACACATGTTATACACATATAAAACACATATGTGAACATACACACATGCTGTATCTTTTATCAACATTTCTCTTTCTGAGAAAGGGGCAGAGTCTTGTGTAGGTCACACTGACTTTAGACTCTGTATATGAGAAAGTATAGCCTTGGATTTGAGATTCTTCTACTTCCATTTCCTCACTGCTGGGAATACAGGCATGCTACAGGACACAGAGATACCTTTCTCTGTACTGCTTGTCCAGAGAGCAGAGCTGTGTGCACGCTTTCACTCTATCAACTGAGCTCCAGCCCTGCCCACATTCCTCACCCTTGAGCACACATCATCCACCATTTTTTAAAACCACACATTATTGTCGTAAATGGCCATGATAAAAGTATTTTCCCTCTGTTCCCCACCTCTTTTTATGCATGGTCTTAACAAGAGAGATTTTGTGCAAGCACTCTTTTAAATGCCTGACAGTCTACAGTCAGCATTTGAGTTAAAGATACGCCAGTGTGGCTGCTGGAAAATTCAAGTGTTCCATACAGAGCAGGGACCTTTGTCAGGAAGCTTGGTGTTACTTAGCAGAAAGAAGTTGCTGTTTGAATCCTTAAGGAGAGGCAGTAATGAAAACAATTGCATATTAGGTGCCCACTGTATGCTAAGTGATGCCACATGTGAGCACTCTGTGCTAAGTGAGGCTGCGTGTGCTTTGGCATTGGAGTTATACCAAGTGGGTTACGGTTCCTGGACTCTTCTGTGTAAGGAGCTGAGTCGCAGTTACACTAAACAGTGTCCTGGTTTGCACTGAAGACATCCTGGCCAGTGCTTCTGTCTATAGCAAATTTAGAGTTGCTACTTAGTCTGGCTTATTTATATGAGTTCAAGGTCTTTCTGAAGATTCCTGATATTCATTCCCTGAATTTTTCTCTTGAAAGGAAATCCATGTCTCCTCCTCATTATCTGTTACTGTCATTAAAAACTGTCATGGTAAAGCTTGGTAGGTAAAACAGTCCCTTGTTTTATCAAACAGGGAAGTTAGGCTTCTTATAAAATATCCTGCCTATCCCTGTTAATTTTGTTTAGTTATTTTCACATTTAGAAAAGCAAGCATTTTGTTTTTGATGAACACGTGCTATTTATATATTGGGACTATTGACTTTGGGTCACACTACTTCCCTTGCTTATTACATTATTTGTTACATCATTCAGAGTAGCCAATAATTGTCCCAGCTTTTATTACATTATGTAATTGCTTTGAGTGTCACTTTTTGTAAAAATCAATGCAAGATTCATCCCCCCACCCCAACAAAGACAGGCTATCTCAGTGTAACCCTGGCTGTCCTGGAACTCACTCAGCTGACCAGGCTGGCCTCAGACTCACAGAGATCCACCTGCCTCTGCCTCCTGAGTGCTGGGATTACAGGTGTGCACCACCATGCCCAGTGAAAGATTCATTCTTATATTCATTTTTATGCTTTCTTTTAGAAATATTTGTCCTTCAACTACCAAAGGAACTGGTAACATTGGTCCAAGGTGTAAGGTAAGACGCTAAAATCACAGAAAGCCAGGGATGGAGCTTGATGGTAAGATGCTTGCATGGAAAGATTCCAGCTTTCCCTCTGTTCATGTTTAGCATTGTTAAGCACTAGCTTCATCGATTAACCCGTTTCTTCCCTTTGGCTTGTGATGTTCTCTGCCCAAAGGTGCAATGTGCATTTCTGGGGGTGAGAAGAGCACATCTTCTGTAACTATTTCTCTATCATTCTCCTCCAGCACTGCTCAAGATTCAGGGCTCTGCCTTTGCATGACGAGGGCCAAGCAGGCCTAAGCGGAGGCCAACAAGCCAGCTCAGAGGATGAATCAGAGGGAGACCCAAAGCAATGGTGCAAAGAGAAAGAACTCCTGGTTTAGTCTCAGCCTGGTGAGAGAAAGTTCCCTAAAGGCAACTGCTCTGACACTGACTTTGGCCCTGGGCTGAGAGGTTTCCAGGTCAGATGTGTTTGTACAGAGGTGTAATGGCAGCCAGTTAGGGAGGTAAGAGGGGACAAGCTTTGCAGAATTGCAGAGAGTTCATAAAGACTGTAGGCTAGACTGCTGGCACAGAGTAGAGACAGTGAGGCAGAGAACGAGACTTTGGGAGGCTACTGGTGCCATGGAAAGGAGCCTGAGCCTCCTCCCAGACAGAGTGAGGCACACAGCAGTGAGCATCCATGACAGGTTAGTGTTAGATGCTGTCAACTATGTGTTTAATAATTCGATCCTTCCCCCTATAGATAGATGGTTGTAGCCTGTAAAAGGAGAAGTAATGATTCTAGGAACCTCAGCAATGCTTGGGCACAACTGAGGATATTAAGTTAGTATGAAACTTCTGGGCTCTCTGTTTATTAGTGAGAAGATGAGGATGAGCAAATAGGAGGAAGTGGGACCAAATGAAATGAAAAGGGCAGATCTCAGATGTGTCAGCCTTTGTGATGGGGACAAAACGGCTAAGACAAACAATTTAAGGGGCCAAAGATTTAATCAGGTTGTCACTCTAGGAAGTCTCTATCTGTGGCCACTGGTTCCACATGGGCCTGTGTGAGGTGGGGCATTGTGAAGGAAGGCTAGCAGTAGAAAGATGCTCATGTCAAAACCAGGAGGGAGGGAAGGAAGAAGAAAAGGAGGGATGGAGGGAGGGATAGACAGATGGAAGGAGAGAGAGAGGGGGGGGGACTCTGACTTTAAAGGGACACCCCAGAGAACTACTTCACCCATGAGCCACTCCACCCCCAATAGCCCATGCAGCTAAGTGCTCATCAGTAGGTTTACTACTGGGGAATCTCCAGGCCTCACAGGATCAGCACCTCTGGGTATTGATAAAGAGATCAATCTTCAAAGTGTGAGATGTTGGGAATATTGCAGATATAAGCCATAGCAGGCAGATCCTTAAAGGTGGATGTCTAGATGCTTTTCAACAATTTGTGAGGGACCTGCGTTGACTTACCAGAATTCTGAAGCATCGTGCTTGAGTGGATAGATAACAGAAATACGTTTTCTCAGTGCTCTGGAGGCCAGAGGTGTGAGATCAGGTGTCAGGGGTGCGTCTGACAGCCACCGTCTCTCAACTTCATTTCTTGACTTACACGTGGTCATATTTTTGTGACCTCCATGTTGCCTTCTCTTTGCATGTTTCTGTGTCCCAGTCTCCTCTTTATTTAAGGACACCAGTCTTATAAATCGAAACCCACACTAATTGCCCTGTTTCTCGTTAATTACCTCTGTAAAGACCCTATCTCCAAATACGGTCACATGTTGGGAGTTAGGACCCCCATGTGGAAGCTTGAGAAAGCTGATCTTGGGCAGGATGGTAATTCTTTAAAGTGTATCATTACTATTATTACCTGTGCAAAGGTGTCTGCACATTCGGGAAGCTTAAACACATGGTCCAGCCTGGGGACTCCATGCTTCCAGGACTGATGAACGGATGTGTGGCAGGAGGAGTCCCTGATGTTGACACAGGTGTGTTATTCTTCTTAATCTGTATGCATTTTTCTCAATGTAGTGGGTCTTTGCAAAGCTGAGGGATTTCATTGATTGAGTTCCTAACTACAGTCTGGCAGTATCTGCTTACCAAGTGCTTGCTTTGGGCTTAGATATATCAGTCTCTTAATTCATGCATTAGCTTAGGGCCTGCATGCTGTACTGAAACACATAAGACCAGTTATTGACTTGCTGTTGACTCTTGTTTCTTTGCTGAGATATATTATGTGCATGGTAAATACGAAATGATCCAAACACTAAACACACATCCTTGACAAGTTTTCATTTCCTTTGCATTACTTATTCACTCATTGATCTCTCTGCCCTCCACCCCCACCTCTGGTGGTACTGGGACTTGAGCCCAGGACTCCACACTTACAAGGCAACTGCTGTTCCACTGAGCTATATTCTCAGTTCTCACCTTTCAGTCACGGACATTAGCCAAAACCTCCTCTGTACTGGGTGAACTTGGATTCCAGGGAATAATGTTCCCTTCTTCTTTCAACTCTTGGAACTTCAGTCTAGTACAGATTACAAGGCAGATGTACAAAGAGCTAAGACAAATGATGCATGAATAATAGCAGCTCCAAAGGAGGCACAGATACTGCCGAACTATAGGAGAGGAGGAGAGAGCCCTTCCGTGCTGGAGATGTGATATGAACCCATGGCCCAGGCACTAGGAGTCTCTGTCCAGCACAACCTGTTCAGTGCTAACAGAGTGTGACAACAACAAAAGCAGAAAGGATAAATCCTTAATTTCAGGACAGTATGTAGTAACAGCATGGAGATTGGAAGCACAACTTCCTATTTGAGTTTGCGGGGGTGGGGTGGGGGCATACATTGGAGCATCTCTTTTAGGATGCCCAGCCATTACCAAGTTTCCATTAGAAGAGGCTTCTCTATAGACCCACAAGAAAGGCAACATGGAAACCTCTAGTAATAACATCCTAATAGATTATGCCAAAAAGAGTTTCAGAAAAACAGTTTAAACATGGTGAAAGGGCTCATGTCTTGTCATTTAATATACTCTATGATGTCAGTATTTTCTATATCAGATATGATAGAATGTGTTATACATAGCACAAGCATGCATGTAAAAGAAAGTGTGGCACATGTGAGTGTGCATGCATACACACACTATGACCCCTTCGAGAGTACATAAAAGACTTGTCTCTCTTGCATCTTGAGGTAAGAGGTAGCCACATTGTGAGAAGGCCTATCTATAGAGAAACCCATGAAGAACTGCAGCAGGCCTTCAGAGCTCAGGGCAGGCTTACCCAACAGCCAACCAGAAAAAATGGACATTATGTTTCTGCAACTACAAAGAGATGCTGTCTTCTGGGAACCTGGAGGAGCTCAGAGGCAGGTCCTTCAATCCTCCTGCCTCTGATGCAGATGTAACTCAGACTACACTTTCACTGAAGTCTCCTAGACCCAGAACACAGGCCCCAACTAAGCTATGACCAGCCTCCTGGCTCATAGAACCAGATAACAAATAGATGTTCTTAAAATCTACACACTTTATAAAATTTCATAGAATAAAAATGAATATAAATATGATGACCAGATATGTGAAGATTGAATCTAAAAAACCATGAAAACCAGCAAGCCCTTTTTGTTTATAAACTATATTAATAGGCAATGTTTGAAAGAAGCCTGGCCGAGAACACTGAAAAATCAAGTGACCACTCTTTAGTATTTGATGTTATAAAAAAGATTGAGTGGCAGTAGAGCCCTTCTGAAGGCAGTGTTACCCTGACAACAAAGTCAGAGAAGCCCAATAAAGGGATTATCCTTGATGAACAGACATAAAAAATGCTCACAGAAATACTACAAGCAAGTGAAATACGACACTGATACATGGAGATCTACTAGGGTTTCCCCTGGAATGCATGGATGGTTTAACATATGTAAGTTAATGCATATGACATATCATGTTAACATAGTGAAGGATAAAAATGCACATTATCACCTCCATAGATACAAAAAAAAAGCATGTGAAAAAATTCAACATGATTTTATGATGACAAAGATCTTAGTCCATTAGATGTAGAATGTACCTTAACAAAATCAAATGTTATATAGTAAACTTACAGCTAAAGTCATACTTAAAAATAGTAAAAAACTGAAATTTTTCTGTGTAAGCCTTAATATAAGAAAAGAGTGCCAAAACAAAAATACAACAAACAAACAACAACAACAAAAAGCCAGGCAGTTTGTGGCACACACCTTTAATCCCAGCACTCGAGAGGTAGAGGCAAGCAGATCTCTGAATTTGAGGCCAGCCTGGTCTACAGAGTGAGTTCCAAGACAGCCAATACTACATAGAGAAACCTTGTTTCAGAAAAAAAAATGACAAGATTGCTCCCTATTGTCACTCTTGACCAATATAAAACTGTGATTGGCAAGAGAAAAAAAGAAAATACTCCAACAGGAAATAAAGAAGTAAAATTATAATCATTTGCAGATGGCATGATATTTTATAGAGAAAACTCTAAGACTCCATCAAACCTTTGTAGAAGTAATAAATTGAACAAGTTTATGGAATTCACAATCAATATATAACATCAATTGCATATCTATATGCTAATAATGAACTACTGAAAAAGAGAAAAAGTCACTTTTCACTTATTATAATAGCACTTAATACACTTAATACATTGGCAAAAGGTCTGTACACTGAAAACTAAAAGACACTGAAGAAATTGAGGAATATATAAATAAAATAAATGGAAATATATCCTGTGTTCATTCATCAGAGAAATGATCACTGTTAAATTTTCCACACTACGAATAAGGGGATCCAAGATGGCAGCGAGCAGTGTGGACCGTGTTTGAAAGCTCCAGTGAACAATTCAGGGAATTGCACAGATTTCTGAGCCAGGAACACCAAGGTCCCCACACCACGGCAGCAGAAGTGCTCCACGGTTCGGAGGGACCTGCTTGCCCCAGCACATGGGAGGAGCTCGGACTTTCTCGGATCAGAGCAACAGCAGCAGAGACAGCAGTGCTACCAGCAGCACCAGCAGCTCCAGCGGCTCCAGCGGCACCAGCGGCACCAGCGGTGGTGGCTGAGGTTTGCAGCTCAGAGCCTTCTAGTGGAGGCGATTGGTGTGGTGGACAGTATGAGTTGCTGCGGGAGAGGGGACTCTGGACAGGATTTGGGTCGCGTGGTGCCTTGAGACCCAAACTGGACTCAGCAGACAGTTCAGCCCCAGAGTCCTGGGTTTGCTCAGTGAGCTGTGCTGTGGAGAAGCTGGCTCAGCTCAGCAAGCAATTCTGCCTGAGGCACAGCTCCCCTGCTGTGACCCAGGCTGGGCAGAGTGCTCACTTCCACCCTAGGCTCCAGCTCAGCGCAGCCGCAGTTTTCCTGCTGTGACGCAAACTGGGCAGAGTGCTCACTTCTACCCTAGGTGCTTGCTCAGCACAGTCGCAGTTTCCCTGCTGTGACGCAAGCTAGGGTGAGCGCTCACTTCCACCAGGTGCTTGCTCAGTGCAGTCGCAGTTTCCCTGCTGTGACACAGGCTGGGAAGGAGCGCTCACTTCCACCCTAAGCGCTTGCTCAGTGCAGTCGCAGTTCTCCTGCTGTGGCAGATGGTTCAGGCCCTGAGAAACTAGCTGAGCTTGATGCGTGGTTCGGGCCCAGTATCCCTGGCTGGACTTGGCAGGGGACCCAAAAGGTTGTGGATACCTTGGCCTGAATAATCCAACGCTCATTCAGAGACCCAGAACGATTGCAGGACCCACAGCAAAGGGGAGCTGAGGATCACTGGCAGTGAGAGCCCAAAACTACAGGGCTAACCTCCTGTCATCCACACCAGTGAAGTACCAGGGCTTCCAGCCTACGGAAATCGTGAGAAACCAAGTGAATCTATCATCAGACTCCCTCCACCCAACTCTGGAAGTTACCCAACAAAAACAGAGATGGCAAGATGTCTAAAGGACAGCTTAAAAGCATACACAAAAACCCTCAAAACAACATGGCGTCTCCAGTTCCCAGCTATCCCAAAGAAAACAACCCGGAGAACTCAAATACAACGGAAACACAAGAAAATGGCCTCAAATCCTTGGTAATGAGGATGATAACGGAGGAAACAAATAAAATTCGAAATCAGATGCAGGAAGACGCAGCCAAGCAGGTGCGAGACATAAAAGAAGCACATAGAGTGGAACTGGAAAATTTTCAGGAAAATGTAAACAACCAGATGAAAGAAATAAAAAAATCCATTCAAGATATGAAGATGAAAATGGATTCAATGATAAACACACAGACAGAAGAAAAACGAGAACGTGAGGCCTCAGAGAAGAAGGCGAATGACACAGTGCTGAGCTTTTCTAACAGAATCCAAGAGATGGAAGAACGAATCTCAAGTCTAGAAGATATAATCACAGATCTTGAAGCAACCATTAAAGAAAATGCCAAATCTGGAAAACTCCTGACACAAAACATCCAAGAAATTAAGGACACCATGAAAAGAAGAAATCTCAGGATAATAGGCATTGCAGAAAGAGAAGATATCAGACTCCAAGGCCCAGAAACTATTCTCAACAGAATCATAGAAGAAAATTTCCCCAATCTAAAGAAAGAGATGCCTATAAACATACAAGAGTCATACAGAACACCAAATAGAATTGACCAGAAAAGAAAAACTGCCCGTCACATAATAATCAAAACACAAAACATACAGAACAAAGAAAAAATATTAAAAGCTGCAAGGGAAAAGGGCCAAATAACATTTAATGGCAAACCTATCAGAATTATACCCGACTTCTCAGCAGAGACCATCAAAGCCAGAAGGGCCTGGACAGAGATCCTGCAAACCCTAAGAGACCACAGATGCCAGGCCAGACTACATTACCCAGCAAAACTATCAATAACCATTGATGGAGAAAACAAAATATTCCATGACAAAACCAAATTCAAACAGTACCTATCCACAAATCCAGCTTTACAAAAGGTACTAGAAGGAAAACTCCATCCCAAAGGGTCAAGCTACAACCAAAACTACTCAGGAAATAGATAACTATACCATGGCAAAAACACAACTACACAAACGCTCGACTGGAACCAACATCAAAATTAAGACTCTTAATAGTAACTGGTCATTAATATCTCTCAACAACAATGGTCTCAATTCTCCAATAAAAAGACAGACTAATTGAATGGGTGCATAAACAGGATCCAACCTTCTTCTGCATTCAAGAAACACATCTCACCCATAATGATAAGCATTACCTCAGGATAAAAGGTTGGAAAAAAATATTCCAAGCAAATAGTCACAAGAAGCAAGCAGGCGTAGCCATTTTAATATCGAACAAAATAGACTTTCAACCAAGATTAATCAAAAGGGATGAGGATGGACACTTCATACTCATCAAAGGTAAAGTCAACCAAGATGACATCACAATTCTGAACATCTATGCTCCCAATACAAGGGCACCCACATTTGTAAAAGATCTGCTAAAAAGGCTTAAACCACACATTGATCCCCACACAATAATAGTGGGAGACTTCAACACCCCACTCTCACTGAAGGACAAGTCATTGAAACAGAAACTAAGCCGAGAAATAACATCATTAACCAATGCCATGGGTCAAATGGATCTAACAGATATCTATAGAACCTTTCACCCAAACAAGAAAGAATATACCTTCTTCTCTGAACCCCATGGAACCTTCTCCAAAATTGATCACATTGTAGTTCACAAAGAAAGCCTCAACAGATACAAGAGGATTGAAATAATACCTTGTATCCTATCAGATCATCATGGGCTTAGGCTGCAATTCAACAACAACAGAAATAACAAAGAGCCTACACGTGTGTGGAAACTAAACAACTCTCTGCTAAATGACACCCTGGTCAGGGAAGAAATAAAGAAATCAAGGAGTTTCTGAAATTCAATGAAAATGAAGGAACAACATACCCAAATTTGTGGGATACATTGAAAGCAGTGCTAAGAGGAAAATTCATAGCACTAAGTGCCTTTAAAAAGACATTGGAAGCATCGCACATAAACACCTTAACGACACAACTGGAAGCCCTAGAAAAAAAAGAAGCAGAAACACCCAAAAGAAGTAAACGTCTGGAAATAATCAAACTCAGGGGTGAAATTAACAAATTAGAAACTAAGAAAACAGTCCAAAGAATCAACAAAACCAAGAACTGGTTCTTTGAGAAAGTCAACAAGATAGACAGACCATTAGCCAAACTAACTAAAAGGCAGAGAGACAGTATTGAAATCAACAAAATCAGAAATGAAAAGGGTGACATAACAACAGACACTGAAGAAATACAAAGAATCATAAGATCCTACTTTGAAGGCATATATGCCACAAAATTTGAAAATCTAAGGGAAATGGACAATTTTCTTGATCAATTTCACTTGCCAAAGTTGAGTGAAGAACAGATAAACAAGCTAAATAGTCCCATTTCCCCTACAGAAATTGAAGTAATCATTGATAGTCTCCCAACCAAAAAAAGCCCAGGGCCAGATGGTTTCAGTGCAGAATTCTACCAGACCTTCAAGGGCGAGCTAATACCAATACTCTTCAAGCTACGCCAAAAGATAGAAAGGGATGGAACATTACCAAATTCATTCTATGAGGCCATAGTCTCATTGATACCTAAACCTCACAAAGACTCAACAAAGAAAGAGAATTTCAGACCAATTTCTCTGATGAACATCAATGCAAAAATACTAAATAAAATACTTGCAAAACGAATACAAGAGCACATCAAAGATATCATTCATCATGACCAAGTAGTCTTCATTCCAGGCATGCAGGGATGGTTTAATATACGGAAATCCATCAATGTAATCCACCACATAAATAAACTGAAAATAAAAAACCACATGATCATCTCTTTGGAGGCAGAGAAAGCATTTGATAAAATCCAACACCCATTCATGTTTAAAGTTTTAGAGAGATCGGGAATACAAGGCACTTTCCTCACCATAATAAAGGCTATATATAGGAAGCCAATAGCCAAAATCAAAGTAAATGGTGAGATACTCAAGAAAATTCCTCTAAAATCAGAAACAAGGCAAGGCTGCCCACTCTCTCCATATCTCTTCAATATAGTACTCGAAGTTCTAGCCAGAGCAATAAGACAACAAAAGGAGATCAAGGGGTATTCAAATGGGAAAGGAGGAAGTCAAATTATCCCTATTTGCAGATGATATGATAGTCTACATAAGTGACCCTCAAAATTCCACCAGAGAGCTCCTACAGCTGATAAACACCTTCAGCAAATTGGCTGGATACAAAATCAACTCAAAAAAGTCTGTAGCCTTCCTATACACAAATGGCAAGCTTGCAGAGGAAGAAATTAGGAAAACTATACCCTTCACATTAGCCACAAGCAATATAAAGTACTTAGGAGTTACTCTAAGCAAGTGAAGGACTTGTTTGAAAAAAATTTCAAAACTCTAAAGAAAGAGATTGAAGATGACATGAGAAGATGGAAGGATCTTCCTTGCTCATGGATCTGGAGAATTAACATAATAAAAATGGCCATCCTACCAAAAGCAATCTACAGATTCAATGCAATCCCTATCAAAATACCTACACAATTTTTTAAAGACATTGAAAGTTCAATTCTGAACTTCATATGGAAAAACAAAAAACCCAGAATAGCTAAAACAATCTTGTACAATAAAAGGTTCTCTGGAGGAGTCTCCATACCTGATCTCAAACTGTACTATAAAGCAATAGTAATTAAAACAGTATGGTACTGGCACAGCAACAGGCTGGTTGATCAGTGGAATTGAATTGAAGACTCAGATATGAATCCACACACATATGATCATTTGATTTTTGACAAAGAAGCCAAATCCATTCGATGGAAAAGGGATAGCATCTTCAACAAATGGTGCTGGTCTAACTGGATGTCTATGTGTAAAAAAATGCAACTGGACCCATATTTGTCACCTTGTACAAAACTCAAATCCAAGTGGATTAAAGACCTCAACATAAAACCAGAGACACTAAGTCACTTAGAAGAAAAAATGGGAAAGAGCCTGGAACATATTGGCACAGGAGACAACTTCCTGAACAGAACACCAACAGCCCAGGCATTAATGTCAACAATTAATAAATGGGACCTCATGAGGCTGAGAAGCTTCTGTAAGGCAGGAGACACTGTCAAGAGAACAAAGCGGCAGCCTACAGACTGGGAAAAGGTCTTCACCAACCCTACATCTGACAAAGGTCTAATATCCAAAATATATAAAGAACTCAACAAATTAAACACCACCAAACCAAATAACCCAATTGAGAAATGGGGCATGGAACTAAACAGAGAATTCTCAACAGAGGAATATCAAATGGCTGAGAAACACTTAAAGAAATGCTCAACCTCCTTAATCATCAGGGAAATGCAAATCAAAACAACTCTGAGATTCCATCTTACACCCATCAGAATGGCTAAGATCAAAAATTCAAGCGACACCACATGCTGGCGAGGATGTGGGGAGAGAGGAACCCTCCTTCATTGCTGGTGGGAATGCAAACTAGTACAGCCACTTTGGAAACCTATCTGGTGCTATCTCAGAAAAGTGGGAATAGGGCTTCCTCAAGACCCAGCTATTCCACTCCTTGGAATATACCCAGAAGATGCTCCAGCACACAACAAGAAAATTTGCTCAACCATGTTCATAGCAGCCTTATTCATAATAGCCAGATCATGGAAACAGCCTAAGTGTCCATCAGTAGAAGAATGGATAAAGAAACTGTGGTACATTTACACTATGGAATACTATTCAGCTATTAAAAACAAGGAATTCCCGAAATTTGTGGATAAATGGATTGAGCTAGAAATGATCGTAATGAGTGAGTTAACCCAGAAGCAGAAAGCCTCAAATGGTATATACTCACTTATATCTGCATATTAGCCCAAGGGGCATGTCCCACGAAAGCCTTCACTTACCAGGAAACTGAGACAGAGGGGAGGACATTCTAGTGGGATTCTAGATGAGAGAAGCATGGGAGAATGGCAAAGTAGAAGGATCCAGAGGGTCCTAGAAGCCTACAAGTAGAACATTATGATAGGCAGATTTGGGCACAGGGGTCCCGCTCAAACTAAGGCACCAGCCAAGGACAATACAGACGGTAAACCTTAAACCCCTACCCAGATCTAGCCAATGGACAGAACACTCTCCACAGTAGAGTGGAGAGTGGGATATGACTTTCTCACATACTCTGGTGCCTCACCTTTGACCATGTCCCCTGGAGGGGGAGACCTGGTGGCACTCGAAGGACAGCAGGTTACCAAGAAGAGACTTGATACCCTATGAACATATACAGGGGGAGGTAATCCCCCTCAGGAACAGTCATAGGGGAGGGGATAAGGGGAAAATGGAAGGGAGGGAAGAATGGGAGGATACAAGGGATGGAATAACCATTGAGATGTAAGAAGAATAAATTAATAAAGGAGAAAAAAAGAATAAATAAATAAATAAATAAATAAATAAATAATAAAAAGTGGAAAGCTATAGAAAAAAAATTTTTCCACACTACTTAAAAATATACAGATTCAGTGTAACCCCAATCAAAATCCAGGGTCATTTTTTGCAGAAAGAGAAAGGAAGGCTCCATTTCTGCAGTGTGTACGCCCCCACTGTGGCTACTGCAGTGAAGAAAGCACAATACCGGAAGTATCGCTCTTTTCAATCTCAATGTAAATGAATAGATATGCCAGTCACACAATATGGCTGGCATGAAAATAGACACACAGACCAATGGAACAGACTAGAAAGCATACATACATATATATGCATGCAACCAGAACTTGACAAAGGCACCAAGAATACAAACACAGAAAGGACAGTCTCGCCGATAAGCAGACATTTATTTTATATGCATGTAAAGATGAACAAAACATGGAATAAAGACTTAAGCTAAAGCCCTACAATTCCTGGAAAAAATTATAGAGAAATTATAAACGTTGGTCTTGGCAATAACCCTTTGGATGAAACACAAAAGTACAAACAACAAAAATGAAAGCAGACAAGGGAAGCAGTGTTAAACTGTAACACGTTTACCCAGCAAACCCAAACCCAAGCCTGCCTTCTCTCTGAATGTGGCTGATCTCATCATCCATGCTCCACCAGCCTTCGCTTCTCTTTTGATAAGATCCAGAGTTCCATTGACATCGCCTAGGCTTTGTTGCAGTTGAGGATCACTTGGAGTGTTTGCTGTATTGCAGCAACAGCACGGCCTGGCCTACAGTGAGACAAGACTGGGGAGGCTGAAGTCCAGACCATATAGAACTGGTAAAATACATGGCTTCATTGTGTGAGCAGTGATCAGGCGGAGATTTCTTTATATGTAATTAACCATGGAAGCTATGTCCCTCCTAGCTTTCTGCATGCAGAACGGCAAGTATAAGTCCCTCATACTCACGGTCCATTGTTAAAAGCTGATGGTTTGTTTTTAAATCCAAGCTGATAACTTCTATTATGTATTAATAGATTTAAGACACTTACATTTAATAAAATTACTCATATAATTTGGGTTATAGAAAATTGATTCAATTTTCATTTAAAAGGAAGCATATTTTATCACAAAAAGAACACAAAATTTGGCCTCTAAGATCCCAGGTTTAATGCTCTGGTTTCTCTTGAGATTGTATAATTCTTTCACCTTTTACTAAGATCCTCGGTTTATTTTATTTTGATACTTCTTAGCTTTGAGGCATAAATAGTCACTTAATCGTCCCACTTCTGCTTATTAACTCTCACAAGTTGATTATGATATCCCAGACATGGGACTATAAAAATTAATGAGTTTAAAAACTTCATTTCTTGTCTAAATATTTCATAGTTTTTACAGTCTATGAGAATATTGTGGTTCCTAAAAGTTGTTAGTTTATAGTACTGCTCTGCCTTATATCTGATGGTGGCAAAAAAAAAAAAAAATGGGAGGAGAGTCCTCTGGGTAAACTCTCTTCTGTGTGTGTGTGTTTTTTTGTTTTGTTTTTTTTACAATACTTGTCATGATCCAGGAAGTTATTGCTTACAGTTCTTTTGTCAGGAATAGGTTGCTGTTTTGTTTTGTTTTGCTTTGCTTTGCTTTGTTTTTCGAGACAGGGTTTCTCTGTATCCTTGGCTGGCCTGGACTCGCTTTGTAGACCAGGCTGGACTCGAACTCATAGAGCTCCACCTGCCTCTGTTGAATAGGTTCTTAATAAACATGGGAAATATGGCCTAAATATAAAACTCCATATCCCAGTGTTGTATAGAGTTCCTAGAGCACAATGCATACAACTAAGTCACATCCTAAAAATGTAGCCTGGAGCTTATGTCCTAGCTGAGAGTGTCTCGGCCTCCAACATTCTGACGCTCCAGGGCGGAATAGTGATTTGACAATGCTTGAACACTCAACAGCTCAGACGGTCCTTGCCCAGCAACTAGCATCCTGGGTAAAAAAATGGTTTTTTAACAGCACTTGTAAAATCTGGCAGTCAGATCACTGTCCACTGCACACAGCTAATTGCATTGCGTGGTTGCGTGACTTTGTGTGACTGGTCTCCAGGCTTTAGAAAGTGATGCATTCGTGTGTGACTGCTCGGCATTCCTGCGACATTACTCCCACCACGCTCCAGATGGGACATGGGGAGAGAGTTAGGAGTTTTCCAAAAGTTTTGGAGAACTTTAAGCCCTGTATCCCCTTCCACAAGACCGTGTCTCCTGCTGGGTAGAACTGAGGTTCTTGTCTCAGTCTTTAGTGGGCTTCTGGGTATTCACAGCGTACCCCAGTTTAGTGCTGCTCTCCCTTGCCCGTGACTCCCGAGTACAGTGCCCACTCTGTACCCCCAGAAAAGCTTCCTGACCGAGAATATATAAATCCTCTTAGCAAGGCAAACTTCACCCCCTTTATCCCAACTTAATGACTCAATTTTCCAGCTGTTTCAGGCACATCAGACCCATGCATCCATCCTGTCCCAGTCTGATCCATTCTCAATTCACACTGTCAGGAATCAACTAAATCCTAGTCCTAAATAGTTTGCTTCCATATCTGGCCGGTTAGCTCAGCTGGTTAGAGCGTGGTGCTAATAAATAGTTTGCTTCCATCCTGCTTTACTGTTGTTTTTACAGGTTATAACCTCCCCAGTCTTAAAATTATTTGTCTTGCCAAATGTGGCTTTTCCGGGGGCATCTGATAATTCCTTACTTAACTCCACATGCCTCAAGCATCCTACGCAGACATTATGCCACTGTGACAACCATCCTGAAAATCAAGACCCAACAACTCCACAGACATATTTTTGGACACACTATTAATTTTTTTTTCTTTTGCAAAGCCTTCCAAGATAGTCTCCAAAAATGAACATATTTGTTTGGAAATCCTAGAATGTCTCCCAAAGAAAACCTAGGCTAGGGGGGAGCTGTGAAGGGTCACAGGAAATATTTTGAAGTGATAATCGTGGTCACAAGTATTTAATACCAGGTATTTAAGAACAAATAACAAGCACAGGAGCAGCCCAAGGCTGGACATCTGGTTGCTGGAGGACTCATCCTATCATGAGGACTCTATACAATGTCGTGGTGACATCCATAGAAGGCTGTGGTCCCAGTCATGTCTTTTGTGACTAGTTCTTGTTATCAGGCACACAATTAGAATATCCCTCCATGTACAGCTTTCTGGGCTTATTTCTTAGTAACATTTTGGTGATAGCTCAAGTGACTCCATTTTGGCTCTGGCAAACTTCACGGGGGGGGCAGGAGGACTAAATGTAGAGAAACAGAAACTGTTTCGGATCCCAATGAAGACATTCCAGACCCCACAGTAAGGTCTGGTTTGTGTTGAGACTCAAGAGCCAGGCTTTGGAGGGGTCTGTGTGGGGGTGGGGAAGGGAGTGTGTGGGTTGGGAGTGGAATTTAGACCATAGGACCTAAGCATTTGCCCCACTTTGCATTCTTCTTAGCTTCCTCGTGGTGGGCAACTTGAGATACTTTCCATGAGTCTGTGCGCTGCAAGAGATAGCACAGATGCTTTAGAAAAACTACATTTAGTATGTGGGGAAAGTTGTTTTACTCTTTCCAGGGGCCTGGCTCTACTTTGTGCATCCTATGTAATAGGAAAGGAAGCACACAGGAAGGCATGTTTGAGTGCTTTAGAAGTCAGACGGGAGGCTGTGTCTTATTTCACTTTCTTCCTGGCACAGTTGGCAATTGGGCAATATTTGAATGCATTAAGAATGTCCCTGTTAAGTCAGGGAGACTGGACCTGTTTGTCCCAGAGAGACATCTTGTCACATGGAAGCATTTCCCTGCAGGGCAGAACTATGACCTTCTGCCTCAGTCTCCCATGCCATGACTTCCATCATCCCAGAAGCAGCTTTAGTATGGTATGCATCATCCCTGGATTTTGTTGAAAGATGCTGGCCAGTTTCAGCCCAGGCCTGAGGAGGAGAGCTACTGTCCCATTCCATATTTCTTATCCCATAGATCTACAGGGCCCAGATCCTTACCGCTCACCATCACAAAGAGAACTGGCACATTAACGCCATTGTTCTTGACCACTGAGGACACCCGCCTCTACGCTGGCTTCAAGGTCCCTGTCAGCCCTGCCAGCTTCCAGACAGCCCAACACTTTGTTCTGAGCCTTCAGCTTAACAAGAGCTTCTGCATCCTGCTTTGTGCAGAGACGTCCATGGCATCCCCCTGCCCTCTGTGAATACAGGATAACAATAGGCTCAAGGCTTGTACTCCCCTCTTCCGCATATCAGACACATTCTTTTGTGAAATACGAATAGTTTCCAGTGCTGATGATGAGCTATTTAGCTGGTACTTTTCTTGCACCATGGTGGAGAGAGAGATGTATCAGTCATGGTTATCAGCTATTCACAGATGTGTCACATCCTATGACAAGCTGGTTGTGGAGGACAAAGTAAGCGCTTCCGTAAGATGTGTCTTTGCCCAGTGCCACCTATGTATGGGGCATTAGATGCCTTTTCTGAAGTGTCCTGTGAGCCTGGAACTGTCACATTCTCTCTCTGAACCTCTTCACTACAGTTTTATTATTATTGCCACCTGCAGAAGAAGAAATGTAAATGGGGGGGGGGGATGTCTCAGCACACTCAGCTTTCTGAACACCCTTTATTTTCAAGGACATAGAAATAGTAAATGGTGGATCCATGGCCTAGGCACATGCCCTGGGGGTTCCATAGGCACAAGGACTTTCTAATGCTTTGAAAATGAGTGAATGGATGGTCTACGCCATGGTCTGGATGACTTACTAGTGCATTTGTAAAGATAGGTTATATAGACCTCAAACACAGGCAACACAGGATAATATGTAATTAAGTGCTTAAGTAGATCAGGGATTCTGGAATGATGTTCCAAGAAGACTTTGTGAGCCAGCTTAATCCTATTATCTTCACATAATCCACGATCAGACTAGGGATTTGAAGTAGCAAATACTTCCAAGGCCACAGAGCTGCTCTCAGACTCCAAGCCAGTCTACAATGCTAGGTTATCTTAACACTAATCCATTATTCATTTTCATGTATTCCCCTGCATTGGTGGCTTCTCAGAATCAAAATATAAATAGTGTTTTATCTTTCAAAGCACTGTAGGTAGATTTTGTCCAAAATGTACCCAGTACATACATTTTAACCAAAGCAGGAAAAGCAAACTTATTTATGAGAAGAGACATGGTCCTTACCTTAAACCATGCAGCAGTATCTCAATGTATCTAGAAATGTATCTCACCCAAAATCTCTGTCTGAGCCATTATTTACAAATGAACATATGTTATTAGTGGAGTAATTTGATTAAGTGAATGTTGAGCTAAATTATCTGGAATTTATAAGATAATACTGATAAGAGTTTTATGGAAAATTACTTCAAAATTACACTCTTACAAAGTTTACACATTAATAACACACCAAAGGACATATAAATTATATAAGAGCCACATTCCTTTGCCTTTGTAAACATCGAATAATGTGATGTTTTGCAGCAGCAGCAGAAGGTACATCCTATGTTACTAAGACAGGCTGGCATTTCAGTGATACACTAAAATCTCCATGGACACCTAGGTGGTACAGGGATAACGGAGACAGCATCCTGAGACTCCATGAACAACTAGGTGATACAGGGATAATAAAGACAACGTCCTGAGATAGATGAAAGTTGTTCCTTTTTTCTATTTTCTTAATCTTTTAAATTTTATTTTAGTTTTTATTCATTATATATTACATCCCAACCACAGTTTCCCCTACCTCCACTTCCTTCACCCCTCTTCCCTAGATCTACTCCTCCATTTCCTCCTGAAGGAGGAGGAGGTGGGGGTGGCCTCCCAGGAATATCAACTGAACATGGCATAATCAACTATAGTAAGACTAAGCACAAACCCTCATAAGAAGACTGAATGAGATGACCCAGTAGGAGGAAACGTCCTCAAGTGCAGGCAAAAGAGTTAGAGATAACTCCCCACTCCCACTGTTAGGAGTCCTGCAAGGACACCAAGCTATACAACCATAACAAATACACAGAGGAGCTAGCTCAGATCCACACGGGTTCTGTGATTGTCACCTCAGTCTCTGTGAGCCCCTATGAGCCCTGCTTAATGGAGTCTATGAGCCGTGTTCTTGTGCTGTCCTTGTGACTTCTTTGGCTCCTAGAATATTTCCTCGTCCTCCTCTTTGTGGTTCCCCTGGTTTCTACTAGTGTTTGGCTGTGAGTTTCTGCATCCACTCTTCTCGGTCGATGGATGATGCCTCTCTGATGATAACTGGGCTAGACATCGATTCTATGGGTAGAGCAGAATATCATTTAAAAAAAATTTTTTTTTGCTACTCGTATTTGGTTCTATCCTGGGTCTCTGGGCTGACCAGCCTCTTGTTCCTAGCTATCCATGCAGTGTCAGGTGTGGGCTGCCTCTCCTGGCATGAGCTCCAAGTTGGGTCAGACATTGGTTGGCAACTTCCACAAGCTCTGAGCCACCATTTCCCCAGCACATCTTGTAGGCAGGACATATTGTAGATCTCGGGTTCTGTAGCTGGGCCGATGCCCCAACCTCACTGCTTGGAGCCTCACCTGGTTAAAGAAGATGGCCAGTTTGGACTCAATGTCTCCCATTAAAAGGAAACTTCACTAGGGTCGCTCTCTTAGATTTCATGGAGTTTCTACTGCACCATGTTTCTACATGACTCCCAAATATCCCCTAATTCCAGCCGTCTCTCACAGTGTTCTCTCCCTCCACCACCACCACGCTCATCTGAGCATTTCTGCTCCTTGCCTCACCTGCTCCCAGTCCAGCTGCAACATCTGTTCTATTTCCCCTTTCCAGGAGATCCATATATCCTACCTTGAGCCCTTCTTGTTACTTAGCCTCTCTGGGTCTGTGCAGTGCAGCATGGTTGTCCTTCTGGGTTTGGGTTATCCCACTCAAAATAGTTGTTTCTAGTTGCATTCATTTGCTTGCAAATTGTATAATGTCATTTTAAACCTCTTCTGCCAGCCAGTGTCCTTTTATGTGTTTGTTTCATTCATTTATTTATTTTTAGTTTTTAGAGACATGGTTTCTCTATGTGTAGCTCTGGCTGTCCTGGAATTACTCTGTAGACTAGGCTGGCCTTGAACTCACAGCGATCCACCTGCCTCTGCCTCCCAAGTGCTGGGATTAAAGCCATGCGCTGCCACCACCACCTGGCTAGCCCATGTCTTTTTATTGGGGAATTGAGTTCATTGATATTGAAAGATATCAGTAACCAATGTTTGTTGATTCCTGTTACTTTGTTGTTGATGTTGGTGATACTGGTTGTGTGTGTGTGTGTGTGTGTGTGTGTGTGTGTGTGTGTGTGCAAGAGCATGTATGAATGTGTGCATGTGTATAAGAGCATGCATGTGTGTGTGCACATTTTCCTTCTTTTGGTTTTGCTGGTGTAAGATTATTCATTGACTGTTTTGTGGGTGTTGTTAGCTTCCTTGGCTTGGAGTTTCCCTTCTAGTATCTTTTGAAAGGCTGGATGTGTGGATAGATATTGTTTAAATTTGACTTTATCATGAAATATCTTGATTTCTCCATCCATGGTGATTGGAAGTTTTGCTTGGTAGAGTAGTCTGGGTTGGCATCTGCTGTCTCTTAGAGGACAGAATGTCCTGTAGAGGACATCTGATCAGGCCTTCTGCCTTTAGAGTATCCATTAAGAAGTTGGATATAAGGACCATGTATGGACTGGGCCTAGGCTCCCTGTACATATGTACCAGATGGGCTTCTTGGTCTTCATGTGGATCTCTTAGTAAGGGAAGTGAGGGCTATCTCTGACAAGGAATTTCTTACATGTTTTTAGGTCACTTCCTTCTGATGGGGCTCCCTTGCTAGGCCACCCTGGTCTAGCCAATCCTGATGTGATTTGATGTGCTAGGATGGGTATAGGATGGGTAGGTGGGGGGCTCCCCTTTTCTGAGGGGTAGGGTGGGGGGACACAGGGATGACGGATGGAGAGTAGGACTGGGAGGATAGGAGGGAGGGGCTATGATTGGTATGGAAAGTGAATAAAGAAATTAATTTTAAAATTGTATGAAATATGAAAAAAGGGAGAAAAAGAAGAAAAAGTTGAGTATAATTCTAATAGATCTGCTTTTGGCCATTTCCCCTTTCAGCTTTTAATATTTTTCTTTGTTCTGTATGTTTAGTATTTTGGTTATTATGTGGCAGGGGGGACTTTCTATTTGGTGTTCTCTGTAAGCTTCTTATATGTTTATAGGCATGCCCTTATTTAGGTTATGAAAATTTCCTTCTATGATTTTGTCGAAAATATTTTCTGGGCCTTTGAGCTGGGATTCTTCTCCTTCTTCTATTCCTATTATTCTCAGGTTTGTCTTTCTAACAGTGTCCCAGAATTCCCAGATGTTTTATGTCAGGATTTTTTTCTGTTTTTTAAATTCAACATTTTCTTTGGCTGATGTATCTATTTCTTCTATCATATCTTAAACACCTGAGATTCTCTCTTCTATCTCCTATATTCTGTTGACGATGCTTGCCTATAGTTCCTGATCACTTACCTAGAATTTTCATTTCCTGAATTACCTCAGTGTGTGTTTTCTGTATTGTTTCTATTTCCATTTTCAGGTCTTGAACAGCTTTTTTTTTTCTCCTACAACTGTTTTGTTCCCCCACCCCCTTGCCATTCTTTAAGAGATTTATTCATGTCCTCCAATTGTTCGCTTGTGTTTCTCCAAATTTCTTTAAGGGATTTTTTTTCATGTCCTATTTTAGGACTTCTATCATCTTCATAAAGTTGGTTTTGTGTTTGATCTGTAAGGAATATTCAGCCCTTGCTGTAGTAGGGACAGCTGGACTGTGGTGGTGACGTACTGTCCTGGCTGTTGTTAATTGTGTTCTATTACTGCTGTGTAGGCATCTGGGTTTATGGTGATTATAGGTCTAGGTGCTGATTTCAGAGTTTGTCTTTGTTAGACTGGTATTTTGTTCTTTGGTTTTTGTTTCTTCTCTCGTCTTCTGGCCATAGTGGCCTGTGGTTGAGTAGAGGGTCTCTCCACTTGAGTCCTTATGGCCAGAATGGCCTCTTAAGGGCATTTCTGACAATGTTGGGGGCTGGACTTCTGGTGGGCCAACATGGCCTCTGTTCTAGCTTGGGAGTCCTGCAGGAATTTGGGGAGAGGATATGATGACAAGGAAAGGAGGGTTCATTGTGGTAGGCTGCGAAAGCACTGGGGTTAGTCTGCTGTTGAGAAGCCTGTCTGGGGTTCTGAGTGCCACTGTGGCCTTTGGTGGAATAGGAGCCTTCCTCTGGAGGTGTGGGATGGGCAGGCTCTGCGGGAATGTTGGTGGTCTGAGGGCAGGGGCTTACCTGGAATTCTGGGTGTCAGTTGGGAGCTTCTGTGGGAAGTGTGGGTACAGGCTCGACCTCTGGCGAGGCAGTGGGGTTCCACAGGAGATGTGGGCAGGAATATGGATAGGAGAGAAGGGCTGCAGGAAGTCAGTTGGGTGAGTGCTCAGGGAGTATTGGTGATCGCCTGCTAGGGGACTTACCTGGGGTTCTGGGTACTGGGTTGGCCTCTGATGGAGTAGAGGGCTCACCCCAGAGTTGTGGGCTACGATATGGTGATGGGTGGCATATGGTGATGGGGAAAAGAAGAACAGTTGGTAGTAGGCTGTGCAGATGCTGAGAGTGCTGGTGGTCCCAGGCTTACCTGGGGTTCTGGATTCTGTCCTGGCCTCTCTCCTCTTTTAAAGAGAAAAGTAAAGAAAGAAAGGCCTACATATAAAGAGAAGATGAGAGGTGCTCCAAATAGGAATTAGGAAAGGCTAGAGCCATCTGTCATTATTTAGTATATTTTGTTGCACTGAAATGAGTCTGATCGTTAAAGGCACACGTTGTTTATGTGGTAAAAATGTAGAAATAATTTTCTCATTTGTTCTCAGGGACCATGGCTGTTTTTGCCTCTGTGAGGAAGGGACATCACTTATAAGGCCAGGTGTGACAGTCGGTAGTGTTCAGGCATGGGGGGGCCACAGTGTACTCACTCAGTTCCACCAAAATGCCATACTATTTGTGCATGTATCCATTTGTACTAATGTTCAGTGCTTCCTTAAATTGGTTCTGTCAGATATTTCATCATTAAGACAGAGTCCTATTGACCATGACATCTTTTCTGGCCCAAGTAATCCAACTACTGCTTCATCATTTGCCCTGATCTGACAGCCACATGTGTGAACTTGTTGGCTTCCATGTCTGTACCATCCATTGGATGGTTAACACTATTAATCATCTCTGTGAACATAATCACCATTATTAACTTAGATTGCTGTGTCTCTGTTAAATAATGGAAGGAGTTGTTTAATTAAGGAGAAGTGGAGCAAAGAAGCCAACAGAAACCTCTCAACATCACTGCATTTTCTCTATGTATATGTAAGTTCAATGGGGATGGAAATAGTTTGCTTATCGGTGAGGTAGACCAGATGCCCTTTTGGCTTCTGGTAACTAAGGAACTTTAAAATTGTCGTTAGTGTTCAATCAGTTGTCTTCCTTCCTCGGGATAAGGGTGATCACCCCTATATCTGAGTTTTATTTGTATGGAGATGTCTTATAGATTCACTCAAATCACATCCATTACATCAGATATGTTGCTGTCTTCTACACATGCATCTAAAACGTCAGCCATAGTTCTATCCAAGTACCCCTCATTCTCCCTTGGTTTCATTTCTCCCTTGGAGATTCCTGAGGGTACAGTGTTGAATTCTGAGCTAACTGGTATTGATACAATGTTAACAAAATCAATGCAAGGGCAACAAGTGGTTCCCTGTAAACAGAGAGAGCAAAGCCGTCACCTGCATCCATGTTGCTCTTTGTGTACGGTTTACAACCAGACAGCCTGCTCTGGACTCAGACTCTTACAGCTCTGGGGACAAATGATGCTATCTGGACCAGTGTATTTGTTAGCAGAAGTGATGACTGCTATTTTCAAGTATGATTTCTGTCTTCCTGCTAAATCATCTGAATTTTCTCCCTCCTCTGGCAGTTGACTGGATAGAAATGGCAGTGACTGGGGTTATGGACACTAGGTAAAAAGATCCTGTGTTTCTGGGTGGAATAAATATTACATCTACATGATTAATACCACCACTGATCTAGAAAGCTAACACTATTAAAAGAGGTCAGAGAGGAGAGATGGAGGTGGAAAGAGCAAGATGAGGAAACAGGGGGGCATAGGGAAAACAGGCTATCATGAGAGGCCAATGAGATAAACAATTATTTTGGTAAAACAATTTTATCTACTCTGGTTGATAATGACTTCCTCAATGAATTGACTGGTACTCCTGTGACTTAGTGGCCATCTCAACTTCCTTCCTATTCTACTTAAGAGAATTTTTTCTTTTTGGGAAGCACCGTCTTCCTGACAAACCCCAAAATCTTCTGCATCTGCTTCCATTGGCATGCAGGTTTAACTCACTAGAACAAACGATAGACAAAGCACCTTGGTGTGGAGTCCTTTAACCTCTGGACCTTATCATATGCCTCTCATCCAATCACAGCCTCGCTTCTTTAAATGTTGTCTGCTCTTTATATTGTCTCAATTCCATTAACTTCTAGGCCCTTTGTCGTGGGCTTTGACATTGCTAACCTGACATGAAACTACTCCTACTCAAATGGCTGCCAACCTGTTGGTTCTCCCTTTCTCCCTTTCTCTCCTTTTCCTTCCTTCCTCTTCTTCTCTTTCATCGTCCATTTACATCATCTATCTATTCATCAGTCAATCAATCTGTCCTGTTTCCTGTCTACCATCTATTTAACATCTACCTATCTATCATCTATCTGCCATCCCTCTTATCATCTATCCAAACTCTTATTTATCAATTATCTATTAGGAAACTCTGACAAATATGTCTGTGATTATTTGCTTAACTTGTTTGCAGCATGTGGCTTTATCAAACTTTAAGTCTTATGAAGTAAGAAGAGATGACCACCCCCATCCACCACCAACAACAACAACAACAAAACTTTTGCTCTTCCACAATAATACTCTATCCTTGGCCTCTATGACACCCCCATTGTCCAGGTTTCCTTTAGATCTGCAGAGCTCCTGGTTTGTTTGTTTGTTTTACATTTTTTCCCTTTGAGTATGCCTTTCCTTTCTCTGTCCTTCAAAGGCTAGCCTGCCAATCCAGGCTTCATATCAGGACTACCGCTGTTAATACTTTTCAGGACAAAAAGATGCTATTTGGACTGTATTTATTTAGTTAGAAGGGTTGCAGGTCTTTTTCCAGACTTGTCTAATTTCTTACTGAACTTTCTGCACTTTGGAAATACTTTTGTTCAAGCACTCCTGGTACATTACAAAAATTATCTATTTGTCAGAAATACATTTGCCTGATCATCATTTTTCTTTAAGCTTGTTGGTTGAGATTAAAATAGATGTATCTGACAAGTCATTTTTTAGGATGCTCTTCTAACTGTGCCAAGAGTTAATTTTACCTTTCCCATCATAGAAACTGTGAGTGCATTCATAAAGGTTTTCCGTGGTGATTTGAACATGATGTTTTCATATTATTGTTTTGAGCCATGTAGAATTTGTTTTCTAAAGAATGAAGAAAAGCTGCAGGGACTTCACTGAACCTCATTTATTTGAGGGATGATGTCATAGGGTACCAAAAGCAGAGATTAGAGTAGTATTATCCTCATATCAAGAATTGCCTGGAGCTTCCAGAATCTGAAGGAGGCAGGGAACTCTGTCCTGAACAGACTCCAGAGAGAGTGAGGTCATGCCAACACTTGTGATGCTCTCTCAGTGGCAGCATCAGGATTCTGGCCTAGTACTCCCTCAGGCTGCTCCCTCTTCCCTGCCTCATCCCCTTCCCTCTCAGTGGTGCCTTTTTTCTCTGATCTCTTGTTGCATCTCCATATCTGCTTTCAAGCTAACCAATCTTATGACAAAAGTCATGCCTGTTTTTGTTGCTTTTCTTTTTCATTCCTGGTACAATTCCTATAACAAAGACGTAGTTGCCAGCCTGAAGGCTCTGTAGGGAAAGGCCTCTCAGATGTTGGTCACCAAGGCCTGTTTTTACCTGTGGTGCTCTGGAAACTTCTTGAGCTGGCTGAAAGCTCAAAGTGGGACATAGATCTTAATGCAGCTTTACAAAAGGTGATTCAAGGCCTTTGGTCTCCATATGAGGCTGTTATAAGCCACACCGTGCAGTGCTTCATGCAGGTGGTACATGTTCCCATGAGCAGCTCAATCTTGCTGTCACAGAGTTTGGACAAGGCCACCCACACACTGGTGAGATGTCACTCTGCTGCCCTACCCAGGACCCACCACTCCCTCAAGATTTACATAGCAGTGATGAAGTAGCAGCAGTGCTTTCATGCGTTAAGACAGGGAGAATCTTTGAATGCGACCTTTGGAATATATAACCTACTGTGTAGCTGTGTGTCACACCACACAGATGATAGATTTCGCTTTCCCTCCCCTGGTGGGCATTAGGCAGCATCCTCCCTCCTCAGAAGCAGAGAAGCACCATCTGCCTCCTGCTTGTCCTGAGGATAGAAGCTGCTCCACAGCAGTGACTGCAGGCAGAACTACTTTGTGCATGGAGACACGGGGATTGATCGTTACATGGGTGAATGGAGGTGGAAAGCAAATAGAAAGCAAACGTAACCGCGAGCATCAGTGATGAAATTCTAATCATTATGAGTCAGTGGTTTTCTTCATTACTCCCAAACCAGTTGGTTGATCTTTTGAAATCCATTCACGTTAGGACTTTGGAAACCTTCATATGTATACAAACAGCAATGACTTTTTCCCTAGAGAAGACCCTTTTAAGGAACTTGAGCTTTTCCTTTGCAATAACCGAAGGCTGGGCTGCGAGAGTTGGTGCTATGGTTTGGATGTGAACTCCCGCCTATACACTCATTTGTTGAACAGTTGGTCTCTAGCTTGGGGCGCTGCTTCAGGAGGATATGAGGCATTTAAAAAGTGGGTCACTGGAGGAGGGCCTCATGGAGTTGGGGATAGTCTGGCCACAGTTCCAACTGAATGCTGTCAACTTTCTGGTCTGCTGAGATGTACACAAACAACCACACACGCCTTCTGCCAAGGAGCTGTTTCCCATCATGCCTTCCCTGCCATGGTGACCTGTGTACCCCCAAAACTATGTGCTCAGATAAATGCCTCCTCCATTAATTTATTCTGGCATGCATTTTGTCACTGTGATAAGAAAAGTAACTAACAGAATTTTAAAAATGAATATCAATCTAAGTTATAGATTTTAATAATAAAACATCTCCAGTGAACAAAATGTATATATGTGTGTGTGTGTGTATACAAGTATATATATGTATACAAGTAAAGAAATAGAGGCATAAATTTAAGAGCGATCAAGGGAGGATGCATGGGAAGGGACACGAGAATGAGGCTATTGGGCTTGGGGGTGTGGAGTCTGGATATATGAACACCACATTTCTACACTGTCAAGTAGATCACGTGTTGCATGAGCATTTGTGAGTAAATCTCTACATGTTACAGCTATTGGACAAGCCACCCTAGGTATAGAGTGATTCTATCCTATCGGGAATGATTTCCAGTGGAGCACATCACAAGAGGGGCTTTCACCAGACCACCATAGTCAGCACCTCAGAGGCCAACTCCCTCTCACTTCTGTTCACATGTCTCAGGGCCTCACTGGGTATGGAGCAGAGAGAACAGTCCTATCCCTTGTGGGCTTACTACATGATAGCTTTCTTCTCCTTCCGTGAGATGAGAGACACAGAAGGCAGAGAGAGTCCCCCAAAAAGTGAGAGGATGAAATAACAAGTGAGAAGGTAAGAGAGAGAGAGAGAGAGAGAGAGAGAGAGAGAGAGAGAGAGAGAGAGAGAGAACAAGATCCAGGTAAAGAAAGAGCCATTCACCAAGGCAGAAACCAATACAAGCTCTTTATGATACTGTCTTTGAAGTGATGTTGCATTGCTTCTGCCATACTAATGCTAATGTTTATCAGAAAAGAGAAGAGTCTTGCTAGACTCCAAGAAAGGAGACTACATGACTCATGATGCCAAGAGAGCACCAGGTACCATGCCCACCATGCCTTCCCTGCCACCACCAGAGTTTTCTGCTAGTGCATGTACCCAGGAGCAGCACTCTATCAGGGGATGTGATCTGGATGGGAGCTTGAGGTTCAGACAGGAAAGATACTAAAGACATGGTATCCTCAGATTTGATCTAACAGGACTTGTCCCAAGTCCAAAGAGAGCAACAAGAACTTATGGCTGTACAGGAATAAATTTGGAGGGGGGAGGTGGTCCCAATTCTGCTTCAAGCACCAGAAAGCCAGCAAGCTGCTCCTACCTGGTGAGTAGACTGAGGCCCCATACCATCAGTATTCAGCTCTGCCAGAGGAGCTCTACCTCAGCCAGAGGTGGTGGTACTTGCTTCAGAGGCAGGAGGATGCTGTGAGTTCAATGGCAGCTTTAGCTATGCAGTGAAACCACCGTGTCTCAAAAACAACAAAGCAAAGTAGAGTAAATGAAGCTGAACCTCATTCTGTGTGAAGAGCCATGGGCAGGTATGCTGTTGATGTTTCTCATTTGGGGTTCAGTGAATGACCCACAGCATTTTTAGGGCTTTCTGTAGTGTTGAGTTTCTACCACTGTGAACTAGGGTCTGGAACCCATCACTATCCTTACGGCTGCACAAAAGTATGCAAACTAGATTGGGCCTTAGGAGGTTTAATTCTTTGGCATTGTGTCCAACGGGGCTCCAGTTTTCCCTTGCCCGGAACATGAACCATATATTTCAGGCTATAGAGGAAGGCATTGTATGCCTGTGTGTGTTGGACAAACTTGGTGACACTCCTTGAAATAGTGATAAATAATCTGCAAGTAGGGATGAATTTCAAGTGCAAATTCATCTTCCCTGGAGGCAGAGGAAAGCTGTGTGAAAGTGTTAACTGGCTCAAAACAGAATCCTGGGTGCAGATGTTGAGTTCCCTGGCTGTGACTCCACAAAGAATGGCCTGTCCATCATCAGCACGGACTTCTAGCTTTGTGCACACCCTCAGGGACCCTGTGTGCTCCCAGGACAGCAAGGCTGAGCAGGCCGCCTCAGACTTGCTGTGAGAAAGACTGCAGACACATACACTCTGCACATAAACTCTGCAATGCCTCTATCCTTTCTTTCTAGAAAGTGGGGTCTAGGATTACAACTGCATGCCAATTCTTTCTTCTAATTTATTTATTTATTTACTTACTTTACATCCCTATTGTAGGCCCCTCCTTTCCTCCTGGTCTCACTCTCCCTCCCTCTTTCCCCCTCCTCTGTTTCTCAGAGAAGAGGAGCCAACAACAACAACAACCCACCCCAGCTCATCAAGGTACATCAGGACTGAGGGCATCCTCCTCCCCTGTGGCCTGGCAAGGTAGCCCCTGTCAGGGGGAAGTGATCAAACTGCAGGCAACAGCGTCCATGTCAGAGACAGACAGCCCCTGCTCTCCTTCCTAGGGGACCCACATGAAGCCTGGGCTTCCCATCAGCTACATCTGTGTGGGGGCCTCGGTCCAGTCCATACATAGTCCTTGGTTGGTATTTCAGTCTGCACAATCCCCTCTGAGCCCTGGTTAGTTGGCTTTGTTTGTCTTTTCCCCCTATTTTTCCACAAGACTCTCTATGCTTTCCCTAATGTTTGACTGTGAGTCTCAGTATCTGTTTTGAACCACTGCTGGGTGGAGCCTCTCATAGGACAGCTATGCTAGGTTCCTGTTTATAAGTATAGCAGACTATCATCAATAGTGTCAGGGGTCGGTTCTCTCCCATGGTGTGGGTCTCAGATTGGTCCAGGCATTGGTGAGAAATTCTTTCAATCTCTGCTCCATCTTTATCACTGCGTATCATCTTGTAGGCAGGGTAAATTTTGGGTCAAAGTACTTGTGGGCTGGGGTTCCCCTCCCTCTACTAGGAGTCCTGTCTATGTTCATAGCAGCTCTGTTTGTCATAGCCAGAATCTGGAAACAACCTGCATGCCCCTCAACAAAAGAATGGATAAAGAAACTGTGGTACATGTACCCAATGGAATACCACCCATCTGTTAAAAACAAGGAAATCATAAAATTTTCAGGCAAATGGATGGAACTGGAAAAGATCATCCTGAATGAGGTAACCCAGACCCAGAAAGACACATGTGGTACGTACTTACTCAAAAGCAGACGTTAGCCATATAGTACAGGATAAACATACTTCCAATTCACAGGCCCAAAGAAGATAAGTAACAAGAAGGACCCAAGGAAAGATGCTTGAATCTCACTCAGAAGGGGAACTAGACTAGACAGTGGAAGTGGCTGAAGAAGAAACAAGGTAGGAGAAGGAGTACGGAGGGAAATGGAGGTGGAGATCAGACCTGGGAGGGCAGGTGTGGGAGCACAGAGGACCTGCAGAGTGAATAGAAACCTTGGGCAGGGTCTTCTCTGTTACAAACTGGAAACCCAAGACAGGGTAGGCTTCAAGGAGGATATGAGGGGGACTCTGTGAGGCTCCTAGGCGGGGGGTCATGGAGACTGCATGCCAATTCTTTTTCATCTCTTCCAGGGATTGGGCAGCAGACCTGTAATCAGAGTAGAGGGACAGAGGTCCTTAGTTTGTTACCAGTTCATTGTCCTTTTCCAAGAATCCCAGAGAGAACTTGGTTTGTTCTTGGCACCAAAACCCAGTTACAGAAGATCAACATCTCCACAGTGCTGTACTTGTGAGAGCTTTCAGAAATACTACCTCTAAATGTGAGCTCTTCCCAACCACTGCTCTGTCAGAGCACTTGTGTGACCATTACAAAGCCTGTCTTCAGTGAGATCTGATGTGTCATCTCAGTTTATGTAGGGGTTTGGTTGCTGGTAAACGCTTTTCTGGTTTCATGTTTCTTATAGAGAAAAGCCACTGGTGCCACTTCGGCCTGGCTTAACTTTTGCCAAACTATGCACACACAGGTCGTTACTACACCACAGGAGGCATGTGGTGCTTAAGGGTATAGCACTGCATACCTAGTTCCTATGTGTGCACTAGCAAACTCGTGCACACACCCTTTGACCAAAGGATTTCTGATGCTGAGAAAAGAAATAATCTATTACCTCTCTCCAGCTGACACATTCATGGCAGGCCATGTTTCCCAGCCTCATGCAGCAGTGTGCTCAAGCTTAATCATGTCTTCTCTTGATTCAACTGCATAAGAGAAAAATTGGATTCCTGATATCTATACCACTCTCTTCCTTCCAAGCCCTGCTAGGGTATGCATGCTCCACTGATGGGACCATGATTTTAGAAAATACCACAGATATCATTGTACTACATTGCCACCGGGTAAATGTGGGTGGTCTGAGTGAAACCGAATCACCACGTACCTCCAGTAGGCCTGTGACGCAGCTGTAATACACCTGGTGAGCTATGGTCACGCGGTGGCATTGGGAGTTCCTCAAAGGAACTCCTTGTCTGCAAAGGTCCTGGGGTGTGATTCCAAGCTCTCGTCCCATGGTCTGAACAGCATAGCTCTGGCCAGCTGTTGTCCTGCCTCGGTAAAGTCCTCTGCTTACCCACGCTGGTCTTTTGCGTTCAATAAGAGCAGAAGTCCAAATTCTTTCCTCCTGACTTTTCACTTGCCAAGCCCCAAGCCGACTCTTGCCTCATCTGAATAATGGAGTCCCTGGACCCTCTATTTACTCCCCAGTGATCTGCGGCGCGCCTCCTCTCAGACATCAGCTCAGTTGCAGGGTGGCAACCTCTGGCCTTGAGCTTCTGTCCCAGCTCCAGCCCTCTTCCTGGGAGGCACAGATAATAAATGGTTCCATGTGGTAGGGGTCTGGTTGGTGATCTGCAGTGGCCTTTTATTTCACAGATGCAAAAACTAGATTCCAGGGAAGCAAGATTATCTAACTCACAGATTCAGCCAGGACAGCAGCAATAACTTCATCTTCAGGTCCCTTGCAGGCCTCTCTGGGCTCCAGCTTCTTTGTTGTCAGTCATCTTTAATTTGTTACTGTATTTTGTTTAGTGTGCATTTGTGCACGTGTGCTTCCGTGTGCCTATAGCACCATATGTGCAGATGCTATATGTGTCCATGTAAAGGCCAGAAGTCAATATTAGGCATCTTCCTCAATCACTGTCCACTTTAGTTTTTTTGAGGCAGGGTAACCCACTGAACCTGGAACTCACCAAATCAGTAAAATGCTTGGCCAGTGAGCTACATCCTGGCTTTCTTTGCCTGAGGACAGAAATGAAATGTCATTCATTCAACTTTGCTCTCACTCACCCTGCCCAGGCTAGAGTTTTATGTCAACTTGATACAGGCTTGAGTCATTTGGGAAAAGAGAACTCAGTTGGGGCAACGCACCCGCCAGGTTGGCATGTATGCAAGCCTGTGAGACATTGTTCTGAATTAGCGATTGATGTGAGAGGAACCAGGCCCTTGTGAGTAATGCCATTCCTAGCAGGTGGTCCTGAAGAATATCAGAAGGCAGACTGACAAGGGAGCAAGCCAGTAAGCAGTGTTCCTCCACAGTCTCCCATTAGTTCTTGCCTCCAGGCTCCTTACCACATAAGCTTCTGCTCTGACTTCCTTCAGTGATAGACTTCAGTGTGGAAGTGTAAGCCAAATAAACCCTCTCCTCCCAAAGTTGCTTTTGGCCATGGCGTTTCATCACAATAGAAACTCTAAAATTCATACCATCCATTTTGCTAGATCGCTCTCCGGCCCCCTTCCTTCCTTCCTGGTTAGTTCTTTTGCCTCATCCCTCTGACTATCTATAGGAGCCATGGAGGGCTCCAATGTGATGAGGTACAGCACAGGAAACCAAGGCATAGTATATCCTGTCAATGCAGAAACAGAGCAGGGGCTGCTGGGACATTGTCATATCCCATCTGATGTGTATTGTCTTTCTATCTCTACCTGTGCATCGCCCAGCCATCCCTTACTTCTGTCTACTGGTTATGTGAAATGACACAAAAATGTCAGGCAATGTAGAGGGATGGGGCGTCAGAGCCCAGCTTCATGCTCAGCAGGAGGCTTAGCTGCCCAAGGCATAAGCAGTCTTGGAACCCAGTGCTGTGTTATCTCCCAACGATGCCATGTGGCTGGTCTCCTTCAATGACTTCAGCTTTGAATGGCCGTGTCTCCTGGGATTTCTGGCAGATCAGCAAGCGTCGTGTTGAGCTGCCATGCACCATGCAGTGTCCCCATCATAAGACAGCACTGGAGCCCTGCTTACCTCATCAGATCAGTGAATCTAAGGAAGAAAAATCACTGCCATGTTAGGGGTCTTCTTTGTTCTGTGTTGTTGCGTTTCTCAGCTGGAGGACTTCAAGGATGAAACATCTCTCCTCGTGCCTTCCTAAGCTTGAGCAAGAGTGAGGGGGGTGGGGGTGGTGTTTCAGTGACTCACCCTGATAATGAATAGTGTACATAGCTGGGAGTCCTGGGGTATGCAGGGGGTGCGGGGGGCGGGGGAGGGTTCCATGCTCAGCAGCTGCATGCTGGGCAATCATATATACTATGGCGCTTCTCTGTGCCTATTCACGTAGCTCTGAGTACAGGACATTGAACTGAGAGATCTCTGCGGTACCTCTAAAGCACCTTTGCCCTTCTCCACAGAGGCCTTCCTGAAGAAGCCCTCCATGCTGCTCAACCTGCAAAATCTCTTCACTAAAGCCGAAAGGGCAAAAAACAAAGACAATGAAACTGAGGTAAAGAGCCAATCAGTCACCAATTCCCTCACTCCGTACACAGAAAATTATCACCAGCTGTTGCCCAATTAAATGTAACAATCGAACAGGGCACAGAGCTCACAGGAGACCGCAGCATACAATGTGCCCAGCCAAGCCACTTGCATCAAAGCATAAGCTCGGTTTGTGTTTTTTGCTAGAAGCATTTAAACACAAAGACTTGGTTACCAGGAAGGAGGCCCCTGTTGCAAATTGTGTACCAAACCGCTTGCATGCTACGCCCCAAGAATCTGCAGACAGGAGTTTGAAGGGAGTTTTCATGACCAGAGACTAAAGCCTGTCACTGGCTCTTACTGGTGCTCAGCTGGATGCACGGATGAAATTGAGACTGTTAGCTACATCCGTCCACTCAGATCTGCTTACTGCATACCCTTCATCTGCCAGACAGAATCTCCAAGGATGTAAGTCAATGAGACAGGGTTCCACCATGAGAAAATTTAAAGTCCAGTGTGATTAAAAAGAATGGGACTTGAAACATTTTAAATGTAAGTTCTGGCAAGCCTTGTTTGTTTGTTTCGTCATAGTGACAAGGTAGCTGAGATAAGCAACTAAAAAAAGAGAAGACATTTCTTTTGTCTCCTAACTCCAGAGTTTCAGCCCGCGGTTGGTTAGTCCCAGTGCTTTGTGAAGAGACCTGCGTACTGTGCGATGCTCCACTCTGGACCCCAGATTAGGCACAGACCACACCCAAGCACAACCCAATACAAAGAGATCCTTCATTAAGCAAGGCAAAGAGACAAGGTGACTGAAGCTGAGTCCGGCAGAAACAGCAGCACATAGCTTTGTAAGTGTTAATTTTAAGAGGAAAAATAGAGGGGAGATCTGCAGTCAAATGAGATAGGATCATGTTGGTAAGTTCCGATTGAGTGTTTTAATTTAATTTAATCAAAATAATGAATTTTGAATGCTGAACCTTGATGCTTTGGTAGTTGGACCTCTGTGACCAGTCACAGGACTGAGTCTAGTAGCCAAATAAAAGAATAGACCTTGGTAGCTAGCTTTAGGAATATAACAGTTTAGCAAGGGGGAGAAAGATCACTTTGTGCTTGTGGTGGCAGAGGCCAATTCATCTCACGGTGGCTGGAAACAAAGAAAAGAAATAAGAAGTGTTTGGGGGTGTCCATACTCCCCTTCAAGGTCACACCTCCCAGTGGCCCAACTTCTACCCACTAGGTCACACTTTTTTTGTTGTTGCCGTATTTTTGTTTTGTTTTACTTGAGACAGGGTTTCTCTGTGTAGCCTTGGCTGCCTTAGCCTCACTTCATAGACCAGGCTGGCTTTGAACTCACAGAAATCCACCTGCCTCTGCTTCCCCAAGTACAAGCGTGGTCACACTTTTTAATAGTTCAACTTCCCAGTGGTACCTAAGGATGGACATTGACATGGGAGGCATTTCATACACAATCTATGGCAGAAGGCTTTATTAGGACATTGGGTGAAAAGGTATAAGATGCATGAGTGAGTCAAAGGAAGCTTCTAGAAGGGAAAATGCATGTCAAGTCCCTAAATCTAATCTCCCTCTTTTTCTCTCCTTGATCATTAAAGTCTTTCTTTCTTCTCCTCCTTGTCCCCTTCCTTATCTTCCTCCACTTCTCCAATTTCTTATGTTGAAGAAATTGCTTCCTAAAATTATCATGAGTCATTGTCAAGAGATGGGTGTTATTTCATATCATTACCATCCATCCTGTTGTCTTTTATTTTTTATCTTATTTGGGAGAAAGGGTCAAGTTCTCTTTCTTTCTTTCTTTCTTTTTCTTTCTTTCTCTACCGTATATTACATCCCAGACACAGTTTCCCCTCCTTGCACTCCAGTCTCTCTCTCCCCACTTGCCCTCTCCTCCATATTCACTCCTCTTCCATTTCCCTTCAGAAAAGAACAAGCCTCCCAGGGATAGCAACTGAACACAGCATAACAAACAGCAATAAGACTAGGCACATACCTTCATATCAAGGCTGGACAAGACAACCCAAAAGTAGGCAAAAGTGTTATAGACAGCCCCTGCTCCCACTGTTAAGTTTCACAAGAACACCAAGTACACAACCATAACATATAGGCAGAGGCCTATATCAGACCCACACAGGCTCCCTGATTGTTGGTTCAGTCTCTGACCTCTCTGAGCCCTGGTTAGTTGATTCTGTGGGCCATGTTCTTGGTTTGTCCTTGACCCATTTGGCTCCTACAATCCTTCCTCCTCCTTTTCTCAATGACTTTCCAAGCTCTTCCTAATGTCTGGCCGTGGGTTTCTGCATTTGCTCCTATCAGTTGATAAAGGAAGCCTCTCTGATGACAATTAAGGTAGGCTTCCAGTCTATGAGTATAGCAAAATATCACTAGGAATCATTGTTGACTTTTTTTAATTTTTATTTTTTGTCAGTAATGTTTGGTTCTATGCTAGGTCTTTGGGTTATCCAGCCTCTGGTTCCTGGCCCTCTAGGAAGTGTCGTGCATGAGCTCCCTCTCATGGCATGGGTCTCAATTTAGACCAGTCATTGGTTGGCCACTCACACAAGTTCTGCACCCCCATTACCCCAGCACATATTGCAGGTAGGACAAATTGTAGGTCAAAGGTTCTGTAGTTGGGTTGGTATCCCAGTCACTCCACTGGAAGCCTTGCCTGGTACAGAAGATGGCTGGTTCAGGTCCCATCTCCTCCATTACTAGGAGTCTTCACCATGGTCACCCTCATAGATTCCACGGAGCTTCCATTGCACTATGTTTCTACCTTGGTCCTGAAATAATCACCAATTCCAGTCAGCTCTCCCAGTACTCTGTATCTCCCTTCACCTCCTATCTGATCCCTTCTGTTTCTCCTAGCCACACCCCACCCTAAGTTTACCCTCAAAATCTATTCTATTTTTCCTTCCTGGAGAGATCCATGCGTACCCTCATGAGCCCTCCTAGTTACTTAGCCTCTCTGAATCTGCGTATTGTAGCATGGTTATCCTTTACTTTGCAGCTAATATCCATGTACAAGTGAGTACATACCATGTTTGTCTTTTGGGTCTAGGGTACCTCACTCAGGATGATTTTTTTTCTAGTTCCATCCATTTACCTCAAAATTTTATGATGTCATTTTTTGGTAATAGCTGAGAAATACTCTATAGTGTAAATGTACCACATTTTCTTTATCCATTCTTCAATTGAGTGACATCTAAGTTGTTTCCAGTTTCTAGCTATTATGAATAAAGCATTTGTGAACATAGTTGAGCAAATGTCTTTGTGATAGGATGGAACATCCTTTGTATATATGCCTAGGAGTGGTATAGCTGGCTCATGAGGTGGATCACTTCCCAATTTTCTGAAAATCCACCATTTTGATTTCCAAAGTGGCTATATAAGTTTGCACTCACAACAGCAATGGAGGAGTGTTTGCCTTGCTCCACATCCTTACCAGTATGAACTGTCACTTGTGGAGTTTTGTTTCTTTGGTTGGTTGGGTTTGCTTTTTCAAGACAAGGTTTCTCTGTGTAGCCTTCGCTGTTCTGGACTCACTTTGTAGACCAGGTTGGCCTTGAACTCACAGAGATTCTCCTGCCTCTTCCTCCCTGAGTACTGGGATTACAGGTATGAACCACTGTGCCCAGTTTGTCACTTGTGTTTTTTACCTAAGCTATTCAGACAGGTATAAGATGGAATCTCAAAGTACTTTTGATTTGTACTTCCCTGATGGCTAAGGATATTGCACATTTCTCTTAAGTGGTTCTCAGCCATTTGAGATTCTCTTCCTCGTTTTTTAAAATTGGATTATTTGGTTTATTTCTCTCTGGTTTCTTGAGTTCTTTATATATTTTGGGTATTTGCCCTCTGTCAGATGTAAAGTTGGTGAAAATATTTTCCCGTTATGTAGGCTGCCATTTTGTCCTATTCACAGAACCTTTTCGGCTTCATGAGGTCCCATTTATTGATTGTAGTTGTCTCCTGTGCCAATACATTCAAGGTTATTCTCCATTTTCTCCTATCAGCTTCAGTATATTTGGATTTATGTTGACATCTTTTATCTACTTGGACTTGAGTTTTGTGCAGGGTGATAAATATGGATCTATTTTCATTCTTCCACATGCAGACATTCAGTTAAACCAGCACCATTTATTGAAGATGCTTTCTTTTTTTTTTCCATTGAATATTTTCCAGCTTCTTCATCAAAAATCAAGTGTCCATAAGTGTGTGGATTTATGTCTGGGTCTTCAGTTTGACTCAATTGATCAACCTGTCTGTTTTTATTTCAATACCATGTGGTTTTTACTCTAGCTCTATAGTACAGCTAAAATCAGAACTGCAGATATCCCCAGAAGTTCTTTCATTGTTTTATTTTTATCTATTTTATTAATTTCAGGCCTCGGTTTGGTTACTTTCTGCCTTCTGCTCTTCTTGACTGTGCTTGCTTCTTTTTTGTTCTAGAGCCTTCAGGTGTGCTGTTAAGTTGCTAGTATGAAACACTCTAGTTTCTTTATGTAGGCACTTAGTGCTATGAACCTTCCTTCCTCTTAGCACTGGCCGAGCAGGGGGTCCTTTCTCCAAGTTGGACTCCTGACGGCTTATTTGGCCTCAAGTCTCTGCTTGGGTTCACCTGTCTGTTCTTCTGGCTGGCATACCCTGCACATGTTCTTTAGAGTGAGGTGGCCTGTTTCTTCTGACTGGCATGGCCTGCTCCTGAGCTGTGGATATCTCCCCAAGCTGTGGCTTTAGGCCTTTGGGAACCAAGGGTATGTGAAGGTTCCAAATGTAGGTGGGCTTCTTACCCATTCTTCTGACTGGCATGGCTTGCACCTGAGTGACAGCAGATCTCTGCCTGAGGTGCATGTTGGGCCTTTGGGATCAGAAATGAGGGTATAGGAAGATTCTGAGGATAGATGAGCCTCCTACCTGTTCTTCCAACTTCATTTTAAATTTCTAGTCCTGAAAGCATCTGGACTTACAAACTGGAGGAAGACAGGGCAAGGCTTTCTCACTCTCTCTTGCAGCTGGGTGGTCAGAAAAGGAAACCATCCCTGAACAGAGAGCTGCACCTCTCAAGAGTCCAACATCATCAGACAGAGAAAGGCTCACCCCAAGTACTTTATTTTTACTTTCAAACTTTTCTCTGACTTTTATTTACTGTATAGTTCCTACTACCTGCTGCTGCTGGAAATATTTCCCACCTATCCTCTGTAAAATACCCCACAATCCCACCATAGCACTATTGCTCCATGACAAACCTTAGTAGGTTAACTCATTAGGAAATCAATTCAGTACATCAAAACAGCTTTAAAAATAAGTAAGCAGGATATAATATAGAATGATCTAGAACATATAAAACTGTATCATTTATGGTATGGATTCTCAAGCAGGAGTAGCTCTCCTAAGTAACATTGACAGTGATGATATCGTTAGTTATCATAGCTGGAGTTGGGAGGAAAAAAAAAAACAGAGGCCAATGATGAGACTGACCATCTCACTGGGCACAAAATAGACAGGCCGTGCCTCAAGGAATCAAGCAGCCAAGATCAACCTAGGCAGAAATCACTCTCTAGGGGAAGGTTGTTTGTTTCCTAAGACTTTTGTTCTGGGATAAGTATAAATGCGTATTTTAAAATAAAATATTATAAATAGATTTTATTACATGTCTAACTCTGAAAATATTTTACAAATTCTGTTTTAAAATAAGCACAGATCCTTTTTCTTTCCAGAACAGAGTCTGCATACACATCCCACATGAAGACAGCCTCCAGGGAGTAGTAGAACAAGGTCCTAGGATGATGTTTGTGCTGCATCCTGATGAGGCCAGGAGGGTCCTCGAGTTTGGGTTCTTACAGCTTCACAGAGCTCTCGGCAAATAACATGGGCCAGGACTTATCCTTGCATTGGTGCACTGCATGGTGCACAATACTTCCCAGAGGGCAAGGGCTCATCAAGTACTAGCTCCAGTCAAGCATTGCTCTTACCATTGAGTCTTCAGCCCTCACACCCACCCAAGAGTCAGTACTCTGATGGGAAGGGCCCAAACGACAGAGTTGGAGTAATCTAGACTTGATGCTTTTGCTGACCACAGTTCTGCTAACTGTGGCTAGATAAATTCATCTGAAGTTTTGCAGCTCATTCACCAGTAAACTAGCAATAAGAATGCCTAACTTAGCTGGGAGGGGGTGGCAGGGGGGCTCACACCTTTAATCCTAGTACTTGGGAAACAGAGGCAGATGGGTCTACACAGCGAGTTCCATGTCAGCCAACAATCTATCATAAAACCATGTTTTAAAAATAAATAAAATAAAGCCACCTAATCATACAGGAAGAGGGAAAGGTCTCTGAAGTAAGTCACATGACATAGAAATATATTTGTGTCATCTCATAACCCCTGCGGGTTAAACAAACAAACAAACTTTGTGTATTTGGAGGAATTGAGCTGGGATGGACCTTGGAAGCCTTCTCCCTGAGGACCAGACCTCAGAGCATCTGAAGGTGCTGCACAAGCTGCTTAAGGAGAAATTCAGTAAGTACTATGACCCAGCTATAAAGTGTATGAAGCATTATGACTGGCCATCAAGATAGTCCCCAGAGGTGCAATAGCTGCACTTAGCTCTTAAGAGAAACTAACTCCTGTGCAACTGGAATTCAGACTCAAAGAGGAGGGAAACCATGGCAAATACTATAAACCTGTCCAACTCCCCATGGCACCTAATGGAGAACCTTCTACTGTCATTTTCCTAAACCAGTACAATTCCCAACTGCGTTCCCAGAGTGTATCCATATACACACAGGAAAGTGTAGCTGTCAGCCCTCATCAAAGAATCTTCCCTCAACAGCATATGGACACTACTACAGGAATCCATAATGGGTCAAAACAAAGATAACTGATCATGGGATAGCCAGCCCCATTTACAACAGGGCCCCTAAGCCTAAGGCTCAGGGAACATCACTGAAGAGGAAACAGAAAGATTGTAAAAGCCGGAGGACCAGATCATCTATGGAATCTCAATAGTATGGTCACCTAAACACAACCTGCACAATGGCAATACAGTTAATGTGCCAGCATGGAGGGAATCCCCATCCTCATTCTAGATGAAGTGTTACAGATGATCAATGGCTACTGCAAGAGGGAGAGAATCAGTCTTCTCCAGGGATAAGGCCCCTGGTAGGCTATCTAACCCCAGGTAGCTAGCCTTAAACACTGATGAGAAACACTAAATGGAATCAGTAGGCCTTACACACACACACACACACACACACACATATTTGTGTATATTCATATATGTGTATACATATGTATCTGTGTATACAAAGAAGACATGTATTTGGGAGGGAGGAGGCATAGGATGAGTTGAAGAGGGAGAAGTAGAAATGATGTCAGTATCATACAAATGAAGAAAATTCTTTTAAAAATAAAAAGATTAGTTTTGTTCATGGAGTACCACACAGCCCATGCTTGGGGAAGCATCTCCCTAAGCAGGAGCTAGCTGACTTGAAGATCTGAGCATCTGTGGGCATGTGTAGGAAGCTAGGCGGGTCTATGCTGGTGTACTCGGCTCTTTGGCAGGGATGCTGATGTGTGCTCAGTCTTTAAACTTCCCCCAACACATGCAGTATGAAGAATAAACTTCTTTGTGCAGCCTCTAGGGATCCCTGCCCAGGCTCACAGCCCTGGGCTCCTTTCAGTCTTTCAGCCATATTCCTTCATGTTCTTCCCCCTTTCTCTTTATCATACGGGATGTTTACAAAGCCAATTCTGTGCAAGTAGTTACTTTAAGCACATTCCCTCCTTGTCCCTCCACCTTCTGCCCATCCCATTCACCACCCTCTGTTCCCCCAGAAAGACTCACTTTGACTTTTCATGCCATCACTACATATATGCTTTTATGCATGCATAGAGTCTAGGACCCACAGATGAGAGAAAACATGAGACTTCCTTAATCCATCACTATGGTGTCCAGCTGCATCCAGTTCTCTGCAAACATGACTTCACTCCTCCTTATGGCTGAGAAACATTTCACTATGAATAGATGCCACATATTCTTTAGCCATTCCTCTTTTGGAGGACACGTAAAACAAATCCTCCCTCTGCCTGGAATGCCCTTCTCCTTTCCCTGTGCAGTGAGTGGCTCCTTATCCCCTTTTATCAGTTTTTTCCTCAGCACATATTTGTTCATACTTCATTGAAAACTAAAAATCTCTGTCTTGTGTAAGCCATCACTAACTTCCTGTCATCCTAAAAATGCCAGCCTCCACTGTGACCCTCAACCCATTCTATACTAAAGGAGCTGTCACCCCACACACAATATAGCAGGGACTGAGGCTTTGACTTCCAATGGTACCAGTTCCCAGCCATCTGTACTTCCAGCTAGATACTTGAAACTCATGTGTCTACCTATTTCTTGCCTCCATAAAAATCAGACAGATTATGCACATATTCAGGAGCAAGTAAATATATCCCTGTACAGTGCGTTTCTACCTGGGGGTGATGGTAATGCTTTTTTTAATCACAGTACTCTGAAGGTTAGGTGGTTCTCTATGTGTTTGAGGTCACTCAGGTCTATACAGCCTCAAAATGAAAACTAAAACATTTTTTAGGGGGAAGAAAGAATGTCTCAAGACACTTGAGCATAGTGCCCAGCTCATGACAGATATGAGGAATGTCTAAATTAATACCAGGAATGTCTAATGCAGCATAGGAAACGCTGAGCCCTACATAAGCCTGGTTCTGTCCTAGCTGGATATCCTTTGCCTTGTCCAGATCTGGCCCTTCAAGGCCTCCTGACTAACTAAGTAAGACTTGTTGGAGGCCTTGAATCCCAAGCAGTGCAGTGTGGCTTGGCCGATGCACTAGTCTGCTGAGAATTTCCCCTCCACAAACAGCACATGTCCCAGGATGAACCTGGAGAACTGACAGCAAGACGGATGGCCTGGGCTTCTCAAAGCCAGTTGCTGTTGCTGGCACTTCCAAGGCACCTGCCAGAGATAATACAGGCCTCCCACTTTGATATAACCACCACTGGGCAAAAATAAAGGGTTATTGACCACAGGAGATGCAAATCAGGGTGCAGGAGCCCATCTCAGGACACCCTTGCTCGCCTGTATTTATCTGCCAGACCTAACATCAACAACTTGCAGCTATTGACTCTGCCTTTAGAGTTTAACTGGTAAAGATGCCTTTCTATTAAAAAAAAATCTTGGCTGATGCTTTGTTTTTGTAGTTGTTGTTGATTTGGGGGTTTGTGTTTGTTTGAGGGTCTCTCTCTGCATTCCAAGATGGCCTGGAACTCGTTCATTATGTATCCCAAGCTGGCTTCAAACTCATAGCATTCCTCTTCCTTCATCCTCGCCCTTGCTAGGATTACAGACCTAAGGCACCATGACCACAAAACAAAATTTTTTTTTAAGTTGTTTTAAATGGCATGATTTTCTTCAGCTATGTATGAGGAGTGGCATGATAATCCGAACACGGCGCAAGTAATGATTAAAATATGCAAGTAGCATTTCCATCTCCTCAGGCATCATTTTTACAAGTTGGGAAGCTTTGGTCCTTCATGTGATTTTGAAAGTAATCTCCAGGTATAGACTGTAGGTGCCTTCCTGTGCTGCAGAACCTTCCAAAACACATTCCCTCTGTGTCCAGCCCCTTCCTTTCACCTTCTCTGTCTAGGGAGAGTGCTCCTTCTGTCTGTGAGATCCTTAGGGTACTGCTTATCACTAAAGTTCTTACAATTCTTGTCTCTAAATGGAGAGCAGATTCCAAGTTGAAATTAATCTGGATATTCAAGGACCCTCAGGATTTTGTCATGGAGTTATCCTCCTGTTCTGCTTGTCCCAACCTCTCCCACACTGGCCATAAGTGAAATCCTTTTCTTCTAGCAGCTCTTCCTGAAAGAATGCACTCTGAAGAACAAGGCCACAGGCACCATAACAGAGGCCTCTGAATGTACCCCTACCAGAGATCCTAGACTGTCTGGGTGCCTTTGGGGCTCTGTGTGTTGTCTACTTTGTGGTGGTGTTTTATTTATAGACTTAAAAAGATTTTAAAAACCACTCTGCACTCATTATTCCCACAGCCAAGGACTCATCCAGCCAGAAGCAGGTCGACTCTGCTCCTGTTGCCATGCTGAACTGGGCCCAGTAAGCCCCTACTTTAATATTTAATAAATACATAATGATAGAATATAAGGCTCAGATATTATGTTGTACAGGAGTTTATTAAAGGAACATGGTGGGGAGAAGGAAAGGGGGGAAGGGGTACCCCAGAGAGAGACATAGACAGAAGAAGGAGGAGGAGGAGAAGGAGGAAAAGCAAGGAGAAGAAAAAACAAGAAGGAAGAAGGAAGAATGAAGAAGAGGAAAGAGGAGGTAGAGAGATAAGAAGAGATGGAGAGAGCCACGTGGAGGTTTGTCCTTCTATATGGCCCTGGGCAGGGTCAGGCCCCTGTGGCAGGTAAGCGATGACATCACAAGTAGGTGGACTGAAGCAGAATGCTAACACCCACTACCATCTTTGAATTGCCCTTGATGGTTTTCCCCCTTTGCTTTTTGGTAGTACAGAGTGAATAGACATTTTCCTGAGAACATCCCGAGGCAAGAACTGAAGAAGAAATGTTACTATGGCATGCCAAATAATGTTTTGGTCACTTGCTTTTACATTCAGCAGGAGAGCTTCCTCCTCAGCTGGCATGAAAGTCACAGAACATAGCTTATCCTGTGTGTATAACTGCAAGAATCCTAGGGTAGATAGTGGCTGTATTTGCTATTTTTCTCAAAACTGTGCCCAAATTCCTGACAAAAACAACTCAAGGAAAGAAGGATTTATTTGGACTCTATCCTCTGGATCTACAAGTCAATCGTGACAGGGAAGGGATGGAGTAGATGGTGGGACCGTAAAGTAGCTGTGGGTTGGATGCTGTTGAGTTGACCTGTAATCCATAGGCTCCACCTTCTAAGGGTTCTGTGGCTTCTCAAAACATCACCATTTGCTGAAAACCTGTTGCTCGCATGGACCTGTGGGAATCATTTCCCATTTTAGTTGTGCCTGTAGAGTTCTCTGATCATAGATGGAGGCTCAGCCCCCTTCATGAGAGGTGACTGCAATGGGCCATAGCTGGCTTTACATGGCTTTCTAGTAGGCATAATACACTGGAAGAGGCCACCAGGGCCATCTTGGCTATTAGTTTCCTTCACAGTACTATAATCTAATCAAAGGCTATAGAATCAAAACCACATGGATTTATCCTATTTCCCTCGCAACACTATTTGTGTGGTATTAAACAAGTTAATGTATGTATTTAAACCCCAGTTTCTTTTTTTTTTTTTTTCTTTTTTTTTTTTTTGTTTTTAGTTTTCTTTCTTTTTTTTTTTTGCACATACATTTTTTTTTATTTTTTTAATTAATTTATTCATATTACATCTTGATTGTTAGCCCTTCCCCTGTTTCCTCCCATTCCTCCCTCCCTCCCACTTCCCCACTTCTCCTCTCCCCTATGTCTGTGATTGAGGGAGACTTCTTCCCCCTATGTATGCTCTAAGATTATCGAGTCTCTTCTTGGTAACTTGCTATCCTTCTTCTGAGTGCCACCAGGCCTCCCCATCCAGGGGACATGGTCAGAAAAGGGGCACCAGAGTTCACGTGAGAATCAGATCTCACTCTCCACTCAACAGTGGAGAATATCGTGTTCGTCGGCTAGGTCTTGGTAGGGGTTCGAAGTTTACTGCCTATTTCTCCTTGGCTGGTGCCTTAGTTTGAGGAGGACCCCAGGACCCAGATCTGCCTGTCATAAAGTTCTTCTTGTAGGTTTCCAGGACCCTGTGGGTCCTATTATTTCCCCATTCTTCCATGCTACTCTCGCCTAAAGACTCAATAGGATGTCCTCTCCTCTGACCCACTTTCTTGGTAAGTAAGGTTTTTCATGGGACATACCCCTGGGACTAGTGTTTTGATATAAGTGAGTATATACCGTTTGTCTCTTTTTGCTTCTGGGTGAACTCACTCATTATGATAATTTCTAGGTCAATCCATTTGTCCACAAATTTCGGGAATTCCTCGTTTTCAATAGCTGAGTAATACTCCATAGTGTAAATGTACCATAGTTTCTTAGTCCATTCTTCTACTGAGGGACATTTAGGCTGTTTCCATGTTCTGGCTATTGTTAAACCCCAGTTTCTTAAATCCAAGTGCCAGGTCACATGATACACCATATTGTTAGGTAGAACCATGGAGGCCAGGAGGGAAGGTGTCTGTAGGGGTCCCCTGGGGCACGAGTTGATCCCTCTACCAAGGATATGGGGCCAAAAGAGCCCTAGCCCACTCTGTCAACTTCTGAGACAGATGCATTTCAAAAACAGGACACCGAGTAAGACAAATGTGCAGTGTGCGGGGTGGAGGAGTGCAGGGTGAGGATGAGGTGTCCAGCCAGTGAGACTGCGCAGCAACACAGAGCTAGATTTCCTGAGAGAAAACAGCTGACACTCTGAAGCATGGATGCAAAGGACTTGAGCAGAGTGAACAGCCACGAGAAAGACACAGAGGCTGAGAGCAGAGATGTTGGAATGGGGGGTGGGGTGGGGTGGGGAGGAAGGGGTGCTGCGTGAGCTTGGACCAGAACAGGGGGAATGAAGAGCCAGGGATGGAACCACACATGAATGACTACAGGAAACTTGCACCAAGGACACAGTGTGACTTGTCCCTCCAATGCAAACAAGGAATTCCTCTCCATGAACACACAGCTGATGCCCACCCTCAAGGACACCCCCAGCCCTCATCAGGTTCTCTTCCTACATGCTCTCATATGTGTGAGCTTTCTCCTCACCTGGCATGAAAGCCACAGAACATAGCTTATTCTGTCAGAAAGCCTGGCCAGTGCATCCACAATTCCTCTCCCTTTTCAGCATGTGATCTATTGTGGTGAGCCCTCCTGTGGCACCCTGACCATCTCATGGCATTGTTCCTCCAGTGTGTGAAACACCAATTATGTACCTGTCTGGCATGCTCAGCATCCAAGCCTACTTAGTGGAAATAAATCTCATTACAGCTGAGAGCAGTTATGTTGAAGTGCTTTGGGTTTCCTCACCAAAGGCCTCTCAGACAGCACCTCCTTCTGTTGAATTCTGTATTTCTAATACCCTTGATTCAAGCATTCTGCTAGACACTTTCTGCTCTCCCCCACCCCACCCCCTGTCACCACATCCACATTTATTTAAACCTAAACCTAGCTATCTCTGAAGAGGAGTTTTGTTTGTGAGGTGGAAAGAAAAGCCAGCCAGTGCCCCGCGTTTGCTTACTGATGCTAACAGAAAGGGATAAAGCCTTTAGTGCAGGCAATGCCTGCGAAGGGCAGCTCATTTCTCACTTTGAATGGCTCCGGGGAGAAACAGATTCTCAACAAGTCTGCCGTCCATGCATCCTAGCAGTTTTTCTAGGACTTTGTGGCTTTGTGTTGTCTCAATTATGAAACATTCTACAGATCTGTGCCATCTGGAGCGCCTATTGGCCAGGCCACTCCTTGTCTGGAACCTCCCCGTGAGATGAACCTGGTCTCTCCCAATAACCTATCCCTCCAGTGTCTTTCAGCAATGTTTAGGAGCCCACCCAGAGCAACAAGGAGAGCCTCAGAGACACACAGCATCTCTCTGACTGGCGGAGGGAACCAGGGGTATGAGAAGTTAACAGCACCCTCCTGGGGTCCCTGTAGATTGTAATAAATGCCCCTGCCATTTGTTTACTGTCTCTAGACAGTGAGGAACATCCAGATGAATGAAGTCGGTGCCTTCTGTGCTTAGTAATGTTTAACTAGGAAGCTAGCATATTATGGTGTAAAATCCTTTACACGCATGTACAAACTGAGGGCTGCCGTTAATGCTCTGGCATGCTCAAGGGTCAAGGGGCACCCCAGAATCTAGAGCTCCAAGGGTAATAGCAGAAGAAGCCACACATGGCTGCAAACAACATTGCCCTTCCCTACCCTTTGCTGCTTTCTATTTACCTCTTCTCCCCCCCCCCCCCCAAGTCTCTCACTTGGCATAGGCAGTGTGATAAGCAGTACCACAGCACACATACTGTAGTGCTATCTGGGACCCACCAGAGAGTGAGGGATTAGAGGAAGGTAAAACAGGGTCAGCAGAGGTGGTGGAGGGTGGTGTGTTTGGACAAGGCCGGGAGCCTGTGGGGGAAGCAGCGTGAGCTATCCCACCTGGAGGAGGAGACAGGGCTCCAGCCCCAGTGCCATAAGCCTGGCTCCACGAAGTCTAGCCAACATCTGGAATGGATATCAGGAGACACAGGAGGCCTTGCTGGCTCGCTTAGCTACCTTTGTACTTTTCATTGCAAATTGAAAAGCAAAACAGACATCAAGGATATATTTATATAACTGTCTTCGAGTTGCATTTTCTACTCCCATCTGCTGCACATGATAAGTTTCAAGTGTTTTCTAATAAAGGGAGGGGGCACGGGTGGATTAGAAGGAAGCCTTGGTGTGTGCGCAACTGCCTGAATGCCTGCTCCTTATTTGGTGTGGGGGACTGATCTTGCTTAAGCCTCATTTAAAGGCATTAAAATACCCTCCATCTGAAAGTGCGGCTGTTAAAAGATGGTCTGATATTTTGCATGTCATGTTTATTCAAAAATTTGTGTTGGATCACATTAAAGAAAGGACAGAGTATCTTTTTAGACCCTTCAACCCCTTTTTTGGTGGGGAGAAGCACATATTTTTGTTGTTAAGTCTTTGGAGAGAGGAGAGCTGTGGAGGCGTGAGATGGCAGAATGAGATATTTAGAGAAAGAAATACAACACAAGATAGAAACACATCAGGCCAAACCAAGATAATTTAGGTTTGTCTACATTTAGGTAAGTACGCGAATCCAGATGTGACCGTGCTGATTATTCACGGACAAAGCTGGAACCGCTGTCAGCCAAGCCCACTGCAGAACTGAACACTTGAGTTACCAGCCAGGACTGGAACTAGTCTTTTCTTCTTTCATTTTTCAACTAATAAGAAAAGGGAAGAAAGGACTCAGATAGAGGGAATCTGTGATGTCCCTTGTACCGTGGAGCCATGCATCCACGCACAAAGAGAATCATTTAACCACTCTGCTGGGAAGATGGCTTAGTTGGTAACGTACTAGTGGCCACTTGAGTGTGAAGACCAGAGTTCAATCCCCTGCACTGACATAAAAGGCAGGCATGGGAGTACATGCCCACAATCACAATACTGGCAGGCGCAAGAGGATCTTTAAGGGCTTGCTGGCCAGATAGCACAGCCAAACCACTAAGCTCCATCCTCAGCGAGACCCTATATCACAAAATATAAGCTGGAAAGCAACTGAGGAAGGCACATGATGTCACTGACCTCTGGACACACATACCCACCCCTTACACTTGAGCATGAGTGTGTGTGCATGTGCATGCGCATGCATGACACCAAAACCAGAGACAACTGCCCAGGATAATTGAGAATTTGTCAAAACATATAAAACGCTAAAGCCTAAACATCTGGACATATGGAGTTAAAGTAGAGCGCTCCCTGTGCCTCATTGCTAGTCTTATTCAGTCTGAGAACAGTCTATCTGGAGTTTGCTGGAGGAGAAGCAGAGCGTCCAGGCCAACTTTTGATCAGCCCCCAAGATGTTTCCTTTCTGGTCATTTTTTTTTTTTTTGCATCCAAATGAAGATAAGCTATGCTGACCCAGAAGCACCATTGTCCCTATTAGCATGCTGGACACAGAATGAGCCAGGAACACGCAGTAGAGTTCTCAGAACACAGCTGGCCACAGCCCCAGACAGGGGTGGAAAGATCAAGGCCTTGAAACAAGATAGACAGAGGTCAGCTCTGGTCTCTACCACTTACTGCTCTAAGGGCTGCACATGCTTTTTAATTCTTGATGACCTCATCTGAAAAATTGAACCCAGTAATAAGTGTGCCGTGGGGTTAACGTGTATGATGTCAGTCGTGTTCTTCTGGGCAGACTTACTATATGGTATGTAATTTCACCACCCTCCATCGTCTAGTCAAGTGAACTACATACATGTGCCCCATATGAGTCCTGCTACCCCCTCCCCCAGAAACTTTTCCCTTCAAAGGACTTTCATCAAAACTTGACACACACAAGTCACTCCAAGCTAATGGTCTGTCGTAATCTTACTTGGGCCTGCCCTCTCATCTGGAGGAAGTAGTCACAGAGTTTCTCCCACACTTGTTACATAGCCCATGTTTCCCAGAGCCTTTCTTGCTTGACTAGGGTACATTTCCCTTCTAGGAATAGTTGTAGGGACCAAGACGTCTGGACGCCTGCACAGAATATCCTTGCTCCTCTACATGCCTCCATGTTTGTCCTCTTATGTCACAGCCCTCACTTGGCCAGTTAAGACCCCCTGGAAGACTGAAGGTGGCACCTGAAGTGAAGACAGAAGTCTATAGGAGCAACGTGTCGCCTGCCGACTGAAAAGGCCAAGCTACATGTTAGCACAGTGTGTCTAAATATGGGAACTGCTATTTTTGTGTCACACGGAATATTTTACTGAAATGTGTGCTTTAACTAAAAACATGAACCACATTCCACTAAGACAGAATATGGAATTCTGCTTCTCAACTTCTCGTTACAGTGAGGAAAGAAGCACTGGGAATGAGAGAGATGGGGCTGCCCATCCAGAGCTCTCTTCTCCACAGTGCAAACCTCGGAGCCTTACAAAGCCTGTGGCTCCCCAGAGTCCACCGGGGTCCTGAGTCCTCCGCATCTGCCCTCCATCCTCAGCAGCCAGCACTGGCTGGGACAGAGGGAGACTGACGAGACTCCACTCCAACCTCTCCATGGAGACTAAACAGAGAGTCCAGCAGGAGACAGCAAGTTGGCTGAGTCTCCTTTATTAAAATAGAAAGGGGGCTGGACCATAGGGAGTGGGTATGAGCTAGGCATGGTGTCGTAGTATAATACCAGCCTGAGGGAGGCTGAAGCAGAAGGATTTCAGATTCATGGCTGAGAGACAGACAGACAGACAGAGAGGAAACAGACCAACAGACAGAGAGAGAGAGAGAGAGAGAGAGAGAGAGAGAGAGAGAGAGATATGAGACAGCAAGAAAGACAGAGACAGACAGAGATAAGATGGAGAGAGAGAGAGAGAGAGAGAGAGAGAGAGAGAGAGAGAGAGAGAGATGAGACAGAGGTGGGGGGAGAATGAAATGGACATAAACACTACATTCCAGTGCCAGTCACCAAGCCAGACCATATGTCATATGCCATCTGGTCACATAAAGTGCCTCAGCTTCAAGAGGTATAATAGAGACCAGGATGCTGATATTCTGGCCCTCTGGGTTAAGAGAGATACGGCACGGAGGCATTTGGGAAGGGGCCTGCTCCTCAGTGATTCAACAACGTGAGTCACACACTGTGATTACAAGCAGCAGAGTGCCAGGGAAGCCCACAGGCATGTAGGCTCATGAGTTAGCATGTGACCAAAAGGCTCCGCACACACTCACCTGTTCACTTCAGAAGCCCAAACCCTGCCCAGACCTCTGATGATTTTTGATGGTTCCATATATCCTTTAAAAAAAAACTAATCTTACTTTAATGAGAACAAAACAGCTTCATTTGGTCCAAGAGGCCAAAATAATGTTGTTGGGTTTTTTTGTTTTGTTTTGTTTTGTTTTGTTTTGTTTTGTTTTGTTTGTTAGGTTTTTGTTTGTTGCTTGGTTTGCTTAAGATCTGAAACTTAAAATTATGTCTGTTTATTCCTAAGAGCCATGTACACTGTTTTTGTAGCAAACTAAAAGCATGTCAGAAGATCTATTTGTCAACACTAGAGGAGGCCATTGGCCCAGACAGAGCTCCTGCCCTGGGCCCTACAGACTGAGCCAATGGGGTGTGTGCCACACACCCAGCATCTCCTCTGACCTTCTCTAAAACCAGGCAAGAGAGAGAATAGCCAAGCGCCCCAGTGATGACAAAGCCCCTCAGTGCAACCTTCACAGGAAAGAGATTTCACAATGAGGTCTCCATCCTGCCTCCGGGTTCTGGTTCCTTGCCTTCCTGACAGTGAAGTCAAGCTTTTCTGCCTGCTCCTCGGAGCACAGGTTCAGAACAGAGTGCTGCTCGACTCCAGAGTTGCAAATAGAGGCCAATTCAGATGTATAACAATGTTCATTGTGATTTTCCCTTTAAACACCATGCACATGCACACATCTTCAGATGTGGGGGCGAGCTGGTTTTCTGGTGTCCATTTTCCTTACTCTTACCACAAATGTTATAACTTTAAGAGAAAAATCAGCTCCCTCTTATGAAGTTCAGCAAGCACATTGCTGTTTGGTGAAGAATTCTGCTGATTGCTCACTGATAAAAGTTTCAGTTTTGTCCAATGGCTAAAAGAATGCTGGAAATGTTTTTGGCCTCTTACCTCAACTGTGTCTGAAGAGGTTAGCATCAAGCTTGGAAGAGTCTGATCCAAGAAAGAATAGTCATTCTGAGAGAATTATGAAAAACTGCAACACACATGTCAATATTGAACCTGTCTTCAGTTGCCCAAGGCTCCATGAAGCTAAAGATCAAGCCAGAAGGTGGGAAATAAAAGGGGATATGTGGTCTATAAAAAAAAAAAAGAGGCAGTGGTGTGGTCCTGTTCATACAAAGGGCAACAGAGGGAGGAGAGTGGGACTATCAGTGACTACAGAATATATAGAGGAAACATGGGGTACAGCTTGGTAAGCTACAGAATACAGATTGTTCTAGCAGGGTTTGGATTTTAAGTCTAAGACTATGGTCAAAAGCCTTCAGTGCCTCCTCCTCAGCTTCTTCACTTGTGAATTAGGAACCGCAGTAGTCACCCCTTCGCAGCATATGCTGGGAGCAGCAAATAATTTGAGGTATATTAAACTCTCAGAGCAGTGTCTGGCACAGAGTTTGACTAATCCATCCGATAGATGAAATGAAAGGACTGAACAGAATTCCCAACCCTTACAGGCAGAGATGCAAAAGCCGAGACCAGCCTGAGCGGCTGGCTGTCAGGGGCTGGAGAGGACCTACCTCCTGGGTACGAGTCTCCTTCCCGGGTGATGGAAGCACACTGGGATTAGACAGGGGTTATAACACTGTGGACATGCTGAATGCTGCTGGAAATGGCCAGCAGCTAGTTTAAAGTTATATGATCTTTGGCTCAACTTTTCTTGGAAGAGAAGGACTGATACCATTGAGGAGCCTAGGTAGACTTAGAAAAATATGGCCGTGTGTGTGTGTGTGTGTGTGTGTGTGTGTGTAGATACATGTGAATGCATATAAGTTCATGTGGAGGCCAGAGGTCAATCTCAGGTGTCCTTCCTCAGGTGCCGTCCACCTTGGTTTTTTAGATAGTTAATTGGAAGTTATATGAACTTGACTAACCCAGGGCCTTTCTGCTGCTGAGGCCCCCCCAGATGATAAACATTCAGCTAGATAGAGCACACTTCTAGACTCGGCTGTGACACACGGAGGGTATGGGGTCCAGGACTGTGACTGACCCAAATTCATGAAAAGCAATCAGAGAGGAACTGTTAGGGGCTCTTCCCTCTAGGGAGGGCTTCTTCATAGTCCAAGTAAATAATCCAGAAGGGCATAGACACCATCCCTTGTATTTGCAAGAGACAAGAAAAGTCTTTTCCAGGTCCAGCTCCAGGAAGCTGCAGAGGCCCAGACCCCAGCCTACTCTAATCCTCAAGCATTCTGGGAAGCTGCAGATGTGCCCACATCTGGAAGCAAGAAGGGAGTGAGTCCTCAGGTCTAGGGAGTGCGGCACAGATCCAACCACTCAGCCCCTGCCAGCTTGCAAATGCACTTCACAGCTCTGAGCCACAGCCCGAGTTCCGCCACCACTCCCAAACAGTGTGCAGCCTTCAGTCGATTTCCCAGCACCACTCTCCTCCAGGGGCAGCATGAACTGCTTCAGTGTTGGCAGCTGCCGAGCAGGGAGCAGGGAGAACTCTTCCAGGCAGCCTGGCCAAGCATGCTCAGAAGGCAGGTGCCCCCAAAGCACCCTGGGTTCCGTGGTCAACTCTGTCGAAAGTCTCTTCCTCTTTATTGTGGTTCTATTTTTCAAAAATTCAACTTTGTTGTTACTACATTTGCTAATTCAGTAACTATTTGCCAAAGACTTCCTGTATGTTCAGCATAGGAGAAAAAAATTAAAAGCAGCCATCAGTCACTTTAGAAGGGGCAGGAGCCATGTGGGACATGATGTTCGTACCTTGAGAGGCAAGGCCTGCTCCTCCTGGGCTCCTTCAACCAAGAGTCAGAACAGATGGAGTCCGCCCGAGTCTTGAGATTTACTGCATGATAAGAATGGTATTTCCCAAAGGGACTTCCCACAGAGGCAACCTCCAAAGCTTTATGAATTGAAAATGATGCATTTGTAGTACTTTAATCATTTTCTCACTGCTAAATTATAGTCCTCATTTAAGTAGGAAGAAAAATAAGAGTATTTTTAAAAAGTGGAGAGATGGAGAGGAGGGAAAGAGAAGAGAGAGAAAGGGAGGAAAATGGGCTACAATGTGTAACTTTGTTCTAGTCACATATGCAGTGGCCTCAGTAAGCAGAGACAGGAAAGAGCGACATTACTGTGAGTTGTCAAGAGAGTCCACAGTGACAGGGGCATTGAGAACCCTGTACAGCCAAGTACTTCCAAATCCCTAAGGTTATCTGTGTGCATTTGGGTGTGTTTATTAATAAATTTTACTTTGACTCATTATAAAGTCCTTCTGACTATGTTATCTTCTGACCCACCTTGCAGCTATGCACAGTCTATAGCGTATTCCTCCTCCCAGAGACACCACCCGGATGGCACAGAGTTGGGAGAGAGGAGGTTGGGCATCCCCATGCTTAGGATGAAGAAAAAACCCAAGGAAAGCTCAAAGTCCATCCAGCCAAGAAATGGTGTCTAATTACTGTTTATCTTCAGCTATCAGGCCAGATCGTGGGACCATCTGCCTCAGAAAGGCTAAGGTCCATGTTCATCCAAAGGCAATCAAAAGGAAGCCTGGAGCTATCAGCCTTTGACAAGACAGGGACTGTGCAAACAAACTCTGGCTCTTAGGAGCATGCTTAGCCCCCAGTTTCATCTGAGATAAAATGCTAGAGGCAAACATTGTTTAAGGTGATAGCTTTTCTGCAGAGGAGCAGAGATGCCTCCCCACTGGCATGGGTGTTCACAGAGTTAGTATGCTAGGGAGTGCAGGCAGAATTTTCATGAACATTTCCTGAAGGCTGGGATGTGTTAAAGAGTACCTGGATAGAGTTAGGAGCCTGTGCTGCCTCCATGTCCCTATAGCCACTGACCCCAAAGCTCAAGCAGAAAGTCCGTTCCTACCAACCATAGACCTCACTGACACAAATCGCAGGTCAAGAAGCCATATGGATTGCCCCATGGTAAAAGTTCTCACTTCAGAAGAATCATCATCTGCCACGGGGATAGAGTAATGCCATTCCTATGAAATCTATAAACTTGAAACAGGGACACAGAACTAGTGGCTGCCAATAACTTTAACTTCATTTATCTATATTTGGCAAAAGCTGCACTGCAGCTGGGCATGAAACGCTGAGCTGGATAACTGCGGAGGCGTGAGCCCCAAACAGCAATTACTAAGCCGCGCTGCCTTGTGGAAGATTTCACTTTTATTTATTACATTTAAAGCAGCAGCCTAACCCGGTACAGTACAGGCCACATTGTCAGTGTCCGCGAGGCCTGCTGCTCAGAGGGTCTCGGGCTCAGTCTGTCTGGGAAAGGTGGATGAAGAAAGTTCTCCCTAGAGGCCACTGTGAGCGTAGCTTCGGTGCCAGCCTCACCATCAGACATACCTCTCTTTTGTTCGCAATTAGAAGAAACTATTTTCATGTCCAACCCAAACTTGGCTTACCATATACGGTTCACAGCCCTGGTGATGTCTCCCCCTTCTCATTTTTTTTTTATCAGTAAAGATATTGATAATTATAATTGGCAGCGGGAGGAAGAAGGCTATAAATATCTCATCAGCTGCCACCAAGCGGAGAAGTGGGGGAGTAAAAGAGGTGGTAGCTACAGCCCCGAAGGGGGCTGGGTGGAGGAACGGAGCCTCACAGCCATTGTCTCCCCAGCCAACATCTGTTTCTTATGGTGGGTGATGATTTTCATAGAATCACAGAAATTAGAGCTAGAAAGGACCTATTAGGTCATCTAGCACAGCTCTCTGCCAGTAGAGGAGGATTCTCCTGAGAAGACTATCTCTTTGTTCTTTGCAAAACTCTCGGGCTCACACTCCTGGATGGCTCCCCAACAGGGAAGGCTGGAAGTGGAGGCAACAGTGTTCAGACATTATTAAAAAGCTGCCTCTGCAAAACAGGGACCTTTTATATGTTTATAAGATGTAGCAAGATGAAACTTCCACAATTCAAATTCCATCTATAACATTAGATAGAACTCATAAGAAGTGCGGGGTTTTTTGTTTTTGTTGTTGTTGTTGTTGTTGTTGTTGTTTTGTTATTGCTCCCTCTTTCTCTCTTTAAAAATCAAATCAAGGTGGAATAAAGGACTGGCCATGCCATTAGTTATTTTTAATCCGGTTCAAAAGTGGTTTCCAAAAGTTGAATTGCCGGGGCTTGACCCATCTTTATGTGTGTGTAACCATCATTCGCTTTTCCTAGATTAATTTCTGTTTCTGATGCACCTATGTCTGGCGTGGCTTGATGACACTGTACACTTGCCTGGCTCTGGGATGCACCTTTATCTCCCTTGGTCCATGCACACCACAAGAAGTTCATCGTCCTTGTGTATAAGCCCAGCAGCTGCTGGGTGGGTTTATGAAATTGAGAAGATCTCAGTGTACAGCCCACTCCATGCACTTCTAATCAGTAGAACCAGACCCTCCATGTCCTATCTTTGACTCTTGTCTCTTATCTAAGGCAATAACTTGTGTCCCAACTTCACACACATCTCTGAACTCCTATCCATTACATACAGCTCTAACAGACACCAAGTCAAGATCAGAAGTCTGCCTTCAGTAGGGAGTGCTCTGAAATGACAGAAAAAGAGTTCTCTGTAACAATGTCCTACTATAAGTGGACTAGGCTCTTCCTGGGCGAACTTTACAACACACATTCAAGTCACATAAAAGAAACTATGTGTTTGCTGTTTGGGGGAAAGATGCCTGTCAACTTCTGAAGGAATTTTACACCCCAAAATAAAGGTGGGCCTGAAGCTTTCCCCACTTGGGAGATCAAGCAAGGAGCTTGAGATGTGACCCAGCCTCAGAGAGGCAGATTGCATCAGTCTTCTCAAAAATACACTTCTCATCTTAAAGCAATTGACTGAGATGTCAATGCTGATCTCACTTTTTCCAGTCATGGGATGCCATTATCTTATAAATATGGGGTCACACTAGGATCTAAAATATGTGGTGATACAGGTTTGTAAAGTACACGTCTGCCAATTTGATAGGAAAAATCTTTAGAACATAATATAGTGACAATGATCCAAGAGTTCTTAGTAATATTATTTATTATTAGCAGTTGATGGCTAATCTTAGTTGTAACTTAGTTGTCAACAGTTTGACATATCTGGGAAAAGAGAAGCTCGGTTGAGAAGCTTCCGTTGAATTAGCTTGTGAACATTTTTTGTGGAGCATTTTATTGATTGTTGATTGATGTAGGAGGGACCAGCCCACTGTGGGTGGTTCCATCCCTATGCAGCTGTGCCTAGACTGTATTAGAAAAGTAGCTAAGTAATCCAGGGAGAGCAAGACAAAAAGCAGCATTCCTCCATTGTCTCTGCTTCAGCTCTTGCTGTGAGCTCCTGCTTTGGTTTCCCTTCATAACGGACTGTCACTTTTAAGCTGAAATAAACCCTTTCCTACCCAAGTTACTTCTGGTCATGGTGGTTTTCTTGGCACCAGAAAGAAAACTAGGGCACCAATGAAGTTATTACCATCACCAAAAATATATCTAATCAGAATCTGTTTTGAGTAACGAGATCACAATTAAATGGTCTTATTCAACTTATATTATTTGATGTAATAATCACAGTTATTCCACAATAGACTATCCCTGATTATCCATTATACACAAAGCACTGAGCATGTATTGTGGGTAGGAGTTTGAGGATGACAGAGGAATGTGTGTACTGCTAGCAAAGTTAAGGCAGCAAGCTCAGCCAAGAAGGGAAACACAGAGAAGGGCAGGGAGCATAGCCTCGCCTTTCAGAAATTCACACACCAGCCATGGGGCTCAACAGTATGCAGGCGAGGATGGCGGTAGAATGGAAACAAGTGACTATGGATAAGTCAGGGATGCCTCTCAAAAACCCACACTCAAAGAGGCGCATGACATCAGAGTCTTTTCAGAAATTCACTTCTAATCTTAAAGTGGGATTCATCTTTTTTTTTTAATAATAACACATTTTTATTGAAAATTAAAAATAATAATTCCTATTACATCTCATTTTCTATCCCATCCCATGCATCCTCCCAATCCTCCCTCCCTCCCACTTTCACCCCAATCCCCCTTCCCTATGACGGTGGCTGTGGGGGACCTCCTCCCCCTGAATATGGTGCTAAGGTATCAAGTCTTTTCTTGGTAGACCGCTATCCTTCCTCCGAGTGCCATTGGGCCTCCCCAACAAAGGGATATGGCCAAATATGGGGCACCAGAGATCCTGTGAAAATCAGTCCATAAAGTGGGATTCATCTTAAAACAAAGGCTAGCTAAGAATCTGGAGGCCCCTTCTGTCTCTCCTGTCACAGGTTGCTCAAGCCACCTTGGCCATGCCAGGCCTTTATTTGTTGAGGTCATGCAATGCAGTCTCTTCACACACCACATATCCGACCTGTGAGGACATGTTATGCTGAGTGATTTTTTTCCTAAATCAGTAAGTTTAATCAGTTTCCTGATTATTTATACATAAAAGTGTATTGCTAAAGACATTGAGCTGTTTTATTTCTACTGTATTTATTCTTTGGAAATATCATACATGCACACAATGTATATTAGTCATCATCACTTCTACTCCCTCCCTCTAACTCTCTAGGGTCCCCTCAACTCATTTACCTCCCAACTTTATGCCATCCATTCTTTTTTTAATAACCCACTAAGTCCAATTAATGCTGTCCATATGCCCATGGAGGTGGAGCCCTCCCTCCTCTAGGATATGAACAACCTACCAATAATCACTGCCTCCTCCTCCAACAAAGAAAACCAAGTCTCGCCCTCCGGAAGCCATGAATTGCCAATAGCTCCCCAGCAAAGAGTGGACCATCAAGAACCTCTCTCTTCTCTAATGAAACTTTTAAGTGGTTTGATCTTATACAGGTAAACACAGCTGCTGTAAGTTGGTTTGTGCAAAGTCAAAGACCTGTGCAGAGGTCAGCACTCTTCTCTAGGCTCCAACTCCTGCACTATTTCTGCCCTTCCTCTCTGAAGTGGTATCTGAGCTTTACAGGGAGAGGGGGTACTGGTACAGATGTTCCATTGATGGCTGAGCACTCACGGTCACTTATTCCCAGTACTTTTTCACAGCTAGGAAGCTTCACTGACCATGGTTGAAAGCTGCACAAACCTTTGTTGCTGGGACCTGGGAGTCTAGGCTTTTTTGCTACCCTCAGACTTTGTTTCATGAGTATGTAGTAAGTACTTAGTGTATGCCGAACCTAGTCAGATCATTTCAGGTATTACAAAGCACCCCTAGACCAAGAACAATCTGCAAAAGATTTTAACCTTAGAAGGTTCTAGTGTTTCCCTTCTTGATATTTTAGGTGAATTACGTGTCTGGGTCTGCTAAATTTCTTATGGAAATTTGTTTACCATAAGTCACATAGTCCTATGGGAGTCCCTGTAGCTTGACTTGGGAATGACTATCCTTCCTCCCCTATACAAAACCCTACTGGTCTTATGCCCCCCTATGAGTGGAGCCATGCATGCTCTTTGGATGGTCTTGACACCATACACTCAACTCATGTTCAGCAAGCTATGTGTTAGCTGCTTCAGGGTCACCAGTCAACTTCTAGAGAGATTTTCCTACTCTAAGTCAATGTGGGTCTGATGGTTGCCCCATGTGGGGGACCCTGAATGCCCCTACACCAGCCTAAGGAGCAGGACTTCAAATGAGTGCTTCCTTTTGCTTCTTTTCTCTCTGCAGAAAATGCTGTGAAGAATTCCAGAGCATACCTATACCAGAGTAATCTTGTGCTCTTTTAGGCTTTGGTGTCTTGTGAGTCCTTCCTGGTTCTTTCTGTCTGGCCTCTCCCCCTTGATTGCCAGAGTGGAAACCTCAATTCATTTCATTTCTGATGTGTAGTTATTTCAATAGTAGCAATGGTACCGATGCATAGGTGACATACAGCTGTGCTATGGATGAGGCGCCCCAGCCTCCCACCCTAGACAAGAGGCTGGAAGACAGGTCTGTTTGCCTGGGGCTTTCTCTAGCAACTTCCCTCTTGTGTTCCTTGATTTTATTCTTGTGTGTATGCTCTTTGGCCAACCAACTTCGAGTTCAAGTATCAGAACCATGCCTGACTCGACCTTGCAACAAGTTACGCGATCCGGCACAAGTCTAGAAAAGCTTCTAGGTGTCTTTCTTACAGGATTCAAAGGATCCTCTAAGCATCTTCCCAGGTTATGGGCTTGGTGGACAGCATGGCCCCTTGCCAAGGGATACACAGGAACTAGTATATTCCCCTCAGAAGCACAGCAACACTGCTCCCAAAACAAAGAGGAGCAGTGTGAGCAGATGGATGGACGCCAGCCAGAGACAGACACATGTCTAGATGGCATACGCTAAGCTATTACTAATACCTTTATTATTGTTGAACCATAACACCCAGCAGAAGCAACTTGAGGAAAGAAGGGTTTCTTTGCCCCAGAGTCTGGGGTTATGGCCCATCATGACAGGGAGGTATGGTGGCAGGAATGTAAAGTGGTTATTCACAGTCAGGAGGAGTGCTGATGTTCAGTTCACTTTCTCCAGCCCTTGAAGGATGGGTCTTCCCATCTCAATGAACATATCCTAGACCCACCCCTACAAATATGCCAGGTTTGTCTCCTGGAAGATTCTAGATCCTGTCAAGGTGACAATTTTAATCATTACCAATGTCCTTCCTCACTGTTTCTTGGACTGTGATGTTCTGATGGCCCATATCTAATCAGTGTAAAACTTGGTATTTCTGAGAAGTTTGCTAGATACCCAAAGCTCCAAGTCTCTCTCTGCAAGGAGACAGGAGAGTTGTCAACATCTTGAATCCAATCCCTCTGTTTCCACTTCCTTTCCTGATTCCTAATAGCAACAACTGATTAGATGCACTGAAAAACAAACGTACAGTTTAACTTGTTTCCAAAAAGGGAGCTACTACCAAGTGCAGGTGGAGCTGTACGAGGTGCCGGACAAGGGAATTTTGACACAGAGGAACTGGAATTATTTCTTTCGTGATGTCACAAAATTTTGTTTCAATTGAGTAAAAGATGTGGGTGGAAGCAGATGTTATTCTTGAGCAACTGTACCCTGCTTCTCATCGCAGAAGTGTAAGAGTTCCTCTCTCATGAGCATCCTTGCAACCGGACAGGTCTCACTTCCCTCACCCAATGCTACTTCCCCTCCCTGCTCTCAGCACAGAGATAGGACCCTCTGCATCACACTGGGCCTCACACTACTTCCTCCGCGTGGGTCATGAACATTCATTGTTTAAACTGTGCACATTGTCTGAAAGGTTCCTTTTCTCCATTTTCCCTGGGAATTCCTGCTTGCTCCTCAACATCCATGTTGCTGGCTATAGAATCTGGATTGTGTTCCTTGGCTTCTGAGAATTTGCAACTACTTCCTCAGCTAGCCATGCCATCACAGTGGTTCTGAAGATGTAGATTTCCCCAGCTGGGCTCCAGGTCCCCACGGACAGATACCCCCCACCTGCGCTTCCCTGTCTCAAGGCTAAGTGTTGTCAAACCATTACATACTTGGTTTTTTTGTAATCCCATCACCGACTAGGAATACTCATGGTGTGAAAAAGCCATTCCTTCACAACAGCAGAAGGAAATGAAATGACAGCTCTGGGACTGATGAGCATGGCAAGATTTCTGGCAGGAGCAGGCAGGTGGTGGGGCAGTCTCAGCCACTATTAAGACCCTGCCTTTCATCTGTTTCTCCTGGGTATATTAGACTGGCCTTTAGGCATGCCTATCCTTTCCAGAAGATTGTCTTCTCCCTAATGGGCAAAAAGGGCTTGTCTCCAACTGTATCCCTTGGAGGTCTTGTTGACTACAGAGAACACATGCAGACTACAAGTGCATAGGCTCATATGATTGTCCACTCATTGACATTCTCCATGAATTCCATGTTTAATAGTTCATCCCACTCTCACATGACCTATTGTGAAGGTGAGCGTAGTAGCTGCACATCCCCAGGAGCAGAACAGCGTGTGTATGGGGTGGGGGACGATCAGCTCATGTCTGTGATGTAGTGAGTTTGCCGTCTGAAGGGCATGTCCACACCTGGTAATATAGGGAAGACTGTGGGATCTGGAGGCAATACCCTGTCTTTCACAGAAACTTTCCATCTTTTTTTATTTTTAATCGTGAGGCTTTCCTGGTTGCATCAGACCTGCCCACACTGGCAGAGTCTTCTGCCTCAGTCAGGTCCACTGATTTAAATGCCATCTCACCTAAGGAGCACCTTGACAACAACTTCCTGGCTTGTGGTTGGCTAAGCATCTGGTCCCCACCTAGCCAAGTTGATACACAGCGTTATCAACTATACGAAGATGCCACCCATACCTTCATTCCATGAAATAGAGGGAAAGGTCACAGACAGTTTAAATAACTGTGCCCAAGCCACAAGGTAATAAAGGGACAATTAAGATAGAAAGCTTCCTTAAACTCCAAGATCTGACACTCCCTATGAATTAGAGCCTAGTGGCCAGTATTTTGCCAAAAGGTTGGTATCTTAGGGTTCCTATTGCTGTAATAAAACATCATGGCCAAATGCAACTTGGGAGGAAAGGGCTTATTTGGCTTACACTTCCACATCATTATCCGTCATGGAAGGGAATCAGGACAAGGACTCAAGCAGGACAAAACCCTGGAGGCAGGAGCTGGTACAAGGCCCATAGAGGGGTGTTGTTTACTGTCTTGCTCCCCATGGCTTGCTCAGCCTGCTTTCTGATAGCACCCAGGACCACCAGCCCAAGGATGCTCCAACCCACAATGGGCTGGACCCTCCCTACCAATCACTAATTAAGAAAATGCTCTACTGGTTTGCATGCAGCCTGACCTCATAGAGACATTTTCTCAACTGAGGCTCCCTCCTTTCTGATGACTCTAGCTTGTGTCAAGTTGACATAAAACCAGCCAGTACAGGCTGTGTGATGAAGAACAGTGGAAGATGAACTATGCCTTTCTTGACACTGCCAAATGTGAAATGTTATATAAGACAGACATAGCCTTGAGCAGAAATGCTTGTCCAGGAAACGGCCCAAGAAGATGGTCACATACCTAATTTGGTCACATGTTAACAACCTGAACATTAACCTTAAACCATCCCCTGGACTATTCATGGGGAAGCTGCAGCTGGAGACTCCTAGGTAGGTGTTTGCTTTAGTGTGTGTGTGTGTGTGTGTATGTGTGTGTGTGTGTGTGTGTGTGTGTGTGTGTGTGTGTGTGTGTGTGTACTATCTGTACATCTATCTATATGATTCTGGTTCTTTGAAGTGAAGTTGCTAGAGGTGTATTTCTCTGTTTTGATGGCCATACCTGCCTCCTACTACAAAGAACTGGACCCTAAGTGGCCTACATTTGTCTTATGTCACCAAAAGAACATCACACCTGCTTTGTGGTTAAGAAAACTGAGTCCAAATTCTGTCTCTTATTGTCTGATCAGTGCTTGGACAGTTACTTAATCTTTTCAAGTTTCAATCTCATTCATGCAATGAAGCTAATAGGATACCTGCCTGAGACAGTTTCCATGGTGACCTAAGAACAATGCAGGTAAGAAAAGCAGCCCAGACCCTGTGTAGGAGTGGGCACAGTGAATGTTAGTCATTATTTTGAAGGATAATTAATGTATAAGTTATCTTCAATATTTTCTTACCAAACCATTTTAATTATGATTTTATGACTCTGTGTTAATTATAAATTATATAATTTATGGGTAACATTAATTATTTATTATATTAATTATAAACATGCAGTACATAATTAATTATAAAAAGTAAAGGTTTTCATTATGACATTTTCATACATGCATATAATTTACTTTGATTATATTCACTCCCTCCATTAACTCTTTCCAGTCAACAGCACTTTAAAATGTGTGTTTGTGTGTGTGTGTGTGTGTGTGTGTGTGTGTACTCACGCATGCCACAATAAACATGTGGTAGTCAGAAGACAACTTAAATGATTTGGCTCTCCCCTTCTACCGTATGGGTTCCAGGGACCCTAACTCAGGTTGTCCAGCTTAGCAGCAAACACCTTTATGCACTGAACCCCAAATGACATTTTTAATAGTAAATAATAACTCAACAATATAACAACCCCATTAAGAGTTTTCTTATACTGAAGGGACTTCAAGAATCATTTAAAGGTTGCTAGGTAACTGCATCCTCCTGGCTCTTTTCATTGCCAGCTTTTGATGACCCCCCCTATCTCTAATCCCCAACCCCAACATGAAGCCTTTCCAGTTTCTCTCCAGACACTGCCATTTCACTTGCAGTGGTCCATTTTTCCAATACCAAAGTACAGTCCTGGCAGTGGCCACAGCTGGAGCATCTGTAGGACCGTGTCATGTCCCAGGGTTACCATCATCCTTATCTGGAAGAACCGACAGGGCCCCAATGACCCCCATTTGTTCCCAGGGGAAAATGCCCCAAACACTCTTCCCCAGGGTGCCAGCACCACCTGTTCTTCTATAGAAAATTAATGGCTGTGTCAGTGTGTCTTCAGGGCATTCCAAATACGTGAACACTGGACCAAAGTTTAATGTATTTTAGCCATCTAATGTTCTCAACTTATGCTCAGGCCACAGTCCCTCTGCTTAGCACAAAGCAGCCATGATCTGGAAGAAACGTATTTTCTCACACACAGGTACCTCCATGGGGTTTTTTTTTAAGTATTTGAACTTAATACTGAACCTTTTACTTTGTAGAATTCACAGAACACAGGAACCCCCTCAGCTGTATTGCCCTCATCAAGAGTGATGGGACATTTACCACACTCCTCACAGGGCAACGAGGGCTCCCTGATGCTGCCCCCACACCACACAGGGAACAGCTGTGGGAGTGGAAGAAATGGTGGAGGCTGCTGGGAGCAAGACTCCCTGCCCATCAAGTCCCACCGAACACCCAGTAAATACAAAGAAATGCAGCTCCACACTGGGTTTGTACTGTGTACCACGCAGCCTGATTTCACTCCTCGTGGGTCTCATGTGTCTTCATGGATACACAATGAATTACTGTAATGACGCTGGAGATGCTGCTGCAGAGATGGGCAAGGGAAAGCAGATACACAACACAGGCTGAATTAACTCAGGAGAGTGGTCCAGGCTGCCCTAGAAAGTGACACCATTGTGAAAATATGAAAGTGTATGAGGAATCTTAGGAGAGAAGAATCCAGAAGTGTGTTGTGGGTTGAGCTGAAAATACTGATGAAAAAAAGCTATGTATGGAAGAACCATTGTATTGCAGGAACTGGGGGCCATGCTGGATGGCCAGGGTACCCAAAGCAAGGAGAAGGGAGACCCTGGGCTAAAGCGAAGGCACTCAAGCCTGGCACAGGATGGTAAGTGGGTTTCAGCTTCTTCCTAGAAGCCATGAAAGTTACTGCAGTCAAGCAAGTCAGATGAGGTTTGCATTCTAAAAGATTTTAATACATGGTGAACGGCATCACTAGAAGCAAGAGAAGATAGGTTCAGTCTACTACACAAACCCAAGTCTACAACAGCCGGAGCATGGCACGAACTGAGACCCCGTCAGCACAGATGGATGACCAAAGGTGGCACTGTACACTAGAATGTTCATGACATGAGAAACAAGGCAATTCCAGCACACTCCACAGCATAGAATACCTTCAAAGTCACCCTCAGGGCAGACACCAGGCACCGAGCTCTATCTCCCTGTAAGACAGCCTTGCCTCCCCCCAATGGCTTTTAAGACAGGGTCTCATTGTGTAGTTCAGGATGGCCTGGCAAGTGTGATGCTCCTGTCTTAGTCTTTAAATGCTGGGATCTCAGCTGTGTGCCAACATACCTAACCTCATGATTCCACTGCTGTGACATGTCCAGAACAGGCAAAGCTGTAGGGAGCCGAGGAAGCCCTGAACGGTGTGTGCTGTGGATATGAACACAGTTACACCAAGGAATCCAAGGCCTTGGACCCATGGGAAATTGGCAAAGCCATTTCCCTCTATGGGTCAGGTTCAAGAGGGATAGTAAATCTTTCCTTGTGGGTCCTAATATGAGTGTTTAAGGACAATGGATTAGTGTACACAGACCCTGGCAACTGCAGCTTCCTCCTCCTGGATGCTCATAACCTAAGAATGGTCCCCTACAGAGATTAGCTAACCCCTCCTTCTGTGGTGAAGTTCCTGATTGCAGTGGTAGCAGGACACCCCACACATACACCTGATGCCAGCTTTCCTGTACATATGCCTGTGTGTCTGTCCTTTCTTCATTCCCTTGTCATTCCTAGTCAGGGTTCCAGGACCCAAGCCATAGGGGATGTGGTACAAAGTCATAGAGATAGAAGAAACTAGTGGTTGGCAAGGACTAAATAAAAGAAAAATGAGGGTTAATAAATGTGGATATCCCTACATTTGGGAAAAAGGAGGGTGATAGTTGTATAATAAGAGTGCACTTGGTAAATAATTTCAAAATGGCTAACAAGATGCATTGGCAACTGATCATTGTCAACTGGACAGAATCTACAATCATCTAGAAGACCTGGTTTGCCTGAAGAAGATCACTTTGATTGTCCTAATTGATTTGAAATTAAAACTGTGTGCCCATTCCTTAGACAAGAATTGAGCTGTGTGAAAGGGAGAAAGGGAGCTGAGGACAAGCGCGCATGCATCACTCCCCGCTTCTGAGTACAGATGTGTATGCATCCAGCTGTCTCAAGCTCTTAGTGCCCTATCCTCCCTTCCAGTGAGACTGTACCCTTAAACTGTAAGGTGAAAGAATCCATTTCTCACTTGTTTTTTTTATCAAGATTTTATCCCAGCAACAGGAAAAAAAAAACCTAAGAGATAGTGAAGCATTTAAAAGCCTTAACACGTGTGGGCCATGTATAGACATCTTACTAGGGATGAAGAGAGAGCTCCAAAGGTGAAGTGCTTGTTTTACAAACATGAAGACCAGAGTTGCATCCAAGAACCCATGAGAAAAAGCCAAGAGTGGTGTGCCTTGCTTCTGCTGCAGCACTGAGGAGGCTGGTCCATGAGTTTACTGAACAGCTACCCTAACCTTCATAGAAAGCTCAAGGCCACTGAGACACTGTCTCAAAAATCAGGGTGGATAGCACCTGAACAATGACACCCCAGATTGTCATCTGGCCTCCACACACACAAGTACACATATATACAGGCATCCACACATATGTGCGTGCCCGTGGCATACACACTTACACACAAATATTTTCCTATGATTGTCATGTTGTATTCTCCAACATAACAATCCTAAAAGTAGAAATGGAACGGAGAATTTTACAATACAAATATGAAGACCAGCAATTTGCAATCTATCTTTTTTTTTTAAGTAAAGCACAAACTAAAACAAGGGATCAATGTCAGATGAGAGGGAAAGGCCATGTTCTGGGGGTCATGAGGGGAGAGAGAACACTGCGTGGCACATGGTAAGGGACAACAACAGCCAGTGAGGCTTGGGAGTAAGATCAGAAAAAGGAGCAAACATATACATATGTAGTGAATGGGGGAGACAGGGAGACAGACAGACAGACAAGACACTTGGGGTGTACACAGGGAGAACCTTGGCAAGGCCTCACACACATGGCACAACTATGAGAGAGAAACAGCCCTGGAACAGGTGTATAAGGCTTAACCTCATTTAACATCAGAATGAGAGTGAAAGAGGTCAGAGGTCCAGGCCAGGATGCTCCCAGGTGATGCCTTCTGCCTGTTTGTTCTTTTGAACCCACTGGAAAGGAAGAGACTCCTGCCTGGGGGGAACAGGTATGTCTAAGCATACAATGTAGGACAGGTAAGGTTTACAGCAGTCTACTAGCTACATGCACAGCTCGAGAAGGGGACCATATTATTTACTTTTCTTGTAGTTATGATAAAATGTATGACAAAATCAGCTTTAAGGAAGAGGGGCTTACTATGGCTCACAGTTGAAGGTTACAGTCCATATGGCAGGGAAGGCATGGCAGCAGGCAGATGAGGCAGCTGAGCATAATGCATCCGTAGTCAGGAAACAGAGAAGAGATGAACGCTGGTGCCTGGGACCCCAGCCCACGGAATGCTATTACTCACACTCACGGTGCACCTTGATACCTCCATTAACCCAGTCTAGAAACTCGCAAACAGACATGTGCAGAGGTTTGTCACCTAGGTGACTCTAGATTCTGTCAGGTTGACAGTCAAGATTGACCATCCTAAGGATGCAGCCGGCCACGTAGCGCCATGGAGCCTGAGCCCAGGAGAATAGTGAGAGGCACACTTTCCGGTGGCAGGTCATGCCTCCCAAGGGAGATGCAATGAGCCTTCTGAACAATCTGTCACGCTTTCAGGAGGTAAAATCTGCCAGGTGGAGATAGAAGGGTAGGTGAAATTACAGCAGGTTTTGTGACCTCTCCTCACCCCTGGGGTCCCACAAGGCTCTAAGACACAATGTCAAATACATAATGCAAATACAATGTATTGCAATGATCTCAGAACCCACTTCTCAAGCAAAAACGGGACCATTTCACTCCCTGCCTTAGGCTGAATGCCTCTGTGAAAGTTTCACTGATGGCCAATTCAATCCCACAGGGACAGGCCTGGGGATGCTGGGACCTGTTTTCTCTCTCTCCTTGCTCTGCAGCTTCCCTCACACTTGGACCTTCAGTGGTCTTAGCACTACCAGGATGATCATCCGGCCTTTCTTGTGGACTCAGCACATGGTGTTTGAAGACTCCATTCACACCTCTTACAACATTTCTTCCACTCAGCCATCCTTCAAGTAGATTTTGCTAACTCCATCTCACAGGCGAGAAAATAAGGTTCAGAGAGGTTAATTGACTTGCTTGCGATCCAAGCGAGAAAACATCACACTGAAACTTGGCTGTGAATCTTCGGCCTGCACATCTGATGCTATCCTTGTCATAGCGCCTCTTCTGTCCCAGTCAAGCTCTTCGTGGCTCTCCTCCTACGTCAATCCTGTGGCCATTCTGTGTCCCAAAGTCAGAATGAACAGAGCAGTGTTCCAAAAACTCCGCAAACAACACCCCTGCAGCCTGACAACAAGTCAGTTAGCAGGTGACTGCATGTCTGCATGGGTCCTTAATTGGAGAATGTCACAGACTATTTCCTGAGTGTTCCCTCTATAATGTCTTCAAACTATAAGAAACATTTTCCAAATTCAGACCATAGTGGTCGTGTGTGTGTGTGTGTGTGTGTGTGTGTGTGTGTGTGTGTGTGTATGCATGTGTGTGTGTGTACACATGCCTGCATACTGGCCTCTTCTATGAGCAAGGGTATCAGAGGGCTGCAATAAACCCTAGTTGAAATGTTAAAGTAATGTAACATAAAAGTGTGATGGTTTGGAGGGAAATGTGCCCCCACAGGCTCGTGCATTTTGAACACCTGTTCCCCAGTTGGTGGTGCTGTTTTGGGGTACATTGTGGAACCTTTAGACAGTGGAGCCTTGCTGGAGGAAGTGTGTCACTGTGGGCAAGCTTTAAGTTTTATAGCCTGTTTCCACATCTTGTTCTCTCTCTCTCTCTCCTCTCTCTCTCAATCTCTCCTCTCTCTCAATATCTCTCTCTCTCTCTCTCTCTCTCTCTCTCTCCCACTCCCGCTCCCTCTCCCGGTCCCTCTCCCTCTTTCCCTCCCTCCCCCTCTCCCTCCCCTCCCCCTCCCCCTCCCCCTCCCCCTCCCTCTCCCTCTCCCTCTTGTGCACAGATGATGTGATCTCTCTGCTTCCTGAGTGTGAAGCTTGACTCCTTCCCTTTGATGGGCTTGATACCCTGGAACTTAAGCCAAAATGAAGCCCTTTTTCTCCTATAATTTGCTTTGGTCATGATATTTTATTACAGACAGAAAAGAAACTAATACAGAAACCATTTCTGTTTTGCACACAACACTTCTACAGCTCCGACTTGTCTTGAGGAAGCCACATGTGCTAGCCCTATAATGAAGAGGCTTCTGTAAAGAGGCCCCCATTCATCTCTGAGTACAGTATGAGACATGTGTTTTCAGGCATTGTGTCAACTGCTCCTAAGCCTGTGTCTGCAGGAGATGGAGGGGATGTTAGCTCCATGCAGAGGTATGGAGCCACTGCTGTCTTTAGCCCTAATGTCTCACCTCTGGGGACAGGGATAAGTCTCCAGAGCTGAAAAGAGATGGTGACTGACAGTGGAAATGACCCATAACTGTCACTCAGAAGTCAAAAGGGGCAACAGTCAGTGAGCAAGGAGGACAATGCAGAATAGGAAACCACAAGGACACTGGGGAAAAGGAGGTGATTAGCAGTAAGAACTTCAGTGTGTGCACACCCAGCCAAGAACTTCAGTGTGTGCACACCCAGCCAAGAACTTCAGTGTGTAAAAAAAAAATTTAAAAAGAACTCTGGTGCTCCGTATTTGACCACATCCCCTGGATGGGGAGGCCTGGTGGCACTCAGAGGAAGGGTAGCAGGCTACTAAGAAGAGACTTGATACCCTATGAGCATATACAGGGGGAGGAAATCCCCCTCAGGAACAGTCATAGGGGAGGGGAGTAAGGGGAAAATGGGAGGGGGGAGGGATGGGAGGATACAAGGGATGGGATAATAGTTGAGATGTAATATGAATAAATTAGTAGAATATATTAAAATAAAATAAAATAACTTCAGTGTGTGCACCCAACCAAGAACTACAGTGTATGTATACCAACCAAGAACTTCAGTGTGTGTGAACCCAGGCAAGAACTTCATTGTGTGTGAACCCAGGCAAGGACTTCATTGTGTGTGCACCCAGGCAAGGACTTCAGTGTGTTCACACCCAGCCAAGAACTTCACTGTATATGCACCCAGGCATCTTCTCTTTCTACAGCTGTATGAGGTGCATGGCCACACCACCACTGACCCATAAATGAGAAATGGATTTCACCTCTGTCCCACCAGTCATGAGCTGCTTGGCCATCGTTTACCAGTTTAGTGACTGGGTTCTCCCTCTGAACATGAGGAATAACAACTTTCCAGGCTAGCCTCATGCAGACTGAGTAGAACAATGCATGTAGAAGTGCTCAGAGTATTGGCCAAATAACTGAATGTGGATGTGGCCAAAATGAATGAGCAAATTGAATGTCAATAATAACAACAAACACTTTAATTCCTTCTGAGTAACCTATGTAGTCAACATCACATGTATTATCTAGTTCACCTGGCACAAAATAACTCCTTGGGGAGGGAGATCTTAACATCCACATTTAATACATGAGGGAGCCAACTTACAAAGAAATTAAAATATACACCAAATTGCCACACAGCTAAGGAACACTAGAGACAGCACAGATTCCTGTGATAGACCTAAAGTCCATAGTATTAATTACTCAATAGAAGAAATAACAGGAGGAGAAGAAAAAAGAGAAAGAGGAGGAAAAGGAAAGAGAGAAGCAGGAAGGAGAAGAAAAAAGAGAAGAAGAAGAAGAGATCAAAATGTTGACATTTCATGGCTTGTTTGAGCTTCACGGTGACCCTAGGACGTAGGTAAGGACACTGGGGCTGGGAGGCTGCATGATTAATCTTCATTAATGGCTTGAAAAGAGGAAGAAGAGGGAGTTGAGATTCATTAAGACTGATACCAGTACCACAGAGTGGTAAACAAAGGGTTGGCTCACACAGTCAGACTTCATGAGTTCAAGTCTCAACTCCATCATGTACTTGCTGTATAGTGTTCAAGAAGTCACTTGACCTTACTGTGCCTCCTTTCTTTCTCTGTATAATAGGGATATGAGCAATTCCCTGTGAGGATTAAATAAACTCATAAATGCAGAGAACCTGCTATGCATTGTGGGGATCTCCACATGGTCCACAGCTCCTGGGAGCCTGTTAGAAACGCAGACTCCACAGTGCCTCAGTTACTGATATGCTACCTCTCTACCTCTGAGAAGAGCTGAGAGGGCAAGGTAAGCACTCTATTGGCTCTTGCCTCTGTCATCTAGGCTGAAGTAGATGTGATGAGGGAGGAGCCAGGAAAAGTGGGAAATGATCCAGGTCAAGTGAGCTGAGACTAAATGGTGAGGAGCCCAGCTATAGGTCTGAACACATACTAGGGACAGAGGTGCCATGGAGGGTCGGGGCTCCAGGCAAGAGAGGGATGATGAAGAATTATCTTCCATATGAGATGGGCCAAACAAACGAGTGCACCTCAGATGAGCAAGAACAGCTAGATTCTCTGACACAAACCACACCCACAATATGGGCATCCTTGATACTCAAGGGAACACAATGGGGACAGACTCTACACAGGTGTGTGTGTGTGTGTGTGTGTGTGTGTGTGTGTGTGTGTGTGTGTGTGAAGTCTGGCTCATTAAGGAGCTACTCTACTGGTGACTTCTTTTTACTCCCCACACCACTGTTAGCCTATACCTAAAATTGTCCTTGTTTTCATCAAGGTGTGTTACACCTGGGAAATTCTTCACAGCAATTAGGTTCTGTCTTTGGACATCAGTTACCTTCTAGTCAGGAAGAGCCCTAGACTCCCCATAAAAAGATTATAATCACAAACTTGTGGGCCAAGGCTGAGACCAGGAAAGACCAGGCTACATCTGGCTTTAGAGTGAATGACTCTATAATGCTAAAAAGAATGGGGGCTGATGCAAACAGTTCTCAAATACATCTGAGCACCCCAACTTCCACACGAGTTGATCTTTCTCCCAGAGCTGCTGAGCGAAAAGATCTGGGATGTATCATTCAGCTAGGTTATAGCGCCAAGCACCCACAATGGGTCTCTTAGCTAGAGTGTTACTGTACCTCAGTTCTGAGGGTCAACAGTCCTATATACAGGGCTCTACTGAATGGGAGTCTTCTAAGAGCTGTAGGGAAAAGTCCATCGTACCCAGGCCCAATGTCAACCTTGCTTCAGGAGCCATGATGGTCATCAGTGGTGCTTCTTGGCTAGTAAGATCATCACTCTGGGCGTCACATGCATAAGATATTTGTCACATACATGGGTAGCTTCTATATTTTCTCTCTTAATAAGGATATTGGTCACATTGAACTTGGGCCCTCACATTTCACTATAAAGTTATCTTAACAATGTACACATGTGGCTACCTGTCTTCAAATGCAGCCACATCTGAGGCAAGGCAGACAGGACTCTAGTATGTAAACTCTGAGGAGGCACCATTTAATTGATAACCTGTTGGGGGATGGTCTGATGAAATTTGATGCTAATTGCTGCTTGCTGTCTGTGTGACCAACCTTTTGCTTAATAAAAAGCCATCTCACCTGGGCAGGGCAGGAGATAGGTGGGCCTAGGAGAGAGAGTTATTCTGGGAAAAAGAAAGGACAGCAAGGAGCAGAAAGAGAGACCTGAAGTGAAGAGAGGAAGGCCGCCATGGGTTAACTGGAGGAGAAGCACATGGCCCGCAGCGTAGATGGAGAATCCAGCCCAGATGAAGAACATGAGCAAGTATTTGGGATTATGGATGGGAGGTAGCTTGATAGAGGTTATTAAAAGCAGATGGCATGGGACTGATGCAGGGATCCCATGCCTTCTCCACTGTGGGGGGTAGTTTAGAGGATTGATATCTGCCCTGTCCCAGGTTAACTAAGGCTATTTTAAAATATAACAAGTGTCTGTGTCTTGATTGATTGCTACTTGTAGAGGTAATACAGGTAATTTTAAAAATAATAATAACCCCCAACTTATCTTGCATATAAGTCTCAGCCTCTGTCTCTAGCCAAGTCCGGGTTAGTATGGTAAGGAACGTGCCTTCACTGCCAGACTCCGGGGAGTTCAGTGAGAGGAGTGTTCAAGGCCTCTAGCAGGATGTCTTAGAATTGTGTCCCACCCATGCCCAGCTAGTGAAGGCAGCATTTGTTAAGCTCACTGGTGCTCTTGTGCTCCCATGCTCTCTTCCAGGGCTCCAGTGAGTCCCAAAAGAGCAGGAAATCTGGAATTAACCATAGTTGGTATTGCCCATAAATTGAACCTCAGTCTAGAAGTCTGACATACTCTGCTCATTAAATCCCTTCGCTGACTGCTGCATTAAACCCTATTATTTTTCTGCTTATAACAAATCAAGAAAAGGAGGAGGTAGAGGAAGGGACGAAGGAGAAAAGCAAGAGACAACGCAGAGGAAAAGCCATCCGTGCCTACAAGGCTCTGTTGCCATATGAGACTTTGCAGTTTTGCTTTGAGGGTGAAAGCGCTCGAGACGGATTGCAATGTTGCACCAGCTCTGGCCCCATGAAGGCTGGTGAGATGTAAAGTGAGAAATCTTAATTTTGGTGGCAGTCGCACAGAATCAGAGCTGGAAATCAAAACTAGCCAGAGTCCCAGTCTCTGTGTCACGTAGGCACAAACTGCTCCTTTGCTTACCTCACGACCATGGTGGATGCTTATAGCCCTTGGGATCCAAGGCCCCTCTGTGCCTCTTTAGACCCCAGAGTGCCCCCCCAGAATGAGTGCTTTGGCGGTCCTGTGGTGAGCTTGGGTTGGATGAGTTAAAAGAGCACGTATGCAAATCTTCAGCTTTCCAGCTCGAGTTTCTATTTTTAATGATCATGACAAATGTTTTGTTTGTTTTTAAGCTGGCGTCTGCCTCTCTCTTCATCATTAGAATTCTGTATTTTCCTCTCTTCTGCCATTCTTTCTCCCTTACCTCACCTACAGCTCCTGGGGACATCAAAGTGCAAACAACCACCTTTTAAATGATAAAGAAATGCAAAATAAAAAATAAAAATAAAAAGAAGATATGAGTTGAGGGACTTTGTTGTATGTTACAGAGTTCAGTTGTAAAACTGTCCTGTTTTTGTTTTGTTTTGTTTACCATTTTGTCAAATGGTAATAATAAGAAAGGAAATAAGAAGACTTGAAAAGTCTGGTTTGAGCATCCTTGTCCATCACCCCCTCTCTGAGCTCACCTCACTGGCAGCCAAGAAGATAACATCACTGGATGGACTTGAGCCATCTCTAATCTCCTCTTCCCCAAAATTGGGCCTGCTCTGTGCCGGTGGGCAATTAGTGGGCTCACATGGCTTCTCTTTTCTCCATTCCCAACCCCCACTTAACCTGCACCTTTTTCTCCTTCCACGGCTCCTCAGTTCACACTTTCGCAGCCTCCTATAGAACACCCTTCCTATCCCCAGGCAGATGCCCCGCCTCTTCCACGCTCGACCTCTCTGCTCTGACATGCTCCCCTGCTAATCTCTCTTAACTTAGTATCAAGTGTACCTCTGTGCGCCTCCTAAACCCCCTTGTTTTCCTCTCTTGAGGATTTTTCATGTTTAAAATTACTCCTCTCCCATCCAAAACTGACACTGTTGAGAGATTCCAAACCCAAAGACCACCAATGACCTCAAGCCTCTGTGTCTACAGGGCTGTGGGACTGGCTGGGAACATGTCTGTGAAGCCTTGCACTATGACTCCAAGGGTACCCCTATCTATGGTGCAGGCCCCAAAATAGTTGACTGGCATCAACACTGTAGCTTGCGGCTAACTCAGTCCCACCCATCTGCCTCTTCCATGTCTATGCACCTTGTTTTCTCCCCAGCCATTCCACCCTTGATTTTCTTCTATGGCGGGGTGGGGGACACTGATATCTGATCTCTCTCTGTCATAGGCCACCGTGCCTCTCATAGGTTGACAGCTTTACACAGGATGTTTCTACACCTTCCTTTCTCCCATCTAAGCTACTTCTCACTTTCGTTCCTGTTACAGCCCCAACTATCCAGCAAGCCCTGTCCTATCCCAGGCTGTTTGCCCTGAGGCAGGCAGCCCTGGACTGGTACCCCACTGCCTAGAGTAAGATGAGCAAATACATGCAACTCAAGCAGAGGCTTATCATGGGGCTGCATTGCTGCTCTACCTTGCCATGCACACAAGACAAACATGTGCTCAGAGAGCGCACGTGGGACTGAGGAGACAAAACCCTGGCTGTGTAAGCAAGAGGACCAGAGTTCAGCTTCCCAGCACTCATGTAACGCCTGGGTAGCTGGTTACAATGAGAGAGACAGAAAGAGAGAGACAGACAGAGACAGACAGACAGACAGACACAGAGACCGAGACCGAGACCTCCTGGAGCAAGCTGGCTAGTTAGACTTACCAGAGTCAAGGAGCTCTAGGTTCAGGAACAGACCCTGACTCAAATAAACAAAGTCAAAAGCAGTCAAGGAAGACACCTAATGTTGACTTCAGGCCTACATACACACACACACACACACACACACACACACACACACACACACACACACCACACACCACATACCACACACACATACCACACACCACACACACACACATACACACACACACACACACACCACACACCACATACCACACACACATACCACACACCACACACACACCATACACACATACGCCACACATCACACACACACACACCATACACACACCATACCACACACACACACACACACCACATACCACACACACACACACACACCACACAACACATACCACACACACACACCACATACCACATCCACACATGCACACCATACATACACACACATACCATTACACACACACACACACACACGTGCATGCACGCACCACAAACACACACATACCACACAAATATACACACACTCCAAAAAACACACATACATACACATATAACACACACACACACACAAATAAATACACACACATACACACCCTTCAAGTGCTTTATACCCTATGCAAGGGACCCTGTACATGTGAACTGTTCTTCTCTTAGAGCTCTGTCCCGACACAAACAGAAGCATTCTTGGGTTTCCTAGGACTGAGATGACACAGTGTATGTGTACAGCTCAGAGGCATTTAAACTGTGTTCCTCGCACACCTTCTGAGCAAGTGTGTGGAGGGCTGGACACTCCAAACTGCCAGCGCCATATGGCCGATGCCTTCACTGGAATTAAGGTCGTGATGGAACTCATCCAAGCTGGATACAACCCACCTCTAGGCTCTCATCTTGTGAGCTCCGTTCTCTCTCCAGGGCCTCGTGCCCTGACTCTACATCACCTTGACCTCTAGGCTCCTTTCTCAGCTGTCTGCTGCAGGTGTGCTCCAGGCCCATCTCAACTGCCACCTCTGAAATCCCACCCCACCTCCTCCACCCACTCTTCGCTCCTAGCAAATGCAGTTCTCTCCCAGCACGCCTCTCCTTTGCCCATTAGTTTCTCAGATAAATAACTCAACTTGTCAGTGACCAACCAGCATAAGTTGGGGCCAGAAACATCCATCCCACTCCCTGTGATATAAGAAGGAATGAATATAAAAGTTCTCAGCACGGGACTGGGGCATAGAGTGCTTAAGACCCATGGCTTCCGTCCTCCTTCTAAAGTGACCAAGTGTGATGTATTTTCAACAATGATAACGAAGATGGACCCCAAGTCGACTTCTGTTCCAGTTTCCTTTCTATTGCTGTGATAAAATACCACGACTGAAGGAAACGCGGGAAGGAAAGAGTTCATTGGCATATTCGTCTATCTGGATCTGGATCACAGTCCATCAAGCAAGGACTCCAGGCAGGAACCTAGAGGCAGGAACTGAAACAGAGAGCTTGGGAGAATGTTTCTGCTTTGTTTTGTATTGGAGTGTTTTGAGGGGGGTTGTTTTGTTTTGACTGGTTGGTTGGTTTCTGGCTTGGTCCTATGGTTTATTCAACTTGCTTTCTCATACCACTCAGGACCTGCCTACGGGTGGCACCATCCACAGGGGGCTGAGCCTTCCCAGTTCAGCTGCACATGAAGAAAGTGCTCCCACAGACTTGTCCATATGCCAATCTGATGGAGGCGTTTTCTAACTGAGAGTCCCGCTTTCCAGGTGACTCTAGCTTGTATCAAGTAGACAAACACTAGCCATCATAATACTCAGATTCCTTAGATTCTGTGCTACATTTTCCTGAGCTTAGTATTTCCTGGAAGAAATGCCATAGATTCTCAGGGCAATTTCAGCATATTCTTCAGTGTTTTTTTTTTTTCAGGCAAAAGCTGCCTTAGTCTGTTGTCTACCCAGAGTAAGCTCAAAAGAGAAGCTTTTCCAAGAGGCAACAGTCCAACTTTCACATTACAAATGAAGAGCTGCTTATCTGCAGGGAAGTGCAATAGTGGCACGTACCGTAGGACCATGACAGGACCCTGGTTGATTCTAGGGTCTATCCAGGACTGGCTGGGGCATAGCTGGTCACCATCTCAGGTGGACAGTGTATGACACCATGGAAGAGAGACGCAGGTAGAGAAAGCAAATGACTTAGAAACCCACTCCCACCCCACCCAACCAGAGTTAAGGAGAAGGGTCAGCACTTCTGCAGCGCTGTCTATCCCACTTTCCCGTTGCTTTCCAGCACAGGTTCAGACCCTGCTGTGGCTTAGACCATTCTTCTTCTCTGGGCTCTCAGAGTGGGTCCCACAGGGCCATACACCAGTGCTCTAAACACATCCATCCTTTCTGATGCATCTCAATATCCTACAGTTCTCCTCCAAGTCATTTGGGGTGCGTGCATGTGTGTGTGTGTGTGTGTGTGTGCATGCGCATGTTGTCTGTGTGCATATGCATATTATATATATATATATGTATGTGTGTGTGTATATATTATATATATATATATATATATATATATATATGGTCCAGAGAGATGGCTCAGAGATAAAAGTGCTTTCTAGGAAGGCTGACAACCTGAATTCAGTCCCCAGAACCCACATGGAAGAAGTAAAGAACTGACTCCTGCCAGTTGCCCTTTGACTTCATGTGTACATGCTCTCCCATGTGTGCATACACATGCACAGGCACACACTAAATAAGATGTAAAAAATATGTGTGTATATATATATATGTACGTGTATATATACATACATACATATATATGTAATCTGAAAGATAGTATCCCATGCCACTCACTCAGCATGGATCTCACACCAGAGTTACCTCTGAACCAGTGGGCTGCTGCAAGTACCATGTCAACAGATCTGATTGCCCCCCAAAGTCCCTCTATCCAGGGGGACCGTATTAGTCACCCTTCTCATAACTATGACCAGATGACAAGAAGCAAGTTAAAGAGAGAAGGATTTATTGATTATTTATTTATTTATTTACTTACTTACTTACTTACTTACTTATTTACTTATTTCAACAGGTCAAAGGGCAGTGGTCCATCCTGGTGGGGAAAGTAGCACCGGAATCACACCACCTCCACAATCAGGAAGCAGAGAAGCCTGTCAGTACTAGCCCACTTCCTCCAACAAGGCTCCACGCCCTAAGCTTCCACAGCCTTGCCAAACAGTAAAGCTAGCTACACAGGAGCCAGCAGGGTGCACTTCACATGCAAACCACCACGGGAACATTAATCCGCTGCCTGAGCTTAGCCTTCAGATCCTCATTCTTTGCAATATCCCTTTGGTGCACACTGAGAAACTAATCAATTTCAATCTATCCAAAGTTAAAATTTGAATGTGCAACGTTCCGTTCAGAATTAAAACTGTGTATACACAAACATTTAAAATATATTGTAAGATGAATTATTGCCTGGGGTTTATAAGAAGTTATTTTTAGTTCAGTTGTCTACTCTGCTTGGCCGTCTTGCCCTTCAAAGTTTTCATTCCCAGGGCACAGCTGCACTCTTATGTGGTAGACCAGAGGTTTTCAACCTGTGGGTCGTGATCCCTTTCAGAGTCAAATGACCCCTGCACAGGGGCCACCTAAAACCATCAGAAAACACATATACTTATATTACAAGTCACAACAGTAGCATCACTACAGTTATAAGTAGCACAGCATGAGGAACTGTATTACAGGGTCCCAGCATTAGGAAGGTTGAGAACCACTTTAGTAGAGGACAGAACCTATTACACGGGTGAAAGAGAGAGAGTGTGTATGTGCATTCACAGAATTCTTATAGTCTGTAACTGTAACACGTCATCTTATCACGATTGTTAAGGTGTTACTTTTCCTGGCCCATAGTTTAAGCTTTACTATAGGGACAGGGGAAACAGTGTATGTGGGCTGGGTACTATCTAGGGGTTCAGACATCTCCTGGGGTCTTGGAACATATCCCCATGGATAAGAGGGAACTCTAGCTGGCTAGTAATGAATGACAAAGCTAAGAGACAGCTTGATCAGCAATGCACTTGCTGTGCATGCCTGAGGGCCCGAGTTCAAGGCCCAGAACCCAGGCAAGAAAAGCTGGGAGTGGTGGTGTATGCTTGCAGTCCCAGCACAGACAGGGCACAGAGGGACATAGGTGGGTCAGCCAGCCTCTGACTGGACATGTATGTGCACCCATGTACCCACACATGTATACATACATGTGAACACACACATACACTTGTACATATGCATGCACACACATACATGCAATAAAGAATGAGACAGTAAGAAAGGAAAGTCATATTTATTGAGGACTTACAGGTCCCAGAACTGATCAGAACATCTATACTCTTTTTTTTTTTTTTTTTTTTTTTTTTTTGGTTTTTCGAGAAAGGGTTTCTCTGTGTAGCCTTGGCTGTCCTGGACTCACTTTGTAGACCAGGCTGGCCTCAAACTCACAGTGATCTGCCCGCCTCTGCCTCCCGAGTGCTGGGATTAAAGGCGTGTGCCACCACGCCCGGCAGAACATCTATACTCTTGATGTCACTTGAGCCTCACAGTCATGCTAAGCAGTAGGCAAGCTTCTACAGGAGGCAAGAATCTCAGCCAGGTCTGAGTATTGTGTTTTGAGCCCAAACCCCCTCTGGCTGGTTTTCAGAGGTCTGTGTTCCTCCAAGTAGTCAACAAGAAACACAGAAGACAGTAGACTTCTGGGAAGTGTGGACCGGCTGCTCTTTTCTATTTAAGGGAATCTCAAAGCACACACCATAAATTATCCTCTCTTCGGCACTCTTCACAGGCACTGGGTCCCCAGCCAACCCTCCAGCTTGGGGCTAGGCGGAGCTGGTCTCACCTCCTGTTGGACAGCCACAGTGAGGCACAGATCCAGCACCACACAGCACAGGGCTCCCTTCACCTGCATCTTCCTCTCCACCTGGGTGACTGACAGTGCCAGATTGCTGAGTGCCTTTTAAACATTGTAAACATATACTCAGACTTTGCAAGATGCCAATTTTCACCCAACCTACTAAGCACTAGTCACTGAGCTCACCGACCATCACTTATTCTTCCTACCTTCTTTAACTGACTAGCCCCTGACCCCAATAATCCTTACTAAGACTCTACTTTTCCAAAAGAAACACTCATATGCAATATCTAAATAAGCAACCAACTTTGCTCTTCCTCATCTGGAGACCAAGGCAGGGGAAGGCTAAAAGCCCACTATGATACAACACCACCCCCACTGGGTCTGCTGTGCCCCGCAAGAGAGCCCTTCTAGAATCCCCCTGTGGTGTGGCTGGCCCAGTTCTCTTCCTGCCATTCAGCTTTCCTTCTTCCTAATACACTGACAGTTGCATTTTAAGAATAGAGCGATTTTCTCATCCTGGGTTTGTCATACAAAACTATTGGCAGAGATATATTCCCGGGACAGCTTTTTAAAGTCTGTCTGCAAACAGCACCAAGACTAAATTTGTGTCCCTGGACTAGTAGGGGACAGAGTGTATTGCAGAGAGATGCCCAGAGGCCTGAGAAGTTGGAGTCTTGGCTCAGCCTGACGGGCCTAGACAGCAAAGTGTCCATCAATGGAGCCACACACCCGGTGCACCCCGATCTTCTTTGCTCTTAAGTAGTAAATGATAGCTATGAATTCAAGATGTTTATGATTCCTTAAAACTAATGTTGAAAATCCATACTCATAATAGTCGTAGAGACTCACCTTCTATGTTGCAGGGTTTTCTACACTATACATGAAGGAAATGCCCTGTGCAAAACAAAAATAGATTCTGTGTGCCTAATTAAAAACAGACAACAGTTTTGTAGCTGAGTGACTTTTCACAAACAAATTGGTCATTCCCTCTGACTCCCTCCCCCACACCATCCACTCTCTGCTTCCAGGTGTTTCTATGGCCAGAATACAGCCATGCCTTTCCCCTGGCCCAACAGGCACCTCTAGCTGCTCCCTGGACAGGTGAGCTAGGAGGACAGCTTCCCTGCTTATAGCAGACTGTGTTTGTGGTGGTCGCCTCCCTTTTTTAAACTCTCTGGTTTTGTATGAGAAATAGTGAATATGAAGCTGGTGGGTAGCCAGAGTCTGTGGGGTATTTTGTTTTTAACAGAACAAATTGATCTGAGCAAGCCCCTCATGCAGATGCATGGTGCTTCTGCAGGTATAAGAGGCAAAGACTTATTTTTCAACAATTTGTTTTACATTAAAACAATCACTATCATGAACACAGAATCCAATATCATGACCTTGATAAAAATGGGGTTTAGGAAATAAGGTGTATAGTTATATTTAAAATATCATGAATCATTTTTAACATATATAATATTCTGGAAGTATAGAATTGAAAAAAAAAGTATACAATATTTACCCACCTGACTACATATGTGTGTGTGTACATATCAATCCATCTAACTACCAATGTGCCTGAACAGTGCCTGTGCCATAGGAAATCTGGGGAGACTTTCTCTTTTTACAAGGTTGGGGGCTGAAGAGATATCCCAGTGGTTATAAATATTTGCTGCTGCTCTTCCAGAGACTCCAATTCAGTTCCCAGCACCCATGTCAGATGGCTTATGGCTTCTTGGGCTCTCTGCAGGTATACGCGCTTGTGCGCGCGCACACACTTCAAAAAAATAAAACATGTTCTTGTAGGTTCTGAATCTTCATGAGATCATCTTATTTCTAAACAACAAAAAAAGCACTAAAATTTCCATTTCAAATTAAATCTCTGTGTTGTAGTCTTCCCCTTGGCAGTAGAGGGACAAGGCAGTACTGCCTTGTTCTCTGATTCTAAGGATATTTTAGCCTTTTGAATATTCTAAATCTAATTCACACATAATAAAAGGGAGGTGCATTTCCCCTGAGGCTTCAGAATGGCTTCTCCATTATGTCTTATGTTGTAAGACAGCAGAGTAGAGCCAGGTCAGGGAGGGTCTTCCTCTGCTGTGGGACATTTATTTCCCACGCTCTGCTATATCTTGGTGTGTTGTGAGCAATAGCTACAAGTGAGTGAATGCTCTGTTTTCTTATTGGCACAACTGGTTAAAAAATTAAGTGATCCATCAACTCAACAAAGAACAGACATAGTGGGTACCAGTTTGGAGCCTGCAGGAAATAAGAGGATGGTTAGAGATGCAAGAACCAGGACCAGGTGGTTTCCTTTGAGGGAGATGTTGCTTCCTAAGGTGTTTTGTAGTTTTTACTTTTTTGGAGGCAGGATCCCCTAGATCCCAGGCTGATCTTGGACAGGCTCTGTAGCTAAGTGTGTCTTTGAATTTCTGATTCTCCTGCCCCTATCTTGCAAAGTGCTAGGATTACAAGTATTCACAACCATAGCCAGCCTTAAGAGCTGCTGGGATCAAACCCAGGGTTCTCCACATGCTAGACAAAGACTCTATTGAGTTACCAGTTGCACAAATGTTTCACGCTTTGATGTTTGTTTCTTGCTAGAGACACCTGTCGTGATTTGCAATTGAAACATCCCCAACACGCTCCTGCCTTTAAATGCCAGGTCCCCATGTTGGAGTCCTGTCCTGGGAGGCTGTAAAATGCTTAGGAAGTGAGGCCTGGCTGACTGGCTAACAGGAGTGGGATCGCTGAGGGAAGAACTTTGAGGTTTCAACTGGTCCAATTTAGGGTCCTATCCCATATTCTGGCCCTGATATCATATGAGTAATTCATGGACTACCCCTAAGCCATGGAGCTCTTCTACCATACCTCTCTGCCACAAAAGATGGCAATTTCCTGAAGCCATCAACTAGAGTAAATTATAGCTCCTATAAGTTGCCTCCATGGGGTGTTAATTAGGTCACTAATCTCAGAGCCTTGGCCTATGTGACTGTATTGCTCATTCTTGGGATAGTGGACTATGTTAAAAAGTGCATGCCAGGGAAAACCCATACACATCCCAGTAGACTCTGGGACCTCCCAGGCCCTGCTCCATGATAAGCAGGTGGAGCATCCATGCTCTCAAACCCCCCCCCCGCCCCCCCCCCCCCCGCCGTGAGTAGGAACAAGAGGACCTACAGGGCAGGTGGACGCATGCTTCTTACAACCCACCAACAGTAGTACCGTGCTGAATGGTTCAGTGGCGGTGTGTATCCCAAGCCTCCATACTTTCAAGTGCTGTGGGAAACAAGGCCTAGATTTCAAATGTTGAAATAGCATGGTAGGGCAATGAATGGCGACTCAACCTACCTAGTTGCTTGGAAGCTAAAGGTTGAATGAACCACAGACAGAAGTGGACATATGAGTGAGTGAAAGCAGGCGGCATCTGAAACACCAGGGGTTGCTAAGCATCTGCTGTGAGCTGTTTTGTTTTTTTTAATCATGAAACATAAAAACAAAACGTAAAGGAGAGCACAGGATACAACAGTGACAGCACCAGGTAGCCATAAAATCTCCTTTAAGCCTAAGCAAGTAGGGCAGAAGTACAGGATCCTTCAGGAAGCTGTGAGTGAGCTAGCCTGCTGCACTCGGCAAGAACAAGCACACAGCCTGGAGAAGCGAAGTGGAAATGAGTAGCTGTAGCATGTAGTGCCCTTTGGATGCTCTTTTCAATGTTTCTCCTTTGTTTATTTGGTGGGGGAGGGGAACACGTATGTGGAAGTCAGCAGACAACCTTCAGGCACCAACTCTCCCCTTCCACCATGTGGATTCCAGTTGTCAGACTCAGCAGGAAGCACCTTTGTCCAGTGAACGGATGTCTTAGTTATTTTTCTATCATTATGATAAGACATCATGACCAAGGCCATTTACTGAAGAAACCATCTGGGACTCACAGTTCCAGAGGGTTAGAGTCTATGACTAACATGCTATCAGGGCATGGCAGCAGGCAGGAAGGCATGGTGCTGGGGCTGTAGCTGAGAGCTTTCATCTTGAGATATTGGGGGATAGGGAGAGACAGAGACAGAGACAGAAAGAGACAGAGAGAGAGAGAGACAGAAACAGAGAGAGGAGTCAGAGACAGAGACAAAAACAGACACTGAAAATGGCAGGGACTTTTGAAACCTCAAAGCCCACCCCTAGTGATACGCTTTCTCCAACAAGGCCACATCTAATCCTTCCCAAAGAGTTTTACCAACTGGAGACCAATTATTCAGATACATGACCTCTGGGGAAGCATTCTCATTCGAACCATCACATTCTCTCTTTCTAATATAGAGAAAGTGAAATTGCAAGTGCCGCAACACTTGATAGGGCAGGTGGTTTTCAAGCAAGCTCTGAGCTACATTTTTGAATTTGAAGTGTCCTTTGAAATACTTAAATATGAAATCTCTCTATCAAGTTACATAAATGTGGGGAAGACAAAGTCTAATGGTGCCAGAACCCAACAAAACAATACATCACTACAGAACATCTTATAATTAGCTTCAAAAACACACTTGGAATTAATTCAAGCACTGGTTAACGTCATCTAAAACAATGTGGTGACTGAGGCGAAGTTCCATAGAAAGCCTGCAAACATGAGAGCAACCTGAGTCAGGCAAGCATGGTTTTGTTTAGACTGAAATCTGATTCAAGAGTCAGCATCACTCAGCATCACCATGGCAACACCATAAGCCTTGTCAGTATACAAAGTCCTAAGGGGAAAGCATAGGAACTCCAACAGCAGCAGCAATAGAAGCCACGATCAGATAATCTAAACCCCGGTGTCACCATCTCACAATAGAGATGACTCATCCACTGAGCAGTAAAGTGGCCTTGAGTGTCTGGAAAAGTAAATCCCACCCTGGCAGACAAGGTGGAGACATGTCCTCCTGTAACCATCCTGGAAGGAAGGAAGATATTCTAAGGACACTCTTACAGCCCTCCATTCAGGTATTGAGACAATAGGCCTCAAGAATCTAGAATTTTCCCCCAAGAAGGAACAGACCAAAACCCTGATACCAGCCAGAGGAGGACCCTGTCTCCCAAAAAAGATATTTCACATGACCACTTGTCAGACCACTTTGCAAGAAAGACTAGAGCCTAGACAGTGATGACCACAGTGCATTCTTAATTGTGCATTCTTCTTGCCCTCTCAGCCTAAGCTTTGTGTCAGAACCCAAAAGATGGACTTGGTGGTCATTAAGGTCATTAAGCCTTCTTGTGTGTTCCTCTTCCCAATGTGGCTACAGTAGTGATTCCCTGTCTCTGCTTTCCACTGTTGTTTATTTAACTGTTGTGTAGAGGACAGATGTTGAGCTAGATTTGTTAGCATTTTCAGAGCCCAGGCTCCCACCATAACAACTCCACCAACAGCCCCAGTGGCCCAGGAAGCTGAGGTGAGAGGTTCCTTCAAACTCAGGAGTTGAGGGCCGTCAAAGACAACATAAGAACATGTCTCAACAAAGGGAAAAATGTACTTTGATTATATAAAAAAAAAAACTACTGTTCACATCTTAACAACATATTTAAAACACAAAAATAAGAACTGAAAAGATGAGCTTGTGAGTAAGAGTGAGGTGAGTTTGAACATGCTGTGGGTGTTTACAACGGGCCAACAGGATGAAAAACCCAGCACTGTGGATGAAGACATAAGGATCCCAAGAGCTTGCTGGACCGCCAGTCTAGCCAAAATGTTCTGTGCACATAGGTATGTTCACTCACATATTGCACACACACACACACACACACACACACACACACACACACACACACACATACACATATACTTTAAGGTATACACACACAAACAGGTGCATGCATACATATACACACAAAGAAGTTGTACAAAAGAAAGAAAATAATGCCTTCAATTCTTTGGTCCTTTCTTCTAATACAGTTTTTACATTTTTAATGTTTTGTATGTATGCATGTGGAGCTCAGAGAGCAGCTTAAGGGAGTCCAGCTCTCTCCATCCATCATGTGGGTTCTAAGTATAGAACTCGGGTTACCAGGCTTTGGGGCAAGTACGTTTATCCACCGAGCCTTCTCATCAGCCTCTGTCTCTTTCACTCAGAATGAAAAGTTAAAGTCATTTGTAGATTGTACTTTCTATGATTTTGTAATTACTTCATCTTTTTGTTTTATTTTGCTTTTTGGCTTGTTTTTTACACTAGAATCTATTGCTGTACAAAATCCGTCTCATACACACAGTGACACATCTTTGCAGTTTCTATTGCACCAAGTATTGAAGATTAAAAACACAAAATGAAAACACTGCAAATAGCCAAGTACAGTACTTTGATAAATAAACATTAAAATTGTTCAGTTGAGGACAATCTGTAGGAAGAAACGGCCTAGAAGAGAGGGGCTACAAACACAAGACAGGGGCTATATTTCTCACCAGGTTCCACAGACAAAGCAGAATAGCCATCTATGGATCATGGAGGCCTTCAGTGTCTCCAACCAAAGCCTTCATAAGTACAGGGCCACCAGCATCCAGCAAAGGGACGAGGCCTTTCCCTGAAGACACACTGACCCTCTTCCCAGGAAGACTTCCCGGGAAAGTATTGGCACTGTACCTTTAGCACCATGTCTCCCTGTGACATTAAATGTACTTTGGCAAAATAAATCACTCCGTGTTTAACTACTCCCTTATTCTTGGACACTTAGCTGGTAAGCAATCTCTTGAGATAATAAACAAGACCACAGTGAATGATAAGTTTTATGTTATGCCATTAAATTAAAAGCACAACACACAGTGACATAACTCAATCTGGATTTAACCTATCTGATTTTAAACTTTGAACAAGATTATCATAATAAATCCTAAGTCTGCCCATTCCATCTTTATAATCCCCAAACTTAATACATGTGGCTTTTAATGCTCTCTATGATACCATCAGCCATGTTTCTGGGAAGGTTCTACGAGGCACCTTGAAATTTCACTAGGAATGTTATTTAATTTGTTCAAATACGCTAGACAATGGATTAAAACCCACCTCACTCTCACAGCTTCCAACTCAAACTTTTCCTGAGAAGTCAATGAATATATTCCATGCGGGCCTACTGACGGGGCAGGGAGAAGGCTCCATGACTGCCATGCAAGCCTGAGGAGTTTGGATCCCCAGAACTCACACAGAAGCTGAGCATGTGTGGTCGAGTGACTGCCTGTAACCCCAGCACTCAGGAGGCAGACACTGACTGATCTCCGGAAGCAAAATAGCCAGGTAAGCAACTCAAAACTGGCAAGCTACAAGTTCAAGAAGAGACCCTACCTCGATATATAAAGTAGGGAGCTTTTCATAGATGGTATCCAACATCAACACTAGGCCTCTACACTCTCACGCACACATGTGCATGCGCATTAGAACACACACAGCGGTGCCTACACATATATGAACCTACAGACATGCACCCCAAATATACACACACCTTCTTATTCTCAGCCAAGGCTTCTGCTTATAAGCACCACTGAGCACTGGAGCTTTCCTTTCTATCTGAGGGTTCCATTCCATGGAGCGCCCCTTGCCACCCTGTGCCGAGTTCTTCTGTTTGGCTACCTTTCTGTCTGTGGTGACAAGCCATTCCTTCCTAACATACCCTTCTCCAAGCCATTTTACTCTCTAGCCTGTTCCTAGAAGGCCACAGTCCCCAGACGAGGCTTGCTTCCTTCCTGTAAATTCTGCTCCTGCTGCCGTTGATATTGCCTCAACCACCCCTTTGTCCGAAGTCAATTTTTAGCTCTCTTCTGGGAAGTTCTTTAATTCAGATGCTCTTCCCTTGAAAAACTTGGACTCTGAAATAAAACACTCAAACTTCCTGTTTCTATTGTATGTTCCGTATGCTAATTTGCCTTCGAGATTTCCTGGCAGATGTGAACCCCACCTCAAATGACTAAAGATTACAGTCTACCTTCTCCCAGGTGGGATCAAACTTGAGTAGCACTTTCTACCTGAAAATTGAGCATTGTCAACTCCTCATCCCTGTGGGCAGCTGGACAGTGGGCTAGACAGAGGGACTCAGACAAAGGAGAGTGTTCCAGAGACAGGAAATCTCAGAGCAGCCCCCAAGGTAGAGCGACTGACACCTAGGACTAAGTTAACAGCTTGGAGCATTGGTACTCTTCACATCAGTGGTTGACTTGGGCCCCAGCTTTCACTTACTCATTTTCTTTATCAAAAGGTGGCACTATTGCTACTGTTGGAAGCCCCTGATAAATATGCAGGCTGCCGAGAAGGTAAGCAGCACAGCAGACTGTACAATTGGTATTCACGACAGGACTACAACTTAATGAGAACATTACCTGTGGGGAGTGCATGAAGTCCTGAACAGACGTATGTTGTTGACATGAACAGGGCTATGTAAGGACCCCATGCCCCAGACACATGGAAATGGCAAGGTTTTCCCTGGATGAGGCTCGGAGGAATGGCAAAGGCTCTGGTCCATCTGTGGTGTTTGGGAGCAATTGGTCAGTGTATATAAAAACTATTAACCATGGCTTTCTCCTCCAGATGACTGCAACATGAGACTGTCCCCTACAGAGAGCCCTGATGGAGATCCACCAAGCCCCCTTCTTTGTTTGGCTGTATACAATAACCCGTCTCCTTGATTTAGACGTATAAATAAATGTGCAGAATAACCTGCTGCTGGTGCATTCCCATTAGAGGCACACCCCACCACCCCTCAGCTTTTCTGCACCTGTGTCTGCTATTACTTCATTCCCCATCACTGCACAGAGAGTCCCCTAAAGACATGCACAGTCATGACAGTGATCATGTACCAAACACTAGGACAGTGATGTCACACCCTATTATCTAAAAGGAGCAAGGGAACACTGCAGTGATCTTTGCATTGTTCATGGTAGCTTATCACTAGGTGAAATACAGTTGCTTTCTTTGTTCTATGACCAAATTCCTAACAGGAAACAATGGAAGGGAGGAAGGACTTGTTACGGGTTCTAAGTCTGAGGTGCTACAGTCTACCATGGCACAGTAAGAGTGGCATTCAACAGTCACTCTGCGCTCACAGTCAAGAACAGAGAGTAGACTAGACGTAAGGCTAGTCTACCAAACTTCTAAGCCTGCCCCCAGGAGCTCATCAAGGCGACATCTCCCAAGGGACCGGAACCTTCTAAAAGAGCACCAGCTGAGGACAAGGTGTCCGAACACACGAACCTGTGGGAAGCACTCCACACGCAAGTCACAAAGATGGTCACTTCTAGACTAGAACTGATGCTGTTGTGGTGGCTTCCAGATTCAAATGTCCCCAAAGTGACTATAAGTCCAGTACCTCCAAACTCAATGCCTCCCCCCCCAACACACACACACACACACACACACACACACACACACACACCAGCAGTAAATTGAGCGCAGATTCCGACTGTCTGCTTCCAGGCTAAACATTTACCATGTGGTTGACACAGATCGAAACACACTTCAGCTTTTGTAGTAAGCAACGAGAACTGAGATTCCAATATGCACCAAGTCTACGGAGCTAGATGTGTCTTGCTCCATCTTGTACCATTGGTTGCTGGCATGACAAGAGTGGTAAGCTACGCAAAGGAGCAAAGTACCTCCTCCTAAGTACCCAGGGAAAGGCAACTTCTGTCTTTCCCATCGCAAGAGGAGAGTTCTAAACTCTCTATAGTGACCACCTCTCTAGGGTAAGGATGCACTTTCAGCCAATATGCCCATGTGTGACTGCTGAAAGAACCAGATATTTTCTCAACTGAATTACTGAGAGTTTTTATTTTGCTTTATTTCCATATCCCTCCCAAAACTCCGAAAATTCTGTCTACTCTTGTTTTGTTGCAGCCTCACTATGGGCCCCAGGAGTGTGCTACCAGGGCACGGCAGGAGGAATAGCCTCGGCTTTCTCCACAGTTAGCAGGCTCTCTTACAACCTCCTTTCCATCATTTCTCAGGTCTCAGCCCTGTCCCTGGGGATGTTTTATCCAGGGAAGATCTCCAAGCGGTTTCAGTTAAGCTACATTCCTCATTCCTCCTGCTGCCCTTGTGCCCCAGGACCTGTCACCATAGGGATCTGCTATCGCTCCTCCATCCCACTGCCCTCGGTACTGGGCACTGCTTCCCCACACTGTTCCCGATCAACTCTGGCAGCAGATTCTGAAACAGCAGTACTCTCAGGTCTGGCAACTGTGTGGTATGGATTCCCAGGTCTCTGTAAAGGTCAAGGAGTGGGAGGCGGATAGCCCCCTCCCCCTACACCTCCAATGACATTATAGGAATCATAAAAGGAATGAGAGGACGCAGCCCTTAGTCACACTTAAAAGGATGTGCTGACTCTAAGAGAGTTGGAACAGCTGGAGACATTGTGACAGATTACCCAGTGTCCATACAGGGGCTGCAGGGGGCGGGGCGGGGCGGGAAGGAAAAAAATTAAGCTACACTAATAAGTTAAAATTTTTCATTAAATTAAAGATGTTGTCAGCTGATGCTATTGTCAAAAATCCCAGCACGTTTTATGAAAAGTTGAAAGACCTTGTAATTCTTAGAGTATTGTGTAGAAACTTGCAGAATATGAGACCTTGGTAAGGAGATAAGTAGCCTTAAACCAGTGCAGGTCTATGTAACTTTAACAATTCTTTAAAGCAAGCCTCAGGTGATTTCTGCTTTGGGAAAGATGGAGTAGAAATATTTCTCCTAAATATCTCAAACCCCCCCCCCCCCGATATATCAAGCAAACACAGCAGGAGTGACAGCTGCCACGGAGAAGAAGAGGAGTCAACTGAGGATCTAGAAATCTAAATACCTCTGAGACTGCATTTTATCTCTTAAAGAGAAAGTGCCCCCAGCAGAGCCCTCTTTAGCCAGAGAGGTCCCAGAAAGAGGCAGTCCAGTCTAATAGAAAACTGTTGATTCTTCTAGTCAAATAGCACAAAGAAATTAATGTCCAGAGCCTGCCTGTGCCAACCAAGACCATATGGGGCCAACCTCTCCCCTAGCTGAGATGTAATTAGACACATTCCAATCTTGGCTAAGGTGATGTTGAGATATCTCTGGCTGCCAGGTGGTAATGCGCCTGACACCTTTGATGACAGTGGAGACAGTAGGAGAGACTGGACTTCCATTTCTATGCCACAGTAGTCAGGTGGCTGCCTCTCGCTGTTAGGATGGCAGCAAAGGAATCCTTGAGGATGGACAGACATTTTAGCAATGTCAAATGATAAAGAAGCTGTCCCCCTCAGAGAAGACCCCTGAAGACCAGTAACAAGGCTTTCTATCCTGGCTGTCATGACAGAGACACAGCAGAGGGTCAAAGGTCTATTCACACATGATAATGACAAATCTTCCAGGCATGAGAAGCTGGAATAGGGCTTCCTAGCTTCCTATCCCCACCTGACAAGATTGGAAGGGTGGTACCATCCTATTCTCCTGGAGACGTTTGCTAGAAGAATCCAAATAGGCATTACTAGGTGTCTTGTTACAGTACTGAAAATGCCCAGATTTTCATCAAAAATAACTTACACTAAGAAACAGGAAGTTTTCAACTGGAATGAGGAAACACGACAGTAGACTCCAAATATCAGGACGACGAAGAAGTGGTTCTACGCTGCCATTGTGGCTCATTGTTTTAAGAACAGGGCGCTATCAAACAGATTGAGAGACCAAGCTACTACACTCCAGCTGCAATGTGGTAGAAAAGTAGGGGATGACCTCACAGATCCCACACCTATCACTGTAAACAGGCTTCAAAGGCAGCCCAGAGCATGCCCAAAGCAAACTGAAAGCAGAAACTCCCTGCCACAAAACAGAACGCGTAAAGAAGATCAAGTGAAATGTGTCAACTAGGAATAGCAGTAATCAAGATGTACAAACTCGGCGGATGCTTCCGAGCAGAAGCACCTGTAAGTTTACAGGGAGCCCAGTCAAAAGGCTTGCATGGGTTGTCACTCCCTCAAGGCCAGGCTTCATGACCCGGGGTGTCCAAGTCACCTGTGTGCCTGAAGATAGCCCCAGTAAACTCACTGGTGTTCCGAGCTGGCCTTGGGCAGAATCCTTTCTTTGGTCTCATTGATGTGAATAGGTATTTGACCGCTCAGTCAGTCAGTGAGGAACGTGTGGCGTCCCTTGTGAACTTACCACAGTGGGCTCCGAGGGGTGGTGTTTCAGTATTCTTCTCCATAGCAGTAACTTGTGTTTCTGTTTCTGTTTCTTTCGCTTGCCTAAAACCTCCATCTTCCCGAGTGAGCCCCAGGAACAGACAAAACCACACAGATCTGGACCTGGTAGTGCTCCCCACTGCCTGTGGCCCAGCTGGCTCTCTCTAGCTCTCTTGAAATGCTGTGCTCCTTTGTCAAGACACACGTGCTGTGACCTGCTCGTTCCTCTTGTGATTTTTACATATGGGAACCCTTGAAGGTTTAGAAAGAAGTTGTGTTCCTCCATGAAGAACACGCGTGATTCCATGAGGAGCACCTGGACCTATTAATCAAAGGTGCTTCTGACTTACACATCAATCTTGAGTTTTTCTAAACCACCCAGATGAAAGAGATTAGGGCTCCTGGACCCACAGGGGGGCTTCAGTGTGGTTTGTAGGTCACCACATCAGCCCGCTACCCCTCATCCTCTTGTCTTTGTGCTGGTGCTGAGTGAACAAGTAAGACAGTGCTTCATTCCGAGCCGTGAGGAGTAGGCTCCACTTTAATGTCCTCCTTGAAAACGTGAATGTCTATTCCTTCAAATATACAAATATCCTTCAAATAGGAATGTATATCCCTAGGTTCATGGTACAATAAGTTCCTATTATGTGACTCATCTAGAGAAGGCACAACTCTTGTATCTCTGTTCTTCGTGTGCCTGGCATGGAAACCAACCAAGTTCAAGAGACCAGGTCCAGCAAACCCCCTCTGGGAAGGATACAAGCATAAGAGGAGACTTACCTACATTGTCTCTCCCCACTTATTTCTCCAGCTATAGATAAATAATAAATAATAATAATTTTCTTTCTAACCAACTCCTGTGCATTTAAGAAGCAACATTTTTTTAAGGTATTTATTTAAAGTTAGGAAATTTAGATGATTTTGAAATGGAAGAACAGGCTGAATACCTGGCCCAGCACTTTTCAAAAAGTATTTCTGCATATTTTATCATTTCAGTTGTTCTTTGTTTTGTCCAGTTCTGATGTTTGCAGATTATGAAGGATCTCTTGTCACTGGATTTCGATGGCTATTTTTCACCAGTTGCATATGGAAAAGGCACAGCTCACAGCTTTAACCCCAGAGCCAGGACAGAGCTGCCTTGTTTCTCCTGGATGACGTGCATCCCTCTGCTTCCCAGGGCATTCTGAGTAGCAAGAGCCAGGCTCTTTCCCTTATTCCTTGGTCTCTTGCTGATGAGATGGCTATCCCACTCACAAGGCCTCTGTACATCCTCTCTAACAGGAAGAAACCAACATAGAAACCAGTAAGAGTGGCACTGCATCAGGAAAGCAAAACTTAGCCAGAACTTTCTCTGGCTTATTTTCAGCACACAGTGGCTCAGCTATGAACACTGCCACCAAACACAGGATCTGGGACAAAGGGCAAAAGAGGAGAGATAAGGGAGGCAATCAATGGCAGTGACTATAGGGATGTGCCCTCCCATCTTGCAAGGCAATATTAGCTGATATCCAAACTATTTTTTCATATCTTTGTTTCCTTTACAGCCTAATAGCTGATAGATCAACAAAAGATCATTTTCTGTCATTGTAAATTAATTATTTGGCTTTCCTTATTTTGCTGTTATATTTACTTGCTTTTTAAATTATATATATAATATATATATATATATATATATATATATATATATATATATATATATATATATATATATAACAAGTAAAAAAGGGCCTAAAGTCTATATATGCCATTGGATTTTATATTCTCACAACTAAATATATTTTTAATGTATATATCCACTCCTATAACCAGAAAAGTCATGATAGAATTAGAACTAGAAAAAGCTTTGTTTATGTCCTTTTTCATAACTCATGCCCATTGCCTACATTCAATCCTTCCTCATCCCCTAACATTTAGACTTTTTTACTCTCTTTCCCATATGTTACACTGTACATACATGTGTGTGTGTTTGCATATGTATGTGCATTGTTGGTTAGATTCTATATATGAGGGAGAATACTTTTTCTGAGATTGTATGACATGGGTGAACACTATACATTCTAAGTCCATCCATTTTCCTTTAGAGCAGAATACTATTCATATTCACATATACACCAAAGTTGCATTATCCATTGGTCTTTTGGTGGACAATTAGGTTGATTCCAATTATTTGCTATAGTGTAAGCTGAGAAACTCAATTAACAGTTACTTGTAGTTGCCTGCGGTGGCACATAACTGTCAGCCTAGCACTCAGGCTGAGGCCGAAGGGTTGTCAGTTTAAGAAGTTCTATTTGAGTTACATAGTAAGAGCCTTCTGTGCTAAAAAAAAAAAAAAAAAGACAGGAGGAGGAAGGGGAGGGAGCAAGGGAGGGAGAGTAGGAGGGAGGGAGGGGGAGAGAGGGAGGGAGAAGGAAGGACAGACGATGAGTGTGTTTCTTTTTCTGTTGTGTTTTACATGTGTACAGATTGTTTAGCTCACAATGGCATGTTAACTCATATGTAGACTTCACCACGGTGTGGGGATCATTTCATAGTACTTTTTCAGTCACTGTAGGAAGGCATGGCGCCTCTGCACCACAGTGCACATGTGGAGGTCAGAGGACAATTTTCAGGAGTCAGTTCTCACTTTCCACCTTGTTGAGTCATGGTGTCCCTTGTTTGTGCCTCTGTATCACGTACTCCAGGCTGACTGGTCAATGAGATTCTAGGCAGTTAGGTTAGGGTTTTTAAATTGCTTTTTAAATTTTTATAAATATATATATTAAATATTGCAAATAAAAAAGGGCTTAGTGTCTGTATATGGCATTGGATTTTATACTCTCACAACTAAACATATTTTAATGTATATATCCACTCCCATATGTCTCTGCCTCCCTTGTCATAGACATGCTGGGCAGTCACAGATGCAAACCACCGCATGCAGATTTCTATATACATTCCTGGATTGAACCCAGGTCATCAAGCTTGGCCAGCTAGGGCTTTAATCTACTGAACCACCTCCCGAGCCCTAGCACTTTCATATTTTGCAGAAACTTGTAGAATCTGAGTTTCACAGCTCCTCATTTTTATCTGTATCCCATCACCATCCTGCTTGCTACTGCCATCCGTTGAGATTCTCTTGGTTTGGATACGTCCATCTCACTCCATCTAAGTTCTCAGGGGCTGTGTGTGTGTGTGTGTGTGTGTGTGTGTGTGTGTGTGTGTGTGTGTGTGTGTGTTATTCTCATGTGTTTTATAGCATTTACATTACATGCTCTGCCCACCACATCTCCTTTAGGGAATTCAGTGTTACCACCAATCCTTCCTTCCCCTTTATCCTCTGCTCCCACCTTCATCCTCTCTCTCTCTCTCTCTCTCTCTCTCTCTCTCTCTCTCTCTCTCTCCTCCCTCCCTCCCTCTCTCCCTCCCTCTCTCTCTCTCCCTCCCTCTCTCTCACTTTCTCTTTCTCTCTCCCCCTCCTTCTCTCTCTCTCTCTCTCTCTCACTCTCTCTCTCACTCTCTCTCTCCCCCTTCCTCTTTCTCTCTCCCCCTCCCTTCCCCCTGTCTCTTCTCTCCCTCTCCCTTGATGGAAGGATCCACCAGCTCTTCCTTGCCTGACTTTTGTTCTCTCCCAAGCTGGTTTTGTTTCTTTGTTGTGTTTGTTTGCCTGGCTTGTTGGTTTTGTTTTCTCTTTGCATTCCTGGAAGGACCCTAGCTGAACTTGTTCTCCGCATTCTGGGAGCTGCCGTCTCGGCACTTGGATAGCAGCAGCTAGATTGCATGTAAATATTTTGGGTTGCAATTCTTGCTCTAAGAACTTCCAACACTGCCTTCCAATGAGAGCTGTGCAAAGGTCTGGGGATGCCCTGCTTTTCCTCCCTAACACCCCCCAATACCCCACCCCCCCACATGCCACCCCACCCCCACATGCCACCCCACCCCCCATGCCACCCCAGACAACTGTCATAGAATTGTCTCCAGTAACCTTCTTTAGAGTAGCTCTGTCCTGGGACCTAGACTATTCTTTCAACCTGTAAATTTCATCTTTTTCCTTCAAATGTCAAAAAGAATTTAAATATAAGTTTAAAAGCACTTGCCAGGCACACACAAGGAAAGCCCTGGGTTCAGTCCTCAGCACTAGAGCTGCTGGATGTGGAAGCATGTTCCTCTAACCCCAGCACTAGGAAGGCAGAGGCAGGAGGATCAGCAGAGTTCAAAGCCATCCTCTTGGCTACATAGTGATTTCAAGGCCAGCTTGGGATACATGAGATGTTATCTCAAAATAAAGAAATAAAAACAAAACAGGAGGGTTGGCTATGACTCAGTCAGTGAAGCACTTGGTGTGCAAGCTTGAGAACCTGTGTTTGGATCTGTAGCATCATGTGAAACCCCCAGGCCCAGCGATGCCAGGACCCAGCACTGAAGAGGCAGACACAAGAGAATCGCTGGGGCTTGCTGGCCAACCAGTCTAGGAAGTTAAGTGAGCTCTTGGTTTAATGAGAGACCCTATCTAGGTAGAGAGCAATGAAGACACCCAGCATTGGCCTCCATAGGCGTGCACATTCATATGCAATGTGTGTGTGTGTGTGTGTGTGTGTGTGTGTATGTGTGTGTCACTGTGTATGTGTCTCCATCTCTCCCTGTATCTCTGTCTCTGTCTCTCTCTATCTCTCTGTCTGTCTCTGTCTCTCTCTGACTCTCTCTCTCACACACACACATGCACACATACACACACACACACACACACACACACACACACACAAGCATGTGTGCACATAGGAACACACATGCACACACACAGACACATTCTGGCTTTCTCATCCTGTCTCCAGCTTGCCTTTTATCTCTTCCTAGTTTCATAAACTGTGCAGACAGGTGAGTGCATTGTCTCCAGAGAGCCCTGAGTGGGTTGCTCAGTGCTGTCTCAAGTCTCTGAGCTGCCTCTCCTCGACTTCCCACAAGGAGGCTACACAATGCTGAGAGGGATCACGCTCACACAGAAACCAGAATGCAGCTAGAAAACAAAAGCAATTTTGAATAGTGTCCTTTCGGAAGTAAATCTCTGCTAAATGTCTCTATCATAGGCAAACACATGTCAGCTAAAAGAAATCCATGGAAACTGGAGTGGATTGGTCAGATATTTAAGCATGGCTTGAAGTTAACCCAAAAGTCGGCTGAGGAGACCACTCAGTGGATATTCGATACTTGCTTAATCATGAGGTCCAGCGTTTGACTCTCAGAACCCACATAAAGGTGGTGAGCCCGGCTTGCCTCTATCATCAACCCTATTACTGCCCTTCCACACAAACCAGAAAACCATCACACACCATCCTAGGCAAGGATGATCAGTAAATTATCTTCCCAAACTGTCCCAGGAGGCCTGATGGTAAGCTAAGAGGAGAGTGAACATTTAAAGATGGATATAGAGAGCCAAGATTCCAAATGTTGGCTCACTTCCTGAATTTTCTGTGCAGAAACATAGTTTTAAAATAAGAACTACTGTCTATGAATGCAAAACACACCAAGAAAAATTAAAGATTGAAAAAAAAAAGCCCAACTCTTTCAAAATGTACATTGTGCTGTTAGGTACCTTAAACAATTACATCAGGGCAAAGCTGATGTTCTAGACTTTGTCTGCTTCTAGGACTATAATTAGAAGCCGCCTGCGTCCTGTCAGACAAAACCTCTGCAGACCCAAGGCTGAGCCCAGCCTTGCTCACCTCAGACTCTGTGTGCTCCCAGGACCAGGCAAATTAGCACAGCCAGAGAGGAAACGTCCCCACTGGGTGAATCAATGCTCAGCAAAGGATAATGGGATTCCTGCCCCAGCAGCTGTGGCCTGCCCCTCCCCTCAGCACCTGTCAACCAGGGTCAACAGGGCGGGTCCAGGGCAACAGCTCCACTCAGCTCCCAAGTTGCTCATTAGCCCCAGCCGGTGCCTGGGGGCCCCCCACACTGCCAAATAGTGTAGTTTTCCCCCCCCCAGATGCAGAGAAACAATGGCTTCTCCTAGAAGAGTTGGCACGGTCCTTGTTAATCTTTCCCATTTTGCTTCTGTTTTGCCCTTTGCACAGTGCATTCGAAGGGGTGGCCTGGAAGGTGGGAATTAGGTCATTCAAGTTAATTTCACCGGCTCTACTTAGAGGCTGCAAGCCATGGGAGCCAGCCTGCATCGCTTAAAGCGTGGAAATAATAGGCACCGATCCTGTCAGCTGGGGTGATCAATGGCTCCCCTTGGGAGCATTTTAAAAGCCATTTGCCCCAAAGAGGACTGATGGGCTTTAGGTGGCTGAGGCTTTCCTCCCTCCTCCCAACCCAGTAGAAAGGAATAGGCATTGAGAAAGAAGCTGGGCATTTCAAATAGCACCACCAGTCTGAAAAGCAAGGAGATTTTTGGTTTTGAATTTTGCTTTTGAAGGGTTCATTAACAGCCATATATTTAAATCTCTATGGCTACCACACCACAGCCTGGGAGAAGGTAAAGGGCTGTCACTTTTCCTGAAGGACAAGATGCCCGTCAGAGGTCAGTGTAGGAGAGGGCCTGGGATGCTTCTGGAGATTCGTAACATCAGGTTGAAAAGTTTTGCCCCTGTCCATTTTGGTGCTCGGTGTAATAAAATTTGCCTGGAAACCACCTCTGTATATATTAAGCTGCCACCTAACTAAGTACATGAACAAGTTGCAACCTAACTCGAGTGTGTTCTTGAGTTGAGCAGAGTTGAGCCCTGGCCAGCCATTGCAAACTGAGATGTATCCAATCACAAGCTGCTAAGAGATCACTCCATGCCTATATGAGGCGGATGCCAACTGAAGCCAATCAGTTTGCTTCCTGGTCTTTGAAGTTATATATATATATAACCATTTTTGCACTCAAAAACAATACATTTCTAGATTTATTTCTTCAACAATATAAAGTGTGGTGCCTATTCAGGAGACTCAGGAAGGCACTTTGGAAAATGGGCATCTTTTTCACTTTCCTTCTTTATTCCCTGCTTCCCTGTGCTCTTCTGTTCCCACGGACCTGGTTTTGCTTTTCACTCCGTATGTCGTGTAGCTATCTCATCCAGCCACCTGCTCTTCCGAGAACAATCCTATTGGTTTCAGTCAGGGGAAGCCAGCAGCACTGCGGAATGTTAATAATCAAGTATTAGTCATCGCCCCCCCCCATACATTTACTATGGAAACCATTCACAGATAGGCAGTGATGCCAACCTGTGCCAGTGCCTCGTGTGCAGGAGGCTCTGTTGAAACTTAGCTGTGAGGATTGACTTTTGGAGCCAGGAAGGAAAGGGGAGGGGTTCCCTTCTCACCAAGTCTGGATGTTTCTAAAGGACTCTGGAAACCAAAGACCAAAAGTCCTCACAGGTACTAACAGGTCAAGTATGTGAGCTACAGTTGCAGGCAGGCTCCTCTTTGCTGTGAAAGGCTGAGTCTGTGCAGCATTCAAAACGGACAGTGGGGAGCAGTCACTCTAGAGAGACAGGCGAGGAAAAGACAAGATCACAGTCCCATAGTCAGAATTCAGAATGTTTGGTAAGTCTCTCACACTTTCTCTGTCTCTGTCTGTCTGTCTGTCTGTCTGTCTGTCTGTCTGTCTCTGTCTGTCTGTCTCTCTGTCTCTGTCTCTCTGTCTCTGTCTCTCTTTCCCCCAAATCATCTGTATACATAGCATTTTATATGACTCAGCCAGACACTGAAGATAGATACTTGAAACTCAGATGACAGTGTTTCCATCATGACATTTTTTTCTTTAACCTTGTACCATTAACCCTGGTGACGTGGAACACTGTCCTAGTTTGCTTTCTACTCCTGTGATAAAACATTCTGACCAAGAGCAACATGGAAAGAAAAGGGCTTATTTGGATTATTCTTCTACATCACAGTCTATCCGTGAGGGACATCAGGACCAAGCTGGAGCTGATGCAGAGGCCAAGGAGGAGTGCTGCTTACTGGTTTGCTCCCCGAGGCTTGCTCAGCCTGCTTTCTTATTCACACCATGACCCTTGCCCATGGATGACACTGCCCACAGTGGGCTGATTCCTCCCACATCAATCATTAATCAAGAGAATATTTCACAGGCCAGCCTGATGGCTCTAGCTCAAAAAACTTTACCAGCACAAACACTGGAATGGAGTACAGTTAAACTAGGGCCTGTGAGAAAGCTCAGCAGGTAAGAGTACTTGCTCTCAAGCCTGACCAACTGAGTTCAGTTCCTAGAACCCACGTAATAAAACCAACTTCTGCAAGTGGTCCTCCACAGAAACGCACACACCCACACACCCATATAAATACAAACACACAACTATACAAGCAAATACACACACGTGTATAAGTACAAATGCACATATGCACATACACGTGTAAATAAGTAAAGGTAAAAATTGTAAGCTAAACAAACTAAACACAGTTTCTCTCATGCTTCACCATTTTTCATGCTATGAATATAAAACAAATGCTTAAGATTACAATGTAAGCTTCTCACATTTTCATCTTATTGAGAAAGAAATCTACATCTCAAACACACTCCTATCTTTGGTGCTTTGAAGCCAAGCATGGAGGATGGACTCTCCAAAGCAAAGGCAAACGGAACCACTTACCATTTTGTAAATTAGGGCTGATTTCTGAATGATGCCTATACATCAAAGCCTGTAGCATGCACACTTGGCCTTGATTGCCCACAAAATTAGTTCTTGTCATCAACAGCTTGTGCTGCCTAAATATTTACCTTTGCCATCACTAAGACACATGCAGCCATCTATTTGTTGACATATTCTTCCTGATTTAAGAATATCCTTTTACTTGGAGACAGACATCTACAATACCTTGTTGTTCACTGAGCGTTGTGATAAGATAAATGTCACTCCACAGCTACCTGAATAGGGTGATACGCTGATCACTAAGGCCCAGGGATGTCAGGCTTGGGGTGCAGTGAGAGTGACACAACCCTAAAGCCAAACTGAGAGCTGGGAAAGCTGCTCTAGGCTCGCTCACCCGAAACTCTGAAACAGAACGAAGCCTGTGTTTCCTTTGCGAACGCTTCAGCAGGTTACGACGGAAACTATGCAAACTGAAGGCATCTCCCGTCCTCCGAAATCTTCCCTGGGGATGAGTCACCAGCCCTGCATATGCTTCCTCCATATCTCACCAAGTGCACAACAACAAAAAATAATAATAACTTAGAAAATACCCAGAAATGTCACACTGGGGCCCTTCCAGTCCCGTTCATGTCCCAGATGGTGGAATGGGAGATCCAAGGTAGAATTCATAGGCTTGCGATACGTTTCTAAGTGACTAAAAAAAAAAAAAGAAGAAAGAAACCACTTCAAGAAACTACAGAACAAAAAAAAAATCTCTGCCCTACATAGTGTTTAATTTTGAATATAAAAGATTTACTCCGAGGTTAAATCCAACCTATATATCCCTATATGTGGGAGGGTTTTAGCCAAAGAGCCTGAAGTGCCTGCAGAAGTCATAATGTGTGAGTTCTTACCCTCTAAAAGTCTCTCTCCTGATTTTCCACACTCCAGGCAATGCACATAATGTGTGTTCACTGAGGTGTCTTTCAGTGTCTCATCCAGAAGTAGGAGTGAGATGCCAGCTGCTGATAAATAAAGGACTTCAGCTGAGGCAGAGCGGGAACCCTCTTCCCTCTGATCAAAATCTTCTACTTCTACTTGCAGAGAGTTGTGTATGTTGACAAGATTTTCTCTTAGTTTTATGGTGAGGACCATGGGAACAGGCCCGCTCTGGCAATGGCAGAGCCACCGGATCACTCTGGTTAGATAGGTGACATGGATGGGCTCTCCTGTCACGACAGCCCATGCAGACTGCCTCTGGGAGCACACTGCAGTCATCCCTGTTCTAGAGCATTTCTGTGGTCCTTGGAGTGATTGTTCACACCTTCCCAGGTGGTGATTAAACAGAGCCGGAGAAGTAGTGATTGCCACCCCTATCCTCTTTCTACAAAGAGAAATAAACATGGGATCCCACAAACCAGGCCTCCTCCACACGTCCAGCTGCCTCTCCTGCCCACCCTCTACTGGGTGGTTACTGCTAACGCTGTTGTGAAATGTCAAATGCTATTTATGTTGACATTAAAAAAATAAAAGAGCTTCTGAGAAAGAAAACAGCCTTTAAAAATGAACGGTCCCAATAGTAAGCCTGCAGCTTTGAGAGCAACTGTGCCCTTCGGCACATCAAGAGTCTTAAAGTTGTGTGCAGGACTGAAAAGGAAAACGTGTCTTTGGAGGTGATGTGTCAGTGTGCTAATCAAATTGAAACTGTGTTCACAAGAAACCCTGCTCCTTCCAGGACCAGAGGAGATCAGACACATTAACACACAGTCACCACTGACATCCTAGAAAAGCAATAACAGTATGCTGAATTCATTTTCTGTTTTTCTAAGAGATCAACCAAAACACAAAGTTGGTTGGTTCTATGGACAAGTTTGTGTTCCCAGACTGAATTCTATCAGCCTTCTGATTTGTAAATGGTGTTTTTCTTGATGACATCACTCATTCCCACGTGGAGCCATGGCTGCTGTCATACTAGACCAAGGCTGACAACAGGAAACAGGTACCCCAAGGCCTACAGAAGGCAAAAAAAAAAAAAAAAAAAAAAAAAAAAAAAAAAAAACCTAAGATCTAATGCCTTTTATAGAAAAAAATGACAACTATGTCACAGAACATGGTAGAAACATATAAAGAAAGATGAAGCGATCACTTCTCCAGGGAAGACATAGGAGAAGCAGCCTGAAGGGATGCATCTTTCCTGAGGAGAGAATCGCCTTTAGGCCTTCTCATCTGTATCTACAAGCGGGTGAGTAAAGATGGTAGGAAAAGGGCAAGGCAGGGAGGGGGAAAGGAAGCAGCTGAATGTCAAGGGAACAATGGAAGGGGTGAAGCTGACTACCCCTTCCCTCCCACCTGCCCCTCCCATCTCTTCCCTGCCTGCCAGGTCCCAGGCCTACACTAACTGCTCAAAAGAACCCGTTAGATGCTTCCCAAATCAAGGAGTGTGAGAACTAAGCAACATCCTTAGGAAAATGGGGTCCACTTCAATTAGTATGGGTGCCGGGGGATGGAGTACACAAACCACTGAAAAGCTGATGGTGAGAAGAGACTGGTGCTCAGAAAGGTTGTAAAGGTTTTTTTTTTTTTTTTTTTTTTTTTTGGTAAGAAAAGAAGTGAAAGACGGGGCGGGCGGGGGGCGGGTTCTTCTTTGAGCAGCTTCTGTTTTGTTGTTCTCAGGATGGTGTGCATCTGTGTGTGTTTTTCCATGTGGGCTGGTTCTGTGTGTGCTTTTCCATGTGCGCTGGCTCATGCGAAAGGCTGAAGTCAGAAGAATAAGAACATAACGGAAGAAGATCTACAAAGAAAGGACATGGGACGGTCAGGAGCCACGTGCTGGTGTGGAACGCAGACGACAGCTGCACCTGCCTCGACTTCATGCTCTCTGGGGTCCCTGGAGTGCATTCAAACCAAGAGAACATATCAGTGGGATGTAAGATAGCTCCCATGAGGCTGGAAACTGAGGCAGATGGTCAAAGTGCCCACTGGAAAGGGCCATTGGAAGGGGCAGCTGAGTGCCCAGGTACCCTGAGTACATTCCCAGAGTGCCCCGTGGCTCCTGTTTGTCCTTAAACCCCTATGTCCTATATCATGGAGATCAATGCCAGGGCCCCCAGGAAGAACCTGAGAATCATCCATTTGTCTTTAGTCTTGAGCTTCTAAACAAGCTTAATGTTTTCATGCCCATATTTACATACAAGACACAGGAAAACGTCATGTTTCATAGAAGATGAAGAGCCTGGAAATCAAGAGAACAATTAAGCTGTAGAGGAGGAAGCACTGCTTGTTGCTGACACTGACTCACTGTTTACAATAGTGCTCGTTCAGAAAACAAAATCAAGGAATTACTTTGTCAACATGTGCAAATTTAGCCTCCAGGGATCTGGGGAGGGGCCATGGGAGCGTTTCTGTAATTACACGTCGCACAGAGGTACTTCAAGCTTGGCAGTGATGGGGATGTGCAAATTGAAAACTATGTAGTGACAGTTGGTGGCAGAAATCCTAGGAAAGACGGAGCCTGCCAGGTACCAATCCGTGCGTGACAAAATCCTCACAAGTGCATGATGACTCAAATTTCCTCCTATGGCTGAATGCTAGTTCCGTGAGATGAGCCTTCTGAGTTGTTATAGATGGACCTGGCATCACATGCAGTCCCAGTTGACACAAGCAACCTGCTTCCTTCTCCCCTCTCTCCTGTCAAAGACTCACAGGGATTTTAAAAAAACAAAACAAAACAAAACAAAAATTGGAACCTTAGAACATCTAAGAATCAAACTCTTAGTTTTAAATTTCTATCATTATGGAAATGAAACAGACAAATCACATGGCATGTGTGAAGGACCATCTTAGCAGCAACAGCTGTGGGTACCCACTGGAAAGATACATTCTCCTTTCTGTAGGCAACAGACACTCATCAGGTACTGTGACTTTTTGGCTTGGGCCTTTGTAACTAATGGCGTCCAGAAGTGTTTCATCTTCCGTGGTGGAAGTCTGTGGTAGAATGTGGTTGGGCAGCCACTCTTCAGCCTCGGAGCCAAGACCTGCTCTGTGAGGCTCCAGCTTTCATGGGCTGTTCTCTGGCCATCCGTCGTGGGTAGCCCATGTTTATAGACCCCCAGCCCAGGCTCTAGCTGCATTCTCACATCATGCGTGTGTGCGTTGTTCCCTTTTCATTGCTCTCACTCACCTAGAGCTCAGCCTAATGACCTCGTCCTATCTGAGTGACCTCCTGGAAAGACCATCTCTAAGGCCTAAGGTCACAGCTTCAGGTAGCAAGGGTCAGAACATCGGTATTTCTGTTTCTCACTCCTTTCTATTTTATTTGTTAGTTTTTACTTTGGGGGGTGCACTTTAACCCATAAAAACATTTACTTTAGTATTTTTGGTTTTTTAGACAAGATGGAGTCCGTGATCAACTCAAATCTACTATGTGGCCAAGGATGACTTTGAATGTCATGCCCACCCCCTGCTTTTGTCTCTCGAGTGCTGGGATTATACATATGTGCTCCCATGCCTGCTTTATGAGGTGCTGAGGATGGAGCCCAGACTTCATGTATGCTAGGCAAGCACTCTGACAACTGAGCTACACCCCCATCCCTGGCACTTATTTTACACATGGCATTACACTAGGTGGCAAGGTTGTCACTGGTACTCATAAAGTTCAGAACAGAGGGAAAGGGTTAGCCTTTAAATACTTAAATCACCCAAAGAATTGCTTTGCTAAAGCTAAGACGAGGGATCTGAAGGGCAATAGCAGCTTCTATCACTGTTTGCAGTGGAGGGACCTAGCCAGTCGAGGGGTCAGGATGTGCCCCGGAAGTAACTAGAATGAGGCTGAGTAGCAGTGATGGGCGCCTATCAGGGGAGAGCAGCTGCTGGAGGCCAGCGGGCGAAGGAGGGGCTCTTGGCAAAGGGAGAGAGAGGAGACTGCGGAGCATATGTCTCTGAGTTGAAGTCGTGAAAAGCGAGAGGGAGAGCTTCACGTTCCCACTGACTGCTCTCTTATCTCCCACAGTCAGTCTTGTTTCCTGGCTACTCTCTCCCACTCCCACTTCCTCCCCTCTTTTTATAACATTTAGAGCTATTCAGTTTTTGCATTTTCGTATTTTTCAGGAATCTAGTCACGAGCAAGGCCAAAAGCCTGTTGCTAGAACAGTGGCCCTCCCCACTCTTCTCTCTAGACACCACCTCACAGCACACCTGCCCTGACAGCCCTGACCCTGCCTCTCTTTCATGGATCTGGGCACTTCTTTACTACATTCCATTATCTTCTATGGCACAGCCACCAAGAGCCAAAGTTCTGGATTCAGAAAGCACATAGAACCCAAGCCACACTGCAAGAGCAGTACGTCCGCAGTGCCCTGGTCTCTACTATTTGATTGCTGTAAGGACCAGTAGGTCTGTTAGCATACAAGGCTGGAGAGAGAGAAGTCCTGGCTTATAGCCCAGTCTAATCAATATTGGCTATGAGAGCACTTAACATATGTATCACCTATCTTCTATCTCCTCTTAGCTTAAGGACCAGTTGCTATGTGCCTCACAAAGCATGTCAATAAAGCATGCATACATTGAATGCTCACAGAGTGAATGCATGCATGCATGAATTACTGAATGGATTTATTGTGGTTTGAATGTGAAAGGTTCCTTCATAAGCTTATGTGTTATTTTGGCCCTTACCTAATGGTGCTGTTTTGGGGCATGTTAGAAATCTTAGGAGATGGGGGGTCTAGTTGAAAGAAGCCAGTCACTGGGGTTATGTCCTTGACCTTGGCCCCTTCCTCTACCCTTTGCTACCCTCCACCATGTTGGCTGTATTGAAGCAAGCATCTTCTGTCATAGACTCATGCCACAATAGCTTGCCTTGCTTTAGGTCCCAACCAATGGGCCAACTAACTAGCAGTGGAAACCTTTAAGACCTTGAACTTGGCTTTTCCTCCATTTAAGGTGCTCATGTCTGTTATTTTGTCACATTGATATATAAATGACATTAAGACAAAAGGAATATTCACACAATACCTGAAGTTCCACTGATGTGATTTCTGCCTCGGGTAGAGGATGGCTTAGGAAAAAAAGGAAGAAAAACAAAGAAAGGGGCTGATGAGATGGCTCAGCCTGTAAAAGTCCTTGCTATGCAAACCTGGTGACTCAGAATCCATGTAAAGATGGAAGAGGAGAACAGATTCCACAGTGTTGTCCTCTGACCTCCACATTCATGCCATGGCATAAGTTCATGCTCCCTCCCTCCTGCCTGCCCACCCCCTCCCCAACAAGAAATTACGTTTTTGAAAAGAAAGAAGAGTAAGTACCTAATTTTAAGAATTTTTTTCTCTAAAGAATTACTTTACAAATTGGAAATAATCTGACTTACATATCACTAACCTTTAGATACTGAAATTTTTTCTGTTTATATATGTGTAATAATGCATTACACACACACACACATGTGCATGCATGTGCACATGCACTCACTTATACTCAGTAGACCAGCTCTTAAAATAAAAGAGCTATAAAAATTTTTCTGTAAAGAAAGATAATTCTAATATAAGGAAAACTGAAACATACAGAAGAAAGAATAGGTGGAAAGAGTGAAGTAATGAGTTAATGCATTTTCCTGCCCAAGGTTTTTAACTTATAATAGACAGTTAAATAAAAAAAGAATGTAGCAGTACCTGGTATGATAATTACAAAATATGTAAAAATCAAACCTGTGTGGAGAATAGCTGAATCAATCCTAAAGGGAAATTTATAGCACCCAATGTTTGAAACTGGCACAGAAGCAACGAGGGAAAACTAGTTTCTTCTGGGTGAGAAGATGTCCCCTTCTTTCAGAGGTCTAGTGGAGGGGAATAAGGTGAAAGAGGGAGGGAGGGAGTAATGGCAAGATACAAGTGAGGGGATAACAATCGGGATGTAGTTAGAATAATTTTTTTTTTTCAAAAAAGAAGGTATCTCTGGCCCTGATGGGGACCTAACACTGAGCTGCTCAGTCATCTGGCTGAGGGGACACACCATCGGGAGGCAGACTCACCTTAAGCCTTGCTAAAGAGATGGGTGAATAATTATCCCTTTAATGAGATATTATACTTATCCTTCCCAGAATTCCTGTCCCTAGTGCAGTCTTTATGAGCCAAGCTTCCATGACATTCAGCTAAGTCTGTCTACCTTTCTGTGTCCTCAGGAAGATGTAACTTTTCTTTTTGTCCTTTTAGTGTCCTCTTTCTTTTTTTTTTTTTCCACATGCTGTCCTGAACTGAAGAGTGCTTTTGGTGGCTTCCATACTCTTTCTTTAAAGGCCCCTGCCTGCCATCTGGATGCCCTCCATACAGACTTATTTCAAATGGCATGGCTGTTTTTTCTCTTTTTTCTCCATTCTCCTCCTCTGGGTACCTGCCAAGATTTATATCTTGGCGGCCCTGGAATTTTTCTTTTAAACTCTAATAAGATCTGCTTTGAGCTTACATTTTAGTCCATTTTAAAATTCACTTACTATGAGACTAAGGAGCTCAAGTAGGGGCTCCAGTCTCCCTGTTATCAGCAGCAGCCACAAAGGGGATCTCCAAATTTCTAGAAACAGGAGTCTTAAGTTAATTTGCACTTTTATCTCAAGACCTTAAAAAGGAGAGAAGGAAATAAACTCAAAAAATGAGAAGGAAAACTCAGAGGACAAGATACTAAAGGAGAAAAGCAGAAACTCATTGGCCTTGAAAAAAAATAGAGAGAATGGATGAAACAAAAATGGCACTCTGAGACCTCAATGTTGTAGCCTCAGTAGGAAATATCCCCTGCAGCATCTGAGCTTAAGTGCTGGTCCTCAGTTTATAGCACTGTTTGATGAGGTTATGGAGCTTTAGTGGTCTGTGTCTTCCCAGGGAAAGTGAGTCACTGCTGGCCCAGAGAGTACCTCCTGATCTGCCATGATGTGGAAAGCTACTCTGCAGACTCCTACAGTGTCGCAGGCCAGCCTCTCCAGCCACCCACCTCCCCAGCACTAGGGCTGAATCCTCTGAAACTGTGACTCAAAATAAATCTCTGCTTGCTCGTTTCTGCCAGATAGTTTGACACAGTGACTGAAAGGTAGCTAATAGAGTCAGTAAAATTCACCACATCTTTAATGAAAAATAAAAAAGAAAGGAAGTCACTGGTGAGTGAAGCAGGGAACATCTCTACAAACCCTAAAACATTAGACACACACTAAAGAAGCCATGGCCAGTCATACACAAGAGCATGGCAGTTGTAGTAGTGACTTTCCTGTTGTGGCGATAAAATACTATGACCAAAAGTAACTTAAGAAAGGATTTAGTTTAGCTTAGAGTTCCTGGGGCCTGAGCTCTCATGTGATGAGAGGTATGACAAGTCATGGCAGTGGGAACAGAAAGCTATCTGACCACATTCCATCCATACACAGGAAGGGGCAGGGCTGTGAGAGTAGGAAGTAGGTGGAGGCTATAAACACCCAAAGCCCATCCACAGTGATGTACTTCCTTCAGCAAGACCCCACCTCCAACAGTTCCACGACACCCCCACCCCAAACAACACCACCAACAAGGGACCAAATGTTCAAATGCCTGAGCCTGTGGGACACATAGCTCATTCAAACTACCACAGTAACAGATTAAAGGGAGAAATTTTTCAACAAACAAAGACTCATGCATCATCAATGTATGATCATAATAATATTATCACCATTAAAGAAGATTAACTACACACATCTTAAACTCCCAGGTGAGAAAATTCCAGGCCTAGGCAATTTTATCAGAGAATTTTACCAAGCACTTAAAAAATAATGCCAATTCGGCAGTTTTTTCCTGAAAAGATTTCTCAGCTTATTTTAGAAAGCTATTATCATGCTGATAAATACCTAAATCAGACAAAATCAGTAGAAAAAAACTATGGCTTAAATCCTCTTCATGAATGTAGGTGTAACACCCCTTAACAAAATCCTAGCAAACAGAAACCATCAAACAGTAAAGGAAGTCACATACCATATGGAGAAGTTCATTCCCAGCACACTATGTCTCAGTACTTGAAAGTCAATCAGTATGACCTGGCGTGCTAACAGTCTGATGAAGAAAACCCCAGAGTTGTATCTATTGACCCTCAAAAATATTTGCTAAAACCCAATATTTAGTCCTGGTAAAAAAATCTCTCAGAATGACGGGACTAAAGGGAAAGGGTTTTTTGTTGTTGTCGTTGTTGTTGGTTTTTGTTTTTGTTTTTTTTTTGTTGTTGTTGTTGTTCAGTTTCTTAATTTTATTTTTTCTTTTTTTATTATTAATTTATTCATATTACATCTCAGTTGTTAGCCCATCCCTTGTATCCTCCCATTCCTCCCTTCCTCCCACTTCCCCCCTACTCCCCTCCCCTATGTCTGTGTCTGAGGGGGACCTCCTCCCCTGTATATGCTCATAGGGTATCAAGTCTCTCCTTGGTGACCTATTGTCCTTCCTCTGAGTGCCACCAGGCATCTCCATCCAAGGGACAGAAGATGCACTACCACACAACAGGGACATATACTCAACCATGTTCATAGCTGCCTTATTCATAATAGCCAGAACTTGGAAACAACCTACGTGTCCCTCAGTAGAAGAATGGATAAAGAAACTGTGGTACATCTACACTATGGAATACTACTCAGCTATTAAAAACAAGGAATTTCCAAAATTTGTGGACAAATGGATTGAACTAGAAATTGTCATAATGAGTGAGTTCACACAGAAGCAATAAGAGCTAAATGGTATATACTCACTTATATCGAAACACTAGTCCAAGTTGTACGTCCCCATGAAAAACTGTACCTACCAGGAGAGTGGGTAAGAGGGGAGGACATCCTATTGAGACTTTAGGTGTGAGAAGCCTGGGAGAATGAGGAAATAGAAGGATCCAGCAGGTCCTGGAAAACTACAGGCGAGTCTGGGCCCTGGGGTCCTTTGCAAACTATGGCAACAGCCAAGGAAAATATAGGCAGTAAACCTCGAACCCCTACCCAGACTAGCCGATGGACAGGACATTCTCCACTGTTGAGTGGAGAAGGAGATCTGACTTTCACACAAACTCTGGTGCCCCATAAAGGGAAAGTTTTTCACCCTGATAAAGAGCAGCTACATCAAACACGGCTCACGCTATAGCTAGTGGCAAAGCACCAAATGTTTCCCACCCTGAGATTCAGAGCATTGCAGAAATGTCTACTTTCCCATGGGAAGTTCTAGTTGATGCAATAAGGCAAGAAAACAAAGATAAACACATCAAAAAGGAAGAAATAAAACTATCCCAAACTGCATTACCTCATCTCCACCTACATAGGAAATCCCCCATCTGAACAGACTCTAAACTCACTAAGTTTGGCAAGGGGTAAGATGATGTAAGATTCCAAAGATAAATGTATATATGAATACCGTGGGCAGTGAGATTAAGAGTACAATAGTACTTATAACCTCTCAAAAGTAATAAATACCTAGGTGTAGACTTAACAAAACATAGGATAGAAGATAGAATAAAAAACATAAACACTAGTACAAGAAATCAAGAAAGATGTCAATTAATGAAGACACACCATGGAAGATGTATACTAACAGATGAATGGAGAGACGCACCATGCTGGTGAGGTTTTTAGGGGTTTGCTTTTTGTTTGTTTATTTGTTTGTTTTGTCAACTTGGCACAAGCTAAAGTCATTTGGGAAGAGGGAACCTCAACTGAGAAAATGCCTACTTCAAGGTGGCCCGTAGACAAGCCTGTGGAGCATTTTCTTGATTGATGATTGATGTGGGAGGGCTCATCCCACTGTGGATGCTAACCCTAGGTTCTGAGTGGTATAAAAAACAGGCTGAGCAAGCCATGAAAGACAAGCAAATAATCAGTGTTGCTCCAGGGTCTCTGCCTCAGTTCCTGCCTCCAGGTTCATGCCCTACTTGAGTTCCTGCTTGACTTCCCTTCATGATAGACTGTGATCCAGACATACACGCAAAACAAACCCTTTCCTTCTAAAGTCACTTTTGGCCATGGTATTTATCATAGCAGTAGAAAGTAAAGCAGGTCACACACCATTTTCATGGCATAGAAGGCAGCGGGGGCAATGATCCAATTCTCAAATTGATGTACATGCTTACTATAATTGCTATTTTTCCATAAAAATAGGAAAGAGTACTTTCAAATTCACATGAAATTTTTTTTTTAAATTACAATGATTAAAACAGGTTTTGAGAAAATCCACGAGGTGGGAAGAATCAGTCTGTATAATTTTGAAAAATTCTGTAACTATAGTGATGCGGTCTGTAATATTGGTAGAAGTAAAGACACATAAAACAGTGGGCCGCCACAGAGAGCACAAAATAAGAACACGTGAATATGCATAACCGATTTTAGGCAAAAGGACAACACAATGGAAGAAATGCCAAGCAATGACCAATTAGACAGGAGTCATTGGACATCCACAGGCGAAGACCCCAGGTATCCACACAATCTCCCAGCACTAGCATCCAGGAAAACAGATCAAGAGCACATAACATCCCTCTATTTTGTTGTCTGCATATCTAGAGATAAAAAGTGCCAGTAAAACACAGAACTATGTTTAATTCAAAATGGTAGACTACAGGTTATTGAAGAATCCTGGAGCATGGACAGGGTCCTGTCCAAGGCTGCGAATGGGCCTCATTCATACGTTCTGGCTTTATCAGTGGCTGTTTGTGAACTCTCCATGAAAGCTACAGACTAGTGTAGATGAGAGTGTGCCAAAGTCATGTCTCAGGAAGCACTCTCCTGAGCCTACCATATGGGGATAACATCAAACATGTTTCCAACAGTGAAAGCAATAATAGGCAGGGTCTGGTGACCACTTAACACCAGAATCCTTGTCAGGATCCTTGGCATCACCTAGTTTCTCACTGAAGTTCTAAAGACTGAAGACACTGTTAACTTTAATTTCAGAAGGTGAAAGGAGGACAGACACCATAGAAGGGTGACAGCCAGTGAGTGCTTGCAGAAGCACCCACACCACTGTCCAGCATGTACACCCTTAGCACGTCTTGTCAATGCAATAACTAAGCCTCCTGGGCCGGCAGGAAGTGCTGACTAGCCACTTCCAGAGGTCATTTGTAAATGGAGGGTTTAGACGGAGAGCCCTCGCTCGCTCCCTGTCTCCTTTTCTCATTTCTCCAGCCCACTTTACAGGGGCTGCTGGTCCACAGAGGAGTGTTAATTCAGAGCATTTAGAGACATTTTTTTAATTCCAATTTTGTAAACCACCAGAAGAAACTAGAAAAAGAATGCCTGTGTGAGTCTGAGAAAGTAAAAACAGTTATAAATTGTCTCCCACTCTATTTTTCCAAGACAAATTTTTTTTTAAACTGCCATGCCAATTAAGGTTTTTTCTCAGTTCCCTGGTTTTATATTTTATAACATTTGATACATTGGGCCCTTTTAAACCACTTTCTTGTGATCAGGATTTTTTTTAAATCCTGATGGAGATGCGCTCAGTCATATTTGCTATTTCCACTTTATGTCCCAAAAACCTTGTCTGGTACCAGCATTTTCACTGGTCGTCTTAATGTCACAAACATTTCAGTCTAGATAACAGAGTAAGTCTCTGAACTGAGAGCAAAAAACAATGCTATTGTTTTAATTTGCATTTGAACTGTCTCTGATAAACCTATGTATTAAAGGCCTGATCACAAGTCTTGGTCACTATTGAGAGCTGGGAGGTTGAACCTTTAATAGGTGGTGCCTGGTGGAAGAAGTTAGGTCATCCAGGCAGGGTGTTATTAAAGAGTATTGGGAACCATCCCCTTCTCTCTTCTAATCAGATGAACAGCTTCCTCTATCAGTGCCCCAGCTATGACGTGCTATGCTGCCAAAGGCCCAAGACAACAAAACCAAGCAATTGGACTCTCAGAAACCAGGAGTCCCAAAATAAATGCTGTGATTAGTACATTGATTTGCTCAGGTATTTTGTAATGGTGATGGGGAATTGGCTAACACAGCTGCTGCAGAGCTGGAAGTAAAAACAGAGACCCATCCCCACGCTCATCAGGCATGTGGTCACACTGACCATGTGCATCTTATTATGGAGATGTTATTTCAAGGCCTGAATTGCTTTATAATACGGAGATGAAAGCTAAGTAACGCTGTGCCTTACTCGTTTTTTTCCTTTTTACTTGGAATTCATTCTTCGAGTGTTTCTAGATGAAGGGGGTTCTTCAGTGGTCATCCGCGTCTTTGTCTTTTGGGTCAGTATTTCTCGTATGTTAGTTCCTGCCTGAATCACATCACTTTCTATTTCACTTTGCCAACATTCCTTTAATTATATTTGTAATTCCTTTTCACTAAGGTAGAGCTGCCTCCTGAGGGTGTTTCTGGAAGCCTGTCATTTCCATTAGGATGGTTATCTTTTATTTTAAAAAAATCCACGGTTGCTATTTTGAGATCTAATTGTGTGGCACTGAATGCATGCGGTGCTGGTTTGTTTTGAAGGAAAGAATCCTTAAACTCCAGCGTCTGGGTTAAGACACACCTGCCTGAAAACATGGAGCTCCAGCCAAAAGTAAGAGAGGTGGGGAGAGGCAAAGAGGCTGGGAAGCACCCAATGGGAAGTCAGGAAGTAGTTCTACCTTCTTATGGGAGCATATGCATTACCAGGACTTTAGACTTTTTACACAGCCTAGGGGATGCATGTTCCAAAAGATGGCCCAGAAGACAGCAATTAGGTGAAGAATGAGAAGTTACTGAGAACTGTGTTGAGAAGTCTACATGGAGAGCAGTGTTGGTCAAGAGTGCCACACTTGTTCGGAGGAAGGGAAAAGATTTACCTACCCACAAAGGCCAACACAGAAAGTAACTAGTGTGTTTCCAGGGTCTGGCACTGTCATCCTTATTGCCCCAAAGAAAACTGAAAAAAGGAAATCTCCCATGTCATGGCCACAGAGTCAAATACGAGGCCTCGTCCTAGCAAGGGAAATGCATTTAAAATAACTGCATTCGAACTAAAGCTTCAGCAAGGTAAGTTTTTAAGTCCCTTTCAGAAAACCATGTTAAGAGAGACAGTGATATTTTTAAGACAGAAGAAAGGGATAGTTTGGTTTAAAAGTACATAATAAAGTTCTTAAATACAAGAACTTGGGCTTTTATGCTGAGTTCAAATGACAGTATTTAAAATTTCATAGGCAGTATAATTTCAACCATCATAAAAATAAATATGTGCACATCACAAAGGTACCCTTAGCAAAGTTCTTTCCTCAAAGACTAGACATGAGTTGAGCAGAATATTTACTATGATTGGCCCTTCCTTGATGGTAGAACCACAAGCAATTTTCTTTTCTTGAATTCTCTTCACTTTCCAGAACTTTCTACATTTTAACATATTTATAATTTAAAATACTTCTGTTACCCACTATTCCAAGAAATATCAAATAAGGAAGAATAATAGCAACCCCAACACAGCCTCTCTCTGCACATTTTTATGGGAGATTTCAGTGACAGTGTCTCTCTCTTTGCTCTGTCCCCACAACTAAAATCTTTGATGTCATAAAGGCACCCCCCTATTGACTGGGAGCATTCTGTCAGAGCCACAATAGAAGAATAGGCAATTCTGCCTAGACGCCCAGCAGTGCCATGTAAATTAAGGTACCTTGTTCCAGGCTCTGACAAAAGCCACATGCCCCCTGCTTGAGAACTCCTCTCAACAGCTTACCTAGTCTGGGTAATGCTCTGAAGTAGGTATATTCTCATGGTCCCATGGCCCAGTGAGTCCCATCCATGCTGTGAGTGGCAAGAAAAGAATATTAACCCAAACCACCCGGGTCCCCAGGATGATGCAAAACTTTCCAAATATCCACCTGGAATCTCTTCAGTAATGGTAGCACACAGTTCCCCCAACACTAGCATCACGCCCCCTAGTGGTCTATGCCACAGGAAAGTCTTAGAATCTGCCTAAAGCAGCAGTCTCTCCAGGTCAGGGTGTGGGGAGGAGAAAGTGTGGACCCAACTAGGAGATATGTGCCGAGTCTTTTTGTTCACAGAACAGCTCAGTCTTTCAAAGTTCTAGGAAGCTGTTAGCGGAGGTTTCCCCACCCTCACCCACCCCCCCACCCCTGCCCTGGCCCCACTTCAGCTTTAATGACAGACAGGGGAAGACAGAAGGAAGAGTGACAATGAGCCCCATTGTCAAAGGAGAAAATGGCCACAATAATGTCCCTTGCAACCCTCTTAGTTCCCTGGTGTTAATGAGTCTCATTAGTATGTGCAGGTGGGTGACCCCAGTCCCCAAGATGCTAGTGTGCAAAGGCGGGGGTAGGGGCGGGGGAGAAAGACTGCCATTCACTAAAGGGATGCCTCAGTGGCTAGAGTCCTCTGGCCTTCTTGTCGGAGGCAGAGCTAAGGGAAGGTGCACACCTAGAGGCGCTGTCTGGCTCTGGTTTGGCTCTGCTCCGGTAAGGCCATTCCAAAAGCACAATGGGCTCTCTCAGAGCTAGTCTATTATGAGACTTAAAATGAAAGTGATCAGTCTGACCAGATCCTGCATTTATAAGATACTCAGCTATTTATTTGCTCACTGGATTAAAAACTGCTGCTAAGAAAGGAAAGGGAATATCAAGTTCTCCCAAACACTGTCTCCATCTGCCCATAGCTCTGCTGCTAGCTTATAAAGAAGTATGTTTGGGGCGGAGCCTCCAATGGTAAAGCATGAAGACCCGAGTTTGGATTCCTACCACCCACATGCAAGCCTGGTGTGGCAGCATGTACTACATGGAGTGCCAGCACCAAGAAGATAGAGAGGTCCCTGGACCTCACTAGTGATCTGACAATAAAGGGCCCTGTGACGTTCCCCAGATAATTTCCAGTACTATTCCCGGCTGATGAGGGTCTTGGTCTGGAAGGATCCAGAGATAAGAATCAACTAGTTCTAGAATGCAGAAGAAATCTCAATGGAGATAGAAGGCAGTCTGCATGCAGTGAGTGAAGGAGGCGGGCCCTCTCAGGTTTCCCTTCAACAAACCCAACCGTCAGCATCCGAACTCAGCTGGATACCTGGTGCTGGCATTTCAGGCAGAGGGTGGCTTTGTTCTGTTCATGCCCCTAACCACTATGCCACCTTCAAGTCCATTAGGGGATTTGGTACCAGAAAGTGGCAAAGACCATAGCTTACACCCGAAACCCTGTCTCCCTCTCCCCAGTCATTTCTAAGCTGTCATCTGTGATACCTAAGCAGGCTTCCAGCCTTCTGTGCCAGACCCGACTCCTCTCTGACGACCTTCTTAGCAAGATGTTCATTAGAACCTTGACAAGTTATTCCCAGCACCTGGTTGGAACTGAGGTGTGGGTGAATGCAGTGGGGTGGCCTCAGTCTCCCCCATGCCACCTGGGGATGCTGAGGGCAGAGGAGGGGTGAATTGTGTTGACCTGGGACAGAATACTCAGGGTTCTAGTGAGTGTGGCTTCAGAGGGAAGAGTGGGAAGGGGACTTGTAGAGGGGTCCTAGGTAACCCAAATGCTACCCATGCCTCCGGCCATTCATGTTTGACAAGACAGTGCAGGTCCCATCACTCTCTCCCTGTGAGCCAACCAGAAAGGATCTATCAAGTCAGCGACGCACAAGTCTGTCACCAAGTCACATACCTATGGACCTGATGCCCCATTATGTCCTGTTCGCCTCAACTCTGCTCAAATCCTGCCCGTTTTCTGAGGATCATATGAAGCATCTTGCTTTGCCAGCTCTGTCTCATTGGCCAAAACCCTTTGCCCATGTACCACACAGGCTGCTCTGTCTTTGAAGGAAAGGACAGCCTCCCTCAGCTCTGTCACTCCCGTGCACCTTCCCACCTTTGATCCTGACCTACAGCACGTAATAGGGATGTCTGTACAAGTTAACTGGGCTGGCCTGACCTGGCCTGGGATTCCTGGGGTCTGGAGCAAATTTAGGAATCAATGACTCAGAAATGACAAGTTAAACATTTTGAGAAATAAAGAGAGAGCCACAGAGATGTCAAGAAGGCCCAAGGGCACAAGAATGCAGTATGAGAGTTAGCAAAACCACTGGTGGCCATCTCCACCTAGTCAAAAAGGGCAACCATGTATACCATGAGGCCATCATTTCCAGAGGGGTCTGGGAAGAAAATTGGAGTCTTGTGTAAACAAATCAATATAATCAGGGAAGCCCATAAGTGTTGGTAAAATCACTAACAAAGCAGGGTGTGACAGCAACAGTGGCACTGTGCTTTCTCTTCTCCAAGTAGTTAAATCTTACACTAGTACCAAAACGCTTTGCTGACTCCACACTCAGAGTTGGATCACTTGATGCCAGCTCTTGGCCTGTCATTTGGGGCAGTTTGAAAAGCAGGGACTGGGGTGGGCTTGAGAAATGCTCCCACCCCGGCCTGGAAAGGAAAACGGCCATTCATGAGTCTCTCCAGCTCACTGTGCCAGGAAAAGCCTGCCCTGACCACTTCCAGGGCCATCTCCAGCTAAGACTGTACTGTCCTCCCAGTCTAAGGATCAGCACTCGGGGCCTCCAAGCTGCTCAAAATGCACCCCGTAACCTCAGTGGCTCACTCCCTTTCCCTGGCCTCCTCTACTTGCATAAGTCAGATCTCTGCTCACAGACCAGTCAGTGACCAGAGAACCACCACAGATGGACAGTTTCCCCAGCACATACTGACTCCCACTGTGTCCAAGGCAGAGACACAACATCCTTGGATTCTGGGCAGCCCTGTCTCTTGGCTTGCTGACGCCTCTCTTCTCTGCATGGCCATTCCTTAGTGCACATATAAAGAGAGTGCTCTGTGTCTCTTCCTGTCTTCAGGACAAACGTCATTAACCAAGGGCCCCCACCTGGTGACTTTCATCTTCCTTACCCCCATCTCCAAAGACAGTTGCATCATGGGATAGCACTTCAATGTGTGAACTGTAGTTCAAGGAGCATAACCCAGCCCACCACAGCACTGACCTTGCCGTCAGAATTCCCTGCCTGCACCTCAATGTAGCTATGACCTTGGCTTTGTCTCTTTCCACAATTTCTGCAGAACTTCAGGATGCACAGGGTTGAGATGGAAGTAAGCCTAAGTAAGATGGGTATCATCAAATTCCAAGCTTTCCCAAGAAAAGCCCTAGGTGGGCAGACAGCTGGGCAGAGGGAATCCCTGGTATTCCAGCAGATGAGTGTCACAGGGTCACTGCTAGTGCCTACTGGAATATTCCTTTCATGCTTTGGATACTGATTGCAGAGCCTTGCAAAGCAGGCGCCTGGGCCCAGGGTGAGTGGATTCATTGCCAAATTTGACCAGTCTCAATTTTCAGCCAAATTAAACCCCACTAAGTCAACAAACACAAAGGACACCTCTGTAGCTGGGGGAGAAACCTGAGGGAAGGGGTAAGAAAACTAGAAAGTTTCTTGGAGAGAGAAGGAGCCCAAAATATGTGACAGATCATTTAAAGCCCAAGACCTCATGGGCTCAGCGCCTAAGGTTGATTGTTAAGTTGGAGGACTCACTTAAGCACGCCTGCTGGGAAGGGAAGCCCACAGTGGGACCTAGAGGGAAAGCTTCACAGACACAGTCGCTGGACCAATACCTGACAGGAACTACAGAGAGAAGAAAATTAGATTCTCCAAAAAGGAGGCCTCTGGGGCACTTTGCGGAAGCAGGAGTTAACAGGACCTGTAAGTAGCACCTTCCCAGATCCAGGGACCTCAATGCTGAGGAGTTGGGGTTGATCATTTTCAGACCTCAGTGTCCAAGTACTTAGATACTTGGTAGAAAAGGACTGGACCATGGGGAAAGCACACAAGAGAGAAATTGGAGGACGAGAGGAGTGCACAAAGAAATGGACTCATACCCATAAAGCCGTGCACCCTATTCCCGTGTTTCTTGCTATTTTATTCACTGTAGTAAATAATTGGAGTCAACCTTATTATCATCAACAGATGGATGGATAATGACAAGTTGGTGTGTGTGTGTGTGTGTGTGTGTGTGTGTGTGTGTGTGTGTGTGAATACTATGAAGCTCTAAGGAATAACGAAGTTGAAATTTTTGCAGGAAAATGGATATACTTTGGATGTATGATATGAGACAAGGTCACACAGTCTCAGAAAGAAAGAAACCACATGTTTCCTCTCATATGTGGAGTCTAGCCAAATGTTTGTGTGTGTGCATGTGTGTATATCTGTGTGTGTATGTAAACAAATATCCACATGGGCACAGTACAATATGAAGAAAAGAAAAGTAAACATAAGGAGATGATAAAGGGCTGAATGCAGACAATGGACCTGAGTTGTGGAAGACGATAAGGACAATTGCTCTTCTGGGTCTAGCTCGGTTGTGGAGCTTTTGGTCTTGGTGGGAGATAAATGCATATTAGATATCAGAGTATGAAGTTTAATGTGAAGTTTCACAGCTTCTATTTTGAATGCCAATTCAACTGTATATGAGTTCACTAAGTTGTATAGTCTCTGAGTCTGGTTAATCTTTGTGTCTGGTATCTTTTATTTATTTCCAAGTTTGCTTTTAAATAATAAAGTAAAAAAAGAAATAGACTCAGATGGTCGTAGATGACAGGATCTGTAGCATGGGCCCAGAGGCTGCAAATCTCTTTAGGTTTTTCTTTAAAGGTGCAGATTTAGCAGGAGAGAAAAAGACTCCCTCTTCCTTGAAAGAGTTGACTGTTTTCTCTTAAGATCTTCAGCTGACTGGATGAGGCCCACCCACTGCATTTCTCACAGAGAACTGATCTCCTTGTCCATTGCATCTATAAAACTCCTTTACAGCAAGACTAACATAGTATTTGATTCAGCATTTGGTGGGATGGCCTGGGCCTGCCTTCTTAATCCCATTGCCTTCACAAAGCAGAGAGCCCTGCACTCAGGAAATATTTAGCAAAGAGTTGTCAAATGCAAAGATGGACCCCCATCTTTGCCTGGCTTACTTTAGTCGCTGGGAGAGAAGCTGTTGTATGCTAGCCTTCCAGTAAAAATCCATGCTCAACTGGTCACGACACAAAACAAATGGACATTGGCAAATAAAAGCAATCACTCTATTTTGAGTCTTCCTCTCTGGACCCCAGAGGCTAGCATCATCCACAGTCCAAGCCAGCTGCCCATCCCTGCCCTGACTCACACCTGGAAAAGAAACCTCACTTGTAGAAGGCAAAGTGAGAAAGGGTGGGAGAGCCAACCTCCTGCCAAGAAACTAGCCACTGGCGTTTCTGCCTCCGGAAACAGCCAAGGCCTAGAGGAAGCCACCACAGGTGTCCTCAGGCCTCTGTGTCAGGAGTGTTCCCCAGACCAGGGAAAACAATGCAGCAGCCCTCTCAGTTCCCAGTGCTCTACAAGCATTTAAATGTCACTTGTAAAGCAGATGGCCTTTCTGCTGGTCTTTAAATCCAAAGTCTCCCTAAGAAAGGACTATCTTAAGCATTATGTCGGGTATTACTTAGGATCAAAGATTTAATGGAACCACCTGGGTGCTCCTGGGTGTGATTCAGATGAAAGAAATTAAAAAATAAGCTGCATTCTGAATAGAGTTACTCAAATGGCAGAGGAAAAAGCAGAGGCTCAGAGAGGCCAAGGGAGGGTTCAAGGTCACAGAGCTAGGTAGTCCTGGAACCAGAACCTCCTTCTGGCCCCACTCCAGAGACTCTCAGTTCCCACTGTGGTCTGCCACCATGGAGGAAAGGCACAGCCTGGCACGCTAATAAAGGTAAGTAACTCATCTGTAACTCAAGGACATAAAAAAAATGCTTTCTGGTCTAACATTTGAATCATAGTTTAGATCAGAGATAAGTTCCATGATATCTCCCTTGCCAAAACCAGCATTTATGGCATCTGAGTGGTAAATTACCAGTTGCCAGCAAAACATGTGCTGCCTCTGTGCTCGCAAACACTCCATCACCTCCAGCACTCTCGCTATAACACAGTATACGGCAAATTAGTTTAGTATATTTGAGATAATTTAACCAAAAGGCTAATTTATATTAAACTAAGATGTGTGCATGGTTCCTAACTGCAGTGTACTGAGTCTAAATTCATATTAATAGCCTAAGAAACCTCTTCAAAATGAATCCAGCCTTATCTCATAATCCAAGCTTATCATAGAAACGTATGAATATGGGATGACATCTACCTAGACAAACCCCACTTACCCATCCAAGAACCTCGGTGACAGCTACCTTCAAAAGGAGCAGAGAAAGGCCAGATCTGCAGAGTATGAAGAAAACACGCACCTCAGAGTCCCAGGCATCAAACTCATAGAGATAGAATTTTACTCCAATTTTAAAATCTTGGGTTTTCTAGATAAAACCCAAATTGTACAGACCCTTGGCATGGCAGCAACAAGAACAATTTTCTCTATCTTTCTGGTACCAGCACTGGTATTCACACTTGAGCAAGGCCAAGTCAGATGAGGAGAAACTTCTCTCTCATTAAGCCTGACCACCATCACCGTCAGTCCATGTCCTCACCCTCCAGGAAGTCCCTGCAAGACTCTGTTCTGTGAGGAAGCTCAAGAGGAGACAGACACATTGGAAAGGGATGATTGGTGACAACCTTTTATTGAGTCTACACATTTTCCCCTAGACCTACGATAATAGCCTGTGGGTTCAGAAACAACTGCAACCTTGACAGTGAAGAGCAATTGATTCAGATTAATTTTCATGTCCCTTAGAGATCCAGATGGCAAATCCCTTCCTTCTAGAGTGTACAACCACAATTACAAGCGTGTTTCTAGGGAGCATGTTCCCTCAGGAAACCTTTTTCTCAATCCTCTTCCCATCCCAGTACAGCCTTATTGAACATTTTTGTTGTTGTTTGGTTGTTTGTTATTATTATTATTTATTGTTGTTATTATTATGTTTTGTTTTTAATCTGGTTGAGGACAAAGAATTGGAACTTCATACTTAGCCGCTTTGGCTTCATACCATGACATTCATTGCCTTTGCCTCAAGCCCTGCACAAAGAAGCACAGAGACACCCTGTCACTGTCAATAAATATCTGATTGTCACTGCAGGACCTCTCCAAGACTGTAGAGTACATACCTCACTCATCTCTAGCCCCATGCCCCATAAGCTCCACCCAATACTCAATCAAAGGCAACAGGGCTGTTTACGGTGAGAATTCCTCCCTTGATATCCTCAGGAAATGTACGCTTCTATGAGTCCCAATTCTAAGAAAAACCAATTACGAGAACAGGAAAACCAGAATATGGTAATAATCTTCCTGTAAGAAATAGACTTGGTGATCAGGATATTATGAGCTCCATAAAGACTATAAAGACTGCAAAGTGGGAACGGGAAGTGCCTCGCAAGGAAGTGCTTAGCAAGGACTTCCTGGTACAGCTTAAAAGCTGTGGATCCCAGAGGTTACACTGAGAAGAGTGCAGCGAGCAGGCAGGCTCTTGTAGCTGTCAAGATGCTACAGAAGGGTGCTCTGGTCTGGTCTGCTCCTGACATTCCCCAACAATGCTAACAATATAAGTATCAGTGTGTTTGTGCACAGACTATACTCTGCTTTCTGTAAAGCCTATGGATGTGGTTCCAAGAATGAAGGAGTTCTGGAAGGAAAATAAACCCTTCAATTGGTAGCACTGACACAAGATTCTGCATAAGGCAACCAACCGGGCCAGTAGATGCTTGAGTTACATCATTTGAATAATGCCCTTGAATAACACTATTCTCTAGTATTGTCTAGTGTTCAAAGATTTGCTGTCGGCTGCTTTTTTTTTTTTTTTTTTTTTTTTTGCTTTTGTTTTGGTTTTTTTTTTTTATGGTTTTTTGAGACAGGGTTTCTCTGTGTAGCCTTGGCTGTCCTGGACTCACTTTGTAGACCAGGCTGGCCTTGAACTCACAGCGATCCACCTGCCTCTGCCTCCCGAGTGCTGGGATTAAAGCCGTGTGCCACCACGCCCAGCTTAGCTGCTTTTTTTTTTTTTTAAAAGGGGGTAACGTCTTCAACAAAATGGTAAGAGAAGACATCACTGCTATGGAATCCTTGCCCATGAAATCAGAAACTGACAGAATTTAAATAAACAGAATGGTATTGATTCCAACAGTGAAACCTGATGTGGGGCAGGAGACACAGTGCCACAGCTACAGAAGGCAGCGAGGCCAGGAGACACAGTGCCACAGCTACAACAGAAGGCAGCAAGGTCAGGAGACACAGTGCCACAGCTACAGAAGGCAGCGAGGCCAGAAGACACAGTGCCACAGCTACAACAGAAGGCAGCAAGGTCAGGAGACACAGTGCCACAGCTACAGAAGGCAGCAAGGTCAGGAGACACAGTGCCACAGCTACAGAAGGCAGCAAGGTCAGGAGACACAGTGCCACAGCTACAGAAGGCAGCAAGCACCATGGAGTGCAATGCCTGAAGCAAAGGTGTTTCTATGTGCAAACATACAGCTTTTGTCTCACAGGGAATAATAGCTTATTCTTGGACCAGCAAGGTGGCCCAGGGGATATAAGCACTTGCCATGCATGCAAAAGCCTGACTTCAATCCCCAACACCAACCAAGTACACACACACACACACACACACACACACACACACACACACCCTCACTCACACAAAATACTACAAACATACATACATACATACATACATACATACGTACGTACATACATACATACCCCAGGAACATTTAATCATACTACCCCCAGATAGTATGTTCCAGTGTGATATCAGTTTTATTAAGTTTTTAGAGTAAGATTACACAGACAGTTATAGATCAAGACACTTCTCAAATAGATCAGTAGAAACATCAGGTAGGTTTACCATCTCTGCTCTTGATCTCAGATGCTATCCGGTAATGTTCATAATGTTCGGCTTGGTAGAAGTTGGGGGTTTGTTTGTGCATTCCAAAGAAAATGTACCTGATAGCCTTAAGGGTGGATGTTAGGCCACACTCAGAAGTGAGCAGTAAGTGGCTATTTGGAGTCCTAAAGAAAGCCCAGGACAATCTGACTCTAGACCTACAGTATTTCAGCTTGGGCCAGTGTCTTAGTTACCTTTCTAAAGCTGTGATAAAACACCATGACCAAGGCAACTTATAGCACATGTATTTGGGACTCATAGCTCCAGGGGGTTAGAGTGCATGGCAGCAGGCAGACAGGCAGGCAAGGTGCTGGGCCAGTGGCTGATGGTTCACATCCTCCTGCAGGCAGAGAGCTAACTGGGAATGGTACGGGCTTTGGAAACCTCAAAGCCTACCCCAGTAGCACATCTCCTCCAACAAGGCTACACTAATCCTGCTGAAGCAGCTGAGTAGGACTAACTTGAGACCAAGCATTCAAACATGTAAGCCTCTGGAGGCGGGGGTGGGGGTGGGGATGGGGGGACACACATTCTCAATCAAACCATCACAGCCTGGAGCATCATAGTGACTGGGTGCCTGCTGAGACCTTCCTCATCCACCTTTGCTGGTGGTCTGCCTTTGGAGCTCTCCAAGAAGCAGAGACGGGAGCACAAAGGTTTATCATGAAATGACACCTGTTAAGGGGAGAGGTGGGAGGGTGAAGGAGTGAGCTGGGAGAACTGGCAAATAACAATGACAAATGACAAGAGGAAACGGAAGCCTCTGCTCTGGGAACCCAGGGCAAAGGTTATTACCTTTTAGGAGAGATGGCCGAGCCCTGGTCTCACCACTGTGTGGGGACTTGGGCTGGGCAGGAAGCAGGTCAATTTTTGAAGGGAGGTGGAGGGCACCACATAGCTCTAGATCCATCAGAGAAGAAATGTGGACAAAAGCATGCACATACACAAAAAGTCAACACATCTCCCCAAAGCTCTACCCAACTTTTAACACAGTTACTTCTAAAATTGCAAAGTGAGGTTCCTAGACTCAAGAGCAGAGCAAAAAAAGTGTATCCCAGCCAGGCCTGGAAGTACACACTTATCATTCCAGCATTTGGAAAGTAGCGACAGGAGGACCAGGAGTTCAAGGCCAGCCTGGGACACATGAGATCCTATCATAAAAGCAAAACACAAACTAAAATGTGTAGAGCCAGGTCAGAGGACAAGCTTTCTTTGTCCAGATCCTTCGCTATGAACAGTTCAGATGGTTACAACATGTTCCATAGAATCATGGGAATGTTTTAGGGATGAAACCTGCTTTGGAGGTTGTGTCATAGTAAAGGATAGGAAAAAGTCAATAAAGAGCAATCAGTTATAATTTTGTAATATTGACTGGATCTCTAATACTTAGAGTTCTTTCTAGAATGGAAAAGTACAAGAATGTTGGCCCCAGATAGCAAGCAAAACTATTAATTTTCTGCATCTCTTCCTGGGGTTATTTTCTATTTACAGAGGCTCAAAATCAGACACTGTGGCAACGTTATAAAGAGCACTTCCCGTCTCAGGCCAAGCAATTAATTGGAAACACGGAATCTGTCCCACAGCCACCTGATTACAGGTGTAGTTAGTTAGACAGGACACCTATTCAAAAGCTCGGTGACAACAGCAGACACAAGGATTTTCACATGCAATTCTGTATTCAATACTGTCCACCATCCTCAAAGTTGATACATAGTGGGAAAGACTCATAGGAAACCTCTCTCATGCTCTTCCCAAACTCACAGTGCTGAGACAAAAGAGACTGCGCTGATGTTATGTCCCAGTCACGAAAACCTCAGCTAGCCCAACTTCCTTCCAAAGTCTACAAGAAAGGGGAGACTGTAAAACCACCTTGGGTCTCCTGGCAGTCCTAATGCTTGTCCCAGCTAGGCCCATCTAAAATGTATCATGCATATATACACCATTTCTTTCATCCAGGTTAAACCACCTACATGTCAGGGGCAGAGATGAGGACTGACCGTGACTAGGACCCAGATCCTCATGTTCTCTCAAGACTTACAACCTGTAAATGAGTAGATGTGGTGATTGCCATCATAGGACAGGATGAGGAGATATCCCATCTGCCTGGAGTAGGCTCTAGGAAGGACTTCCTGAGGAGGCAAGCTGCATCGAAAACAGCAGTAAACATCAAGGCCTAGGAATAAAGGACCATTTGAGAAAGAAACACCTGCCAGTCAGGAACACAGCTGTCTACCAATAGCTGAAGAGAGAGGAACAGACAGACTGACAGACAGGACATGGGAGTATATGCCTCTAATCCCAATAGGAGGTAAAGATAGGTGGATCAGGCATTCATGGTCTACTACAGAGAAAATTTGGGTCTATCCTGGACTACATGAGACTTTGTCTCAAATACGTAAGTAAATAAATAAGTAGTTTAATTAAGGTAATTATTTTCTATATCTTTTATTTATGGACCAAATTTACAGACTCACAAATGCTAAGCATCCCCTCTGGCGCTGAGGTATAAGCCCAACACTCTTTACTTTTGTAAAGATTATTTTTCTGTATTAGTTAAGATAAAAAAATCCAAACATATGTTTTAATTCAAAAGACACAGAAATCAAAATACCAGGGTAATATATTTCAAGCTAAATAATCAGTGATTTTATTAAATATAAATAGATTACATGCTATGAACCAAAAACAAAGATTGTCAGATTGAATTTACAAATAGAAAAATCCAGCTGCATACTTACATATAAGGTTATTGAGGTATAAAAGTAAAAAGAGAGGGTATTATATGCCATGTAGATGTGAGTGGAAACACAGCCACCTGACCACAGAAGTCTTGGTACAGATGAGGTTTGCTTCATGATGACAAAAGAAGACGGAGTTATAAACAGCTGTTAGTAGGGGCTAGAGGGACAGCTCAGCACGTAAGAACACTCTGCTCTTAGAGAGGCCCTGAGTTCAGTTCTCAGCACCATGTTGGGCTGCTCACAATCTATGCAAGCTCAGCTCCAGGCCATCCAACACTCTCCTCCTTGGACATCTGCATACATGTGCAAGGTGCACGTACACACACATGCAGACATACATGCACATATGCATAATTAAGAATAAACCAACTCATTAAAAAAAAACATCAGTTAGAGACAATGAAGGAACTGACCGAGCAACATTAGCATATGTAAAATAGCGTGCCTACTGAATACAATACACATTCACTGTTACAGCAGTACAATGCACTGGTGACCTCTGAGTGCCCCAACAAGTGAGACTGAATCTCTCTCTCTCTCTCTCTCTCTCTCTCTCTCTCTCTCTCTCTCTCTCTCTCTCTCTCTCTCTCTGAAACACACACACACCTAGACCTCAGCAGGATTTCAGGATTTCATCTTCCATTTCCCCATCCTTACCTGACCCCCAAGGCTAAGCATCACAATCATAGAGACGCGTTCCAGTTTCCTGATCTTTGGGTTTCTACAACCCTGGGAGACACTTCACAGCAAGCTATCCTTGTCAGCACCTTGACACTAGAAGTGCCATGACAAAGTGTACTCCAAATTTTTCCCTAATGCACTGGTTGTTGTTGGGACCCTCAACCACAAAAAAAATTTCATTGCTATTTCACAGCTGTAATTTTACAACTGTAATGAAATCTAATGTAAATATCTGGTCTTTAGAATATCTGATATGTGACCCTCATTGAGGGTCTCAGTGCACAGGTTAAAAGCTGGTGCTCTGATGTGTCTCTCCTCACTATACTAGCCAAAGAGGATGTTGGTGCGTCACGTGGGTGGCACTGTTCTTCCTAGTCCTGTGTGGCACTCAGGAGTGTGTACCAATAAGAGGCCTTGGCCTCTATGCCAATTAATATGTTCTTCATCAACTCTAAACTGACTTTCCTCTGACTTGCTTTGTAGCACTCTGAGGCTCGGCAGTGCTCCCATCGCATGGCGAGAGAAAACATTAAAGGAGTCTCTTTAAGACCACAGGCTTGCATGAAACAACTGCTGTTGCCTTGTAGCGGAATATCTCAGGGTGTTAAGGTGCCACTCCCGCATGGTTATGAATGACACGCTTGCTTTGCTGTGATGACCTAACAGATGTCACTACTTCCCCCAGGGAGACTGCAATCCTGAACACATGTCAGTCCCTGAGGACATAGAGTCATATGGAAATAGGAAGCCAGCACACAGTTCTCATGCCTGTGGCCAAATCAGCTGTTTCTGTGCCGTTCTGTGTTCGCACCTGTCGGGTACCACCAGTCCCACGGAAAATCCACCCTGGGCTGATGCTCCAGGGACCAGCATGAGGAGGAAGGAAGGAAGTCTTCCCCAGGCCACCAGACAGGTGTGGGGTACAATGCATACAAGATCTTCACTTATTGACAGGAACTCTCAAGTCCTGTGGTAACAGGCACACAGGGCTAACACTGCAGTGCCCTTCTGAGGCTGCTCATATAATCCACCATGCTTGAAGGTGGGTGTGGCTGTGAGTGCCAAGTCAATCAACTGAGCACTTTCCCCGCTCGCTATTTTCAGAAGAGGAGTGCAGGTGCCCAACTTCCTGTGGCTGAAATGACTGGGCTACTAGAGATGACTCAGTGACATGTGCCGTGGTTGTCTGACACAGCCAGTGTGCCTCAGAGCCCAGGAAAGGTCCCTGCCCACAAACTAGTCAGACTGCAGCCAAACAGTCCTTGAGTTTCAGGCACCCAGTTCCAGCTCCCCCCCCACCACCACCCTACTCTATGCACAAAGCAGGTGTGGGAAGGGAGAGCTGGGAAGTGGCCCCCATTGTTTTTATAACAATCCCTTCTCATTTTTCTATACTGCAGCCTTCAGTCCATTACAGGCAATTTCCTGGCATCACCCAAGCTTGAAAGGCCAGATCAAAAGTACAGGGTGTCCCAGCTGTGTGGGGCGCGCTCAGACTGAACACTTACCGCAACCCTTGCAAATAATTTATTCCACTGGAGACTGGAGACACCCTGTGCTTCCTCCCTGGGTGCCTGGCCCTGTTGTCTCCTCCACACTCCAATTGTGGAAGATCTCCTTCCATGTCCTCATCTCCCCTGTGACAAAACAGGTTGCTCTGTCTCGCTGTCACACCTGCTGGGCACACAGGGTTTAAATCCACAATTGGGACATACAGTGGGTCAGAAAGCTGAATTTTATGTTAACAAATTGTGTTTGTTTTGCTTTGTTAGAAGAAATTAAGACTAGGATGTTGGTGTTTGGTGCACACTAGGAGATTAGGAACTAAAGCAGAAACAGGAGCAGAGGTTCAAGGTCAGGTGAGTCCGGGATGGAGCCAAAATCAGGAAGACAACTACAGCACACAGCAAAGATCATGGACAATGGCCTCTAGACTCTTGGAGCAACTTCTTATACTTCCTTGTGTGTGTGGGCAGGAGGTGAGGTGTATGGGGTGTGTGTGTGTGTGTGTGTGTGTGTGTGTGTGTGTGTGTGTGTGTTTTACATATGGTGTGGTTTGTATGTATGTATGTGTGTGTAATGTGTTATCTGTATCTGTGTGTGTATTGTATATGTATATATGTGCATTATTATATATGTGGTGTGGTGTGTGTGTATGGTGTGTGCATAATATATGTGATGTGTGTGTGCGTGGTATGGTGCATATGTGTGTTGCTGGTGTGTGGTGCATGTGTGGGGTGTATATGTGTGCATAAGCATATAGAAGTCAGAGGACAACTTGCAGGAACGGGTCCTCTCCTTCTCCCGTATGGGTCAGGGTTAGTGGCACGCACCTTTAGCTACTGAGCCATCTTGTGTTGGCTCAGACCTAATTTTAGAGTTTATAATCAGTGTTTACACCTGTTCTATATGATATTCTTATATATGCAATAGAGAGATACTCAAGGAAAATCCTTTAAAATCGGGAACAAGGCAAGGCTGCCCACTCTCTCCAAATCTCTTCAATATAGTTCTTGAAGTCCTAGCCAGAGCAATAAGACATCAAAAGGAGATCAAGGGGATCCAAATGGGAAAGGAATAAGTCAAATTATCCTTATTTGCAGATGATATGATAGTGTATATAAGTGACCCCCAAAATTCCACCAGAGAACCCCTATAGATGATAAACACCTTCAGCAAATTGGCTGGATACAAAATTAAGTCAAAAAAGTCAGTAGCATTCCTTTATACAAATGACAAACATGCAGAGCAAGAAATTAGGAAAACTACACCCTTCATGATAGCCACAAGCAATATAAAATATTTAGGAGTAACTCTAACCAAGCAAGTGAAGGACTTGTTTGAAAAAAACTTTAAATCTCTGAAGAAAGAGATTGAAGATGACATTAGAAGATGGAGGGTTCTTCCTTGTTCATGGATTGGGAGAATTAACATAGTAAAAATGGCCATCTTACCAAAAGCAATTTATAGATTCAATGCAATCCCTGTCAAAATACCTACAAAATATTTTGAAGACATTGAAAGATCAATTCTCAACTTCATATGGAGAAACAAAAAGCCCAGAATAGCAATAACAATCCTATACAATAAAAGATCCTCCAGAGGAATCTCCATACCTGATCTCAAGCTGTACTATAGAGCAACAGTAATTAAAACAGCATGGTACTGGCACAGCAATAGGCTGGTGGATCAATGGAATCGAATTCAAGACCCAGAGATGAATCCACACACATTTGGTCACTTAATTTTTGACAAAGAAGCCAAATCTATTCAATGGAAAAATGATAGCATCTTCAACAAATGGTGCTGGTCTAACTGGATGTCTACATGTAGGAAAATGCAATTAGACCCATATTTGTCACCATGCACAAAAATCAAGTCCAAGTGGATTAAAGACCATTGCAAAATCTCCTTAAACCCATAAAGTCATGGCCAAGGGAAGAAGAACCAGAGTGGGTGCCAGCATTCTTGAGTCCCATATACTCTTTTGTCCCTTGCTTACATAGCCCTCCCTGACCCTATCACACACAAGAGTAATAAAAATCATTCATAGCTTCCAAATGAGACCAGATTTTTGCAGGAATGGGAGTAGATGGGGGAACTGTAAAAAAGATAAAACTCTAGGCAAATGGGAAAGTGTGTGTGTGTGTGTGTGTGTGTACGTACAAATTTGTGTGTACATGTATATGGAAGCCAGAGGTCAACCTCATTCCTCAGGGGTATGCAGTTTGATTCCCTCACATGCCAAATGGGCTAGGCTGACTGGACACTGAGCCCCAGGGATCTTCCCCATTTTGCCTCCCCAGTTCTGGGAATATAAGCATGTAACCATGCCCAGCCTTTTTCACAGGTTATGGCTTGGAACTCAGAGCCTCTTGATTCTGTGGCAAGCATTTTACCAACATAGCTATCTTCTCAGCCAGAAAGAAATGATTTACTAACCAAAAAAGACAACCAGATAGTTAAATGGACATTTGGAAAAATGGCCATGCCTGAAGGCTTTTATTTTATTTTATATTGGTTCATTTTTATTCTGTTGAAGCAGGGTCTCAAGTAGTCCAGAGTGGTCTCGAATTTGTGATTTTTTTGTGCCCCCCCCCCCCCCCCGCAAGCGCTAGGATTAGAGGCATAGGTTACCACAACTGTCCATGAAGGTTACTTTAAAAAACATAAACAATATAACTGCTGGGTAAAATAATTTATGCCTGTAATCTCAACACTGGAGAGGCTAAATCAGAAAGACAGGAAGGCAGCCTCAAGTGTCAGGCCAGCATGGGTGCCAGTGAGTTTCAGGCCAGCCTGGACTGCACTATGAGAACTTGCCAAGGAAGGAGGGAAGGAAGGAAGGAAGGAAGGGGATAAAGGAATAAAAACCAATCAAAAACAAAAACAAACAATCCAACAGGTATAAGAAGATAACTTTAGAAATGAGAAGGTAGCTCAGTTCAGAGGCAGAATTCTTACCTAGCTTAGGTTAAGGCTGGGGAATGAGATGGAAAGGGGAGGGGTAGAAGGGAGGGGGGAGTTTTTTTTTTTTTAAACAATATCCTCAGCATCAAGCTCTGTCACAAAGCCTGCCTCTCCAGGGAGAGTCAGACGCGAGAACAAAGTTCAGCATTTGAGTTTGAGTTTGAGGTTTTAAGGAATTTGGGTTTTGCCAGTTACAAGAGCTGTAATCCATGAAATACAGCAGGTACCTCCGGGCCGAGTTCTGCATGTCTGCTAACAGTTAAAGCCGCACTTGTGGTTCATAAAAGATTTATAATGATCTCACTCACAAATATAAATTTTGCCCCACACAGCATAGAGAGAGAGCTAGAAGCAGAAGCAGCAAGCAGCTGAATATGAACACAGGCCATAAATCCATAACACTTGCAGGTTTGGGGTTTTTTTTTTTTTCACAGCTCCATCGTAAACGTGACTGATTTCAATTTAATTTATGAGATTTTATAGCTAGGTCTATGAATGTCTTTTGGAAACTTAAACTTTAGAAACAACAGCATGTATCTGGGATTTCTAAGAAAAACATCTACCTACTGCCACTGTGTCAGGTGACCCTGACAAGACAACCTTGGGCAGCCCCCAGTTATGCAAAGTGTCTGGGGGAGGTCCCAAAGCCTAACACAGCCAACTCAAGAGTCCTGAAAGCTGAACCACCCCACAGGTACATCCACCCACTGTGTACCAGACCTGGGGCTCTGTGGGGAAGTTACCAGGGAAACTGGCCTCCAGCAAGAAAAGCTGTGATTTTGTTAAACCGCACAAATCTGGATTCAAATTTAATCACGCCTCCTGGGTTGAGTGACCATCACTTGGCACTAGGGCCTTTGGATCTCAGTGTGTGGATAAGGTATGTAAGCCATCCATACTAAAGAAGATAGCATGAACGCTTCCCAAGGGTCAGCTCATTGCATGTTCCCTACAACTTCACGGGGTTTTTAATATCCTATTTCATACCCACAGAAACTGAAGTGCCCAGAGTCCATGGCTTTCCCTGGCTCTTACTGCTTAAAAAATAAATAAATAAAGTGCTAGTGGGATTAACATGAGGGCAATCCAACCAGAACACTACAATTGTGAGCACTACAATACAAGGAGAGCTGGGCGAGGTGGCGCACACCCACAGTCCCAACACTCAGAGAATGGAAGCAGGGGTGGGGGTGGGGGGCAGCGGCGTGGAGGGTGAGAATTCAAAGTCATTCCCCACTCCACAAGACTGACATCAGTCTGGACTACAGGACGATCTGTCTTAATTAGGGTTTCTATTGTTGGGACGAAACATCATGACCAAAAAACAAGTTGGGGAGGTAAGGGTTTATCTGACTTACACTTCCAGATCATAGCCCAATCTTGGAGGAAGTCAGGAGAGGAGCTCAAGCAGGGCTGGCGCCTGGAGTCAGGAGCTGTTGCAGAGGCCATGAAACAGTCTTGATTCCTGGCTTGTTCCTCGTAGCTTGCCTGGCCTGCTTTCTTATAGGACCCAGGACCACCAGCCCAGGGATAGCACCACCCACCATGGGCTGGGCCCTCCCCCATTGATCACTAACTGAGAAAATGCCTTGCAGCTGGACCTCATGAAGACATTTCCTCAACTGAGGCTCCTTACTCTCTGAGGACTCTAGCTTGCATCAAGTTGACACACAAAATTAGCCTGGCTCAAAAAACAAAAGCTAGAGTCTGAAGGAGGACCCAGCAGGAAAAGTCTAAGGACCTGAGTTTGATCCCTGGAGTCCATATGGTGGAAAGAGAGAACCAACTCCTGCAAGTTGTCCTCTGACTTCCACACGTACACGTTGGCACATGAGTACCCACACATTTACACTTAGACACACACACACACACACACACACACACACACTCAAATACTTAAAAATAAACTCAAGCTGAGTCTACTTTAGAAAATGGCACAACTGTGGATAAGGAGCCAAGATGACGCTCTTCCTTGCTCCTATTTTGGAAATAATGCACCATCTTATTTCTCCCACTGTCATTTTCAATAATTCATTATGGCTTGAAGTAAGAAAATAAAATCTGTGCAGCTATTGGTCATTAGTCCACCTAAAGTGTCATCCATTTAGCCAGGCAGACCCAACTACAACCTAAGAGTATAGCATAACAGCCTCTGTCCCAATATCCTACACATTTCTCAGGACCATAAAGGTCAACTTTCTTGGGATTTCAGAGGAGGTGTGTCTCATCTTCAAAGCAGGGTCTGTGTGCATCTCCTTTAGAGTCTCTCAAAGATATTCAGATATTATTCTCACAAAGAGCAAAATAAGCCACAGGAATACACATTCTGTCCATTGTTACTTGTTGGAGACACCTGCACATGCCTGACCTCACTGATAGTTCACCGTGGAGACAGGCAAGAAGCAGTAGCCAACAGTGTGTGGCTGGGCTGAGCTGGGAGGTAAGGCACTGAGTAGGCAGAGAAGGGGCCCCTGGGCTGTTGAGTGGAAGGCTGGATGTCAGGAGTTCAAGACCAGGGGCCTTGAAACTGGCATATGACAGAAAGGATGATCATAGGCTAGGCTAGAGAAGAAACCAGTAAGTCGTGGAGGGGATGCAGCCTATGGGCAGGATAGAGCTGCAAAGGCCAGGCACTGTACGTGCAGGGAACTACCTTGTGTGTATGGGGATCTACTGCCACAGGCTGAGCCAAGGGGATGAAGAAACAACACAGAGAGTAGGAATGAGAAGGGAAAGAGTCACAACATGAATGCAACATCTCACCAAGATAATGCATTGCTTGTGAACACAGCCTAGGCTGTCAACATAAACTTCAGGTTCACTACTGGCCATAGAAGCCAAAGGAATGCATACAAAATGACTGCCCCCTCTTTGTTCTGCACACAGCCCAGTAAGTGTGCATAAATGCACATAAAAAGTGTACATCGGGGATGTGTGAGAAGAGCAATATGCTCAAGGAAACTTCTAGCATCAAATTTGATGTGTGGCAACAACCACACCATTGCAGGGAACTTCTCTTGTCTTCTCTCGCAACCTAGCCCATAAGGGGTAGTCCTCCTATCCACCAGAAACTGCCCTCAATGATACTGCAAATGAGTCTGTGCCAAGCAAAATGCACTGAGTGAAAGATGCTTAATATCTTGGGAGGAAGGAGGAGCAAAGAACAGTACCTTTTCTGCTTGGAGCCTGGGAGTTAATTTCTATGAGGAACAACTTTTGAATAATGTTGGCTACACGGTGGGACTTTTGGGAGTTGGGTTGGTTTTGAATCCTTTGGCGTTATCATCTTCCTCCTGGCTCAGATGAATCTTTCATCCATGGTAGCCTTATTGCCCCTGCTAATCTTAGCAGAGAAAAGCTTCATAATGTGAAAGAGAAGAAGTTTAACAAGACACGAGCCTGATTGTTTGCTCAATCGGAACATCTAATTGAGCTGTGGTATTCTAAACCATGCTTGCGTGCAGGGAGATAATTTTTTCTTCATTTCCTACTTTATCAGAAAATTAACCTTCATTTAAAACACTGTAGTCTGAAACACTTTTATGGCTGCGTTCTCTCCCTGCTGTTCCTATGAATTTGAATTTTAAATTTACCCAGCCTGCTCTTTAAAAGTGAAATGAACTACGGCTGCTTTAGGGACCAGGTGTTTATGATCCAACCGACATCAGAATGTGACCCGGGTCCAAAACACTGCAACTGCCAACCAAGGAGACTGTGTCACTCTCTTTCTTCCTTTTTCCCAAATCTTAATGAAATAAGGAGGCTCTGATTCTACATAGCAGCCAGAGATATCCAACTTAACCCTGTAGACACTGACTTAACCCTGTAGACACTGAGGCGTTTGTACAACGTGGCTCTGTGTGTAGAACTCATTCTGGCGCCAGTCAAGCTCCCGAATCCCGCAGGATGACACACACTTGGCCACAGTACCAGTGACATTAGGTAATGCAGTTGATGAACAGCATGCCAAGGACTGACCAGTCATGACACATCCACAACTAACTAGAATAGTCCCAAGTTCATCTGGGGTCAACTTGTCCTGTAATAGGCCAACAAACTACCCAACCTATAATCTCACAGACTGCTGATAGCTCTCCCAGAAATACAGTCTCCCAAACGTCTTCAGTGATCCTGAGCAATGGTGGAACTGTAGGCTGAGTGCACACTCACATCTGGCATGGAATTGTAGGATGGGTACACACTCACATCTGGCATGGATTTGTAGAATCAATGCACAACTCACATCTGGCATGCACAGTGGGTGGAGCTATGCTGCCACCAAAGTGGAAGTGTCTAAGTTCTAAATACTTGGTGCCTGTGAATATGACCTTATTTGGAAATACAGCCCTCATAGATGTCACTAAGTTAAAAGAAGCCATTATTATTAAAAGGGAGGCCTTGATCCAATAAGACAAATGACTTTATGAGAAGAGGAAAATTTGGACATGACTCATAAGAAAAGCAATGTGTCGGCAGAGAAAGAGCAGAGTGAGGCTGCCACAAGCCAAGAGTCACCAAGAATGATTGTGTATATGTGCAGCTTGCCTTTCTCATTTGCTGTGATCAAGCATGGGGGTGGGGCATCTAAAAGAAGGAAGGGTTTACTTTGGCTCAGAGTCTGAGGACACAGTACATCATAGTGAGAAAATGAAGGGGGCTGCTGTATAAAGTTGCTGGTCCCATCGTATCAGTGATGATGAAGCAAAAGATATGGGTGATGGTGTCACTTCTTCTGTTTCCCCATTTTACTCAGTCCAGAACCCTGTAAAAATGGCTGGTGTCACCCACATTCAGGATGGGTCTTCCTCTCTGCAATCTAAGCCTCTCTGGAAACTTCCTTCAGAAACACACAAAGATGTGTGATTATAAATGTGCTGAAGTTGACAAAGAATACTGACGTCATAGCCAGAAAACACTGAGAGCTAGAAGAGACCTGGAAGGATCCACCCCAATCCTGTTTCAATGTGTAACCCTGCTGCCATCTTAGTTTTGGAGTCCTGTCTTTCAAAGCTATGACAGAACACGATTAGGTTGTCATCAACCACCTAGTCTACAGCCTTATCGTCCTATGCTTGGCTCTAGGAAATGAATCCACTAACACATCTGTCTTCCTTGCCATTCCACTCCAAATGTAGACAAGACTGCAGACTTTGAATCCTTTGCAATAGCCCAGATCTGGTGCTTTGACTGAAGGGCAGGGTATAAAAGAACAGAACTACTTCCCAGAACCAGAGATTGACCAGCAGCCCCACACCGAAAAGAATGCTGATGAACTAAGGGAGTGGTCTCAACCTTCCTAATGCTGTGACCCTTTAATACAATCCCTCATGTTGTGGTGACCCTCAACTATAAAATTATTTCTTTGCTACTTCTTAACTATAATTTTGCTACTGTTATGAATTGTAATGTAAATATCTGATATGCAGGATATCTGATACACAACCCTTGTAGGAGCTGCCACCTACAGATTGAGAACCACTGGTCTAAGGGATGCCTAGGCTGCAGGGATATTCAACTCCCTCCCCAGATTCTTAACCCAGCTGCCATAATTCTTGACTGAAATCCTCACTCCCTGGGTTTGTTATTAAGAGTTGCCCACAGCCAAAATTCTTGCATCCTTTGGCCTCAACTTCTCAGAACAGTCTCTCAAACCTTACCCTGAGTTCACAGCCTGAAAGGTGATTCCTGGACTGCCTTAGAGGCAGAGACAGTGTGTCTTCACAAGGCTCTAGGAACTAGTTTATACAGAAGCTGTTCTGCCAGACTCCTCCCCTGGCCCACTGCACTACAGCTGCTGTAGGGGGTAGTTTAGAGACTGCATACAAGGATGTGGGTGACCAAGAAGCACAGCTCTAAAGCCCCAAGCTCAAACTGCAGCTGACCTTTAAAATAGCAGCTCTTTGCTTCCTCCTGTATAAGCACATCACAGGCCCAAAGCTAAGAGCCTTCTGCACCTCTCAGTAGGTCCAGATGTTTCACTCCCTTTCTCTGTAGTGCAGCTCCACAACAAGCCCAGCACCCCCAGCCCCACACCAACACAGATGGGGTTTCTGAACTCTCCCTAACTCTTCTCAGCCTCAAGAGAGCCTTCATCTCATAAGAGGCAACCTCTTCACCATGGCTTTTGAATCTTGATGCCACTTCTCAATGAACACTTTGGATGTTTTCAGTCAGAACTAGCCACACTAGGCCTCTGTGTCCTAGTGTCTTCTTTTCCTATTGCTGTAATAAAATACCCTGACAAGAGCAACTTAAGTGAGGAAGGGTTAATATTAGCTCACAGTTTGACATAGTCCACCACAGTTTGGAAGTCAAGGCAGCAGGAGCTTAAAGCAACTGCTCACATTATGGCCCAAGTCAGAAGAAGAGCAACATCTGTTTAAGTGTTCAGAGTGCCCTTTCTCCACAGTCCAGAATCCCAGCCAGGAAATAGCCCCACATACAATTAAGATGGTCTTTCCATATCAATCCCCTTCAAGCATGTTCAGAGACCCATCTCTCAACTGTTCTAGACTCTGTCAAGTCCACAAGCAACACTAACCATCATACCTAGTGTGGTGGTTTAAAAATAATAATAATAATAATAAAAATTTTATTAAAAAGGCCTCTATAGGCACATAGGGATTGGCACTCAATTAGGAGGTATGGCCTGGTTAGAGTGGGTGTGGCCTTATTGGAACAAGTATGTCACTAGGGAAAGGCTTTGGAGTCTTCAATGCTCAAGCCAGGCCTAGTATGCTGGTTTCTTTCTGTCACCTGCCAACCCAGATACAGAACACTCAGCTACCTCTTCAGGATCATGTCTGCTCACATGTCATCATGCTTCCCACCATGTGGACAACAGAAACTCTAACTAAGAATTCTAGCATTTGTGAAGACATTCAGATACTCTGCATCAGGTAGCTGCAAGATTGCACGATAAGTTCACGTGTACGAAGTCTGGTTCCACGCATACAGATTCTGGAAGGCCAGCTTAGGGTAGCAGGCAAGCCATGGGTGACTCATCCATCCTACCTTTTAAGAATGTTCTAGGCCAGGAAGTTGACAAACTAAAATCTTAAAGACAAGTCCAAGAGCAGGGTGGTAGAACAAGAGGGATTTGAGCTGAAACAGGCACCTAGTGATCTTCTCAGGACCCAACCCCAGGGAATTCTCAGAAGTCACTGTCAAGTTCAGCACCATAGAGTGCACCCACTCTGACCCACGTTCCCAAGTGAGGTCCAGCCACCAGACACTTTGGTTTTCTCAGAGGTGTCAGTGGAGGTGCCTTGATGCTCATCCATCATAGGTCCAGGCTACAATCATCTACAGGCCATTTCCACATGGAGTTCTTCTCTCTATGTACAACAAACCACACACACACACACACACACACACACACACACACATATCCATACACACACACAAAAAAAAAACCATACATGACACTGTTCCCAATCTACTTGGCCCTCAAGTTCAGTAGGATCAGATCTTTGTGAGTGTATGGCAAACAGCCTTTGCTGATGGACACTGTGTTCTTACTAATGTCTTTTAAGGGCCAAACCTTTAAAAACAGCAAATAAGTTTGTTTGCTGTTAGCCTGTGTAATATTCTAGGTGGGTATAAACACTACAGTTGAAAATCATAAAGCTGATGGTCTCCTTGCAAATGTTTATAACTGGCCTTCAATGAGGTAGACATGGGAACAGTCACCACTTTCCTCTGGAAAAATTCACAGGAGAGACACTGGCAAACAGAGGCCCATCCACAGGCAGATCTGAAGGGCACCACAAGTTTCCATGGGTGGTTTCCCTCTGTGAGAAATGTGACTGGGTTTTGAGCACATCAGGTCCAGGTGCCAGATATGGCTTGTCTATCCTCACTGCTGACACATCCCAGACTCCAGTATCACACAAAACCATCCACCCGAAGCATCCTGTGCACCCCAGGCTGTCTGATACCAAAGCTAAATTTGCACCAAGGCTGACTTCCTAGACAGTGAGAACTTCCAGCTCACATCAACTTTGTCCTCGGGCTTATTTCTTCCCCTAAGAGCATAGCTGCCCAGCGTCCAGGTACGAAGGTCTCTGCCAGCCTAAGATGCTTGCCTATTTCCCAGCAGGGCCAAGGCACATCGGGGGCTTCCTGTCTTGCCCTGTCTCTCTCCATCAACAGAGCAATGGAGCCCACATCCAATCCCAACAGCTCCCTGTGCACACTAGTTCAGAATCTACAAAGGCAGAACCCTGAATATACTCGAAACTTACTGCGTTACCTTGTAGAGGCTCAGAGCAAACACAGGGTCACATTCCTGCTTCTATCCATATCAGGAGGTTGTGTCAGGACCTGCCCTGGAGTGCACCATTATGGTAGGCTGCCTGGCCTCTTTCCATTAGGTGAACTCCCCACCCCCACATACACACTCCTATTTGCCTGTTGAGTTTAATTTGCAAGTTCCTGGCCTCACAAAAGCTAGTTCCTATTACCAGGAATTTTCCAGTGTATTTTAAGTTCTGATCTGATTGTTGTTTTTCTCTCTCCAGAGCATCTGTATTTGGCATCAGGATTTACCAGTGATACTCTCTCAAAGCAAAACAGACTCTCCGTCTGACAGGATGTCTGTTTCAAAAAGGAAAAGGTGAGTGTTTCTGTTCTTTGAAGCTGTGTGCTAGCCTGCAGGCTCAGGGGCCCCCTACCACAACCAGGATGGTCTGGAGGAAAATGCTAAATTTGGGACCGCACTTGAAGCTGGTCCAGACTGCACAGTTAGTAGAAGAAGGCCCCTGGGTTCACCCAGGACCTGACCAGCCATGCCCGCTCTGGAGTGTGGCCGCCAGCAGAACTGGGCCAGGTTTCTGGAAATGAATTGCCTTCGTGAAGTCTGCTTGTCCTCTCGTCACGCATGGCATGGACCAGCAAGCACCAGCTAGACTCTACGTGTCAAGTGTAACGTGCTGACGGGCACACTGCTCCCAGCCACAAGCTTTCCAGCCAGGTTCCTGGGCCAGGCTGAAGGGTGATGTCAGATGTTCCTGCCCTGAGCTGAGCTGGCTTTGGCTAGACAGTAACGTGTGTGACCCAAGCACAGCTTCCCTTTATGCTCCCACTAGGAGTCCTGGTAGAGACTAGGACCCCTCGGGAAGCTTTTATTGGCTTTTTCCAGAGATACAAAGGACAGGTGACGCCACTCACTGCTGCTCACAGAACAGTGAAGCCAGAAGGCTGGGTATGGGATGGCTCAGTGCAAGCACTTGTCGCAGACACCAGAACCCACATAAAAATGTCAGGCGTGGCAGTATGAGTTTGCATTCTCAGTGCTGAGGAGGTAGACACGGGGAAACCCTCAGCCTTGCTGGCTAGCCATCCTGTCAAAGAAAAGCCTCCCAAGCACATACACACATATGAGTACCCTGCAGTACAGACATAACCCGCACATCCACACATACATGTAAGAATGCCAATGTAGACGCCATGCTCCCACCTACCCTGGTTCTTTATACTTCTCTCCTTTCATCCAAGAAGCTTCCTTTTGCAGTAAGTGAAGGCAGTTATGGAGATCCAAATGCAGAGAGTAAGCCTCTGTGTGGTACTCAAACCCAGTTAATACCTTTGTGATGCAAGCTCAGAGAAAATCATGGAAGAAGGTGCAGGAAGATTGAAAGAGGCAGAGAGGACCAGGATGCCTACAGCTAGGAAACAGCCCCTAGACATGCCAGGGAAAATGCACCCATGACTTTCCAACAACATAGTCACCTAAACAAGATCAGCATAATAACGACACCAATTGACATGCAAACACCACAGGCAAGGGCAATCCCACATGGTCCTACCCAGAGATAAAGAACTACCGATGGTCAGTGCTGCTGAGAGAGAAAGCCAGCTTTTCCAGTGACAATTCCTACATAGGTCATCTGATCGATCCCACAGGGTCAGCTATGGACACATACATATATGAACAATGTTAAACGGGTTCAGGAGCTTGAATATGCTGCTGATATACATTATGCACATATATATACATGTGTATTGAATACACACACCCACATATGTTGTATATAAATATGTATAAATAATTAAAGAAGAGATCATGAATTTGGGAGGAGAACTCACGAGGAATTTGGGAAGGAGCAAAGGGCAGGAATGATGACACACAATGCTCATATAGGAAATTCTCAAAAGAAGAAAATAATTTGAAGAAATTTGGGCATCCTGCTGCTCACACTATGGTACACACCTTCAACAGCTGGTCCCTCTCAGGATACCTACAGGTACCTGTTAGGTCCCTACTTGCTGCAGGGCATGGCTGGCTTACGCTGCCCTCTACCTGGGAATGAACAGTGCTTTCCCTCTCCCAGAGACCCTTCACTATATAATCTAGACACTTTAGTTCCTTTACCCCCCCCCTTCCTGCTCTCTCTTCTTCTTTCCTCCCCTTTCCTTTCTTCCCCCTCCTCCTCTCCCTCTCCTCTGCTGTCTCTCTTTTTTCTGTACCTCTCTAAAGCTTCTCTCTCTCTCTCTCTCTCTCTCTCTCTCTCTCTCTCTCTCTCTCTCTCTCTCTCTCTCTCTCTCTCTCTCTCCCCCTACCCCACCCCACCCCTCCCGTGCTGCTCCCAATAAACCTACATTTGTATAATATAGCTTCATCTCATCATCTCATTTTGTTTTAATCGATCATCACCCACCAACACATGGTCTGTGAGTCCCTAGCTAATCGCCACCCCCCCCCACCAAGTCCCAGAGCAGAGGTGGTATCAGTGGTTATACACCCTGCTTCCCTCTACATTCCCTGCCTGGAAAGCAGCAAGCCTGGCTACATATTCCTGATGTGAAACTTCTGAGCCCTTGTCTGCTCTCTGTCCATGGTATTAATAACTTCTTTAAGAAACCCCTTACTCCTAACACTGTCTCAATGTCCCTCTTAAACCCCACCACCCAAGCCCTTTCAGTACATGAAGAAGAAGAAGAAGAAGAAGAAGAAGAAGAAGAAGAAGAAGGAGAAGGAGAAGGAGAAGGAGAAGGAGAAGGAGAAGGAGAAGGAGAAGGAGAAGGAGAAAATGTTAAAAATGAAAAGAACAAGAGAACAAGGCAGGATCAAGATACAGAAAATTATAAGGAGCCCTGGGTCTGGTGGAAAACTCTTGCCAGTTAAGACTTAAGAATTGCAGCACAGTTCATAACATCAACATTAGCTGTAAAGGGTGCCAACACAGAGACAACTTTTCATTTATACAGAAATTAGAATGTGAAACTAGCAATAAACCAGGCTTAAGGTCTGCGTGTACATGACCTCAGGCTGGGCCTCACTCCTCCCAGGACATGTTCAGGAATCTTACAAACAAAACTATTAACTTTTGCTTACAAGAGTGAGATCCTAGCTCCCAGCATCCCAGGAATGTAGAGTTTTTTTAATCAAGTATAATCCTGCCAGATGCACCTCAGGAAATACCCTGTGATCTTATTTAAATTTCCCAGCAACCATTTGAAGAAAACAGCTTCAGAGCTCACCAAGACTCTATACATGGCTTCTGTAGAGACAATAAAGTACAGCTCTCCTTTGAGACACCCACATGTGCTTCTTACACGTGCCTTCTTAAGCTCCCATGTGCATCTTATTCTTTCCCTGACCACACATTAGATAGATGATAGATAGATAGATAGATAGATAGATAGATAGATAGATAGACAGATAGATAGACAGATAGATATACATATATAGATATATATGTGTATATTAGATTTTTACTACATTTGTATGTTCATATGTGTGCTGCAACATATGTGTAGACATCAGAGGACAGTTTGTGGTGTCAGTTCTCTCCTACCATTTGGGCTCCAGGGATTAAGCCCAAGTCATCAGCTTGGCAGCAGCCTTTATCTACTGAGTCATCTTCCCTGCTCCACCAACTTTCTATTAACTCTCCCTAAATCTGTTGCAAACTGTCCTCGGTCATGGCTAGTCCACGCATCAACTCACAGCAGATGTGACTGCCTTACAAAACCTGTACACGCTCAATCCAGACAAAATTCCAGAATTGGGAGGGGAAGGGCACATACATCTCCCCCCTAATGGAAGAGCTCTTGACAATTGATGGCTGCTGATGGACAGAGGACCACTTTTTCTCTAGGGGTGTGTCTGCTAGTAAGTTGCCCATTCCCAAAAAGACAGCTCCAAAGTAATTCATGTACAGTCATCACTAGTTGGACTCAGGGGGCTATTAATAATGATGATGATGGTGGTGATGGTGGTGGTGATGGTGATGGTGGTAGTGGTGGTGGTGATGATGTGGTGGTGATGATGTAGTGATGATGATGGCAGTAATGATGGTGGTGGTTGGTAATAGTGGTGATGGCAGTAATGATGATAATGGTGGTGGTAGTGGTGGTGGTAGTGATGATGATGTGGTCATGATGATGGTAGTAATGATGATGGTGGTGGTGGTGATGGTGGTGGTGGTGATGATAGTAATGATGAGGGCAGTAATGATGATGGTGGTGGTGGTGATGATAGTAATGATGAGGGCAGTAATGATGATGGTGGTGGTGGTGATGATGGTAGTAATGATGAGGGCAGTAATGATGATGGTGGTGGTGGTGATGGTGGTGGTGGTGATGATAGTAATGATGAGGGCAGTAATGATGATGGTGGTGGTGGTGATGATGGTAGTAATGATGATAGTGGTGGTGGTGATGGTGGTGGTGGTGATGATAGTAATGATGAGGGCAGTAATGATGATGGTGGTGGTGGTGATGATGGTAGTAATGATGAGGGCAGTAATGATGATGGTGGTGGTGGTGATGGTGGTAGTAATGATGATAGTGGTGGTGGTGATAGTGGTGGTGGTGGTGATGCTGTGGTAATAATGGTGGTGATGATGTTAATAATAACAAGGACATAAAATCATTGGTGTGTTGCAAGGTAAGTTGAGAGAATTAGTGAGTAGTACATAAAATCAAACTGTATAAATGCATGTATCTTTCAAAGAATACACTTTAAAATTATTATTTTAAATATTTTCTAAGGAACTCCACCCACACTTTGGACTGGTTCCTTCTGAAATTCTCCTCTGCCTCAAAGCCAAGGATACATCTGAGTCAAAATCCCTAAAGGATTAAAGGACACCCTCAGGCTGCTGTAGACAGCAGCTTGTAGCTGTGTATCTCCTGGCACCACTGCTGAGGAGAGTGAGTGCTGTCACACCTGACTCGGTGCCTCTTACTCTCACACCCCCACTCTCTCAGAATTTGTTAAGATCAGACAAATGCTGCTATCACAAAGATGTTCTTACTTTGTAATTTTTAAAAATAGATTCTTTTTTCACATAACATATCCTGGATCCACTCTCTTTCTGTCTTTCATTAGAAAACAAACAGGAACATCCCTTTTAAAGAATAATAAAAAATTGATTTAATATAATATTATAAACTAACACATTCTAATTGGAGGGGAAAAAAAACAGAAGGAAAGGAGCTCAAAGGAAGGCACAAGAATCAGAGGCCCACTCATTGGCACGCTCAGAAATCTCATAAAAATACTAAACTGGAACCTATAATACACAGAGCACCTCATATAGACTGGTGTGGGCCCTCTGTTTGCTGCTTCCGTTTCTGTGAGTTCATGTGAGCTTTGATCATGTTGGCTCAGTGGCCTTGGTTTCCTTCATGCCCTCTGGCTTTTACACTCTTTCTGCCTTCTTATCCACAGGGTTCCCTAAATTTCAATGGAGACATCCTGCTTTGGGCTGAGTGCTCCAGGGTCTCTGACTCTATATAATGTCTGCCCTGTAGGTCTCTGTGGGTCTGGTCCTATCTGTTGCAGGAGGAACCTTCTTGAATGATGGCTGACGAGGCCCTGCCCTGCTTCCCTGGTCACAGTGCTCTCATAGAGAGGGTTTATTCCTGCACAGTGTGTCATGGCAATCACTCTGTGATCGACTTCTATGCAAGAGAGTCGTGAAGAGAAGGAAAGCCATTATCCTTGCTTTTAGAAAACTGGGTATGTGCATTAGTGTTTCAGCAGCCTGTGCTACTGGAGCAGGAGGCAGAGCACTTAAGACAAGCTTAATGAGAAGTAAAGCCACCCAAGGAGGGAGGGGGACTCAAATCATCACATGAAATGGACATCTGGCACTACCAGGGTGTAAGTGTGAGGTCTGGGGGTGGGGGCTTGGAAGGAGGAGGTAACCAAACTACATTGTACACACCTATGACATTCTCAGAGAACAAAATATACATTTTAAATATTGAAACTATAGGGCCAAGGACTGGGTACACTCAAATGGGGTGCCCCTATGAATGCCTTGCTTATCCTCTTCTCAGAGGGAATGAGACAGATACGTGCCCCATGTGTTCAGGGAAAATCAACTGGAGATGCAATGCTGGGTGGCATGAACAAGGCAGCTTGATAGCCTTCCAGAAATAGACACAGCTGTGATGCTAGAGTCTCCACCTATACCCATTTCACATGGATAATCCTTCCTGAAAGGACCACTGGATGTTTACTTTTAATGGATGCCCCCCCCCAAAAGGACTGTCTGTGACTTGACAACAGCTCTCCTGATTGTACCCCAGGCTTTGACCCCCTTCTCAGCCCACATCTGCCCATGGGCTTCTCCTGCCCAGAGCCCAGGCCTCTATCCTCTCATCCAGGCCTCTCATCCTTCAGATGATGACTTGGGTGATGGTATTGAGAAAATGGCCTGGGTTTTTGATTTGGGTTTTTCCACACACAGAGGTAACATGCTCCACTGGACAGTACCAGCTCTGACTGAAGCCACAGAGAGTGACTTTTGCCCAGAGATCTGGAATAAACCCCACTTATACTGACAGGTAAGGGGGAATCCAGCAACGCAATGCAGAGAGCTCCCTTCCCAGAAAACACCCTGGAACTTGGCTGTTCCTCATCAATTGTCACAATGTAGCTAGCTCCTAACTAGAGCAAGAAAGCGTGCCTCTCTCAATTCTCCACTAAACCTCGCTCACCTCTCTCAATTCTCCTTGGAGAGCTCTTTGGAACCAGCTGCTGGTGGTAGCAACACTAATCTCCCTAACTCCACTTCTTTGCAACCTGTTCATATGCAGTTAGTCTCTCTTGTCAAGGCAGCATCTGGGCATGAGAAAATGCATAGATGGCAGCTGCCTCAGCTTTTCACTGTGTCTTGGGGTTGCCACACTGATGCTCCTGGGAACTGAGTACAGTAGGAAGAGATGATGTTCAGATAGCACCGGACTTCATGCAGAACCCTTCCAATCACTATCCTGCATGGCTCCCTCCTGGGGGCTTTAACTGAAGAACCTCATCAGCAAACTGAAAGATGCTGCAACAGATAGCATCCACTATGATGCCTATGTGTCCAGAGACAGGTCAGTATTCAGCAATCCAAGCCATCTTCATCTGCTGTCTTAGGGTTACCATGGTTATGATGAAACACCATGACCAAAAGCAAGTTGAGTAGGAAAGGGGTTACTTGGTTTACACCTCCACATTATTGTTCATCATGGCAGGAAGTCAGGACAGGAACTCAAACAGGGCAGGAACCTGGAGGCAGGAGCTGATGCAGAGGCCATGGTGGGGTGTTGCTTACTGATTTGCTCCCCAAGGCTTGATCAACCTGCTTTCTCAGAGAACCTGTGACTACCAGCCCAGGGATGACCCCACCCATAATGGGTTGGATCCTTCCTCCCCCATCAATCACTAATTAAGAAAATGCTCTACAGGCTTGCCTACAGTGCGTCTCAATTTCTCAGTTTTCTCAATTAGGGTCTGCTCCTCTCAGATGACTCTAGCTTGTGTCAACTTGACATAAGATTACTTGTTCCCTTGTCAACTTACACACAACACTTTTAAAGACATAACCTTTCCCTTTTTTGTTTGTTTGTTTTTTTGTTTTTGTTTTTGTTTGGTTTGGTCATCTCCAAGATCTCATATTAATAAATATCACGAGTATGAAACATTACAAACATAAAAGTCCCACAGTCCTTATCAATCCAAATACTTTAAAAGTTCAGTCTCTGCCAGGTGTGATGGTGCACACGTTTAATCCCAGCACTCGGGAGGCAGAGGCGGGTGGATCCCTGTGAGTTCGAGGCCAGCCTGGTCTACAATGCAAGTCCAGGACAGCCAAGGCTCACAGAGAAACTCTGTCTCAAAAAAAAAAAAAAAAGTTCAGTCTCTATAGAAATCTAAAGTCTCTTTTAAAATCTAAAATATCTTTTTAAAAATCAGTCTCTCAACTGTGTGCACCTACAAAATTAAAAAAAAAAAAAGCTAAATACTTTCTTACTTCAAGAGGGAAGAACCAAGGCACAGTCACAATCTGAAAAAAGCAAAACCAAACTCCAGTAGTGTAAACAACTCAATGTCCAATGTCTGAGATTTACTCACAATTTTCTGGGTTCCTCCCAGGGTCTTGGGTCACTTTTCCAACCTCAGCCTCTGCAGCACACACAGCCGGTCTTCCAGGCTCCGGCTGACTCTACTCCACAGCTGCTGCTCTCCTTGATGGTCATCCAATGATACTGGCATCTCCAAAATGCTGGGATCTCCTGCTGCCACTGGGCTGTGCTTTTACCTATCGCCTCTCATAGGTTCTCCTCATGGTGCTAAGGTTTCACTTTTCTCCATGATCCCTTCAATCCTGTGACTGCCACTGCCACTGCCACTGCCACTGCCACTGAGGCTGCCCCTTCACCAACATCCTCTCCTGGCCTCTCATAGTGCCAAGCCTCAGCTGCCCTCCATGTCTCCTTCATGCATTCAAATCCACCTGGGAGACTCTTACACGTTACCAAGTTTGTCTGAGAGCACAAGATGCAACCTTGGCCTCTTCTGAACAAAGCTTGCATGTACTGACCCTGAGGAAACACTTCCCAGAAGAGTTCACCTCAATGATGTTGGTAGCGTCTTAATCACAGCTGATTCCTCAGTCCCAGCTGACCAGCATCCATCGTCCAAGCAAAGCTTCTCTTCAGTGGTCCTGGTCTTAATCTCAGCCATTTCTACAGCTCCAGCTGACCAGACACCATAGGTTCTCCATGCAAATGGTCTGGGGAGCAGAGTCTTTACTTGTTGTGAAACTTCACAAGGCAGGCCTCCACCGTCTGCACTGCTCTCAGCATTCTTACCTTCAAAGTGTCAACTGAACAGCCCGCTGAGCTCTCAATATTCAATAGCTTTTCTAGCCCAAAGTCCCAAAGTCCTTCCACGATCCTCCCCAAAACATGACCAGGTCTGTCACAGGAACCCCCCCTGCCCCGCCCCATCCTGATACCAATTTCTGTCTTAGTTAAAGTTACTGTTCCTATGATGAAGCACAATGACAGAAAGTTGGGGGGGGCGGGGGTGAGGGCTTATTTGGCTTACAATTCCACATCCATAGTCTACCACTGAAGGAAATTAGGGTAGGTACTGCAGCAGGCCATGAACCTGGAGGCAGAGACCACGGAAGGTTGCTACTTCTTGGTTTTCTTCTCATGCTTTGCTTAGCCTACTTATAGAGCCCAGGACCACCAGCCCAGGGGTGCCACCACCCACAATGGGCTGGGTCCTCGCTCATCAATCACTAATTAAGAAAATGTCCCACAGGCTTGCCGACAGCTGATCTGATGGAGGCATTTCATTTTCTCAGTCGCGTTTCCCTCTTCTCAGTTGACTCTAGCCTGTGTCGAGTTGACATAAAATTAGCCAAAACATTCTCTCTTAACTGTAACATGAGAGCCTGGCTCTTCTTATTTTTAACTTTGTTTTGATCAGAGATAAAATATTTTATTCAAAAAGACATTGTTGGATAGAGAATAATCTGCCTAAATGTAGCAGGTTTTTTTTTTTTTAAGGTGGGAAGAGTGTGGGCTTGTGGCATCCAATAAAGCAGTGAAAGGCTCCTGTCCATCTGGCCAGGAGTTGGGCTATGCTGGTATGCACTACAACCAATGGGATCAGAAGCTTCAGAGCCATGGGCCAGGGCCTCTCTCTATGTCTCTCTGTGTCCCATAAGTCTCCCAGCCTAACCTGCTATCACTCCCTGGTGCACCACGGTGTAGTGGAAGCGTGAGCAGCTGCCTGCCCTCTGCTGCCAGCCTGTGCGGGGTGCCTGTGCTTCCCCGTGTAGCATTGCCCACTCCTACGCTTCCTCCCTTTGGAGACTGCAGTGGTAACATCTGCAGGCTGAGGGCCATGTCTCTTCGTGTGGCCCTCCCTCCCCAGACTTGCCACCACGACCAAATCTAAAGGACGCTGGTCATGCTGAACTAGTGCTCATGTTAATAACCACAAAGTATCTTGTTGCTCCAGCCAAGACGCTTCTCCCAGTCACCCTGCAAGGGGGTAGAGGTGAGGATTCTGACGTGTGAATTTAGGAAAACACATTTCAGGTATGATATGGTCTGACTGGTGCCTGGACCTCCCCAGCCGTCTCTATCTGCTCATAGTCGACCCTGAGCCAAGCAAGCTGAACACTGTTGTCTGCAGTCCCACAATCCCCCATAAGTCCTTTTCTGCTATTTCTTTGTCCGTGTAGGAAATGACCTCCTCACAAGTAAGAATGAGACCTGAGACCATCCCTCTGCAGCATTTCCTGGCCCTCAGTCTCCCTCCTCATCTCTCACCTCATTACCCTGGATGCCCCTGCACTTGGAGACTTCTGGGTTGGGCCTCCCCCATCCCACTGGCCGATTCATCTCACTTTGCCTCCTTTCTGACTGGTACCCAACAATGTGGATAACAGAAGGAATGGAACACCTTCACATAAAGCCCTCCCCAACCAAACCCCTACTCATGGGGAAAGGCTCTGATTCCTCCACCGGATGCTGATGAGCAGGTGGACAGGAGGTTATTCTGAGAACTGGACACTGACTCTGCGGCGTTCACAATGCTGCTCAGCAATTTGGGGCCTATTCTTGGGAGTTATCCACCAAGGATGGACAAGCTGAGAGGGAGGGGCCTGGAGAGGCCGTTACTTCTCACCTTCTCACTCTTAGTCTGTGATTGTCTTTCAAGTCTGATATGAAGATTATACCTGAAATCTCCCTGCTGTACCAGAAAAGGCAAGATGCTAACCCTCTCTAGCCTCTGCTATCCCCAACAGGAACAGGGGCTCACTAAAGGCAGCTGTGCCTGGCAGAAACTCAGTGTCTCTCCTGGTCTGTCCCCTTGAAGTTCAAGGGCCCGGAGGTCCTGGGTTTCCTTGGGCTCTATCTTTGACCAAACAACTGTTTTAACCCCAAAACCCAGTAGGTTTTGCTTCAACCGGATCTCAATGGGACCAGTTTTTTACCTGTTGACTGCTCAGCTCTCTTCTCTGTTCTCTACATGCCAAAGAGCACATGATTCAAGGAACCAGCAAACATGGAGCTCATGGGTGTCTAATGGCAGACAAACCTCTGCAAGAGAAACAGGAAAATCATAAGAGAAAAATGAAAGATAACAGGGAAAAATTAGCAACAGGAGGTAGGCCAGGTGCCTGTCCAGGCATAGAGATATGGAGAAGGAGCCAAGGTGATTGGCCCTGCTATCTGGGGACATGCCTGCTAGTGTCGCTACCTTTTGAGTTGCATGGTTCTTCTCCCTTATCCCTTTTTCCCCCTGAGGTAAGACATGTCCCCACGCAGACAAATGTTTTAATCATCTGCTGGGAGTTGGTGATGCCTTTCCCATCACCCACTGGGAACTGGTGTCACATGACAGGTGAGTTCACACACTCCCCACTTGCAAAAAAGCACTAGAACACCGAAATCGATTTCTGTTGACCTCAGTCTGTTTGGTTCCGGCTTCCTTCTAAATCTATCTTCTCTGACTTTCCCTCCCTCCCTGCCTCCATCCCCAGAGGAGGGACTATGCTGTGGGGAGGCAAAATCATATGAAAAGCTTAAGCTGGAGGTGCCAGTAGCATTTAAAATGTCTATAGGAAGGAGCCCACTATGCAACGCCATCAAATAGAATATGCAGAGGAGAAGGAAAGATGCAAGCAGGACAAGGCAGGCTTATTTGAAATTCAAAAACCTCAGACTTACTCTTAGCTCTGAGAACAACCCCCTTCCCCATTCATCTCTGTCATAAAGAGAGCTATTTTAGAGGTCATTGTGCGGAAGAACATTGCTTTAATCTTTCCTACACCCAAGGAAGCCATAAATACATCTTCTGTTGGGAGGGGACAAGAAAAGCAATAATGTTGTCTCTTTTCTTTGCAGAAAAAAATAAAAGAGGCAGCTTCTTATTTTTATGTAAAAGAGTTGTCAAGACACTTATATTTTTCTTAGCATTAAAAGTTATTTTTTATTCCATTTAATTGTTCATTGAGATTTCAAAACCAAATCTGCCTCCTTGCCAAATATCTTTGTAATATGTACATTTCCCACTGGCTTATTATAATAGGGTTTCTCATAGGATTCAGCCACCCCGGCATCTGCTTTGTTATGATATTATAACAATAATTAACATTTCGCATTTTTACTGTATAGCCAGCCTTTGATCCATATTTTAACAAAAAATGTAATAACAATGCTCTTTCACACAGCATCCTTCATCCCAGAGCCTCAGAGTCGTTGGCAGCATCATATTATAACCAGAGAGAGTTGCATTCAGTCCTGAAATCCTCCCGACACCCCACGGGGTCCAAACACAGCAGGCAGATTCCCTGGGGAAAGGAGGGAAGAAAGGTCAGTGAATTGCCAGGCAGTTGAGTGGATGGCAGCAAAGCCTGGATAGAAAGGTTCACCATTCTGGACACTTCGCTTCAGTAAAGAAAAGGAACACAAGAGGTAGTGAGCTTCCTGTGATGGGGATTTGGACAGGTATCACAAGTGAAGCATCCTTCCTATAATGAGCCCTTGGGGGGGAAAGCTGACTCCATGCAAGATGCCTGTCCCACCGATGCTGGTGGCCACCTACTTTCTGCTTGCTTCTTGGACCACTTCCTCAAGACAGAACTGGGTCAGAGGTTCCTAAAGCTCCAAAAACTTTGGTCCCTCTCCCTCCCAAGGGCAGTTGACAACCACCAGGAGGCACTGTTCATGCTCAAGCAGAGAACACTCTTTCTGCCTAAAGCTTGCTCTTGTGCGCCCTAACCCATAACTGAGAGAAGGAAACCTTCCACAGTGTTAAGTTCTTTCTGAGGGTAATTCATTGTGATGACAAACCAAGAGAGGCCAGGGGTCACTCTTAAAGCCAGAAAGCACTAGTGTGACTATTACAAGAATATGGGCTGTCTGTCTCAGTCATGCGCCTGGTAAACACAGAATGCTTTGTCTTCTCTTAGCTTTGCTCTCATTTACAAACTCTCAGGCTGATGTGAAGAGGGAACCACCATGGCCGTACATGATGGAGCCAGCACGCTCACTACAGAGAAAAAAAACATTCAGGGGATACCTGATGTGAGCGCAAGCAAGGGCTGCAGTGTGAGCAGGAAGGACAGAGTGGCTCCAGTACCAAGGAAGTGCCTGAGCAGCCAAGGTGTTAAGTAGTTCCATGGTCTTCCGCGGGTGTTGAGACACTGAATGTGGCAACAGCCTTATGAGGCCTTGCTACCCAGCCAAAGAAGCTGAAGCCGTGCTGTCACATCCATTCAGAGACAAAGAAACTCAAGGCTGCAGGTATAAGATTTCCTAAGGGAAGCATAAGGAAAGGGTGACATCAGTGTGGCTTCGAGTGCACCAGAGCTATAGGTTTATAGTGTCTGGTGACATGTATGCAAACTCTAAATGTTTCAGATGTGATTGAGGGGGGGAGGGGAAGGAAAAAGAGAGGAGTAGGAACTGGAGGAATAGTAAGGGCAAAAGGAGAAGAGACAGGAGGAAGGGAAAGAGAGGAAATGGATGGCACAGAAAGAATATGGAAAATGGCACGACTACATTCTATTCACTGCCCAGTTCTCGCTGTGTCTGTGTGTGGTCATAATACCAGCCCCACGACGCCTCACCATTGTCCCCTAGTGCAGGAACACGTTTCCAAGCTGGCTCAGCTAAGATCCGTTTCTAGAGAAGACGTAACAGCACAAAACCATCTCCTGTCCCTTCTAGTTCTTCTGTCAACAAGAGAAGGACAGAGGAAACACATCAGTTTGTCTGAACCAATTCTAGGAGTGTCAAAGCCCATGTCCACTTCTGTCACTTCCTCCAAGGACCCCAAACCCACACATCAGGAGAGACATTCTCTTCTCTGATCCCTGTCACCCCAATTTTCACCTCTCCTCAAACAAGGACAAACATCATCAGGACACAAGCAATTTGATAAAAAAAAAAAAAAAAAAACATTTCAAGCCAGTCTACAAAGCAACCATGATTTGAAAACCAATTCAGCCCATCTCTGCACTCCACCGTCTGTGTCTCAGTGGGCCTTCTTTTTAGTGGATTTTCATTTCATGTGCAAATAACAGTAGCGGGGGCCTAACTGAGCAGACCGCCTAAGAGAGCACCTCTCACAGCAGAGCACACAAGTGAGGAAAGTGCTCGGCTTGCCTCCCATGCCTGGACACTGAGGAGAATAAGCCCGTGTCATTGTGAACTCCCAAAGTCACTCCTCTAGTTCTATTCCTGTCGCTGCAACAAACCCCAAGGCCAAACGCAACTTACAGGAGAAATGGGTTGACCTTGCTTACGTGTCAAGGTCACAGTCCATCACTGAGGGAAGTCAGATCAGGAACCCAAACAGCAACTTAAAGCAAAAATCATGGAAGGTCGCTGCTTGATGGCTCACTCCCAACTTAGCTAGCTTTTTATTAGAGCCCGAGACCACCTGCCCAGAAAACGGTGCTGCCCAGAGCAGGCAGAGCCTTCTCGTGTCAATACCAATCAAGATCATCGGCCCCCACAAACATGCCCACAGAGCAGGCAGGTCTATGAGATCCCTCAACTGTGACACCCCCTCCCCCACTTAGATCATTCTAGGCTGTGATGACAGACACAACAGTTACCATGCCACACAGCCCCTGGCTGCTCTGCTCCTCAAATGAAAGTCCACAGCATTGAGAATCTCTTTGCTTGTCCATTCTCTTTGCTTGTATATTGGGACAGGAGGCTCAAAGTTTTGTAAATATGTTAATTTACACCCTGGCGCCAACAGGGGGAGGCTGAGCTGACTCTGTTTTCATCGCAGAAGGAATGCTTTTCATTTGCTTGCCTGAGAAGGATTCCAGCGCTGTCCCCGGGGATAGATCTTCAGCCCTCACCCTCCTCAGCCCTCAGATGCTTTTTTTTTTTTAACAGAAGTCTTTTAAATACCATTGTCTTTCTAGAAGAGGAGCTAATCTAATGAACAGTGCTTGGTCTAAAGAGCTCTACCTTAAAAAGCAGTGGAAGGGGATCCAGGATTGTTTAAATAAGAACCACATGCTCTCTCGGCACAGCTATGCAGAGAAGGCCAGTCCTGGAACACATTGGTGATTAATTCAGTCGGGGGGAAAATAAAACCTGCCGCATGTTGGGGTGTAGGTGGTGTCCTGGAACGTGGAGTCCCGAGTTTCCTGTGTTTGCCGCTCAGATCCTCACCCAACTCTTCAGAAAGGTGTGAAGATTCCATCCCCCAGACATGCTAGTGAGGCTGGCTACATATGCAGCTGGCAGTGCCTTCCCCAGAGCCTTCCAGGGATGAGCCCTGTCTTCCTGGCTGGAGAAGAGACCTGAATGCATCCAGAGAGTACTCAAAACACCCACCATGTTTCTGTGGCTGCTCAAAAGGCCCGTGGGGAAGTGCAAGCATGGTCATGGTTCTCTCAACTTCCGGTGGGTGTCAGCGGGCAAGTGCTAGCCATAGGGGGGCAGAGGGGAAATGAAATAAAAAATAAATGAAAAAGGATGAAACGATAAAATAAAACTATTCAAGACCCAGGCCTCCCTGAAGATCTATAGGCAGCTAATGGTTTGCTGAGTGGACAGAGGCATTTTCCTCAGTACTGTAGCCACTGGCACATTGTCTGTGGTCCTATAATAACCCTGAACCTGTAACATGAGTGTGGAGCCAATCGTAAGGGGTTCGTTGGGACATACACACACACACACCATGAAAATAAAATCAGGGCTAGTTGGGAAGAAGAAAGGGCCAATGGGAGTGAGAACGGGCAACGGAAAGTGAATAGATCAAAATACATTATAAACATCTATAAAATGTCATAATAAAACCCAGTATCATGTATAATTAAGATATGCTAATGAAACACTTAGAACAAAACTTTAAAATAAAACCAAATAGCAAATAGCAAGAAGGGTGTTGCTAGCTGTTTGGGTAGGAAGTAAGCCACCTGGAGAGCCAGAATTTTCTTCCTGGCCCTGGTTCCAGTGGCTCTAAAGAAACCTCATTTGTAACTGTGACCCCAAGCCTGGGACACGGTTGTTCATGCAGATACAAACTTCATGAAAAGCAAAATTTTGGGACAAGGCCTAAACTGGTTATGTAGTACAGGAGGCTACTTAAAATTGTTATCTGTAAGCTACAAGGGAATTTGGTGTCATTCTTGCTTCCCAGTGTCCCCTTGTGTTGTCTAGAAGAAACGTGCCACAGCCCAGTGCCTCTGCCCCAGCGAACAGCAGTTCCAGCAGGGCACAAGTTAGCCAGAGGACACCCCATCGTCAGCCTCCAATATCTGAGTGTTATCTGAGAACTAACCTCAGTATTCTGGTCATCTACATGGTTTAATTTGGGGATGGGCAAGCTCCTACCATACCTCCTCCTCAGCATGTGGCAGCTTCAAAAACAACATGGAGGAGGGGGGAGGAGAAAGAGGAAGAGGAGGAAATGGAGCAGAAGGAGGAGGAGGAGGAGGACGAGGAGGACGAGGAGGAGGACGAGGAGGAGGACGAGGAGGAGGACGAGGAGGAGGATGGGCAAGGAGGGCAAGAAGGAGGAAGGACCTACCAGCTCCCCAGCATATAACCTATTAATAAGAAAAAAACATGCAGCATGAGAGGAAAGAACCTTGAGAAATTATTCTGTGGGATGGAACTGCTCCTCTGTCTGGCTCCTAAGCCTGGGGAGAGCAGGGAAAGTACAGCTTCTGATTCCAGCTATAATGAACCGGTAAATGATGCAGCTTCTGGCTGTATAATAAACGGCCACATTAATTCCCCAGCTCTGATTTTAAACCTCAACAGAGGCCCTGAAGTGACAGGATAGTTATCTCAGCGACAATTAATATTCTGAAACTGCTATTTAGAAATAGCCTTGTCGCTCACTCTGTTACCATCAGAATAAGTTTTGTTCCTTGGGCATCTTTATAAATTCTTATAAAAATTTATTAAATGTGATATATAAATGTGTGTGTATCATTTACTACATTATTGTGTGTGTGTGTGCAGAGAGAGAGAGAGAGAGAGAGAGAGAGAGAGAGAGAGAGAGCACTTCCTATTTACAAATAAGTGCCAGTTTCAATTTAATTTTCGATCTCCAACTTGAAAATCACATTGAAAGTAAAAAGGCATTTCTATTTTATTTTCTGGCTTGTGAAAAATGCCTTAGCTGTGATAAATATATGGGGTTTTTTTTACCTCTGTTTGGCATTTTGTCACATGGCAGACCCTTATCTGTTAATTTGCCCACAAGATTATCCCCCAAACCTAGCACTTTTTCCCCAACACAGTAAGAAATCTGCCTTCAAGTTTAATTTGAGAGTTGAAAGATAGCTGCCTGAGATGCAATTGAACTTACTTACACACAGTGAGGACTTACCACACTGTTGGCCAAGTTTACAGAGTCAGGATAAACAGGGTGCACAGGGCTCTTTGAATCTTATATAACTGATGTGGAAAGACCCTGACCAGTTCAAGGGGGCTGCGTCAGCAGCAGGTGGGTTGCAGCCACATGGTGTAGTTACTCCTTATGAACTGGGGGGGGGGGTGGGTTGGTGGTGGGTTCCATCACTTCCTGAATGTAGTTGCGTTATGTTAAGACTCACCTCTCAAAAGACATATTGTATCCCCAGGTGCAGATGTGCACCCTCGGGCGAGTGTTGGAGGTTAGCGCATTAGTTAGGCCGAATTTCCTGCTTCCAAACTGTTGTCAGGACTCTGTGTTAGAAGTCCCCTTGCCAGGCTTTGGATTTCCAGCCAGTTAATGATGGCTTTGGCTATCCATTACACTCCATCTAGCTACCTTTGTTGCTCTTCTCACAAGACTCATCCTCCATCAGTCACAGCCAAAGACAAGGTCTTTCACTAAGGCACTCATCAGGAGCCCGAGGGTATTGTCCAGGACAGAGTGTGTGCTGCAATGATCAGAGATCACTCAAAATCTCCTGGGCAGTCAGAAGGGCAGGGACAACAATGATCTCATTAGCCAATGTGACAAAACTAGGTTTAAAACTTAAAATCAACTCCAAGGTCTGTTGAAGTTATTGCTGCCAGGGTTTGGTTAAAATCTTGGAAGCTGGTGTACCTTCCAAGGAGCCGTGCACATTGCCAGGCTGGGATCTTCTGAGCTAGAGGCTCATTGCATTCTTCCACCCAACTGGATGGATGGAGCATGAGTTTTCTCTCTGGGTCAGCAAGTTTGGCACAGTGGTCATTCTGTCTTACAACCTCTGGATTTTGCACTTAATTAATTGACTCTGGCAGTTGACATTATGGCTTTTTTTCTTTTAGAAAAAAAAAGTCATTGAACTGTTTTGAAAGAAAAACAACTTCATTGATGAATGTAATCAAAATGCCAAAGCACAAATGTGACCACACAATCTTGCTCCAATGCCAGCCTACAGGAAAATGCTTTAGAATGCACAAGACAATACAACAAAATAGTGACTAGGAAACTCTCATTAGATACACACAGCATGCCCGGGCAGAGGGATGCACCTGGGTCCTATAAACCATGGAACTGCTTAACGTTAACATAACACATGAGACTGCTTGAAATTAATAAGCAAATCAAAGTAAAATCACCCAGCTTGTAAGATAAGCACAGACGTGAGCAGAGATAAGGCATGGCTTCCCTCCTGCAGAAATGCTGAACTAACCAGGTGCTAAGGCCTACTCTTTCTTTCCTTGATGCACGGTCAAATTACAGGAAAGGAAAATAGAAGTAGAATGTGATGCCATAGGCAACCAACTTCAGGTACCATCTGTATATATTCCTGGCACTATTAATTTGCAATTAACAAGGGCCTTATGGTTTATCCCCTGCAACTCCCTGTCTTAAAGTGTGAGGGAGGTACCTTAGCGGAAGGGAACGCGCAGGTGGGTGGCAAGCCTGCTCAGCAACAAATAATACTGAATCACTGGCATGTAAGCTGCTCTCTCCAGCTAATAAAAGGTCACGTGTTGGTGAGAGATAGAACTTTCCATTATGCTAAGACATGAAGCAACTCTTCAAAGTGTGGAAGAACGTCATAGAGGTAAACGATGCACAGTGCCACACAGGCCCTGCTGTACCAGACATAATCATCCCTAATGAAAGTCTAGGAGGGAATCCAGACTCCTCCCCTGAGCCACAACAGAAGGCACAGAAAAGACCTACATCCTCTGTGAGCACTAGAAAAGAATAAAATAATATAAATTTAGAGTAGGACTTATTTTGGTTAAATTTATTGTGTGTGTGTGTGTGTGTGTGTGTGTGTGTGTGTGTGTGTGTGTGTGTACTCTGTGTGTGCTGGTGCATGTGTACACATGTGTGTGCTAGAGCATGTGCACGCATGAGTGAAAGAAAGTGTAGAGCACCAAGGTTGGTGTGGTGTTCTCCTTAATCCACCTTAGTTTTGAGACAGGTTCCCTCAGTGAACATGGAGATCATCAGTTCAGCTAGGCTGGCCAGCCACTTCCTCAGGGCGGGACTTAAAAGTGCATGCCAGGCCAGGCAGCTTTTTATGTGGCTGCTGGAGATCTAAACACAGGTCCTCATGGTTTCTTGGCAAGCATTTTATCAACTAAGCCATCTTCAAGATCTTGGGATAGCTGATCTGTGGCTGAGAGGTGGAGAATGGATAGAAACTGATCTTTTTTCTTTCTTTTTTTCTTTTTCCTTAACATTTGCTCATAAATGTAGTAGCATCGCACGCCTGAGAGAGTTGCCTGAGTGTGATATAAAGCAAGACAATTCACAGTAGTCTAAAAAATCATATTCCACTGTGAAATTCAAGAAAACAGAGGCCCCGTCAATGTTGGCCCAGAGCTGAGGATGTAGCCTGGTGGTGAAATATGTGCCTAGCACCCATACTGAAGACAAATAAAATCATTTGTATCAGGGTCTGAAGAAGCTGGAAAGCCTCTTCCTCTGGGTGTAGAGGCAGCTCCGTGGTAACATGCTCCCTTAGCATGAGCAGAGCCCTGTATTCAGTCCTCCTCACTGTGTGGGTTTGGACGAGAATGGCCCCCACGGGCTCACATATTTACATGTTTAGTCCCCAGTTGGTGAACTGTTTGAGCAGGATTAGAAGGTATAGTCTTGTTGGAGGGAGTATGTCACTGGGGGCAGGGCAGGGTAGGCTCTGAGGTTTCAAAAGCCCATACCATGCCAAGTGCCTGTGGATCAGGATGAGGATGTAAGGCTCTCAGCCCCTACTCCAGCACCATGCCTGCATGTAGCCATACACCTTCCGTGAGGAGCTTAGACTAAGCCTCTGATTCTGTAGGAAAGCCCCCAATTAAATATTTTACTTTATAAAAGTTGCCTTGGTCGTGGTATCTCTTCACAGCAATAGAAATTCTAAATAAGACATTAATCAGAGAGAGAGAGAGAGAGAGAGAGAGAGAGAGAGAGAGAGAGAGAGAGAGAGAGACTATCAGAATCAGTTAAAAAAAAATATGCAGGGCCTTCTGTACCACCCGTCAATCTTGCTCTTTCCAAAAAGAGAGTTTCATGCTTGATGGAGACGGGGCAGAGTTCCCTGGAACATCCGACTTCCCACTCCTGGGCCAAGACTTGGAGACATGACTCGTCCCAAATAAACGAGGCCATATTCTGTGGGCAGCATGTCTCCACACCCCAGATGCCAGCCAACGTCTGCTTAACGACCTGAGACTCCGTGCACTGGCACACGTCGGAGAAAATTCTTCCAGTTCTGTGACAGCCGTGAGAAGGACGGGGAAGGCAATGGGGGTGCTGTGTATTTCACACTTGTGGGGACTCCACACAGTTTATGAGTTCCTGTGACTTACACACAGATCATTGATCAGGAAGTTCCCATTCCATTAAGGCGGATTTTACGTTTTACAAAAAGGGCAATAGAATTCCAGATGTGTTTATTTATCACCTATTCTCTATAAGAACATTCCAGAAATACAAATTGGGGGGAACTGATAGGTAGAAATGTAGAGTTATAAAGAAAGGAGATGAAAAATGTCAGTGAAATGATCCTTAAACAAGAGAGGCTAAATATTAGAGGACAAGGAAGGACAGGATTTAGGCGACGGACATGAGTTTTGAAAAAGGATTTAAAGCTAATTATTTTTCCAGTTCTAATTCTGTCACAGATGTTTTGTTTTGGTGGACAAGTACATGCAATAATTTGGCAGCAAAGGTGTAAAGCCCAGTGTGAAGCCCCATGGCTTTGGGACAGTCATTCTAACTGGACAGAAGCTTATTGAAATGTACAGTCTTGGAGCTGGCTAATTTCAATATGTAATGTTCTTTATTTGCAAGGTATATATATATATGTGTGTGTGTGTGTGTGTGTGTGTGTGTGTGTGTGTGTGTGTGTGTATTGAATTTAATAATAATTAAGAAAATGATTCTTTCAACCAAGCTCTCATTTTTGGTGATAATCTATTTTAGCAAACATTACACATAATCAGATATGAGATAAATAAAACTTAAGAACTTTCCACAGAATAGCAGAGAAAGAACTCCCTCGTTCTCACCAGAAAGAGTTGAAGGGCTTCATGGACAACATGATACAAATATGGCCTCTGCTACTTGCTATCTTTTAAAACTAGCTAGTGATTGGAAGCATATATCCTCAAATAAAATATTAGATGGCTCAGATGTTATGAATGATCAGAATTCCTCAACAAAGATGCACTGAAATCTCTGTCTCCAGAGCCTACGATTTGTCTTTATTTGGAAACAATGTCTCCAGAGGAGACAACCTGTGTCCTTATATCAGTCGGGCTCTGTAAAAGATCAGAACCCACAGAATGAATCTATATTAAATGGGGATTTATTAGATTGCTTACACAGCATGGCCTGGGCAGTCCAACAATGGCTGTCTTCATACTAGAAAGACCGAGAACCTAGTAGCTACTCAGTCCATGAGGCTGGATGCCTGAGCATGCCCAGCCTGATGCTGAAAGCCCTGGGATTTCGGGGGAGCTTCCAGTGTTCAGTTCATATTAGAAGGCAATGAGAAAAAGAAAAAGAGGAGGAGAGCCTTTCCCTCAGGCTCCCTTTTATCTGGGCTGCTACTTGAAGAGCCACCTATCCTCAAGACGGGTCCTCTTACTTCAAGTAACCTAGTCAATCAAATGCTTCCCAGGTATCCCCAGAAGCGTGTCTCTTCCAGATCCCATTAAGTTGACAGCCAAGATTATTGATCACAGTCCTCATGACAGGGAAATCTGAACACAGAGACAGAGCTGCACAGAGGGGACGTTGGTGAATGAGAGAGTAAATCCTCATGAGGATAAAGGCAGAGAATGAGGTGATGCTCCACAGCCAACAATCACCAGAGACAGCCGACAAACCATCAGAGGCCAGGGGACAAATGTGCAATGTGGTCCTCCCTGGGTTCTTTAGAAAGAACCTACTTCACCAGTCCTTGGCCTCTGACTTCCAAGCTCTAACCTATTGCATAAATGGTCCAATCTGTGGCCCTTTCTGTGACACCACTAGCCAACTAACACAAAAGGTTTGCATTTTGGAAGCCCGCCCATCTATGACTAAAGCCCAGACCAATGTGTTCCAAATTCATGCGAGGAAAGTCAAGGAGGACTTCCCAAGGTGTCTACATGCAAGAGAGGCCTTGCAACCTCTAGTACTGCCTTTTATAGTCCTAAGTTTCCCCTTTGGTTGTGGAGTCTAACTGTATATTTTGTTTATGCAGATTGTAACCAAATATTGTACTGAAAATCTGTCCCATTTCATCCATCTTTCCCCTTAGTTTCTTTAACAAATTGATTAACAATCCATTGGTGTCCTTGTCTCCTAATTTCATCCATTTCTTTCTGCCAATTGTTTTTAACTCTTTATTTTTGATCCCTTCTTCTGTTTTTGGTGTGTGTGTGTGTGTGTGAGTGTGTGTGTGTGTGTGTGTGTGTGTGTGTGTGTGTGTGTGTGTGTGTGTGTAGGAGCTGGTTCTTGTATACAGATACTGCACATAAGGCTGAAAGAAACCCCTTCCTCAGGAAGTAGTCTGGCACAAAGCTTGCCTGGTAAAGTCTTCAGTCTGGGCTCAAGTCCTGAGGTTTACCCTTTAAGCCATCCTTTCTGGGACTGCATATGAATATCTGTGTATACTTTCCAAAGTCTTATCTAGAAAATGAAGATAACAGCATCTACCTTCACGTCTATGGTAAACTTCAGTGAACAGGAAGATTTGCTTAAGCACAAGAAACCAAAGTCTATTGTCTATTCCTTTGCCCTTCAAGTACCAAGTTTTCCCAGACATACCCTTATGTCACCTTAAGCTTTCATATGTGTGACCTAGAGCATATAATGATTATGCTGTTAGTGGCCAAAATGTATAAGTGTTACCTTCCGGAAGACCTAAGAACACACAGCAGGGGTTTTCTCAATTTCTGAAAACTAAGAGTAATAATACCTACCCTGGAATAGTGCTGTAAGAACATACAGAAAGCACTCACGGTGGCTAACACAGGCTCTCTCTCTTCCCCCAAAAAAGAAAAAAGAAAACAAAAAACAAAAATACAGAAGAGGACATACAAGCCACTCAATGTAATCAAAACTTCTGCCATCTATCCCAGTCGCACAGGCTGCTCTGAATTCAATCTGAAGTCCACATATCTCCGCATTACCGTATTGTGAATATAAGGACCTCATCTCCTAGCTGGCCTCAGAGTGTTGAGAAACAACTGTGAATAGACCAAGCTGGCTCCTAAAAACTCTACCAAGGTAGTGGAGTCATTCCTTACTTCCAGTTACAAAACGTGAGCTCCATGTAGGACGCAAAAGGAGGATGCTTTGCCTTCCTCCCCACACCCAACATATACACTTGGGCCTCTGCCTCTACTGTTGACCTCTGGAAAACGGAGCTGACCAGGCAGGGCTGGAGGGAAGCACTCTTCTTTCTCTGATCAATGCTGATATAAATAATCTCCGCAAAGTGATTGCAAGGCCAAGAATATTAACCATCCCCTTGGAGAGGCTGCATTCGCAACATGCTTTGCGTTTGATGTAGATGAGACTAACTTGTGCTGTTTTTCACTGAGATACAGGGCCAAATCTTTACTTTAGAATACGTGCAATCTTCGAATTAGCTCTGAAAGACACAAGGGAAGTCTCAGATCCAGCAGCTCAGCAGGTACTAAGTGTCTGCTTTACGTTTAATTCTAAGGAGTCAAAATATGAAGTAGACACAACTTCAAGGCTGCCCTAAAGACAGCAATGTGTAAGGTTCCAGTCACCAAGGGAACCACTCAGCTGGGCACTTCTCTCCCATTTTCCTGCCTCTCTGAGAAGCATGTGTGGACACGACTCATGTCATGTCCAAGGACATCTTATCGTCCTTAGCAGTTGAGTCTGATGTGAAGCTGGACCTATGAGCGCCCAAGGAAGAAGTGACCAGTGAGGACAAAGTACCTCAGATAGCTTATGGGACAGCCAGAGGGGGCTGTAGAGAAAACAATTTACAGCTGGACCTCATCACATCAAAGAGATTCTTTGAATTATTATTGTTGTTGTTGTTGCTGCTGTTGTTGTTGTTGTTATTCAAAATGTTATTTTTAATCTGTGCATGTGCATGAAGGGGAAATAGTGAATGACTAAAGGTTTCTATGGAGGCCAAAAAGAGGGCACTGCATCCTCTGGAGCTGGAGTGAAAGGTGGGCATGAGCCACCTGGCATGTGTGCTGGGAATGGACCTCTGGGGCTCCTCAAGAGCAGTGTACATTCTTAACCTCTGAGCCATCTCAACGTGACTCTTAAAAGCTATGCCAACTGCTGCTTCCATCACCTGTCACTTTTCATTTCACCTTTGGGGCCAGGCTCTTGGACCATCCCTGCTGCCACCAACAGAGCCCGATGACTCAAAAAAAAAAAAGTCACATGTACCCAGAGGAAGGCTGGTGGGAAGGTACCCTTAGTTTGACTCAGGGTTCTGTCATACGCAGATCACCCCCGGAAATATTCAGGGCCAATTTGGTGGAGAAAGCTCACCAAGCCCACTGCCCTAGCTTCTGGGATCTGGCTGTGGTGTACCTGCACCCCAGCTTCCTCCTTCACCCTGTGAATGTCAGCAAGGGATTGTTTGGGGAAGAGGAAAAACCACTCTTCTCGACTCCTGTCAGAGCATTTGCATTTTTGGAAGAGTTTCTTTCTTTTTAAGACTCAGAGTGAGTGAGGAGCTTTTAGAAAAGCTAAAAATATCTGCTAAACAAGAAGGGAACACCCGCCAGCCCGCTGTTCCTTCTGAGCAAAAGGCTCGCCAGCCTGGGTGTGAAGTCTTCTGCTGGGCTTCAAGGACCTTGAGGGAGAGGTGTCATCTGCTCAATTGCTTAGAAACAAAGATCCAGGGAGGTGAAGTTGGAGGCAAAGATAAGAGAAAGCCAGGAGCAGCCGCCAAGTCACAGCCGCTTGAAGCCTAAAGCGGCCTGTGAAATTCACTGTATGTGTGCACGTTCCTCATGCTATAACCAAGAAAACCAAGACAAGAACAGAGACACTTGTCCGGAACCATGGCATGGAGACCTGCACTCAGTGGGGAGGAAGACCAGGCTACCCTGGCCTGTGTGCGTCTCACCATCACACTGGTGTGCCCACAGCCTTAGGAGAAGGAGGGAAAGAGGTAGCCATGCATCACCGTGTGACCTTTCTTGCTTGAGTTTGCCAGGTAGTCTCGATGGACCATAGAGACCTACAGTTAAGATCTGACTTCCAGAGATCATAGGACAGACACTTTGGAACACTTGAGGTCTTCCTCTGGCCTCAGCATGGGAACACATAGACATATGCAGCCTTGAGTGTGAGCATATATACACATACATGTGTATGCGCACACACACCTACTTTCACAGTCATATACACAGTCCCTAGCCCAACCATCATATCCGATTATCCTTCCAGCTCTAAGTATTCGCAGAGTCCCAAGGAGCCCACTGCATGTCCATGCAGCACTGCTGTAAGGTGACAGAGAAACATTTGGAAACGGTGTTTTGTGTCTGGAAAAAGAGCAGAAAGAGGACAAAGCAATTGAATTCATAAACAGCCCTTACTGACAGAGCTTATCACATTCCAGTTCCTCATGATGCCTTGGTTCATGACCCATTCACTCACCAAGTACACACACACACACACACACACACACACACAGACAGAGAGAGAGAGAGAGAGAGAGAGAGAGAGAGAGAGAGAGAGAGAGAGAGAGAGAGAGAGAGTGAGATCTTAATCCCTGTATCATTGGCTGCCACTGGTTTTCTAAGAAGCTTAACAGGGCATGCTCTGACTTCAGCAATGACCCACTAATAGCTTTACATTTCTCCCCAGTATTACAAGCTCCTATCTCCTAATGAAATCAAGAAATCAAGGAGACAGCAGGAGAGGAGCGAGCAACGGCGGCGGAACAGAGCAAGGACACCCTGGGACTCCGCTGAGCCACAAATAATCACCTGCAAGTAGCGATCAAACCTTAACTTCCGCTTAGGAAGCAAACTTCCTTCCCACTGTACTTGAAAAAGAGTAACACACCCATGTAGCCGTGATCTGGCTGACATGGAACGTGTTCTCCTTTGTGGGGAGGATTGTTCAAGTGCCTTTCAGTTGACTGTCAGTTTATAGTGGCTGATGCCCAGGTCCTTTGCAAAGGTGTTCATGTGATCAATGTTCTGAGAGAACAGTTCAGGGTTAGTTAATGCTCAGTTTGCCTTAGCCTTTGTAAGTGGCTTATTCTTTACAAATCTATCCCTCCAAGTTACGCTTTGATACTTACTTCCAGGTACGTGAGCATTTGTGTTTTCCCAACTTCCTTAGGCACAGGACACATCTGGTGGGTGCTGTTGGCCACCACCTTTTGTTTGAACTCCCTTGGTAGCTGCTCGATACTGTGAAAGGAAACAACAAAGGGCTTTCATATGGCCCTATCTACTTCCTCTGTCCAGTTCTCCTTTTACCCTCAGCTGTGTGCTGCGCTGTCCACGTCCATCAACATGAGACCTGGTTAACTGGCTCCTCGCTTCTCTACTGCCCTACACCAGGGTAATCCCTGTGTTGTCTCCTAGCCCTGGGCACCTGTCTCCCACATTCATCATCTCACCGTTCCCAGCAGCCATAGTTTCCCATTGGCTTCATCCTCTGCACTAACATCCACGTGAACTGTAGACCATGTAGACAGATTAGATGCCAACACTAGCATGCACTTAAGGACAAGTGCAAAATGTAGGATCCAATAGCTTATAGACAGTGTTTAAAAGCATAGTGAACAATAGTGAGTCTCTTTTGGCTAGAGAAGAAAATAGGGCCAAGGACCAAGTTTCAAGTGTTCCAAAACTGACAGGAAAAAGAAGATGAGGTAAGTGAAAAATAGCTGCCTGGATAGCAAACCATCAAAGATGTTGACACACTCATCCTCAGAGCTTGTCACTGTGTTATCTTATAGGGCAAAGGGGCTCTGCAGACTTGACTAAATTAAGGATCCTGAGATAGGGGTGGTGAAGTCTGTCTCACATTGGAGTCTGAGGCAAGAGGATCGCAGGTTCAAGTAATCTGTGGGTGGCAGAGTGAGTTCAAGGCCAGCTGGGCAACTTAGTTAAGAACTTGCCATAAAGCAAAAGCATAAGCCAATGGCTAGGGATACAGGCCGGTGGCGAGGTGCTTTCTGAGCATTGATGAAGCCCTGGATTCAATGCCCAGCACTACAAATGAAATAAGAAAAAAATAAAATTAAGGGTGTGGATATAGAGGTGTATTTGGGGCTGTGTATGGAGGGGTTAAAAATAATGGCACTACTCTGAAATCCCCGGAAGCGAGAGACAAGATAAATCCTTCCCTCCCAAGTTGTTTCTTCTGGTATTTTGGCCACAATGGCACAAAAGTAATATAGTCAGTGGAGCTGAAAATAATAACAAAGGTTTTTAAGAAGATGAAAGAGTCATAAACAGATAGTGACAACAAAGCAAGCAGAAGCATCAGTCAGCAAGGAGAGAAGATGTTGGGTCTCTATCAAAAACTTTGATATGAGGAGGGACAGCCCTACAGAGTCGGTGTGTACAGCACAGTACAGTACAATACAGTACAGTACAAGCTTTCCTGGGACCTTGTCAAAGCACCTTAAACTTATTTTTCAATTGAACGGTATTTTTAAAGACAGTATGAAACATGGTCATCAGCTGTATAAAATGTGTTACCATGTCTTACTCTTTTGGAGATTCCACTTAATTTAGATGTTGAACTATATTCAATTTCTCTCAGCCTGCATCGCTGGCCATATGTTTCTTGAGGGTGGGGTGCTGTTTTCACTGTTTCCCCCCCCCCCCCCACTTAATGAACTATTTCACAAGCTTGAAAATGAGATTGTTTTATTTACATTTAAGCAAAACATGTCACAAAACCTCTCTAACTCACTCCCGGGAGCTTTGCATCATTGATGATGGATGAAGAAGGGAGGAGGCGTGTTCCGCAACCTCATCTGATTTTGCCATCATAAATATTCAAATCATGTATATTTGTTCCATAAAACAGTTGTTTAAATGGCTTTAATTTATTTTCAATTTTATTGTCTCAATTGTATTGTGCAAATCAATTGTTGAAATAGTTCAGTAACAACATCTGATAAATGTTGCCCCCACCTCTTCTCTCTCTCTCTCTCTCTCTCTCTCTCTCTCTCTCTCTCTCTCTCTCTCTCCCCACCCCCCCAAACTCCTGGAGTTTCAATACCTTCCTATCTTAGTTTCTGCTGCTGTGATAAAACACTGACCAAGGCAACTTGGGGGAGAAAGGGTTTCATTTCTTACAATCTTCCCTGAAGGGAAGCCGTGGCAGGAACTCCAGGCAGGAACCTATAGGTAGGAACCTAGAGGCAGGAACTGAAGCAGAAGTCACAGAAAACTGTTGCCTTCTAGCCTGCTTCCCCTTGCTTTCTCAGCTTGCTTCCTTTACAACCCAGGATGCAGGGGTGGTACTGCCCACATTACCCTGGGCCCTCCCTCATCAGTAAAACATCTCCACAAATATGCCTACAGACCAATCTGATGGAGGCAATTCATCACTTGAGGGCGTCAGTTGAGATTCCCTGGGTGATTCTAGTCCATGACAAGTTGGCAAACACTGACCAACCCTGCATTCCGTGGTCTACCCTCACAATTTAAAGTGGTTGTCATCATGAAACCTGCTCCCTGCAGAGTCCATGCAAGTAGATGCTAAATCTCAAGACTATCAGTAATTGCAGGGCTGAAAACTTGCCTCTGGAAATTCTATGTTGTATGCAAGGCTGAGTACTTACAGTAAACACGAACCCAACTAATAATTTGGAGACTTGTTTTAATTTTTAAAATGATTTGTTTGTCTTTACTTTATGTACATTTGGTGTTCTGCCTGTTTGTGTGGGTATGTAAGGACATCAGATCCCCTGGAACTGGAGTCACGGACAGCTGTGAGCTGCAATGTGGCTGCTGGGAATTGAACCGAGGTCCCCTGGAAGAGCAGCCAGTGCTCTTAACCACCGAGCCATCTCTCCAACCTCCCTGTTTTAATTCTTGAAATGAGGACTTAACTGACCACAGTCTAAGAGGAAGCCAGAAGCAGTTGCCTGAAATCACTGTTGCATCAAGAATAACCTGTTATTTTCTTTCTTTCTTTCTTTCTTTCTTTCTTTTATTTTATTTTATCACATCTATTTACTGTGGGGCAGTGGGGCAGGGAGCACTTGAGTGTCAGAGTGCATATATGGAAATCAAAGGACAGCTTTCAGGAGTCAGTTCTCTCTTGGTAGCAAACACCTTTACCTACTGGCCCAAATTGTCATTTTCGTGGACATTATGGGTAGAATAAATAGAAGATCTCACGTCTGGTAATCTGGGGTCTCAGAGGACTACAGCTCAACATGGGGGTAACAGGCTTCATTCCCACACAACAGGAATAGGGGCTGCCTTGGTTCTAAGAAGGTGAGCCTGGAGGCAGGAGGCTCTGAGAATCTGTAATACTTCCTACTTAAATGAACACTAGCTAAAGCAAAATGTTTAATTTGACATTACTTGGGCTTACAGCAAAACACCCAAATTGCACTGGAGGGGCTGTGTTAATATCAAACAAAAATAGATCATAAAGCAAAAAGCCATTGGGAGTAAAGAAGGGAACAGCAGAATAAAAAAAATTGACTGGGGGTTTGTTTACCAAGCTTTAGCATTTTGTTGTTGGAGAGGGGTCATGGGTCATGGTTTATGCTTGTTTACGATTTCCTCCACCCAAAACATACACATTTCACAAACCTTCTGCATCCTGAAGGCCTGGACCTTCAAACTCTGAAGTCAGCATATGGTCCCTGGAAATGAATTCTGAGATGCAAAGCTGCATAGAAAGCTCTTGGGAAGTTCTCATCCATCTCCACAGGGATGAAGAAGGCCGACTCAAGCCAAGGAAGAAGATGGCCGTGTCCTCAGCCTTCCAAAGGAAACTCCAGAGTGGTGCAGACCATAGATCTGTTCCAAGCTAAGAAAGGACCAGGCCTTTGTATCCTTTTGTCAGCCAGGATCTAAACATGGTGCATCCTCTGGAAGGAGGTTTGTCCTCGTCTAAGACACTTCCTCGTCTCAGCTGAGGGAGCCAAGCCATCAGAAGCCCATTAGTCATCATGGTGTGATAGGTGTGGTGGCTCTGGAAATGGATCTGGGTAGAGCCTACAATATGCACCTGCTTCTTCTAACACATGTGCCCCAAGGGGAAACAGCTGCTTAGGCTCTTGCTCAGACTAGTTCCCAGAGAGCCCACACATGACTAGTAGAGTTAATGGCAGCCTGTCGGCTACCATTATCTCCAAGTTCCATCTGATACTCATCTAGCCCTCTTCCATAACTGATTCAGGATCCGTCTCCCGTGGGCTGAGAAGATGGTGCAGTTCGTGAGGCGCTTACTACATAAACAGGCAGATCTGAGTTTGACTCCCCAGAACCCATATGAAAAGGCTGGGCATTGATCCTGGTGAGTGGTTGTAATGTCGGTGCCAGGGAAGACCCAGGTAAAGCCCTGAGACTGGCTGGCCAGTCAGATTAGCATATTTACCAAGTTCTCAGCCAATGAGAGGTCCTGTCTCAAAATATAAGGTGGATAGTGCCAGTGATGAATCATACCAAGGGTTGCCTTGTAGTCTCCACACACGTATGTAGGCATCTCTGTTTGTCTGTGTGTGTGTGTGTGTGTGTGTGTGTGTGTGTGTGTGTGTGTGTGTGTGTGTGTGTACCCAATCACACACACAAAGATTCCCCTTCCTTCAGTTTACACCAGAACACTTACCTGGTGGTCCACACAATAACCTCTGACTCTTGGTTATTGGTCCCATGATATTTTTCTTCTGCTGTGACCAAACACATGAGAAAACGAAGGAAGAATGATGTGTGTAAGCTCATGGTATAAGAAAGGAAAAACAGATCCTTCATTATGATGGTGGGAGAAGTCATAGACTCAAGTGGCTACTGCATCTTCCTCTGGAGGCCTTCTCCTTGTGGAGACCTGAAACTCCACAGTCTGTCCTGACAGAGAGGACAAAGGCAGACACTGGGGGTGATGGTGACCAGGACTGGTCCAGTAGTCTCCCTTGGCTCCCTGGCCCATGTATTTTGCACAGCCATCACTGACATTGTGTATACACTGTGTCCTGCAGGATAAATGCTCATCCTCACAGGCAGCATTCCTGTCTCACTTTCTCTTCCATTGCTAAAATACCCAGATCAGAGCAGTTTAAGGGAGAAAGGGAGTTTGTCTTGGCTCACAGTGCCAGCTTATCATCCACCGTCACAGGGGACGGAAGACAACAGGAACTGGAAGCGACCAGTCACATCACATTCGCAGTCAGTGGAGAGCAAAGAGCAATGAATTAATACGAATAATAATGTGTATAATAATATGTATAATATGTATAATAATATGTATAAGTGGCTGCTTAGCTCCTCCTCCTTCTTATACAGCCCATAAATGGTGTCATCCCCTGCTAAGGGGGTCTTCTCTTATCAACTAGCATAAGACAATTCTTCACAGACATTCTTAGAGACTCTTCTCCCAGGGGATTCTAGACTGTGTCAGGTTGACTGTGTCCTAGCCTGTAACCTCAGCCACATTTAGAGGAAGCTCCCCACCCCCATACCCCATACCTCTCAATCAAGCCAGCAGCTTCCACTTCTGGGTGACGTCACATAGAAACTGTGGATCCCGTGGTCACACATCTGTTTCTGTACTCCCTTTGTGATGAAGTGAGTCTGTGGATCCCCTGGTCATGTGTCTGTTGCTGTACTCCCTTTGTGATGAAGGGAGTCCCTTGGCCTTTAGTGGTGCGAATGGAAGCCCATGGTGGTGGCTAGTCCTGTTGGGGATGTAGTCCTTGGAGGCAGGAAAAGGCCTACACAGGACAAGCTGATGACCACGGTCAAGATAGCCCTCTATCCCTTCCATGGCACAAAGGTCTATGCATTCAACATTCAGAAACAATAGTATGTAGATAAGGTATACTTTGATCTAAAGTATGTAGAGTGAAGCCACTAAAAATAACCAATGACCTCAGGTGCAGCCTTCCTCTCTGTCACTGTGACACTCAGACCTGTGCTAGGGCAGCCAATGACAGGCAAGATGGTGTCAGCTCCCAAAGTCATCCTGTTTTCTTGATGCTTACTGCCACTTCTACAGAGGTAACACTGAGTGGCACATGGGTCACTTCACATACTGCTCACTTCCAGGGGCCTTCCCCAAGACTGCTTTCTCTTCTACATTCTATATTGTTTTCTTCTCAGAACATTACACTGACAGTAAGACTTGCTACAAACACCGCATGTGGCTAACCTTAGCTCAAGGTATTTTGTTTCTCCTCCCAAAAGGATGGCCAGATGACCTCCTCATAGATGAGCCCCTGGGGGATTTCTCCGACCTGCTATCCTTCCAGAAATTCCTCCAAGGAGGTGCTGCCTGCAGTCCATTTCTACATGGACAAATGAATCGAGCCATTAGCCCCGTAGAAGACCATGGGGAGAGCGGATGAGGAAATGCCGGAACTAGAACGGGCGATAGGAGGGACAGGCCAAACCTCTTCGCAACTTCCTTGTTCTCTCTGGCTTTGCTTGTGTCCAGTCTTAGAGAACCTACTTCCCTTTTTTGACAGACCCGCCCAACCTTTCAAATTAATGATTCTGACAGAACCCAGCCCAGATATGTGCTATTTACTATCCCAAAGAGGCATGCTACATCACTACCACAACCAAAGAGCATGCAAGGGGCCACTGGCCACGTGGTACGTCCACTTCTCTGGCACTGATGTCTTGGCCTTTCTCCAGAAAGCAAATGTTATCTAGAGCTTCTCTGGGCCTGGCAACAGCTCCCTTTGGTGCTTGGCATGTTTAATATTGGATGACAATTTGATGGGAGCTAGAATCACCTGAGAGACAAACCTCTGCATTACGTCTATAAAAAAGTTTTTAAATTAAGTCAGGTGGGGAGACTCACCCTAGAGGGGTCCAGCTGTTCCAGAGGCTGATGTGTCTGATGTGCCAGGAAGGAAAAAGTGAGCTGGGCACCCACATGCATCTCACTCTGCTTCCTGACTGTGGAGGCAATGTGACCCACTGTCTCCTTTGCAACTGTGATGACTTCCCTGCCACAGCAGACCTTCAGTTCAAACTGTGACATAAAATAAGCATCCCTCCTCGAAGTCATTTTTCAGTGTGTTGTCACAATGATGAGAATAGTAACTAATACAGTGTCCTTCCCTTCGGGATCCGCTATATCACAGCACATCATTCAGACAAGTATTCGGCATCCAAATGGTACCACTGGTGGACCAGCACAAACAGCAGGATCCCTGTGCCAGTGTTGGGAGTGATGCTTTGTCCTGGTCAGCCTCAGGTTTCTTTGTGACTGAAACCTTCACGAGTGTACAACACCTTGGACTTTTCTCAGGCATTATCCCCCAGCGTATACGATCACGCTTCTTGCCGCTGCTTGCTCATCTGCTCCAGCTGCACAATTACACTCATGTTCTAGACAGCTCTATGATATACACTGGGATGTTCAGACAGTCCCCGTGACTTCAGACAGAGAAACACCTGAATCCACAGAGCATAACAGTCTATCGTAATCCCATACTCCTCAGAGACAACGAAAGTTGCATCCTCTAAGAGCTAAAGGCACATCGTTTAGAAATGTGATCTCTCCCAGTCGAAAGCAAGTTGTTGGGGGTGGGGGGGTTGTTTATTGCATAGATTCTATGACAAACAGTAGATACCATTTTCTTTTTAATTAAGAAAGAGAATTTACACGAACCTGGAAGGAGGCCAGAGAATTACTGTTTGCCCCCAGATCAATTCAAAAGACTTTAACCACCTCCCGGACCCCCCTTTTTTCAGAGACCTTCAATATCATCATTGTCTTCGCTACCTTTGTTTTGACAAGAGACCTGATAAGACGCAGCCTCAAGGAGGAAGGGTTTATTTGGGCTTCCAGTCTATTGCAACCAGCAAAGCATGGCACCAGGAGTGACAGGCTGCTAGTCACATTGTAGTCACAACCAGGAAGCAGACATTGAAGAGGACATAGAATGGGGCTATGGAAGCTCAAGGCCCGCCCCCCAGGAATCCTTCTTCCAGCAAACCTCTATCTCCTAAAAGTTCTACAGTCTCCCCCGAATGGCGCCACCACCCGGAGATGGAGTGTTAAAGCACACGAGCCTGAGGGGGGCACATTTCATATTTAGATCACCACAGCCATGGACCTGCCAGCTGCTCTTTCCCCATGGGCCAGCCGTGATACTCTCACACCAGCAGTGAGTGTACGTTCTGTCCCCGTCATCTTCTTCCCGCCACCTTTCCATTTGCAGTGAACCACCAAAACCTCTTTCAGTGTTTCTACCCCCGGTTCAGAGTCTGTGTGGAAAGCGGCAATATGCAGAGGGTTCCTCAGGACCACCTGGGAGACTTGCCTCTAAGGAAACAGGAAACAGCAGGGTGTGATAGAAGTCGAGGGACACCTGTCAACCTTCCAGTGTTGTCTAGGGTGAAGACACCCAAGCCTGGTGAAGAGCTGAAGCTGGCTGCTTTAGCCAGACCCTAAGCCAGGAGGGGCAGGGCCAGCCTGGGACTGCACCAGAGGGTGCTAGGCAAAATGCATGAGGAGCTGTCCCTCCCAGCAGCGAGCAGGAGCCAGGGATTTAGACTCTAAAAGGAGAGCTGGGTAAACTACCCTGAGTACCCACTGCAGCCAAAAGAGGGCAGCTCTTTCCTCCTGCTGTCCTACAGAGACTGCACCATTTAAGGGCCGTGGGAGGAGCATCAAGGGTTTCAGAATGGCCAGGTGAGAGGGAAAAAAAAACTCCTAGGCTCAGTTTCCACTGAAAGCCATACCCTCCCTGAGCTCCTGAGATCTCTGTTTGGTTCCCAAACCCTGTGCCACGCCCCCCTGCCCCGCCCCTCCACATCTCAAGGGCTGTGCTGGAATCTCACAGGTCCCTATACTTAGTGCCTAGCCCGGTAGCACCCAGTGAGTACTGCACAAATAAATAAAAGCATTGGGCCAATCATTCATTATCATCACTACACTACCTTCCCTGAAGCCCGTTGTCCACACCAGGCAGAGAGCAAAACCCTCAAGGAAAACCTGCCCTTGGTAAGCGGAGAACCCTCTCATGCTTGAACTAACCCCCAAATCGGCACAGTCCCAGTGAGCCAGCACCCAAGGGACCCACCCAAAGGTTGCTACATCTAACCTATCCAGAAACCAGCTGGAACCCTGCTTCTGTGGCAAGCGACAGGAAACAAAGAAGACACACAGGCCTGTTGAGGTTGACAGGGAGGGCCCGGTTGAGTCCAGACCTCAGGTTTCTGTTCCTCCCAGCACTCAGCTCCCCTGTGAGTCAGGAATCACAACAAATGAGGCAGATTATCCACAGGGCTGCCTTGCAGGGAAGCCAGGACTACCTCTGTGACCCCCTTTCTCTCCTGGGACCACAGTAGTGAATGGATCATTTCCTTCTTGCCAAGCTACTCGGGGAAAGGGGGTAGGGGGGCAGGAAGGGTATTCCAATGAAAGGCCAGGGCCAGGGCCAGGGCAAGGCAAGGTAGGCAATGTGGTGAACCATCTGATCAGGTTACTGTGGGTAAAGCAAAATACAAATTGTAGGGCTGGAGAGATGGCTCAGCCACTGGCTGCTCTTCCAAAGGTCCTGAGTTCAATTCCCAGCAACCACTTGGTGGCTCACAACCATCTGTAATAGGATTTGATACCCTCTTCTGTCATGAAGGCATACGTGTGAATAGAGTATAAATAAATAAATAATTTTTTAAAAAATATATACAAATTATAGCTTGGTTTGTGTTGTCACATCCAAAAGGAAGCTGACCTCTTCAGGAGCCTTGTCAGGAGGTAGCTCCAGGCCATGTTAAGGCTGTTTGTGTCTCCATGTCCACCTGACTATGTCCACCTCTATGAATAAAAGGATGATGAAAGGCAGTGAGGGTTCCAAACTCTTCAGAACAGAGCTCAAATTAAATAAAGTGTGCACAAAAAAAGACAGGAAGAGGAGAAAGAAGCACAGAGTATTGGTTTATTTAGAAAGTAAATGTAAATTATTATAAAATTATTGGGTTGTTTAAAAAGCAATTTATAGGTTGCTATCAAAAGCATGCAGCCTAAGGGACTTTACACCCTACTAACAGGATAGACGAGGTCAAATAAGAAAAAAATATTGATCAAGAACTTGTGAGGCAGAGTCTTGTCCTAGAAGGCACAGACACACAGACACAGACAGACAGACAGACAGACAGACAGACACACACACACACACACACACACACACACACACACACACACACAGCTCAGAGCCCAAGCCACTGTGGCAAGGCATTCTTGGAAGGCAAAGCTCATGTTCCATGAAACAAGGAAACTCAGGGAGGTTAGGGTGTGGATTGTGAAAAAAAAAAAAATTACAGACAAGGGCAATGGGTTTTGTGTGTCAAAATCTTTACAAACCCTCATTTTGGAGCTCTGACTTGCTTATTTACTAATCATGCTATTTAGATACGTTTCCTCAAAGTCTGTGATCTGTATCTGCAGTGTCACTGAGAGCAAAAGCTTCCTGCCTCTCAGTGAGTTGGAGAAGGCGGAAGAGGTCACCCTCACACCCCCTGCCCTGTTTCAATTGCTCAGTCAGATGCTCCAAATCGCAGTGTCTAATGGAGCTTGTGACTAGCCACGCCCTCCAACACTCCTCCTTCAATGTCACCAGGCAGCCCAACATTCCTAAACCACAAAGCACAAGGGACCCACCCTGCCTGGAGGCCAGGACCTGGGGTTCTGGCCTCTGGCCTGCCACAGAGTCACATTGTGAAGACTTTAAATGTCACTTGGGGGAGGGAGATGGAGCTGAATAGCACTGTTGTATCTCCTGATCCAGCGGCCCCTGCTCTGCGGTCCTCCAGGTAGAAGATAGCTCTGCTGCTTCTCTGCTTTCCCCCAGGCTTATTCTTCACAGCTGAGAGTGCGGTTCAGCCAACACCCACTGATTCATGGGACCTGTCCACCTTCAACACTCTAGGAATCTAAGCCCTCAGGTGAAAATGTACCAGGAGGCCTTTTCCTCTCTGTTCCCCTACCTTGGGCTTCTGTTGTTTCTGTTTTGGAGTCATCAACCAGAATGCCCACTCACACAAAGGGCCCCCAAGTGTGGACGTTCCTATGGCCAAGAGAAACTGCACTGGGGATTCCCATGGGCCAGGGTTTAATGATGTGAAGGGCATTTTCTGGACAATCCTAGAGGAGAAAACGAAAGCTTCAGAGTAAATGATACCAAAACAAAAACAAAAAACCAACAACAACAACAACAACAAAAAAAACCAGCATCCAGTCAAAGCCATTATGTGCCCCCGAGCTCCATCTGGAGTGAGGTGGGGAACAATGGAGGGCGCCACTGTGCACACGGTTATGAAGAGTCAAATTTTTGCAACAGGCTCGCCATGTATTTTGCTATCTCATTTTGTTGACCAGTGGGAAATGATTGCACCGCCTCTTGCCTCAGTTTCTTCATCTGTGAAAAGAAGAAGCATCTCAGGTCTGTGTCAGTTTTGAAATACTGAGAAATTTTCAATGACAGCTCTTTCATCCCTGATGGGGGGCTGGGTTCAGTTTGAGTTAGCCCAGTCACGTCTGCAGAATTATGTAGAACAGTCATGAACATGGATGTATGTGTGCCCTGTGTGTGAACGGGGATTAAGAGATTGCCTTGGAGCCTGTCTTGGATAAAAGCTGGGCCCGAACTTCTCAGCCCCAGAAAATTCTAAAGATGAGGTCTCTGGAAGAGAAGGAAAAAGTGGGGAGCAGCGGCTTGGGGTGCAATGGAAATGGGAAACTCCTTATGGGAATAAATATGATCATTTTGGAGGCTGGAGAGATGGCTTAGTGGTTAAGAGCACTGCCTGCTCTTCCAAAGGTCCAGCATCTACATGGTATATAGGGTATATCTATAATGTGATATGATGCCCTCTTCTGGCCTGCAGGTGTACATGCAGACAGAGCACTGTATACATAATATTAAATAAATCTTTAAAACAAGCAAACAAACAAACAAATAAACAAATGAATATGATCATTTTGAACTTGTAAAGACTGGACTGAAAGGCCAGCATGGTGGTGCACACCTATAATCCCAGCATTTGGGAGGGCAGAGGCAGGTCGATCTCTGTGAGTTCAAGGCCAGCCTGGGCTACAAAGTGAGAGTCCAGGACAGGCAAGGCTACATAGAGAAACCCTTTCTTGAAAAAAAAACAACAACAACAACAACAACAAAATATTGGACAGAAATTCTATCTCATCCTCAGAAACAAAGACAAGATGTTCAAGAAGACACCCGCATGGCTGTGATCAGCTCAGGGCTCTGCCAAGGAGGCCAGACAGAAACACAGAGAGAGGCAGGTTCTGAAGGACCAGGTACCATGAGAATGGCCAGACCAGTGGGTAATGAGTTCAGCCTTTCCTCCAGATGTTCCATGTATGTTTCCAAACAGGAAGAAAGCTGGCTGAAGACCAAATCCAATTTTTATATTCCTTAAAGGAGTGCCAAGCAAACTCCAGTTTCATCAGCCCGTGTCAAGAGCCACCGAGGCAGCGGGTCACAGCTGGATAGCTCTCTGTTCAATGCCATTTACTGAAGTCACAAGCAAATGAACCTGGACTCAGAGCGCTCAGTGACTCATGTCAGAGTGTAAATTGAAAATCTACACTTGCCCTACACGTAATCTAACTCCAGAAGAGTCCATAGGGCAAAATGCTCTTTGTTGAATGCTGTTTGGGTACACTAAGAGAAAAATTACAAAATGTAGGTGGGTCGCTGGACACATCTGTTAGCATACTTTTATCTATTTTATTGAGGTTCCTTTTTGTTTTGTTTTGTTTTGTTTTTTGTTTTTCAAGACAGGGTTTCTCTGTGTAGCCTTGGCCATCCTGAACTCACTTTGTAGACCAGGCTGGCCTCAAACTCACAGCGATTTGCCTGCCTCTGCCTCCTGAGTGCCGGGATTAAAGGCGTGTGCCACCACGCCCAGCTTATTGAGGTTCCTTATACCTCTGCCTCCCTTCATCCCAATCTCTTCCAACATCCTAACAGTAGGCCTGACAGAAATAGTTATCTTTTGGTTAATTCCTGCTGTTTAGGGTCATTGAGTTCCTTGGAGCAAGTCCAAGCATGATATTTCTAACTTTTTTTTTCTCATCAAACCACAATAGCAACCAGGAGCAGCAGGGAGAGCAGCAACCACTTTCTTCCTTCGAGTGCCCCATCTCTCTCTGGGCTCTGGTATTTATTCCCTCTCTGAGTCCCCAAAACTAAACTATCTGCTGCTGGCAAAGATCTTGCCCCTCTCAGAGCCCACACAAGACAAATAGTCTGCTGCTGTAGACAATCTGCAACAGTACCATATTCCACACCTGGGATTAAAATAAAAACATGCTTACATTAACATAGTGGAGTTTTTAAAGAAACCAAAACTCTCACTACACACCTACTCACAACTTAAACACCACCCACTATAAGAAAATGGAATTGAAAAAAGGGAGAGCAACTAAAAACTTCCTTAGACACATGATTTTTAAAGTTATAGATAGGTCAGGAATGATCTACACACTAGTCACCCATCTCTCAGAATGTGGCTTGTATATTACTTTCTGAGGCTCAGTGTGGTGCTGCCAACCATCTTTACATACCTGTACCTATGTATCTCTCAGTGTAACCATCAAGCCATGAGCACCAAATATCAGTTTAATATGGACCTTCTCCATCCAGATGTCAGAGTGCTTGCTTACCCAGGCTCTTCAGGCCCTATTGGAATAGCCCCCACAATACCAAGGGTGTGGGCACCCCCTGGCCAATGAGGGCTGTTGCAAGGTTTCAATCAGTAAAGGATCAGATTCCCCTCGGGAAAAGGGCAGGGAAGCCCACAGAACATGCTAAGGAGAACAGGAATGTTCCCTAAGGTGAGGATTAGATAAAGGCAGACCGGCTAGCATAGCTGAGGTCCCACACATAAGTCATACAGAAAGGACAGAGACAGAACAGCTATACCAATGGACTACATACAGAAGAAAAATCTCCCCAGCAGCAGCCTGCTGGATGGGGAGACCCACACACATCTATGAAGCTCCAAGATGAAGCCCCAGGGACATCTTCACTGAGCTACCTTGTCTTTGAGGTGTCAAGTCAGGCTTATGACAGCCCAATGGAAAGAAGTCTAACTTGGCTCCGAAGACCGCCTGAAGCCCCTCCAGCGAGCTCAGAAGCTCCCACTGTTATCTCTGAGACTCCGAGCAAACTAAGGTCTCTGTGCTTCGGCTCCCAGGAGGAAACTGGAATAATGGTAGCACTTCCCCAGCAGAATGTCACTTGGGGGGTTAGATTAGTTAAGACACACAAAAGGCACCAAGTAGTCTCTGGCATTCAGTCAGTACTATGGGTACCATACTCATTATTTATATGCTAACATAGGTCACAGGGTAAGGTCACACACCGGTTCATTAAGCAAATGGCAGAGCAGCATAGCTATCTAGTTAGTGATAGTCAGGTGGACAAAGGCAGGGCACGCTTCTCTGTGTAAACCTGGTGGCAGCCAACATGTGGTAGTGGCAGGTACACATACAGGCATGTGTGCACCCACACTGGGTATTTATGCCGAACTGGGTGACAATCATAACTTAACATCTCTGGACATCTACTTCCTCCTGAAAAATACCAGAAAGGGCCTGGAGAAGGACAAGTCTCTGTTTAAAGACCCCTGTTGAGCTGGGCCCAGATACTTCCTGGGGTCTCAGAACATCCTTGAGAGTTGGTCGGTCAGGCTGTGTGGCTCATCTGTTCAGCTGAGGTAATGATCGGAAGTCATTGGCCCACACTTCCTGGGTATAGCAGAGTTAGTGCTTGAGCTTAGGTCTCTCGGCCCTTTGGAGATAGAAGACTCAGCCCAGCAAGCCTGGGTGAGTGATCTTGAAGGGGGTGAGGGTTAGTAAATTATATAACTAGACAAGAGAGGCACAGAGTCTTTCCACCCCTCTCATGGCAGTATGTTGGGCACTTGGCCTCTGTGACGGACAGTAGACAGAGTGGTGTGGGGTGGAGTTTTTTTGATGATGCACAGCCTTGTCTAGTGTGGAGGGGGTGTGTAGGTGGGAGGAGGTAGCACTCTGGTAGCTTTGTGCAATAATTTCCCAAGGCTAACAGGATGATTTTCTCTTCAAACAAATCTGATGCCCTGTGGCCCTCGGAGCAGATCAATTATAAAGACAACTTTGCCAAGATGGCCAGGTACATGACTCCCCTGTCCAAATTGACCTTTGGAAGCCTTTGATGTGCTGTTCACCCCACCCCACCCCACCCCCGGGCACATTTTTCTTGGTTCAGTTATCAAGTCCATTTTTGAAGCAATATCTTTCAAAAGCCATTTCTATGAAAAGCAGCCATTTCAAAGAATATTTTCAGTCAACATTTAAGCCAACAGCTGTAGGGACATTCATTGAAGTATCTTATCATTTCAGCCTCTGGTTTGCCCCTGGTAGCTAGAAGGCATCCAGAGATATGATCTCCAAGTCCTACTCAGGCGGAGAGGGACGGCATTGTAGGTCAGTGTGTGAGAGCACGGCCATTTTCATTTGCCTATTCTTTTGTTCCCTCATTACACAAAGACACACAGAGCCACAGCTCCATGCTGTACTCCCTTCTAAAGAGGAATGAGATGGTTTCTGCCCTGGAGAGGCTTGCGAGATATAAGGAAAAGCGACATGGTTAACACGCTCAAGGCAAACATGTTCTGAAGAAGATGTTCAGAAAATATCTGGAGGCACCAAAGGAGAGATGAGCCATCAATAGAGCTGGAGGAGGATTCTGAGATGAAGACCTGAAGGCTCAATGGGTCTCTTCTATGTCACTTATCTCTAGAAGGTGGCAGCCAGAGGTGTGGCAAAAAGAAAAACGCCATCATGATGCCCTTAGTGTTACAGCCCCCACTTAATACAGAAACTTTCAAACTCTCCATAAACACCGAAGTCTCATGGCTGAGGGGAGACAGCTAGTAGCCTCCTGCACACAGCATGCCACCTACAAACACCAGGGACATAATAATCCTGGGACAACAGATAAGAGTAAATCAGTAATTGGCAAGTAACAGGTTTGATTGCTGCATTTGCTCTTTCTAGAATCCAAACTCCTTGCAAGTTTTAGATCACCTTTGAAACTATGGCTATGTTTAATAACCAGTCCCTCAGAGGGTCTGGCAGCAGCCAGCTTCCTTTCTGTGACTGCATCACTGGCTGTCATGGTGCCATTTAAAAATGCCACCCACCCCTCACTGAAATCAGGCCTCCTTCTGCCCAGGCTCTCTGCTGTGACAGTGAAGGCCTCTGCCTCCACTCTGCCTTCTTTGCAATCCTTTCTCCACAGCACTGTCCCAGATCCCCACCCCCCCACCCCACCCCCCACCCCCCGTGAAACACATGCCTGGGCATGGGAGTTACCCTGAGCAAATCCTTATCGGATCCTTCCATTTTCAGGCCCTCTGGGCTATGCACGGACCCTCTGTCTCTCCAGCTAAGTCCTTGCCACCCGTCTTCCTACACCCAGCTTCCTAGGGCTCTCTAAGACTCCTTTGGCCCATGTGCCTCCTGTTCTTTTCCAGCTCCACCATCCTTCATATGCACTCAGACTTGGCTTCCTTGGGGAGATTTTTCCCAATCCCCTGGAAAAGAGACTCTCTCTTTTGTGCCTCCATCAGATCCTAGGCATGAGGCCTGGAAGTTTCCACAACAGGATTACAGTTACCTGGTCTGGCCATTTCACACTGAGCATGAGACACGATTCACTCAGACTGCCTGAGCGTGGCCCTGGCTGTCACCCGCTAGCTGTGTGTCCTGGAACCACCTGTGCCTCTGTTTCTCTGGAAAATGAAGGAAAGGAAAGACTGGCAGAATTAATCTGCATATTGCTATGTGAGCGCTGAACAACTTCACGGGCAATGAGTGTGCAGACAAGTCTAATTGAGTTGATACGAGTTCAGACCCTGTGCTTGCTCTTACATGGGCAGGGCTGTCTGTGTCTGTGTCCTGGGCATGCAATAGGGGCCCAGCATCCATTCTGGAATAAGACACCCAAAGGCTTACTGGATTTGTGAAAGGCAAAGTTGCTAGGCCTTGCCTGCTGATGGCACACTGATAAGGGGACTGCTTAGGGAAGGCCCTTGCTGTCAGAGCCTAGGACTCAAGGTGATGATGGGAGCAGATGCTGCTAGGGCAGCAGCAGGAAGCCTCCCACGGGGTCCGTAGGCAGGATCTAGCTTTCTGCAACACACATCTCCATCCCATCGCCCTGTATTAGTCAGCTCAGGATGCTGTAACGGAACCACCACCTGCTCGACAGCTTAAGTCACCAGGACTTCTTTCTCGTGACTTTCAAAGTAGAAAGCTGGCGGCGAATGGAGTCAGTTTCCAGTGACACCACTCATACTGGCTTATAGAGGGGTCACCTGATTCCTGGGTCCTCAAACAGCCTTGCTTTGGTAAGTGGGGACAGAGAGAGAACCCTACCTCTTCTGAGGACCCATACCCTTTTGATTAAAGCTCCGCCCCAAGGGCCTCATTTAACCTTAATTACTTCCTCCAATACAGCCTACTAGGAGGATTAGGGCTTCACCATAGGAACCATAGGAACTGGGGTTCCAGGGGGGACACAAGTACTCAGCCTGTGGTATCCCCTCCTTCTAGGCACTCTGGCTCTTCACACAGAAAGAACAGCCCTGCCCTTGCCTCGGCTGGCTGGTGTGGAGGCGAGAGCAGGAGGGAAAGCAGTTCCCCAGCATGCCAGGTCAGCCATCTGCTCCCAGCCTGGCTGCTAATGGCTACCTTGGTGTGTCCACCATGCCTGCCACCTGAGAATTTGCTTCTAAACAGGGGACCTTATTAGCTGCTAACTGCTGAGCAGAGAAAGTGCGAGGAAGCCTTTCAGGAGCTGGCCTTTCCGTTCAAGACTCCTCTCTGGGACTTGTCTGGGCCACTGCACGCTCTGAATTTTCAATCTAGCTCCATCTCTGTCAAGTAATTATTTACAAATTAGGTTCCCGGGGAATACACGCACAGAAGATGCAAGCATTACATATGTAAATAATAACAAACGGCTTTCCAGTAAACAGCAAACGCTTCCTCAAATGCCCACTGGCATTAGGGAACTGGGAGACCTGCCGCAGTACCACCTCTCCAGCGGCGGGCATGAAACTGTTTCCAGGTCACTCTTCCTCCCAGGGCAGGGTTGGGGACTGGGGAGAAGAGGTCAGGGGCAGGGGAGCTTATGCTATGAAAATGGCTATCAGATGCTCACTAGACACAGAGGCTTTTGAATCACAGTGGTTTCCAAATCATTTTCTCAAATCAAAATGCTTGCATGCCCAGTGAAAGCGGGGTTTCCCAGTTGTTTCATTGAAGCTACATCAACTGCTTGACTCAGAGCAGCTACTCTTTTCTATAGGGATGGCTTCACCTTTGGACATCACCAGCAAGATGTCACCAAACGGCCACCTTCCTGGGATGTACTTTGGTATTATCGGAACCCAGCTGAATGATGACACTTGCCAGCCTCTCTTCCTAGAGGCCTGTCCCGTGGACCAGTAGCCAGAGAAGTACAAGATGGCTGGCATACAGATCACATGGGAAGCAAAGGGGCCTCCAGAAAGATGAGCAATACAAGCACAGGGGAGGAAAGGTAAGCACTCTTTCTTCTTCCCCTTTCTTGCTGTCTGAATATGGTGTGATATCAGAACACCCACACATAGTTTAACCAGGAGCTATCCTGATTCAGGCTAGGATGCTGGGCCTGTACCGCCAGAGGAGGGTGTGGCGACTCTGGAGTGGTCCACCCAGACCACTGTGAGCACATCAGCAGCAAACACACCTCTTTCCCAGTCCTCCTGGGCTTGTCCACCACACTCTACGGCCCACATGGACTTTGGGTCCAGACTTTATTTAGGGACAGCTAGTCTTCTCTTTCATTTGCTTACTAATTATTTGTAACAAAAGCTTCCAAGAGGTAACTCTGTCCTGCAGCATTCCAAATATAGTTTATATTGTAACCTCAGCCTTGATGCTGTTAAATTCCAAGAGGTCATATCCTGGGCAGGGCTTGGCCGGCTGGAATTTATGAGTGTCAAAGTCAGAAGTCAGGGGTGTGGGTCTGGCCTTTCTTTCCTTGGGAAGGCTGGAATATTCTGACGAAATGTCACTACAAGCATATACAAGCATGTATGCATATATGTATATATGTGTGCTCATGTATACAAGCATATGCACATGTATAAGTGTGGATTCATCTGTGTATGTGCGTGCTGTGTGGGTGTATGCATATATTCATATGTGAGCATCTGTGCCTTGTGTGTACATGTATTCATGCAAGCATGTGTAAACCTGCATCCATGAACTTTTCTGGATGCCAGGATGTTGAAGAAGACTAGACAGAGCAGAGGCCATGTGTGAGGCTCTGTAGATAAGTGAAACCAAATTATCACTTCCTACCCAAAGCCTACAACTCTTAACATTTACATCTCAACACTAACTTGTCTGCATTTAAGGGCTGTTAAAAACTCTCACTACCAAAGCAGAAAAATAAAATAAAATAGTATAATGGTTCAACTCCATATAATTTTATTATTTCGAGTAAAAGCAGAATAAATTTTAAGTATATAACTAAATGTGATTGAGTTTTTATGTGTATGTAAGATGCGGCACATAATTAGACCCCCTAATCCCTGAACTTAACTTTCTGCCATGGCTCCAGTTTCAGTGTGAGATGGAAGACACTAGTGTCACAACATGACGAGCATCCTCCAGGGGGGAAGGAAACCACTCTCTGTGCTGCTCTGACGTTTCTTATATACTCATCTCACATACTCATAGGTGATAGTCCTGTTACTTGGAATGAAATGAAAACCAGTGTTCTGTGCCTAGAAAGCCCAGTGACATGTGTATACAGCACAAACCTGGCAGTCAGAGACCACACGTCCTTTTCACTTGAACTTCGCTTTTTCAGGAGCATGTTAGTGGCCTCTGCCTGGGAGTCTGGGACCTGGATTCTTTTGTCCAAAAAGAAAAAAAAATGACAATAATTAAACCAGGCAGCTGCTGCCCCTAGCAATATGACAATCTCTCTGCTCCCTGGAATTTTCTGGAATGGCCCTGCCTGTGCTCCCTCCCCGTGTCGCAGCGATCTGGGCGAGTTCCCGTCTATTAGCTGAATTACTCAGATGTTTCCCCACAATGGCACAGCAGTCACATAACTGGCTTCTAAATCATCAGTGAATTACATTATTGACAGTCTGAGCAGATTAATTAAGAAATCTGTCGCAATGACACAACGAGAGCTGGCTCCTTTTCAAGGCAGATCCACGCTGTCTTCAAGACAGGCACACCTGATGAGATTCCAGAAGAGAGCAGAGGAAGACTGGCCACAGCACCGTGGCTACCTGGGGACAGTCCCTCCTGGGTTTGGCAAGGAAGGCTGGGACAGAAAGTGCAGAGTGCCTGCTGCCTGGCTGGGTGGAGTGCAGAGGAAGGGATGCACATGGGACTCTTCACACAAGTGCATCCCTTTCATCATGCTGCATTGTGGACATGTGGCGGTGACATCCTAAGATGGTCTAAACCCTGTTGTAAGAGGCTGCTTGTCCCTTGGCTCCTGTACGCATGTTTGTTTTGAAGGTCTTACGTCTCCCAAAGAGCAAAGCTAGCCTAAAACAAAACAACAAAAAAAAAAAAAAAAAAAAAAAAAAACCTCTTCCTTGTTCCCAGCAAAGAGAAAGCAATTTCTATGCTCATTTAATTTTTGCACCACATAATGAAAGCTTTATTGGTCTTTCCAGAGTCTTGCAACCAAACCCAGCATAAACACTAATGAGTGAGTAAATAAACGTTAAAATCAGAATAGCACACTGTTCAGGCTGATTTAACTAACTTAATTTGAGAAATGGCTTGATAGTCTGCTAGGCTGGTCAGCATAATTTTGCAAACTGACAGGGGGATTTTGCACATATTCTAAGATCTGAAATCTTAAAACAGAAGTAAGACTCAATCCTTTTGTGACCTGTCACCCTAGCTCTAACAACATGGACAGCAACAAAGAGTAAGGACCGGAAGGGTTAGAGAGGTCAAGTACATTTTGGGAAATTACACAGTTGCCAGTGACACTGGCAGCTGGCTCACATGCCAAATGTGGGCTTGTAGTAGGACACCATTATGTTTCAGTTGGGTTTTCCTGTTGCACCTTAGCTCCCAGAATAACAACTCACGAGACTCATTAAACATTACACAAATACCTAGGCCATATAGCTAGGCTCTTCTCTGCTAGCTCATAACTTAAAATAACCCATTATTATAATCTACATTTTGCCACATAGCCAGTTACGTAAGCTCAGGCACCATGCACCCATCTTCCTCACATCTTGCTGGCTGAACCTTGTGCTCCTGTCTCTATCCCAAGTGGCAGATGTTCCACCTATTTCCTGCCTTAGCCATAGGCTATAGGGTTTTTTTTTTTTAATTGACAGATGCTATATCCATACACTACACAAGAGATTCCTTCAACCTGGGCTTTAAGCTTAGGCTGAGGCCCTCCCCAGAACATAGTGAGGCAGAATAGGGTGCTCAGGGAGGCAGTGAGGGAGTTGGTGAAAGCAAGGCAGTGATAAAGAGATCTTTCTTTGGAAGCATCTCATGGGGCAGAACCACAGAAAAGGAGGAGGCACAGAGATACTTGTGTGCCCAGGACCAGCAAGAGCCTAAACTAAGTCATATCAATAGAGCAAGAGGAGGAGAGTGGTTGCAGCAGTAACACTAGCAACGCTGTAACACAGGTGATGACTGACACTGACTGAATACATCCATGGGTCTGGCATTGCTCTGGGCACTCTGCTTGTGTCCAACCATCCAGGGTGCCCATTACTACATGTAGTTGTTGGAAGTGAGGCTTACAAGGCTTGGGCTCTCTGACTGGACGCCTAGAGCCTCCAGAAAGAGGGGAAATGTGCCATCCCCACACCGCCTGAGATGACCATCACACACCTAGTGAGTGGTGTGCTTCTGATCACCTGACCATGACAGATGGTCCCTCACAGCAGCAGCCACAGGCAAAGCTGCTTGATCTCCCCTACCTGCATCTTGCTTAGAACCGGGATGCATCTCATGACTGCTGTTTGCCCCCATCTCTCACATCTGATCTATGGATCCTAGGACAAAGCTTTGTTTGCACGAAGCAACACCAAACCCAGAGATAAACTTCAGAGGGATATCTTCTTAGGTCAGAGGTGAGCCTGTCTAATCCACATGGTATTAGTGAGGACAGATTTAAAGAACGAAGACAAGGGACAAAACTACAAGTCACAGGAGACTCGCTGGAAGGAGGGAGCAGAGGAGAGACTGCCTTGCTGGATTGGCTTGGACCAGGTCAGTGAGCCATGCCTGCGAACCGAAAGAACACCAACCAGAGGAACAGCACCCTTACCCTATAGAGACCTCATGCGCTATCACTGCTATCTCGGCATTCTGGAGTCCCCTGTAGTTCCTGTGACACATATACCATTTGACAGACATACCCAGGGCTCTGGAACTCACCTTACATGCAGCCTTGAGCTCCAGGCAGCCTTCCTCATTGGTCCACCTTAGCCAGAGCAGCATCTCAAGCTGCCTTGCCATGCTGGAACTGTCCTTGCACTGGTGCTGAATGAACTAGCTTGGGCATGTCTTTTGAGAATTACTATCTGGTAATCACCCAACCACCCCCCACACACATGCACGCTCGCGTGCGCGCGCACACACACACACACACACACACACACACACACACACACACACTTCCCTGTGGTCCGCTAAAAACACTTTAGCAAGAAGGATGGATTTAACGGTGGTGATTTGCTTGTCCCTGGATGCTTGGATTCTATAATGCTGCCCCTTCTCACTGCTCAGATCCCTAAGTCCTGATCAGATTGTGTGACAAGGCACACCTACCTCCTCACTCAGATTTTGTTGCTAAAATGTTTCCTCCATAATGAATTGGAAGATTTTTGAAAATTGAGAAAGGGGATACTACTAAAACCTCACAGCCTATATGGAGAAAAAAATTAAGACCAGGGAATAAAATGAAGATCTTTTTTGAGACAGTGAGATGTTCTAGATAAGGTAGCTAGCCAGAGGGACACCTGAGGCCTCCAGACATAGGAAGAGAGCCCAGGTCATCACACAGGGATGTGGCTTTCTGTGGAGGAGACAGGGTCAGTCCTTAAGGTACTGGATCACCTTTAGCTGATCCTGAATATCATGTCAACAAATGTGGGTGATGACTCTTTGTCATTCAAACTGAGCTCATCACTGTGGTGCATAAATTGGATAATAATATGATATAGCAATGAATAGTGAATCCTTAGGAATTCATCCACATTTAGAAGGAAGCATCTCCTCCTCCCTAGAGACTTCTGTCTGCTGTCTCATATAACCCTTTTACAACTCTGAGACATAACCTTGGTCATCTAGATTTACAGATGTGAGGACAACTAGGGCTCCGCAAGCTCACATGTGGCATTTGTCTAAAGAACCTGCATTTTTTTTTTCTTTTGTCCATCTCACAGAGCAAACTCAGAGGTACCCTAGATGACTACCCCTCACTCAAGACACCTATAACAAAGGGATCTTAGACCCCTCCTCAGAACTACACAGTAGAATCTCCAAGAGATTCACAGGATGGAAGTTTATATAAAATGGCTTTAAAAGAGCCCCCTTATACACGTGAGACTGGAGGAGTAAGCCAAGACCCAGACATCCCACTGATCTCGCACACTGACTTTGAAAGCTGTGGCTTCAGAAGTCTCATGGTTTCATCAATTTGTCCCTATTAACATCACATAGTTAGTTTATCAAAGATATTTCTTGGTATAACACTGCTTCCCCCGCCCCGCGGTGAAACGGAGGCCAAATATGGCGATATGGCTCAAAAATACTACTTTTTTTCATCCTTGAGGGGGGACATGAAAGTATCTTTGAATTGCCAAAGACCAGATCATTTTTCTGCAATGAATCCCAGAGGGGAATTGCATCCTGATGGATCTCCATATTGACAGTTTCCATCGCAGTGTGTGGGTGTTTGGAGTTAAAGTCCATGGAGAGTGCTTACTCACAGTTCATATAACCTTGGTACACCATATATTCTTTACGAGCCTCTGTCTTTCTCATCCATAAAATAGACACAACTGTGTTAACATCCTCCGTAAACTGTGCTGCCTGGGTGACACTGTAGTCATGTTGGTTGTATGGTTGTATGTCCTATGATGTTCACACAGTGACAAAACTGCCTAGTGATGCATTTCTCAGAGTGTCTACCCATCACTAGTTGACACATGACTATCTGCGGAACAGACATATAAACACAGAGGAAAGACAATGTGATACTTAACCGGGTTGTCAATGTGATTGCATGCAGAGAATCCTGAGTGCATAGAGTACAGCTTGGAATATGACTATGGGGTCATTTACAAGGTCACCAATGAATAAGTAAGACAGCAACCGAAAGGAAAAGACTCTCCTTCGATGCGAACAGTACCACCCAGTAAGTCAGAGACCCAGGAAAAACAAAATAAACAGAGGAAGAAAGAAGGGAACACAGGGAAACTCTACTCTTCCCAGATGGTTATGTCTGTGGCTGATCCCATTTCTCATGGACCTCAGAAGTCAACTTTTATAGGCTTTCTATGAAGGATGCCCCCAGGAACTCTCTAGGAAGACCCCTGTTCTTCAGCCCTGGACTGGGCTTGCATCATTGGTTGTTCTGGTTCTGTGACTTCCAATGCCTTGGCCTGAGCAACTTCTGGGTCCTTTGCTTCTCTAGTGTGTCAAAAGCCACTGTGGGACTACCTGTCCCCATTACATAAGTCAATTAAGTAATAATATGTGTGTTGTTGTTGTTGTTGTTGTTGTTGTTGTTGTTGTTGTTGTTGTTGTTTACTGGTTCTTTTCCTCTAGTCAACCCTGAGTAATATAACTAGCATGCCACTTATGATGACTGAATTTCGAGAATACGGGAGGTATTACTTTCATGCTGTCTTCCTTATTTTCAGCTTTTCCATAACTACCCTTTGCTAATTTGATAAACGCAAGTGTGGTGACTTGAATAAATGTGATGGTCAGTACAAAATGGCTAGCAAAAAGCCATGGCATTTGGAAACCTGATGATAGAGAAGCCATGGAACATAGAAAGCACCGCTCACCTCCGCTTCCCCAGTGCTGGGGTTGTATATACAGTGCTAACCCACCAGCTTTTTATACAGGTTTCAGGGATGTAAGGCTCAAGCTCAGATGCTTGTGCTTGTATGGTATGATGATTTGAATGAAAGCAGCCCCTATACGACCATATGTGTGAATGATTGGTCTTAGATGGGGGAACTATTGGGAAAGATTAGGAGGTGTGACCGTGTTAGAGGAGGTGTGTCACTGGGGGTGGCCCATGAGGTTTTAACCCAGGCCATTTGGAATATTCTCTCTATTCTCTCTCTCTCTCTCTCTCTCTCTCTCTCTCTCTCTCTCTCTCTCTCTCCCTCTCCCTCTCCCTCTCCCTCTCCCTCTCTCTCTCCCCCTCTCTCTCTTTTCTCTCTCTCTTTTCTCTCTCTCTCTCTCTTCTCTCTTCTCTCTCTCTCTCTCTCTCTCTCTCTCTCTCTCTCTCTCTCCCTCTCTCCTTGTCTCTCTCTGTCTGTCTGTCTCTCTGTCTCTGTCTCTCTTTCTCTCTCTCTTCCTTGTGCTTGTGGATAAGATATAAACTCTCATCTGCTACTTCTCTTAGAACTTTTTTATTCTTATTTTTATTTATTATGTATATGAGTGCTCTATCTGCTTGCACACCTGCAGGCTAGAAGAGGACATCAGATCACATTCTAGATGGTTGTGAGCCATCATGTAGTTGCTGGGAATTGAACTCAGGACCTTTGGAAGAGCAGACAGTGTTCTTAACCACTGAGCCATCTCTCCAGCCCCTTTATTCTTATTTTTGATATTATAATTATAGCATTTTTCACTTCCTTTTTTTTTTTCCCTTCCAAATCCTCTGATACACTCCTCCTTGGTCTCTTTCAAATTCATGATCTCTATTTTCATTAACTGTTATTACATGCATGTATCTATATGTATTTCTAAATATAACTGTATCTGCCTGTATAATTTCTCCAGTGCCATGCCTGCCTGTCTGGCTGCTTCCCTGCTTCCCACCATGATAGCCAAAGACTCACCCTCTGAAACTGTGAGATCTCAATTAAATGTTTTCTTTTATAAGTTGCCTTGGTCATGGTGTCTCTTCACAGCAATAGAAGAGTAACTAAGACATATGGCAAATATTTCACCAACTGAGCACTCTTCTTAGCACCCTGTGTCCCTAGTTTAATGTAAAACCATAGGCTCTTTATGGGAACACTGTATGCCAAGAAGTACCACAGATCCAGGAAAGTTGTCTTCGGTCCTTATCATCCCAATCTATCTGGTGGAAACACATTTTCCCTCACCAAGTTTAATCTTCTCAGAAAAGCTAAAACATACCATGTCAAATCATAGCAATTCTTCATATTAATTATTGTTGCTGCATGAAGCTGCTGTGTAAAAGGCTTTCTAACCCCACACTCCAAATTATAGCAAACATTGTGCAGAGCCTCTTAATTTATGGTTTAAAAAAATATGCAGTTCCAGACATGAAGTCTTCCCAGTTCTGTTGATTCTATAACTGAAAAACTAGAGCTTCATCATTAAGTGGTATTGATGAGCCCCAGAGTGGTCATGTTTGTCAATTGCATTAACCTTTCAAATTAGGTATTCAAAATGTGTTAATGACAGTATAACAGTCCATTACATTATTCAGTGTAATTTCATGGATATTATGTATAGCTGGTAACGTGAGATCTCTTGTCTTTACAGCTGTTAGAAAACATTATATTTTCCAAGACCATCAGGGATGTGTGGATACAAAATAGCTAAGCCCACAGCTCAAATAATGGCTCCTGCCCAGCTCTGAATCCAAATCGGGGAGTGACTACAACCCTGACGACAGGGCTTTGCTCCCTTTGGGGTGCTAAAGAGCAGTAGAGAATCAAGAAAGAGCTCTGGAATCCATTCCATTAAATCCCCTTCAGACTGGCATTGAAATTCAATTACTGCTTAGCAAACAGCCATAACCCATCCCTTTGGAACAGAGAATATTTGTTTCCAGTTAGGGTGGGATCAGGCACTGGCTCATCCTAGACAATGAGGTGTGAGGAGAAAGTGGGATGAGTATTGAAACTGTGCCCTTGTAGCTGGCTTGTCCTTCTCTACTCCTGTGACTCTGCACTGTAAGAGTGAGCCACTTCCTCTTTAGTATAGGCCCTAGCAGAAGATCACTGAAGCAAACTGAACTCTCACCCGGGCCTGTATCCAAGCCCACTCACACCTAATAGAAACAGCACAACTTCAACCCCAGATCTATCACTGAGAAGCATTAAGTATTTATCACAAGCCACTGAGAATTCAAAATTGCTTGTTACACAGCAGCATCAGGGCAATACAGACTGATACAGCGGCAGAATTATTTAACTGTTCTAGCTCATCACTCATTCCCTTTAGGATAACAAAACCTTCTGAGTTTTGATTCTTGGCTACTAAATGTTCGCTCTTTTCATTAAAATCAGGTTACTAACTCCAAATGGCCATGAGTATAATGCTTGCTGTTTTGTATGTGCTTCAGTGTTTTCATAATTCATTTGGCAAGTCAATCACTTATTCACATAAATACCCTGTAGCTCTTCCCACATTCTAGAAATTACACTGGTCAAGAAGGAAGGAAAAAAAATGGCCCATGCAGTGCATGTAATCCCAAGGACTCACAGCCTATAAAATAAGTATAATTCCTAGTCTGATAGCATCTTAAGGCTGGAACACTGAACTCAGACCATGCTTGCTGAAGTACAAGAGTCATTAGCAACATTTTTTAAAATCTTATTTTAACCTCAGAACCTTTATTAGTTAACAGATAGCCCAACTACTAAAAGATCCACAAATCAAATCGTGTAATATTGTCCCACTTCCGCTTAAAGGAAAGTAGAATTTACTTGTGTTTGTGTCAGCATTGGGGATTATGGCATCTGAACTTAGTGGAAAATAAAATCCCCTGTCTCGTTTCTATTGCAAAAGGAAAAGAATGACTGAACTTTCCCTTTTCTGATTCTTCTGATTTGTTTATAATTTTCAAACTTATGTGTGAATTGATGCTAAGTCTTCCACTTTGACAACTGTGTAGTAACAGAGATTTAATGTAAAGGTATTGGGGGATGGCGAGATGGTTGAGTCAGTTATAGCCAAAGGCAAGGACTGAGAGGGTGGCAAGTGAGGGTCCACTCTTCTCTGCATAGGGTAAAGAGGACAGGGGGCTGCCAGGTGCTATGCTGATAAGAACCCCGTCTCTAAAAGAGTGAGGCCAGGGCAACGTGGGGAAGAGCTTCAGACTGTGTGGGATGCAGGCTACTGGACACCCCTGAAAGTCACACACCATGTGCCAGCCATGTGCACACACCAGGCCAAGCAGCAAGGTCAGTTTAATTTGCAAATCTGGGAGTCTGGCTGAGGCAATCTATCTAAGAAGCAAAGCTTCTAGGACACCCCAAGCTTCAGACCCAGAGTAGCTGTAGTGACTAGGCTGTCCACACTCTCGACAGCTATTAGGCCGTGGGTCTGAGCTCTTCCTGACTTTCTGCAGAGGCTGTTGGACTCCACCATCAACCCCAGCCCCCTTCCATCCTCAAGACAGATTAGCATATAGTTCTGTGTGAGATAGCTCCTCCCACTCCACAATGTGTCATTGGTCACTCCTTCTAGGGAAGAGAGCTGTGGATTGCAGATGGACAGGTAAAGGTGCATGGCCTTCTCTGCCTCCTATTACACACATGGCTGAGGATGAGACTTTGAATGTGCATGAACAGGCTCAGCCAAGCCCCCCACATCAGTCTAGCCACCTATGAGATGGGTGTCTAGTCCAGTCCTGTGTGCTAATCTATCTTGTTTGTTTGTTTGTTTGTGTTTTGAGACAGGGTTTCTCTGTGTAGCCTTGGCTGTCCTGGACTCACTTTGTAGACCAGGCCGGCCTCAAACTCACAGCGATCCACCTGCCTCTGTCTCCCGAGTGCTGGGATTAAAGGCGTGCACCACCACGCCCAGCTAATGCTAATCTATCCTGAGGGTAGAAGGAGGCTTGGCTAGGTGGAAGAACCCAACAATCTCTGTGGAAGATCAGGGAGAGCTCACCCAGAGCCTGAAAGCATGTCCTCTGCTTCACACTGAGGAAGGCAGACCAGGCCTTTGAATGTTCTTCTTGCTCCATTTTGAAGAGATACTTCTGAGGACCATTCAGTGATCTCAGCCACAAAGAAAAGAAAGAAAGAAAGAAAGAAAGAAAGAAAGAAAGAAAGATGGAGGGAGGTGTGGGAAGGGAAGGGAAGGGAAGTGAAAGGAAGGAAAGGGAATAGAAAGGAAAAGAGAAGAGGAGAAGAGAACAGAGGAGAAGAGAGGAGAGGGGAGGGGAGGGGAGGAGAGGAGAGAAGAGGAGAGGGGAGGGGAGGAGAGCCTATGCTGGCTGGCTCGGGAAGACCAGCAATGAAGTAATGTATCCTAAGCCTCTGACTTCATGGAATTAGACACAGGACAGGCCAATGAACCCACCATTCCAGAGCCAAGTGCCGGAGTCTGTACATACAGGGGACCTGGCCTATACACAGCCCGTGACAGGATAATGATGCCACAAGAAGCCCAGGGAGGTGAAGATGCCTTAGGAGACAGGCCAGGATTTCCACATAGACCCACCTGAGAGATCAAAGCCCACCCCTACGTCTGGGGTGGTTAATCACCATGGAAACAAACCTCTGTGCATGTCTATGGAGGAGTTTCTAGATTGGGTTCATTAATATGGGATGATACCCTACATATGGGCAACACCTGGAGCCCGGGACTGACTAGGAGAAGTGAGCTGAGAATAAACATTCATCTCTCTCTGCTTCCTGATTGCAGTTGCAACATGACCCCCCGCCTCGTACTTCTGCTGCTCTGACTTCCTTACTCAAACTGTGAGCCAAAATATGCCCTCAAACTGGATAAATGCTTCCTGTGCTTCCCCCTATTGTCAAACATGCTGTTACCGCAAAGAGGAAAATAACACCTAGTCCCTCCTTAGTCGTGGCTAGTGCTGATTCTAGCACAGTAGTACACAGTAGTTAGTTACTCTTGCCTCCAAGAGATAACAGCCACTTCCTGTGGCACAGTTTTAGGAACACACACTAAATAAAAAAATAAAATAGAGCACTATATGGTATCCCAGGCTTGGAATCATAGCTATTCTGGAGGCCCAAGGCCTGCTTAGGTCACAGCCTAGGCAACTTAGAGAGGTCTTGCCAGAGAATTCATAACTAACTATAAAGATCTATGAAGAAGCCATATGGAAATCCAATGTTTTATATATATGAAGACAGACGGGGGATTGGATTATACTTACCCTACACAGGGGATTATGCTTATCTTAGAAGTCATAGGTTGCTAAATATCAAGGCCAGTACCAGGTGTGGGATACCTGCCTTCCAGTTGTGGATCGAGGTACCTAAAGACTCATAAAACAATATAGACTATTAATATTCCTCTTGGCTACCCACCAGAACATGATGATAAGGTTCTGTCGCTGAAGATACCACACTCGTGGGTGATAAGACATATAGAAACCAAGTCGGTGCTGAACAGGAAGCTCTGGCCCTGAGAGCTAGCTCTCTTAGTACTGGAAGATGCTGGGGTGGGGGAAGGTAGTCAACAGACTTTCCCAGCTATGATGCCTGTGAACCGCAATAATGACCAGTAAGACAAGCCAGGTGCGTGCGTGCGTGCAATCGTGCCATGAGTGTTACGGGGGTAAGCAGCCACTTCCTAATTGGATTTAAGATCCACAAAGAAGGAAACACGTGCCTAGTACTGAAGATCTTTCCAAGAACCTCTGGGCGGGAACTCACAGGCCCCAGGGATGAGCCCACGATTCTGCTAAATGGATACTGCACCAAACTGCTGTCTCAGTTCGTCTCTCTCTCTCTCTCTCTCTCTCTCTCTCTCTCTCTCTCTCTCTCTCTCTCATTCTCCCTGTAACTTAGCGCAGCTCTCAGATCTCAGCAGAGGAGTTTCTTCGTACAGTGGATGGTGGCTAACGCAGAAACTCACAACAAGTCAAAGTACAGAGAATAAGCAGCTTTGGAGCACCCGGCCATAAAGGAGACATCTATATCACATCCCCCCACCCCCACCCCCAGCAAGGCTCAGGACATGAGAAGAGAGATAGAAGAGAAGGCAAAAAGATGGCAAGAGCCAGAAGTCAAGGGGAGCTGGTGCAAAACAGTGCCCTCTGGACATGGCTCGGCTACACTCATGAACTCATGACAGCTGTGTTTACCCTACACAGGATCCATCCAGTCAACACTCTAACACGGAATGGGAAGAGGTTCACAATGCCCCACCCCTGACTGAGGAGCTATAGACAGTTGACGGCTTCTGAGGTAGGAAGAATCAATTTTCTTTAAAGGTGTGGCCCCGAGTAAGTCAACCACACTGCTGGTGGATGGCCCACACCCAGAAATATATGGCTCACACAGTCAGTGTTAATGGGTTGCTAAGATTATTTATTTTCAATGATGTAAAAAGAGGGCTATGGATATGGCTTAGTGGAAGAATGCTTGCTTCAGATATACAAGGTCCTAGCAATCCCCACTACCATAAAACAGGAGGGAAAAAAGAAAAAGGATGGATCAACCACTACCTGCGGAGATAGCCCGGCACCCAGAGTGACAGTGGGAGGGAAAAAGAAAGAAAGAAAGAAAGAAAGAAAGAAAGAAAGAAAGAAAGAAAGAAAGAAAGAAAGAAAGAAAAACCCCCACTGATAAACAGGAAAGGAGTTTGGGTTTCAAAAATCAACCAGTTTCCTTACTGTAGCTGTATCTAGGTTGTGTATCGAAGAAAACAAAAATAATCCTGGGCACAGAAGGGAGATGGAATATTTCCGCACTCAGCACCAGGCTAGCTTGGCTCCTTCCCAGGCATGGGATTCTGGTGTCTCTTTTTAAAATACTAATAAATAAAATAAAGTAGCTAAACCCTGTAGTGGGTGCCAGCAACTGCAACAAAGCCTGGGAGTGGGCGGGAAGTGTGAACATTTGACAATTACTGACAGCAGCCTTGTTGTGAAGCAAACAGCTGGGAGCCTAAGGCAGGTGTGCTAACACAGCTGGGCCATTCCCACGGCCCCTCCAACTGCCCCCGAGCCTGGGCTCTGCTGTCCACAGAGTTCCTCCCTTCTAGACAGGCTTGAGAAGCTGGCTACCAGCCAGGCAATGCCCCTACAGGGGTCAGTCACTGCTCTGCACTTGGAAACTCTCCCTGACCCACCCCTACAGCCCAGAGGTCCTGCACACCTGCTCCCAGGCCAGAGGCTCAACTGTTTGTTTCTGTTGTCCAAACCACAGACAGGCAATTTGATCAGGTTAAAACTGCCAAAAAGCCTGGCTCACACATGGTGCAGGGCTTTGCAAAGGATTCTGGAAATTTCCATGTTCAAATCCTGCCTTGGGAGAGCTGGCCTCTCATATTCTACCTTATGACATTCTGGGAAATGTACACAAATTTTGGGGGCAGAGCCTGAACCTGAGTGACAGTGGTGCCAATCAGTCTTCTAGAACTTACAGAAATGCAATAATAATCTAAGCCTTGTCCCTGATGCTTGTGAACCTAGCTCTGTCTAACAACCAGCCCCCTCCCATCCAGGGATCTTTGGATGACCTTTCAGGTTCCTCCTTTAATGAAGCTTTAGAAAAAACTCAATTCCATGAAAGGGAGAAAGACAGCAGGCAGGTGTAAAACCTTGCCATTCCCAAGGACATTTTGGGTACATGCATGTACATACATGTTCATGTGTGCATATTAATAGGTGTGCCTTTCGCTTAAGTGTGCATACATGTATATAGTGTGTGTATATGTGTGTATACATATGCCTGTGTGATCAAGGAGTGTGTTTTTGTGTGTGCAGGTGCACAGATGTGAGTTTCTTAATCTCTGTGGACCCTGGTTTCCCTGTCTGTAATGAGGATGCTTCTGCATCAGAGGATTGTCATGAGAGAGCTGTGAAATAACTGTAGAGTGCAGGCACAGGATGTAGCCACACATGGTATGAATTCTACACCTCAGTATAGATAGGATCAGGGTATTGTCATCTGCACTTGACCAAGGTTTGCAGATTAAAAAAGAGTAAGTTACTTACTCTTGGCAGGAATGAAATGCACACACAGAGAAAACAACCCTCGCTAGCACTCCAGCCACAGTGCAAAGCAGGATAGATTGTGGCAATGTGGTTGTCATCAATGCCCTGGACAGCTGAGGCCTTGGCCAGGGGACAGGCAGGCCACCATGTGCCTTAGAATCAGGATAGTCCGTGAATGATGCATCAGGAACTGAGTTGGCTGCAAACCATGGAGGAACATCTGTGGCCATGAAGTGATGGTGCCAGAAAAGGTAGCCCCAGCTGTTCAAGTATTTCTCCCCACACCCAAATCTAACACCCCTGCTCGTCCACAACATCCCATCCTTGCCCACACCCACTCTCCTGGACCATCTCACCACCTGCCCCCAAGCAAGTCTGTTCCATGGTTATCACTCTTGGTTTGTACAGCAAAAAATTTATTGAAACATTATATATATTGTTATTATATATATTGTTATGAAGAAAAAAATCAAGAAATTTTTCAGCGACAGCAAGATTTCTCCCCCCCCTCCCAGATAGAAGAGGTTTCTGAAGACTTTATCTAACTATTTTATCTTATTTATCTATAGAATCATATCTATCTGTTACACTTAGGGTGTATATTCTTGTGATAAAAATAAACTAGTAATTGACATGGCCATGATTTGATCAACTAATGATTAACTTGTATAATGTACTATCCTAAACTGCCCGCAATAGCACTTTCAAAGTATTGGAGGTAAAACTTGTATTCTACTTGAGTTGTATGGGTACAATACTTCATATTAGAGTAGAAATATATATATATATATATATGTATATATATATATAGTGCATGAAAAATAATCTTAACTTTGAATTCCATACCAATATATCAAAATTAAGCTATTTTGCATCAATATGCAAAATTCTATACAATGAATTAAAAACAACCTTGTGAGCAACAATTAAGGCCTTAAGTTGAGTAGTAGACTCAATAATTTACTTTTTGTCCTACCATCCCTATATATTTCTATTTCCCCCCTTCTTTTTTCAACTCCTATCCCCAAACCTAAGAAAGAAACATAAACAAAAAAGGAGACGTCCCTGAGTCCAGCCTCATTTTCTCTCTGCATAAAACCAATAGTAACTTATAACCAACTCCCAATGATAATAAACAGCTATAGCTCAAGAAAGCAACCAAACACCTACTAAACCCCCCTTCAGGGAAATGGGACATCATTCCAGCTGATTTAGGACAAATAATACCTTTGTAGGGGCCCAAATAAAATTGGGGAAAATACTTAAACAAGCTAGGAATAGTATTTGTGGTCCAGTTTCTAAACATTGAAAAATTCCAGGCTTAATAGAAGTCCTGTGTGTGACAGTCTGAAATTCTGGACCAATTGGCATCGGCAGCTTTCTTTGAAGCTGTCTTGGGAGCTGTCCTGTTCTGATGAGGAACAGCAACTAAAGCACTTGGTGCCGGAACATGAAGGATGCAGGATGTCAGCATCCAGCATGCTGAGAGGAATGAATCCTATCAGGTCTGATACAGCTTCAGCGTCTGGTTCTTTTGTTCTGAAAATACATCATTTCTCACAAGCATTTTACAGTCCTAAAATTATAAATGTATGAGGGGTGCAGGGTGCACAGAACAATTAAGGCTAGTTCTCTGCTTTTTGTACGAGCAGAAGAAAGACATCTGTAAATCTTCATTCATGCTATACAAAGAATGGCACCTAATCCTAAATCACAGGGGTTCTGTAACTAACAAGAAGCATTGTCTGTGCATAGACATGCATGTCTCAGCCAGTCTCAGAGCTATTCCCATGTAGTGGGATTAGCAATATAAGTTACCTGTTAGATAAGGTCTTCAAAAGCCTCAGAGTCCTACAGAATATGGCATTTAAAGATGTTTTTATTGTGTTAAGGATTCTTTGACAATAAGACAGGTGAACTCCTGGCACCACCCAGCCAACCTCGAAGAAGATGATGAGCATCAAAGAACCTCCTTGTGGAGATGGCGTCAAATGTGGCAAACCAGCCACTGGGCAAAATGTCCTTGTTTCGGCTACAGAGAGAATTCTGCCTAAAAATAGGCAAGCTTGGATACAGGCAGTCGATAGCCAAACTCTGCCAAGTCAGGGTAAACAAGTCCTCAATAGTTCCTGCCTCACAAATATATCTGTCAGATATACTGGGCCAGAAGGCTGAAGATGATGCTCCAATGTTATAGAGAGTTTTGGTTGACTGTTCAGGCAGCAAACTGTCTCTGTCATTTTTTTTTTTCACTCTGGACGCTGCTAGCCTACACTTCCTGTTTACTCAAGTAATTAATTTTATTCCTTCTCAAGTCTCTGAAGGGGTTGAAGACCAGATAGTTCAATTTTACAATTAAGCTTAGTTCTTTAGTGGTTAAGATGTTTTTAGGTCTAGATAGATGTTTTAAGTTGATAGAGATGAGACATAGATACTGAATTACATTCAGAATTTTAGATTCACCAAGATAGAAAAGATGTTTTCTTCAAGGTTGCAGAATACAAATAGCCAAAACACTATGAATATAACATTAATATAATTCCTGATTGTTTCATGGCTCTTCTTGCTGTATGTAATTTATTTTATATATGTGCAATAATATAAATGTATATGTAAAAAAAAGTTAAAAATATTTTTACCCCTACTCTCCTAGCCAATGGATAGGACGTTCTCCACTAACTGTGGAGAGTGGGGACTGACTCTGACATGGACTCTAGTGCCCCATATTTGACTACTTCCCCGTGGTGGGGAGGCCTGGTGGCACTCAAAGAAAGAATAAGCAGGCTACCAAGATGAGACTTGATAGCCTATGACCATATAGTGGGGGAGGAGGTCCCCCTCAGTCATAGACCTAGGGTAGGGGAATAGGGTGAAAGAGGGAGAGAAGGAGGAATGGGAGGATACAAGTGATGGGATAACAATTTAGTTGTAATCTGAATAAATTAATTTTAAAAAATAAAAAATTAAAAGAAAACAAAATAAACCAACAACAAGAAAAAATATTTTTTTAAAAAAAAAAGAAGAGGATTCAATGGAAAGATCACCCTACCTCTTATTTGAACACTGGGTTCTATGTGATCCCTCTCACCCACTGCCATAACATTACTACATCTAGGAATGTGGGGCAGGGCCAGGCAGGAGCACTCTGGACAGCATTTTTATGGAGCCGGTGACCACGGAAGGGAAGCGTCACCAGCTGGGACACACTTCACCCAGTGTTCTCCGCCCAGGGGGCCTTTCGTCATCACCACGTCCCCGCCCAGTCTGCCTTGATGCAATCCCTCTCTCCCTGCAGCAATTTTAATCTGAGAAATGGGAAGGGAAGAGTTCAGTGCATGTGGGTGGAATAAATATCCCAGCTCATCTGCTGTGGATGCCATACAGACAGCAAGTATCTAGTTGTCTGTCTCCAGACATGCATGACGATCTTATGGGTGACCTTGACCCACATGGGCTCCATGATCCACCAGGTGACCCATGATCTGCTAGCTTCTCTGTACAGGAAGTAGATAGTCTACCATGGCACTGTATGGCTGTGATCATGGCTTCTGTGTCTGTGCATAAATGTATGTGCATACAAGCATGTGTGCTGTGTGCTTGTGTGTGTATGTGCACGCATAGAGGCATGTGTGTCCAGGTATGCATATGCCACTTTGTACCCATGTGTGTAGAGGCCGGAAGTATTTTCAGGAAGCCTCCCACTTTTTGTTTCAGTTCTTTCATTTGCCTGCAGCCTCACCAAGTAAGCCAGGCTAGCTGGCCAGCTCGAAGGCTCTCCCTGTCTCTGGTTACTATTTCTTCATCCCTGGGATTATAGGTGCTTTTACATGGGCTCTGGGGGTCGAACTCAGGTCCTTAGGCTTGCAAGGCAAGTGCTTTACTAACTGAGCCATCACCTCAGCCCTTCATCTAGGGTTTAAGATGAAGATTACACAGTGGGCTTTTCTCTTCTAAGACACAGCTGTGTGACGCTCTCAAGCCTCGTCTATAAAGTCAGAGAAGCTTCTTTACCTCACAGCTCTTCACTGAGGACTGAATGGATTCTTGGTAAAGTACTTTCCATGGGGGAGACAGCACTGCCTGATTCTCTTGCATGCTTCGAATTCTATTTTCAATCTAATGTAAAGCTTAATGTTCACACACACACACACACACACACACACACACACACACACACGCACGCACAGTTGTGCACATTTGTGCAATTATCTTGATTTTCATGGGGAATACAAAGGAAAACAAAAATAATATATTTATTAGACAAGGCTACCCCCTGCAAATGATGCTTAGAGAGGTGATGATAGGGGCCTACAGTGAAGGCTCCATGAACAAAGTCCTATGAAAGAAAGAAGGCCTGAGTGTGGATCCCCAGCAACATAAAGGTCAAGGACAGCAGCACACATCTGTAACCCAAACACTGGGGATCTCACCCAGACATGCACATCCAAGGACACTCACCAGACAGATAATCTAAAAGAAAGCTTGTCTCAAAAACCCAGGTGGAAAGGCTTAGAGCACTGGGTTTTAGCCTGGAGGTTGCAAACCCTTTGGGGTTCTAATGACCCTTTCACAGAGGGTTGTATATTGGATATCCTGCATATCAGATATTTACATTACAATCTATAACAGTAGCAAAATTATAGCTATTAAGTAGCAATGAAATAATTTTATAGTTGGGGGGAGGAGATCAACACACCATGAGGAATTGTCTTAAAGGCTCACAGCAGTAAGAAGGTTGAGAACTGCTATGCTGGAGAAAGATATATGATATTGATCTTTGACCTCCATAAAAGCATGATTATACCAACACACACACACACACACACACACACACACACACACACACACACACATACACACACACACACACACACACACACACACACACACACAGATGACAAGCCCTAGAAACAGACTTTCTGTACTTTCATGGAACTGTGGAACTGTTTTAGGTAGAAATCTATAGTCAAATAAATCTTCAAGCCCTAAAAGTGATTTGAAAAATTCAGTATAAACTAACAGAATATAAAATTTCCCATGGGCTAGTGCAACAGATAGTTTCAACTCTGAATTTCTAATTCACAAAATTATCAAAAATGTTCACTGATCCTTCCATACTTATGATTAATGGAAAGTAAGAAAACTGTGTCATGTATTCAACAGAATGAAGAAGCTGTGAATCAAGCCAAGGGTGAAACGGTTTTCTGACAGCTTGGGTGGCCTCAAAGCCTAAGTGACAGATACACAGCAGAGAGCCCTGTGTATGGAGACACCAACTTTCAGGGGCCATAAACAGAAAGTGTCCACTTCAAAGATAAGCTGAGGTTTAGACAGGCAGTTAGCCTGAGACCACAGAACCCAACTTGGGTCCAGCCAGAGGCGCGGCTACAAGTTTAGCTGTAGGCAGTGGGGCCTTAGATAGTTATCTGCTCAGAATGTGCCCAGCGGTCACCATGACAGGCTGCAAACCACGACCACCTGCCTGCCCCATCACCTCTGTGCATCCCTTCCTGGATGCCTGCTAGACTTGTGAACACGGTGCCTCATGCTGCAAGGTGGCAGCCATGCTGGCGACTGTCCCCGAAATTGGAAGGCATGAAGTATGACACCCATTGCTAGCCCATATGGCTAGCCATTGCTCTGTTTCTCTCCGAAACAGAAATAGAGAATTTGCACAAAGAAAAACACATTGAATCTGTATGTAAAAGAGTAGGAACTCTTCACCCTCACACCAGCCAGGCCTAAAACCAATAACACAGGTTAGAAGTGCTCAAAAGTTTTGGTCTCGGGGTCCTTGCACACTTAAATTCTGAGAGATCCCAATGGGGGAGATACATATGCATACTCATGTGAGGTGTGTGCACATGTGTACAGGCACACATACATGTACATGTGTGAATGTATGGAAGCTGGTGGTCATCTTGGGTGTCATACTCAGGAACAGAAACACCATCTACTTCCTTTGAGACAGTGTCTCTCCTATCAGGCTAGACCAGCTGATGTGCAAGCTCCAGCAACCCTCCTGACTCTGCCTCCCCAGAACTGTGATTACAGGCACACACCACTGCACCTGGTAGTCTTATGCTAGTTCTGGGATTGAACTCAGGTCTTCGCATCTGCAAAGTAAGAGAATTACTGACTGAGCCATCTCCCCAGTCCCATGGGGACTGTTAATACCATAGTATAAATGAAAATGGCATAGACTAGAGCCATTGGGGCACTAAGAAAGGAGTGCAAAAGGCTCAATGCTAAACCAAGCATCTGGCAGACAAAATGAATACCCTGTGAGGATGGACAAGGTGAAGAACAAGACACCATGCAAGGTCTAGGTACAGCTCTGTAAAACAAAGCCAGTACCTAGGTGTAACTCCCTAAACTCGTCACCTTGGAGAGCCCAGCTGATCTAGTGTCACCTTGAGTAATTCAGGAGGACACTACAGGTGTCAACATTCCCGCCATCCCCAGAAGCCATCCACCAACCCATGGAAGATGGAATGAAGGTTGACAACCTGACTGAGACTGGTGAGGACTTTAATGTAGACAACCATCCCAAAATCTGTGTGTCTCTCCTAGATCAAGCTAGTTCCCTGAAACGGATTGGTCTGGTTCTTGTGGCTTGCTGCCTTAGCTGCTCAAAGGTGAACACTGAGGAAATGTTCCTTGTATCATATTCCAGTAAGTTCTTTCTTTGGTCACTGTTCCTCTTCCCAAAAGTGTTGTCAAGAGCGAACAGGGTTATCACACTTGAGCTTCAAGAAGAATCTATAGCTTTAAAATCCCAGAAGCATAATGAACTGTCAGAGCATGGACATAACATCTTTGGACAGGGCTAACCTTCTCCAGGTCTGGAGTCACCATGTGGCCTTAAGGTTCTACATGGTCCTGGGATGCAGATTCCTTCACAACACATTTGTAGACTTCTCTGCTAAATGCAGATATTATGTAGAGAATATACACATATGTAGCTGAATAGAATATCTGATTTAAATTAACTTCTCTCTCAGTTACATTAGAACCACAGTAGAGGGAAATTATAATGATTGTTGTGGTCTCAGAAGGCTAATAAAACATTATAAGGGAATGGTGACGATGGTGGTGATGGTGGTGGTGGTGGTGGTGATGATGATGATGATGATGATGATGATATGATAGTGGTGATGGTAGTTGTGGTGGTAATGATAACAGATACCATATTGACCCTTCTATTTGCCAGTCCTCTACATACATCCATTCCCTGCCTCCAATTTTGTAAACCAAGGTCTGACTCTCATTATGTAGCTAGATGGCCTTAAACTCACAATCCTCGTGCCTCAGCCTCCCAAGTACTGGGATTATAGGTTTATGCCACCATACCTGGCCTATTGTCAAACCCTATTTCAACACACTTTATGTCCACATGTGCTGCCTGTTAATGGCTTAGACTTTCTTTATAAACTAGCAAAACTAGTTTGATTTCAGAATAAATATGAAACAATTTAGTCATAAGAGGACAGAGAGCGCTCAAAACCCTAAAATATAAACAATATGATCAAAGCATTTTGCCAATACCTTAAGATGAACATTTCCCTGGTTGTGATGACTAATCTCAGTTGTTACCTTGGTGAGATCTAGAAATACCTGCATGGTAAACCTTTTTGAACACCTGTGGAGTATTATCTTAATTGAGTTCATTGACGTGAGAAGAGTTGCCCACTGTGGGAGGCACCATTCCCTATACTAGGGTCTCTCTGCTTCCTGACTGTGGATCACAACAACTAGAAAAGTAGCTAAGACACTGCCTAGTATCCAGCAGGTTCCACAGGAGGGAAAGGCCATCAGCTTATCTTCAGATAAACTCTTGGGTACCAGAAGCTGTTCAACAGAGAAAGCCAGTGTAAATGGAGGTGAAGTTGTATCAGAGAGATTGCAAGCTTGTAAATGAACTAGGTGTCCATGTTTGTGACCACCCTCCACCCCCACCCCATGGGTCAATATTATCAATGCAG